>NW_027202682.1:2750184-3449939 GCF_024711535.1 Dipodomys merriami
GGGAACTTGGCCCTAGTGGCCGCCAGGGCTCGTGTGCAGAGCTGCCCGGCGATCTCCCAGACGTCCTCTGCTGCCCGCAGCTGGGTCCACACACTCCATGCAGACTTAGCTTGAAAACACTGACAAGTCCTCCCGCAGAGCCATGATGTCTGGCCAGGCCTGACCGAATGAAGCAGGCCCAGAACTTCAGATGGCTGAGGCTGCCCTTTGTCTGGGTAAGTGTCATGAAAAACTGGTACTGTGGGGTGAAGCCACACGGGGCTCTCTGTTTCTTTTGAATAGAGCCATCAGAGCAGTTAGAAAGTCTCAGCTTCTGTCAGGACCATGTCGGCCTTGCCTTTTTTCCAAGACCTTGATCACGAGGGACACAAATTGGCTTCGTTTCTGTGCAAACCTCCGGCTTCTTTCCTCTTTAATATTACAAAATAGGCTCAAGGAGCCCAGTGCAACATGCTTTATAAACAAGATATAAAATTATTGAGCCGGCACTGGTGGCTCATGCCTGTCATCCTAGCTACTCAGGAGGCTGAGATCTGAGGATCATGGTTCAAAGCCAGCATCTGGGAGACCCTTATCTCCAATTAACCACTAGGAAACCAGAAGGGGTGCTGTGGCTCAAGTGGTAGAGCATTTGCCTTGAGCTGAAGAGCTGAGGGACAGCGCCCAAGCCCAGAGTTCAGGCCCCACGACTGACAACAAAAAAACAAAAATAAATAAAGTTATCGACAAAAAGGCAGGAGGAATATCATTGTTATTAATATTATTGACACTCAGTTACCCATAGCGGTACAGGATAGTAAGGTGTGACGTGGTGCTCAGATCCAGAGGAGGAAGCAGAAGGCTTAGTTGTTTTTTGGTTTTTTTTTTTGGTCGGTCGTGGGGCTTGAACTCTGGGCCTGGGCACTGTCCCTCAGCTCTTCAGCTCAAGGCGAGCGCTCTACCACTTGAGCTACAGCGCCACTTCCAGTTTTCTGGCGGTTTATTGGAGATAGGAGTCTCACGGTCTCTCCTGCCCGGGCTGGCTTTGAACCGCGATCCTCAGATCTCAGCCTCCTGAGTAGCTAGGATGACAGGCGTGAGCCACCAGCGCCCGGCAGCAGGAGGCTTAGTATCTGTTTGTTTCCATGACAACTGCTTCACATGTGTTCTCTGGTACTCATCAACAAGGCAGAAGTCTCTCGATTTTTTTCTTTTTCTTTTTGAACTCTGGGCCTGGGCGCTGTCCCTCAGCTCTTCAGCTCAAGGCCAGTGCCCTACCATTTGAGCCACAGCGCCACTTCTGGTTTTCTGGTGGTTTATTGGAGATAAGAGTCTTGTGGACTTTCCTGCCCAGGCTGGCTTTGAACCTCGATCCTCAGATCTCAGCCTCCTGAGTAGCTGGGATGGCAGGCATCAGCCACCATCACCAGGCAGCTGAAGTCTCTTTATTAAGAGACATAACTGTGGTGTTGTTTTTTTTTTATTTTAAATCATGCTATTTAAAAACATGAGGTGGTCATAAAACTTTCAACCAGCCCAAAGGATTAAAGAAAGACACCTCAGCCTGTCTCCGGTGCCCTGCCCAGCCATAAACTAAACGCACTTTGCTAATCAAGAGATGGAGCTTACAGAAAGCCGGCCACTGGCCGCAAACAGTGATCAAATGTCTAATGGCCAAGTATGTCTCAGCTCACCCAGTCTTCCTGCAGTCTTGTTTTCTGTTTGTTTGTTTGGCTAGTACCAAGGTTTGGATGCAGGGCTTAACTCCTGCTCAGATGATGCCTTGCCCCTTAGTCACACCTCAGCCCAGCTTTTTCCTGGTTATTTTGGAGAGGCAAGGTCATAGACATTTCTGCCCAGGCTAATTCCTGACTGAAATCCTCTGGAGTCCACGTTCCTTAGTAGCTGAGATTATAGGCATGAGCCACTAATACCGGACTATGCTGCGGCTGCTGCTGCTTTTGCTGCTGCTTCTGCTTCTTCTTTTTCCTCCTCCTCCTCCTCCTCCTCCTCCTCCTCCTCCTCCTGCTCCTCCTCCTCCTCTTCCTCCTCCTCCTCCTCTTCCTCCTCCTCCTCCTTTTCCTCCTCCTCCTCCTCTTCTTCTATGTGCTACTACTGGGGATGGAACTCAGGACATGGGTGCTGTCCCTGAGCTTTTGTGCTTTTTGGTGATTAAGTGGAGATGAGTCTCAAGGACATTCCTAGGCTGGTTTTGAAATGTGATTTCCAGATCTCAGCCTCCCGAGTAGCTAGGATGACAGGCGTGAGCCACCGGCGCCTGAGTCTGCAATCTGATGTTTTATATCCACCATCACTTCTAGGACCTGTAAACTTGCCCATTTTCTCTGTCTCCAGAACCAGGCTGTCAGCACGATGAGAGCTGCAAACCGGTCCAGCGTGTCGGAGTTCCTCCTGCGGGGACTGTCCAGGCAGCCCCAGCAGCAGCAGCTCCTCTTCCTGCTCTTCCTCACCACGTACCTGGCCACCGTCCTGGGAAACCTGCTCATCGTGCTGGCCGTCAGCACAGACGCACGCCTGCGCAGCCCCATGTACTTCTTCCTCAGCCAGCTGTCCTGCGTGGACGTCTGCTTCTCCTCCACCACGGTCCCCAAGGTGCTGGCCAACCACATCCTCGGGAGCCACACCGTCTCCTACCCTGGCTGTCTCACGCAGATGTATTTTGTTTTCCTTTTCGTGGACATGGACAACTTCCTTCTGGCCGTGATGGCCTATGACCGCTTTGTGGCCATCTGCCACCCCTTACATTACACAGCGAAGATGACTCCTCAGCTCTGTGCGCGGCTGGTCTCTGGGTCCTGGATCGTTGCCAGCCTCAACGCGCTGTTGCACACCCTGCTGATGGCGCGGCTGTCCTTCTGTGCGGACAATGCCATCCCGCACTTCTTCTGCGACGTGACGCCCCTCCTGAAGCTCTCCTGCTCAGACACGCGCCTCAACCGCCTGATGATTCTCACCGAGGGCTCCGTGATCATGATCGCCCCCTTCGTGTGCATCCTGGCCTCCTACGTCCTCATCGCCGGCGCTGTCCTGAGAGTCCCGTCCCCCAGGGGGAGGTGGAAAGCCTTCTCCACCTGCGGCTCCCACCTGGCCGTGGTCTGTCTCTTCTACGGCACCATCATCGCTGTGTATTTCAACCCTTCGTCCTCACACTCCGCGGAGAAAGACACAGCGGCCACAGTGCTGTACACAGTGGTCACCCCCATGCTGAACCCCTTCATCTACAGCCTGAGGAACAGGGATTTGAAAGCGGCTCTCAGGAGAGTGGTCCCCAGGCAGATGTCCTCTTGCTGATGGCTGTACCACAGATCTGTCAACCAAGCAATCTTCACTATGTCACTGATGTCCTGTGGTGTGTTTGTCAAAGTGTTTAATGAGCTAGAATAAATGCACCAAGTCTGCTTATTTACAATCTTGCTCTTCTAAATTTTTCAGGGAAAGCTGGCTTCCAGAGCTCACAATGGGAGGCTAGAGGGGCAGGAGTAGGAAGGCAGCCTGGCTGCTGAGCCAGCCCCAGGCCCATCTGGGTTCGATATTGAGACCCTGTCTTAGAGAGAGAGAGAATACGGGAAGGGGTGCTGTAGCTGGAAGTAGTAGAGCGCTGGCTTTGAGCAAAAAAGCTCAGAGACAGCACGCGGATCCGCGTTCAAGGCCTATGACAGACAAAAATACAAGCATGATACTTGTTTCTAGATGCTTTATTTTAAATATTCTTTTTTGTTGTTGTTGTTGTTGGTCGTGGGGCCTGAACTCTGGGCCTGGGCGCTGTCCCTCAGCTCTTCAGCTCAAGGTGAGCGCTCTACCACTTGAGCTACAGCGCCACTTCCTAAATATTCTTATATTACATTTTTTTCTTTCCACCTGGGTATGTAATTCAGTGGTGCAGCATTTCACAGTATTACAAAAGCTTTCAGTTTGATTCCCAGAGCCACCAAAAAACATGGCAGTTTTCTTTCCTTCTTTCTTTCCTTCCTTCCTTCCTTCTGTCCTTCTTTCCTTCCTTCCTGCCTTCCTTTTTTTCTGGAAGTTGATTCTGAGGGCTTGATCCCTATACTGCCCAGAAAAGTCTTTCTCAGTGACATCACTTTGAAAGCTTACATTTCACTCAGGTGTTTACTCTTTTTTATTTTTTTTGGTCTAGTCGTGGGGCCTGAACTGTGGGCCTGGGCGCTGTCCCTCAGCTCTTCAGCTCAAGGCTAGTGCTCTACCACTTGAGCCACAGCGCCACTTCCGACTTTTTTCTTTTTGCTTATGTGGTGCTGAGGAATCGAACCCAGGGCCTCATGAATGCAAGGCAAGCGCTCTACCACTGAGCCACCTTCCCAGCCCTCAGGTGTTTACTCTTACGTTTTAGAAAATGGTTGTTTTTTTGGGGGGGTCGGTCGTGGGGCTTAAACTCTGGGCCTGAGCGCTGTCCCTCAGCTCTTCAGCTCAAGGCCAGCGCTCTACCACTTGAGCTACAGCGCCACTTCCGGTTTTCTGGTGGTTTATTGGAGATAGAAGTCTCAAGGTCTCTCCTGCCTGGGCTGGCTTTGAACTGCGATCCTCAGATCTCAGCCTCCTGAGTAGCTAGGATTACAGGCGTGAGCCACCAGCGCCTGGCTGTACATACATATTCTTGACCCAACTCGTCATCTCAATGGGATCTGGGAGCTGGTTGTTACCCATCTTTACCTTCCTTAGGGGGTGTGAGTATATTTTCTGGGTTGATATCACATGACTTTCCTCGTTCTTCATGACTTCTCATTATGAAGACTGAGCCCTCAGGCATCTATGGCCTCCAATGTAGGTAGAGCCAATACAGGTGAACGATTTGGGTCCTTGGCTATCCTGTGTGGGCCACAGCTTTGTGTTGAGCAGGCTAGTCCTTTGCCTATAAATCAGTTTTCACTTTCTCAGCACGCAATTTTACTGTCTTATATTGGCAGATATGTTTAGTATATGTTTTTAATTTTTCAAGGAAAAGACAATTTGTGTTCTTTCTTTCCATATGCCTTGTCTTCCTCTCCCAGAGGAGCAAATTCGCCCTGAGCCATCAGGACTAAAGTCGTAGGTGCCCTGCTCTTTTTAGAGCCTTGGCTTACTGTTGTGGGCTGAGGCTGTCATTCCTCCCTTGGAAGCTTCTTCAGAAAACTCCTCGAGCCCCTGAACATATGTGACCATCTCATGTGCTCATTCATCCTCCCTCTCCCTCCTCCTCCTCCGTTCTCCACAGAGGGTCCTGAGATGTTCCGCATTCAGATCTCCTACTTCCACAGGAGATCTGACTGCTGGCGCTGAGGAGGTAATGATCTGACTTTCAACCAGGCTGTCCTTTACAAAGGTGAGCGTGGCTGGGTGCCAGTGGCTCACGCCTGCAATCCTAGCTACTCAGGAGGCTGAGATCTGAGGATCAGAGTTTGAAGTCAGCCTGTGTAGGAAAGTCTACGAGACTCTTATCTCCAATTAATCACAGAAAAACCTGGAAGTAGCGCTGTGGCTCAGGAGGTAGAGTGCTAGCCTTGAACAAAAGAGTTCAAGGACAGTGCCCAGACCCTAAGTTCAACCTCAGGACTGGAAAAAAAAAAAGAAAAAAGAAAAAGAGATAAGGTTGAAGTAGGCAACCAGAGCCATGTGCCTGGCACTTCAGCTAAAGTCTGGAGGGTTGTCATTCTATGCCAGCCAGGGCAGAAAAGTCTATACGACTCCATTGTCAATGGCAGAAGCTGGGTATGCCATTGTAGCGAGAACAGGAAGTCTAAGATTGATAGACTGAGGTCCAGGCACATATCCAGACAGGAAGTGAAACCTTATTCGAAAACATAAAATAAAACCTACCACCCTCAAGTGCTGGAGGCATTGTTTGGTAGTCACATGCCTGCCAAGCAGGCATAAGGCCCCAAGTTCAAAGCTCAACACTGCCAAAAGAAAAAAGAATTAAAAATATGTGAGATTGATCGAGGATCAATGGATAAATGGATCCTCAGGGAAGGCTGGGCCTTTGTGCTAAAGTTTAGAATCAGTTTGTCCACCAAAGATTTATGCACTGATCCTTGATATAACAGAATTGAGAGGTACTGGGTTTTTTGTTTATTTATTTTGTTTTGGGGCCTGAACTCAGGGCCTGGGAGCTGTCCCTGAGCTTTTGTTCTCATGGCTAGTGTTTTACCACTTGAGTCACAGCTCCAGGTTAACTGGAGATAAGAGTTTCAAGGACTTTCCTGCCTGGGCTGGCTTTGAACCATGATTGTCAGATCTCAGGAGCTAGGATTGCATGCGTGCGCCATCATTGTCTGGCTGTGGTGTTGGTTAGTTAAGAAGAGAGGCCCAGGTGGGCGGGGATTCCATCACAGGCCACCATCCTTGCAGAGGACTGGTGTGGTTTTTGAAGGGTTGGGTTATTTCTAGGGAGAGAAGGTCGTTATAACAGAGTGAGCCTAAACCCTTACTGCCTCTTACCTTCTCTTAAGGCCACGTGTCTTGTTCTGCACATGCTTCTGGTTACTTTTGCACACATTCCCAGCTTGGCATCATACACCACCCGTGACAGATGCCTTGGACAGATGCCAACACCAATGCATCTAAAATTGTTATTATTTCTCAGTCTAGAAACTTCCCAAAATTTCCAGTCCAGCAGACTGTACTGACACTAGAAAAGTATCTGCAGAGAGGTGGCCTGTCCTAACAGCAATACTAAGATTTGTGCCTGGTGAATTGGATGTAGCTTCTCTTTATACTTAACCTGATGACAGAACAAACTGGGAACAGACTCAGAAATGGGCATCCAATGTATGCACAGCGTTGCTCAATCTATCTGAAGTGGAAATACAGCCCTCATACTAAATGCTTTAAGGGATCTAGTCCAACTCTACCAATCTACACCTTACCCTCTGTCCCTGCAACCTGTTACTGCATGTGGGCCCAAAACCCTAATGAGAGACGAGGGGGAAACCACTCCCCTCAGACACCACGACCACGTCCTTCTTTCTCATAACTGACTTCAAACTTACACATCTCAGCTGACATCAGCAAGGTGATGACATGGGAGGTGTTGGGGAATTTCCCCTGGGATTTATCTCCAGACTGCTTTGTCCCCAACATGTGACCCAGGGCTCCCTCGATGCGCTTCTTCAGGAGGGTGCCCAGGGACCAAGAAGGAGCCGGGTCAATTATTTTCTGTGTGTATCTAATGAGACCCTCAGGAAGTCTAGTCCCCAGGGAGCCACGGATGTGACTGTACATTCTTGTCTGATCCACCCCTCCCCCCAATCCTGCTCCAAACATCCTTCTTGTACAGAGGGCTACGACCATGGACAGCTCAGGCCATGTGAAGACTTTCCAGTACTTAAAGAGTGACACTGACCAGCAACTCCCAGGTAAAGAGCACTCAGGGGCCTACACCACCAACCCGGCCTGGCGCCCTGCCACGGTGGCAAGGCCAGCTTTGTATTAGCGCGTGGTGTTCCGTCAGGCACCCCCGTGGCTAACACTTCCACACCTGGGAGCGATTGCAACAGGGGTGAACAGGACATTCGCACAATTGCCATCCACCGATTCTCTTGTCCCTGTTAGCTGCTGCGGGGGGCGGGAGGGGGCGTGCCTAGGGACTTTTCACAAAGAGCCGTGTCGTTGTAGGGTTATGGCTGGGCCTGTGTGCCGTTCTCATGTTATGCTTTCTAATGTGAGAAGAATGAGTCCGGCGGGACCAGCAGCACAGAGCACCGGGCGTTGGGAATTCGTGTGGTGCGAACTAGGGGCGGCCCGGGCTGCAGCACCAGTCATTCCGTGCTAACCTCAGCATCCGCAGTTCTGCCCTCTGCTTTCCTCCTTCCACGGCTGAGAGAATGAGAGCTGCAAACGGGTCCAGCGTGGCCGAGTTCCTCCTGCGGGGACTGTCCAGGCAGCCCCAGCAGCAGCAGCTCCTCTTCCTGCTCTTCCTCACCACGTACCTGGCCACCGTCCTGGGAAACCTGCTCATCGTGCTGGCCGTCAGCACAGACGCACGCTGCGCAGCCCCATGTGCTCTTCCTCAGCCAGCTGGCCTGCGTGGACGTCTGCTTCTCCTCCACCACGGTCCCCAAGGTGCTGGCCAACCACATCCTCGGGAGCCACACCGTCTCCTACCCTGGAGGAACCCACGCCCGCCAGGAACCCACGCCCGCCAGGAACACAAGGGAGAATAAACACTTTTGGGGGAATCAGACTCAATGGGAGGGTGCCGAGAGAGACATCAGTATCTGGGCTCTGGTGAAAAGCTGTCAGGAGAGGATGGACTTAAGGCGGATGAGATTCCAAAGAGAAAAATTCTGACTGGCGATCCATGTATTTCATGTAGGGGAAGAGTAAGTCTGAGCTGAGCTGTTATTTGGCCAAAAAAACCCTGCAGTAACTCCCATCCGCCACCTCCGGTGGATGTCTGGTTATTTTTGTGGCGATGCCAATGTTCATGTTTGGGGGCTGAGACTTCATTATAGAATGTTTACATGCCAGGAAAATGAAATGTCACTTTAAATTTGACGTGTGTGTCACAACTGAGGAAAATGAAATGGGTTTTTAGCAAGCGTGGTTTTTGTTTCAGGAAAGGCGGGGGTGTAATGATCCCAAGACTGAGATATTGTCTTTGGTGGCTGTGTTTTCTTCCAGCCAACACTCAAGACGCCCATTAGTACTGGTCGTCAGAAGTCAGGAGGTGCTGCCCTGCACCAGAAACGGATCTGACTTGTGCTAACAGAAAGCAAAAACTATTATCAAGCTGAGTGCCGGTGGCTCACGCCTGTCATCCTAGCTACTCAGGAGGCTGAGATCTGAGGATTGCGGTTCAAAGCCAGCCTGGGCAGGAAAGACTATGAGACTTCTATCTCCAATAAACCACCAGAAAACCAGAAGTGGCGCTGTAGCTCAAGTGGTAGAGTGCTAGCCTTAACTCTGAAGAGTGCAGGGGCAGCGCCCATGCCCAGAGTTCAAACCCCATGACTGACAAAAACAAAACAAACAACGATTATCACTGCATTTCCTATTTTTCTAAAGATTATTTTGACTCATATGTATTCTTTGGGCAAGATATATTTGAAGCCAGAGTTTAACATTCTGGTGCAAAAAAAGAATTGGTATCTGTAGTAGTCATTTGTGCATAGCTGTTAGATCAAAATATGTATGTACACACACAGTCACCAAGCTAAGGCACTGGTAGGGTTGAAGGTGAAACTGGTTCAAGTTGGAGTGGAAAGAAAAGACACTGCTTGCCAACTGTGAATCAGAACATCGGTTTTGATTACAGAACCAAAAGCTCGGCAGGTGCTCTAAGTGCTGACAGCTAGGCAGCTGCTCTAAGCAATACTTGGCCGCTTCCTGGGTGTGCATGTGGGTCCCACAAAGGACAAAATGGGGCAGCAACTCCCATACTGTCCTGGCAATCCCTGTGCCTGGGCCAGAATAATAATGCTGTGGGCAGACAGTCCGGTCCCTGGCTTTACAGGGCACTGTTGATTCAAAAGACAAATTCATGGGGCTGGGAAGGTGGCTCAGTGGTAGAGCGCTTGCCTTGCATGCCGGAGGCCCTGGGTTCAATTCCTCAGCACCACATAAGCAAAAAAAAAAAAAAAAAAAAAAAAAAAAAAAAGACAAATTCATTAAAGGGTAGTTGTATGTGTGTGTGTGTGTGTGTGTGTGTGTTGATACTGGGGTCAATGTTTGCTCTTGGCTGGAACCAGTTGTAGCTCTTTGTTCATCAACTGGAGAAAAGGATTCTCTGGGATGGGCTGGGAAGGTGGCTCAGTGGTAGAGTGCTTGCCTTGCATGCATGAGACCCTGGGTTCGATTCCTCAGTACCACATAAGCAGAAAAAGCAGGGCTGAGGCTCAAGGGGTAGAGTGCTAGTCGACAGCGCCCAGGCCCAGAGTTCAAGCCCCATGACCGACAAAAAAAAAAAAAAGGATTCTCTGGGATCTGCCTACCTCAGCTAGCTTCTGACTCCAACCTTCAGATATAGGTCTGTAGAGCAAGTAGGATTGCAGCCTTGAGTTACAGGTGCCAGCTGTAAGGTTCTTTTTCAGTTATTGTTTTACAATAATGCTTTAGGGCTAAACAGAATCATAAAGCCTACTTCCTTCAGAATGCTTTGTGTTAAAATACAATTTTAATACAATCGTGTTAAAAATAGAAAAATACCAAGTCAGGAAATAACTATTATTTGATGATAAACTTTTACCACAAACAGAAATTATTGAAAAATTTCAGTTTGGTAGTTACAAAGATATCACTCTAAAACTCTCTTATTTAGGAACAATAACCAAATAGAAAAGTAAATGGGGGGCTGGGAAGTTGGCTCTGTGGTAGAGCACTCGCCTTACATGCATGAGGCCCTGGGTTCGATTCCTTAGCACCACATAAGCAAAAAGAAAAAACCCGGAAGTGGTGCTGTGACTCAAGTGGTAGAACGCTAGCCTTGAGCTGAAGAGCTGAGGGACAGCGCCCAGGCCCAGAGTTCAGGCCCCACGACTGGACCCCCCCCCCAAAAAAGAAAAGTAAATGGGGGGAGGACAATAACCCTATCCAGGCATCAGTGAATCAAGCTTGTAATCTTAGTTGCTCAGGAGGCTGAGATCTGAGGACTTCAGTTTGAGGACAAACTGAGCCGGAAAGCCCATGAAATTCTATATCCAATTAACCATCAGAAAACCAGAAGTGGTACTGTGGCTCCAAGTAGCAGAATTCAAGCCCCATGGCTGACAAAAAGACAAAAGAAAAAAAAAAAAAAAAAAACAACACCTAACAAAACTGTAGAATTTGTGAAATTTTTTTTTGTGGTCATTTCTTGGGGCTTGAACTCAGGGCTTGGGTGCTATCCCTGAGCTTTTTTACTCAAGGTGAGTGTTCTACGACTTTGAGCCACAGCTCCACTTCTGGTTTGGGGATGGGTAACTGAAGATAAGTCTCACGGGCTTTCCTGCCTGGGCTGGCTTTGAACCATGATCCTCAGATCTCAGCCTCCTGTGTAGCTAGGATTACAGGCGTGAGCCACTGGCGCCCGGCATATGAGAACGTTTTGTTGCAGAATTTACTCAGGGACATCATGACTCCAACAAAGAGGAACATCAGTCATTCCTTGCTATATTGGGGTCACGTATTGCAGCTTCACCATATTGTGGTCTTTCTCGGGATTTTGCGGAATATAGGTGTTTGTATATTTGATTTTAATTATTTTTGCCTTAAAATTTAAAATGTAATTCAAATGTATTGAAATATTATAGTATGTATTTCATCAGCAGATGAATACCATGTTGTACACATGGGAATACAGCACACTGCTACTGCTTAAGTAGGCCAAAGTGAGATTGTACACGACACACTATTGGCTGATGAAACCGAAGGTGCCCAACCACAGCACTGTTCTGTATCCTAGGTGCTGACTGGCTCCATGACCACAGATAGCATTGGTCGGCTTGCTCTCCTGCACTGTGCCCACGCATTCAGCATCTGTCCTTGTCCACTTCACAGCGACATCTGATTGCTCTGCATAGTGTTGCTCTGTGGTGGTGTTTTTGTGACATTTTAACAAAAGTTTGAATTTATTTCAAGCCCTATGATGCCACCCATTCTGTACCTTCTAAGGCCTCTGGCAATGAACTCAAAAACCAGAGGAAGAGGCTGTTAGAGAAAAGGTGGAACTTCTCAACATGTTAAAGGAAGGCAAAAGCTATGCAGCTGTAGGCCTCCATTACAGGATCAACGAATCTGCTGTTCACTACATACAGAAAGACGAGAAGAATATAAGGTCTACAGCAATGACTGTTAACAAGACCGCAAAGAGGGTGGCCACTTCCCGCAGTAAGGCCATTGTGTGGATGGAGTCTGCATTGCAGACACTGCAGGAACAGTGTCCCCCTGGATACCAGTGCCATCCAGATGAAGGCCAAGAAACGTTGATAGTTTTGTGGAAAGCACAGACATTCACAATGGTGATGAGGATGAAGGCGATGACAATGCAGAAGCAGGACGTGGAGTTCTTCTCCCACCAGACCAAACCCATTCAGCGCTAGCAAATCTCAAAGACACATTGGACTGAAGAGCGTTTCTGTGCACGGAGAAACTGCCTCTGCGGATAAAGCCAGAGCCAAGGAGTATGTGAGTGACTTGTTCAAATCCATCATCGAGCAAGGGGGCTGAGTCTGAACAAGTTTTGAAAATGGATGAGACAAAGTCAGCAAGTGAAGAGGGCACTGCACCACCAGCCGAAGCGCCTGATGAAGCGGTGCCTTCGGAAGAGCTGCGATGCGCTGCCTGGTCATGCATCACCTTCAACGCCATTAGCACTGCACAGCCACGTAATTCATGGTCTTCATCATTCAAGCTGTAGTACACTTCACTGGTGAGTTCTTATATACACTTTTATGTTGTTAAAATTGTGTAGGCTTAAGAGTGTAGAAACTGAGCATGGATGCGGTTATAAGTGTGGGAAAGGTTCATAAGAGTGGGAAAGGCTTATAGGATAGTAGGAAGGGTTTATAAAGCCTTAATATGTGATATACAAATAATAAATATAAGGGGCTGGGAAGGTGGCTCAGTGGTAGAGCGCTTGCCTTGCATGCCTGAGGCCCTGGGTTCGATTCCTCAGCACCACATAAGCAAAAAGAAAAAAGCCGGAAGTGGCACTGTGGCTCTAGTGGTAGAGCTCTAGCCTTGAGCTGAAGAGCTGAGGGACAGCGCCCAGGCCCAGAGATCAGGCCCCACGACTGGACCAAAAAAAAAAACAAAAAACAAATAATAAATATAATGCTACTTTGCAGATTTTCACCCATCACAGGGGTCTCTGGAACATAACTCCTAGGATAGATGGGGGATCACTGTAATTTGAAAGGGAGACAGAATCTGTAAAATAAATGGATTTTCCCAAATTCTTGGGATGATGTTTCCAATCAAAATACTAATGTGTTTTGGTAAACTTAAAAACTCAAGCACAAGGTGCCAGTGCCGGTGGCTCACACCTATACTCCTAGCTACTCAGGAGGCTGAGATGTGGTTCAAAGCCAGGCCGGACAAGAAAGATCCATGAGACTCTTATCTCCAATAAACCACTCAGAAAACTGGATGTGATGCTGTGGCTCAAGTGGTAGAGCGCTCGCCTTGAGCTAGAGAGCTGAGGGACAGTGCCCAGGCCAAGTTCAAGTCCCATGACAAAAAAAACAAAAACAAAAAAAACTCAAGCAAAATCAACCCAATGGCACTCAATCATCCAGTCTAAAGGCACCACTGGCCTTTAAACAAAGGGCAGAGGGCAAAGAGGGTCTGCTTGACAGGCCAAAGACTACCTTTGGAATCCTTGTCTCTCAATGAGCAAGGTGAGCTAACCACTGGAGACACCAATGCATGCAATCTGTGAAGCTGTGACCATCCCACTGTTAACAGTCTGGTAACTGGGTTAGGTTAGCGAACAGGTTATTACCCAGCCAGCAATCCCAGCCAACTTTTCCCTGGCTCCAGACCCATGCCATTTCTCTCATAGCAGATGAAAACTTCGCTCAAGAGATGAACAAAGGGGCTGGGAAGGTGGCTCAGTGGTAGAGCGCTTGCCTTGCATGCCTGAGGCCCTGAGTTCGATTCCTCAGTACCACATAAACAAAAAGAAAAAAAGCCCGAAGTGGCGCTGTGGCTCAAGTGGTAGAGCGCTAGCCTTGAGCTAAAGAGCTGAGGGACAGTGCCCAGGCCCAGAGTTCAGGCCCCATGACTGGACCCCCCCCCAAAAAAAAGAGATGAACAAAGTCTTGAAGGGAATACTTAGCAGACCTAAATGATCCAAACATCTTTTGGAAAAGAGAGGCACAGGGCAGCTAGTTTAAGAGATCAGCAGCTGAACAAAACAGTAGACACTTTTAAGTGAGGTTGTACAAAAAAGATTTCTGGAAAATAGTGGATTTTTATCATAAATTGCAAATGCTATTCACTACAAATGAGAGGAAGTCTTCCACATTCCAATGCGGTAGTTTTCCTACATCCCAAAATAAACAGATCGACATTCAGGTTTTGCCAGGGTGTCCTAACCAGCTATTGGCTGAACCAGCCGGTGTTTTGGTTCGCTCATAGGAGCACAGCTACAGATCAGCACCTACACATTATTTCTCTACACATTATTGTTCTCTCAAGTGTGAATTTCCATGTGTGTAATGAGGAGAAAAATCCATGTATTTCAATCATGTACCTCTGCTCGCTCTGCAAGTAAGAAATGCCTAGACATTCATTTTTCTATCACTGTCAGGAAAGTGGTCTGCCTACTGCAGTCCAACATAAAAAAGAAAGTTCCTGAGCACAGGAAGTCTGGATGCTACCCGAGGTAGAGCCCTTTAGGATGTCCTCAATCTTTGGGAATTTTTTTTTTTTTTTTAAGAATTTGAGGTTTCAGGGGCTGGGAAGGTGGCTCAGTGGTAGAGCACTTGCCTTGCATGCTCAAGGCCCTGGGTTCGATTCCTCAGCACCACATAAGAAAAAAGCCGGAAGTGGCGCTGTGGCGCAAGTGGTAGAGTGCTAGCCTTGAGCTGAAGAGCTGAGGGACAGTGCCCAGGCCCAGAGTTCAAGCCCCACAACCGGACCCAAAAAAAAAAAAAAAAAAAAAAATTTGAGGTTTCAGCCAGGATAAGTAGAGATCTAAATGTGGATATCATGAGGTTTTCAAATGTCTGTATCTCTCAGGAAGATGAGGAATCCAAACTTCCTCATGAAACTTCAGGCTGAGCCAGGACCTCACTTCTGCTTTGGCTCTTACATGCCGAGTGTGTTCTCTCGTGCCGGGTACAATTTGACAGCCGACCAAATCTTCTCCCACAGTTTTTGCAACCATACGGTCTCTCGATCTCATGAGTCTGCAAGTGAAGCAGGAAGTCTTCGTTGTTAGGGAAAGTTTTCCCACAATCTGGACACTTAAACATTTTCTCCCTGACGTGGATTCCTTCGTGTCGACTCCGATGACAATTCTGACGGAAGGTCTTACCACACTGAGAGCAGGAGTAAGGCTTTTCTCCTGTGTGGATTCGTTCATGCTTATTGAGGTTTGTTTTATGGTTGAAGCTTTTCCCACAGTGGCTACAGTCGTAGGGTTTCTCACCTGTGTGAGTCCTTTGGTGGGAAATAAGATAAGAGCTTTCACTGAACTGTTTGCCGCACAGGGGACAAGTGTACCACCTTCTCGTTCTCCGATTACGAGTAAGGGAAATGACGCTGATGTCCACGTATTTAGAGAGCTCCTCCAGTGGAGTATCATTTTTAATGGTAACTAAAAGATTTCTCATTTTCCTTTGCTGTGGAACAAGTGCATGTAGTTTTTCTTCTTGGCAACCCAGAAGTTGCTCAGGGAATAAGGAATAGTCTGTTCCATCACTATCTGAAGATTTTTCCCTCCAGTCTTCCTTCTGCAGATCTTCACCCACAAGATCACTCTCATTGACTGCTAAAAGAGAGAATGATATAGTTTTGAGGTATACGACAACACTACGGAATAAAAGAAGTCCGAATTCCTTATGAAATAATAAACTTGAAAGTCAGAATCTGACAGGTAATCATTAGTGATCTTTTCTACTCTTTTTTTTTTCCTGCTGTTTTTCCAGTCCTCGTTGAACTCAGTGCCTAGGTGCTGTCCCTGAGTTCTTCAGTCAAGGCTAGCGCTCTTCTCTTTTGAGCCACAGCTCTACTTCCAGTTTTCTGGTGGTTAACTGCAGATAATAATCTCATGGACTTTCCTGCCCAGACTGGCTTGGAGCCATGATCCTCAGATCTCAGCCTCCTGAGTAGTTAGGATTTTAGTGTGAACCACCAGTGCCCAGCTACCTATTATTTATTCTTTGTTTGTTTGTAATACTTGGTTTTAACTCAGAGCCTTGTACTTGCTTGAGAAGCTACCAATAATGGCTCCTAGTCCTTTTGTTTTTAGTTTTTAAAATAAGGTCTCATGCTTTTGTCTATGGCAGCTTCTAACCAAAATCACCCTACTTTCTCACCTAAGTAGCTGACCATGGACTGAAACTTCTGACACTGCGAACCAAAATAAACATCTCCTGCCTTTGTTTCTGTCAGGTATCCTGTCAGTCACAAAAAGCTGACTAACACATGGGGCTAGAACTTGCTCTGTTCTTCTTCCTTTCCATTTTCCTGGTTAATCATATTATTTTCCTAATTGAATTCCCGATCAGACTGTCTAGTTTTAGTGAAAAATTTACTCATAGTTTAAAGGGATTACAGCAAATTCATAAATCCATTTGGGGAAAAAAATGACTTTTTTTATGAGGTTGAGTCATCCTAGCCAAAACCATGTTCTTTCCATCATTCAAACCTTCCCAAGTTTTCACATAAATTATATATAACCCTTGTTTATCCTATTTATCTTACATGCTTCCTTTGTACCTTTTAGTGATTACTCATTGCGGTTATGAACACTAATTTAATTTTACATCCCTTTGCGCTACTAAATGCTCTTACTATTTACAATGAATTTTTAGGCATTCTCTAAGGTTTCTAGCTACACAAGTCTATCAATATAAATAGTGGAAGGTTTTATCTTATCTTTCCCTCAATGTCTAATGCATTTCTTTCTCACTTAACTGAATATCAGAAACACAAAGCTTAAAAGTAACATGAGGGTAGATTTCCCAACTGTATTCCCAATTCGAGTGGGAATGTCTCCCATTAAAATACTCTTTAGAAGCTGGGTGCTGGTAGCTCACACCTGCAATCCTAGATACTCAGGAGGCCAAGATCTGAGGATCGTGGTTCAAAGCCAGCCTGGGCAGAAAAGTCCCCATGAGACTTTTATCTCCAATTAACCAGCAGAAAACTCGAAGTAGAGCTGTGGTTAAATGGTAGAACACTAGCCTTTAGTGAAATAGCTCAGGGACAGTGCTCAGGCCCTGAGTTCAAGCCCCATGACTGACCAATCTCCCCCCACCCCCTGCCGCAAAAAAAAAGTAGTATTTATACAATGTTTGTGACTGATTCTAAGCCTAAACTATCAGTATCATGTTATAGGGAGAGAGAAGGGGTAGAGGAAGTAGGGGAAGGAAGAAAGGTGAAAATTGAGTCTCACAGCCCCAAGCAAATGTCTCAGGCACCAAAGCAAATGCCAGCTGTGTTGTCTGCAGCGGAAACTGTGATCCAAAATAAACATCTCCTTTTAAGTTGTTTCTCTATGTGTTTTCTTACACTGATGCAAAGCTGACTAATATATGGAGCAAGGGGTTCTCTGCTCTTCCTTTTCCCCCTTTCTAGTTAACTGCACTTACTTTTTCCAATTAAATTTATCACTGTTTAGCTCCAGTGGAAAAACATTAGTGCTACTGTTAAAGGGTCAATTATTAAAGTGCTTTTTTACAAAGACAAGAGATCTCTCCACTGACTGGCTCTAAGTATAGGGAAAATGGCCACCATAACTCCTCATGGAATAAAACATGTATAGGCTCTGACATACAGAATTAAACAAAAAGAAAATGTGTGTGCAATTAGTACTTCAAAAGCTGCAGAGATGAAGGAATATGCTTTTACAAGAGCACACAGTCTGAACACACAAAGGACTAAATTCTTACCTAATAATGTCATCTCCCCAGTATCGTTCCTTTCCTTCTCCAGGGTGGAGTGATGAGCAGGATTCATGCTCACACATTCTTCTTGAGAATGAAATACATTCAAATCCTCAAAGACCACTAGCTCCTGAAAGAACAAGAGGCCTACTTCCTTTTAGTAAACTGAGGTTTCCTGGTAGCCCTCGTAACAAAGACACAAAGATTAAAGGAAAGGACGATGAATCTATACCCTAATACAAGATAGATCCTAACTCTCCTAATACAAGGACAGTGAGGCTTCGAGGAACCAGAAAAAGGGGAAGAGAGACAGTCAAGGAAACTAACTCTCATCAGGTGTTATACATGGTAAGGCTGCAAGAACAGAAAAGGTGATGTACCTCAAGATAACCAAAAAAAAAAAAAAAAGCCAAACCCACCTCAGAGTCAGCTTCAAAACATAGAGACACAGTCTCCTGTTTCTGCTGGACTCCTTCTCTGGGCGGAATCTTCACTAAAGGATGAAGATGAACTACAGAAAGAAGTTGTAGTTAGTGAAAAACCCAAAAGACTATTAAGAGACTATTATAAATACCTTGCTATCCTTGCTCCTCCTGCAGACAACTCACAGCTCTTTCTGATCCTGTAAGCCATGACAGAATTGAAATGGCCACGGTGAGAGTAAGCCTAGGGCCTTCAATCTAGGATGGGGATGGGATCTTCTCACTATGAGTAGGATTCAACTATCAATGTTTCAAATTTCCCAACAAAATCATCATAGAAGAGCTGGAGGAGCAAAGTGTAATGATACTTTTAGGAAGCCATATTTTTTTTAATGTATATGGGTTCTGAGGCTTAAACTCAGGGCCTTGCAGTCTCACTCAGAGCGGATGTTCTACCACTTGATATACCTCCACTCATAAGCTTTTGTGGGTTAACTGGAGATAAGATTCTCAGACATTTCTGCCTGGGCTGAGTTCAGACTGGGATTCTAAGATCTCCGCTTCCTGAGTAACTAGGATTATAGCTGACATTTCTTTTTTTCTCTTTTGGTCATGGGGCTTGAACTCTGGACTTGAGCAGTGTTCCTCAAATCTTCACCTCAAGGCTAGCACTCTACCATTTGAGTCACAGTGCCACTTCTGGTTTTCTGGTGGTTATTTGGAATTAAGAGTCTCATGGACTTTCCTGTCTGTGCTGGCTTTGAACCGGGAACCTCAGATCCCAATCTCCTGAGTAGCTAGGGATTACAGGCATGAAGGCACCCAGCAGATTTTTTTTTTAAATAATGATATCTCAATGTATTAAAATGGGCTCCTTTTGCTGAACACCAGTGACTCACACCTGTAATCCTAGTTACTTTGGTAGGCTGAGATCTGGAGGATTGAGGTTTAATGCCATGAAAGTTCACTTGACTCCATCTCCAAAAGAAACCACCAAAAAGCATGGCAGATGTGTCTCATGCAGCAGAATGTCAGCCTAGCAACTGTAAAGCTCCAAGTTCAAACCCTAGTACAAAAAACAAAAACAAAACAAACAAAAAAACTAAAAAAAAAAAAAAAAAACTAAAAAAAAATAGTGCTTTTTTTTTTTTTTTAAACTATCCACTATCCTAATTTAAATTCATGGAAGTCTATCTCCCATTACTTAAGGGCCGCCTTTCTCTTCTGGTGAAACAATCACATATTTCTCACCTCTGTTCTGGTGGCTTGAACTCGCATCCTTCATAATAAGGAAGGTTTCCTTGACTTTCTGACCAGGCTGGACCAGGTTTGGCTTGGGCAAGAAGTTAAGGAAGTGATACATCACCAGCTGCTGAATGGTCTTCGACTCATCTGTGGCATCCTCAAGTTCTTGATCCAGCCTGGAGTCTGGAATAACTCTTAGTATAAAGGATTTCTTTTGCTTTGGGGATGTAGGAACCACTTTTGTAGCCATTATGGCTTGCAAACAAAAGCACTTGTGGGGGAGGGGGCGGGAGGCGCTTCTAGAGTCACTTTTTTTTTTTTCTAGAGTCACTTCTTAATGAAGGAAATCTGCCAGAGAGCCAACCTGCAAACACAGAAACCACGGATTATCCACAAGGCAAAGTCATGACTGTGGTCTAATATACAGTTAGGGTGACGACATCTAAGACTTAAACCAGAAAAGAAAGACAACTCGGGTAGAGCGATCATAACCTGAAATGGAAGGTATCTGATCAGGATACTTACAGGAAGTCCTTAAAGGAAGACTTTTGAGTATGAAAACCAAACCTTAAGAACCAAGCCAAAAGGAGCAAAGGCAACCAAGGGCCAAGGGCCACCTTCACGGGACATACGACGTGCCAAATCCACCGTGTGGAGTCGTTTAACCCATGCTTGTACAAAGAGTAATGGTCTTAAAGACCCAGGAAATCTGAAGGAGGCCCGTGGGGGGGGGGGGGGGCTGTGGATGACGCGCGTCTGACTCCATGCTGGGGCCTGTGAGGTGTCCACCCACTGTCCAGCCGGCTGCTCCCCACCACCAGAGCCCTGATGCGTGGGGCAGGGGATATCACACCGGGGCTCACCGGGCCAGGACCATTCTGGACCTTCTCTGATCGGCCCAAGAGTATCTGAGGGCGACACCCGGCCAGCGGCACCGCCTGGGGGAGGGCTCGGCCCCCAGCCCACCCTGCCCACCCTCAGCCCACCCCCAGCCCACCCCAGCCCGCCCCAGCCCGCCCCCAGCCCGCCTTGCCCGCCCCCAGCCCGCCCTGCCCGCCCCCAGCCCGCCCTGCCCGCCCCCAGCCCACCCCCAGCCCACCCCCAGCCCGCCCTGCCCGCCCCCAGCCCGCCCTGCCCGCCCCCAGCCCACCCCCAGCCCGCCCTGCCCACCCCCAGCCCACCCCCAGCCCACCCCCAGCCCGCCCTGCCCACCCCCAGCCCGCCCCCAGCCCGCCCCCAGCCCGCCCTGCCCACCCCCAGCCCGTCCCCAGCCCGCCCTGCCCACCCCCAGCCCGCCCCCAGCCCGCCCTGCCCACCCCCAGCCCGCCCCCAGCTCGCCCTGCCCACCCCCAGCCCGCCCCCAGCCTGCCCTGCCCACCCCCAGCCCGCCCTGCCCACCCCCAGCCCACCCCCAGCCCGCCCCCAGCCCACCCTCAGCCCGCCCTGCCCACCCCAGCCAACCCCCAGCCCGCCCTGCCCGCCCCCAGCCCGCCCCAGCCCGCCCCCAGCCCGCCCTGCCCACCCCCAGCCCGCCCCAGCCCGCCCCAGCCCGCCCTGCCCACCCCCAGCCCGCCCCCAGCCCACCCTCAGCCCGCCCTGCCCACCCCCAGCCCGCCCTCAGCCCGCCCTCAGCCCGCCCTGCCCACCCCCAGCCCGCCCTGCCCACCCCCAGCCCTCCCTCAGCCCGCCCCAGCCCGCCCCAGCCCACCCCAGCCCGCCCCCAGCCCGCCCTGCCCGCCCCCAGCCCGCCCTGCCCACCCCCAGCCCGCCCCAGCCCGCCCAGCCCACCCCCAGCCCGCCCTGCCCGCCCCCAGCCCGCCCCAGCCCGCCCCCAGCCCTCCCTCAGCCCGCCCCAGCCCGCCCTGCCCACCCCCAGCCCGCCCTGCCCACCCCCAGCCCTCCCTCAGCCCGCCCCAGCCCGCCCTGCCCACCCCCAGCCCGCCCCCAGCCCACCCTCAGCCCGCCCTGCCCACCCCCAGCCCTCCCTCAGCCCACCCCCAGCCCACCCCCAGCCCGCCCCCAGCCCGCCCCAGCCCGCCCCCAGCCCACCCTCAGCCCGCCCCCAGCCCACCCTCAGCCCGCCCCAGCCCGCCCTGCCCACCCCCAGCCCGCCCCTGCCCACCCCCAGCCCACCCCCAGCCCACCCCCAGCCCACCCTCAGCCCGCCCTGCCCACCCCCAGCCCACCCCCAGCCCGCCCCCAGCCCGCCCTCAGCCCGCCCCCAGCCCGCCCTCAGCCCACCCCCAGCCCGCCCTCAGCCCACCCTCAGCCCGCCCTGCCCACCCCCAGCCCGCCCCTGCCCACCCCCAGCCCACCCCCAGCCCGCCCTCAGCCCACGCCCTGCCCACCCCCAGCCCGCCCTGCCCACCCCCAGCCCGCCCTCAGCCTGCCCTGCCCACCCCCAGCCCGCCCTGCCCACCCCCAACCCACCCCCAGCCCGCTCGGCCCATCCTCCGCCTCCCGAAGCCGCCCCGGCCCGGTCCCCGCCCTTTGCAACGCTCACCTCTCGGAGCGCTCCGTTCCGGCCGCGCGCTGCAGCCAGGCGAGACTCGGCTCCGAGAGAGACCAGGAAGCCAGGCGGGAGGGGCACGCCCTCCTCGGACGCCGGGGCCGCACTGCCTTCTGGGAGGCCTGGCGCTTCCGCGGGGTGACGTCACATCCGGCGGCGCGCGCCCGCGTCGGGAGCCGGGTCTCCGCGCTGGGAGCCCGCGGGGCGGCGGCTCGCGCCCGGTGCGAGGGCTTCTCCGAGCCCGCGGCCGGCGAGGCCCGCGGACGCCGTCGTCTCCGTGGCTTTTTATGAGAGGTAGAAAGCGTAGAGAAGGCGAGCGCCGTGCGTGGCGGCCTGCCGCGGAGGCCTCCTCTCCGGCGGCGGCGGCCGGCGCATCCCGGGCCGGGGCGGGACCGGCAGCGCCGCCACCGCGCTGCCCGCGGGAGCGTCTGGGCAGGTCCGGTCCTCGCGTGTGGTCGGCCCGCGTCACGGCTCCTGAG
Organism: Dipodomys merriami; assembly: GCF_024711535.1. NCBI lineage: Eukaryota > Metazoa > Chordata > Mammalia > Rodentia > Heteromyidae > Dipodomys > Dipodomys merriami. The sequence goes on from NW_027202682.1 coordinate 2,772,371, forward strand.
GCCCTGGCTGCGGCGGCGCCTGGGTTCGAGGATGGGATCGAAGGACGGGGCAGCGTGGCGGGTGGGGCTGGGGACCTTCTTCCACACACCCGCCCCCCAAAAGGAAAAAACCCGACAGCGTTTACGCTGGACTTTGTATCTTTGTTTTTGTCGGTCGTGGGGCCTGAACTCTGGGCCTGTCCCTCAGCTCTTCTGCTCAAGGCCAGCGCTCTACCACTTGAGCCGCCTTCCCAGCCCCGCCCGGCTTTCTTAAGACATTCTAGGCCTATCTTCTTGTCGTGTCTCGGGTGTCGTTGTCACCACTTGTCTGGGTTTCCCTCGCCTCCCCCCCCCCCCCCATACTCAGTTCATGCCCAGGAACGCAATCAGGTTTAGGACAATATGTGTGCAGGGTTTGATGGGAATCTGCCTTGTTCCAATAAGTTCAGTGTTGGATGGCCCACCAACTACCTTCCTCCCACACCTTCCTGACATTCTCCAGCCCTGAATCTTAATCTAAATGTGAGACCCCACTCCCCCACTCCCCACCCCTCTAATGACAGGCACCTGAGTTACTCCAAGCAGGCCACAGTAGGTTCCTGGAATCAGGTTTTGGCCATTAGCACAAACACTCAAGGCACATCCTGAAACTCCTTTCAACTTTTCAGCTACCTTCTACCCTACTCATACCTAGGACCCTACTTAAGCTCCTCCACCACTGCTGCTATTACACTGCCTGACTTTCCTCAAGTCACCATGGCAACCGTCTTTAACCTTCATTAACGTTTCATCTGGTCTGCTGAGCTCTGAATCCTTCATCTGCCTCATTCTTGCCTTTCACAGACATCCCTTTTCCCTAACAGGATTTGCCTTCAGTCCTCTGTACATAAACACCAGCATGCATTCCTCTCTTCTCTCCCACTATCTGATCTCTGCCTTCCACCCTCTTTTTTGAACTTGTAATCTTCCTGCCTCTGCTTTTCATTCTTTTTTGGGGGGGTCCGGTTGTGGGGCCTGAACTCTGGGCCTGGGTGCTGTCCCTCAGCTCTTCAGCTCAAGGCTAGCGCTCTACCACTTGAGCCATAGGTCCACTTCCGGCTTTTTTCTTTTTTGCTTATGTGGTGCTGCGGAATCAAACCCAGGGCCTCAGGCTTGCAAGGCAAGCGCTGTACCACTGAGCCACCTTCCCAGCCCCAAAGACTGTTGTTTTTTTTTTTTTTGGGGGGGGGTTCTGGTCGTGGGGCCTGAACTCTGGTCCTGGGCACTGTCCCTCAGCTCTTCAGCTCAAGGCTAGCGCTCTCTGCCTCTGCTTTTCAAAGCTAAGATTTGTATAGATATGTGCCACTTCACCTGGCTAACACTATTACAATAATAATCAGCCAGTACAGTATGAATACATCCTGCTTTGCCTATAGTGCTTTTGTTTGCTCTTTTATCTATGCACATTCACTGGACAACCTCATTTGCATCTTCCACAGTTATTTAAACATTGTAAATTCTGGCCTAGGTGATTATGTCACTACATCTTAGTGGAGATGATATGGGTAGAACATGTAAGCTACAACACCCAATATTACACATGTTCACAAATTTTCTGATACAAACCAAGACAAAATAATCTGATATTTAGAATAAGTGGTTTTTCCACTGGATCATTTCAGGCTTTTTCATGGTATCAGTGATCAATGGAGTGACAAATGCAGTTGTGGTCTAATTGTCTACTTGATTTACTTAGGAGGTCTGTTCATTACTCTTTGGAATATTTCATTAATCCAGCCATGTAATACTTTTGTAACAATCCAGTCTGCTTAGATTTTATGTAGGTTTCCAGTATCCTTAAGACAGGGGAAGATAGAGAATGAGGTATACATCCTGGCTGTGGGGAAGGAAAATGTTAAGAGTCTTGTGCTTTAGAAGCATCTGAGAGTGCTAAATCATACACGCTTTATTACCAACAGCCATGTTCCATGTACTTCTTCCTCTGAAATCTATTACGTGTCATCAAGGTGTCATCACCACCCTTGATCACTACTAACACTTACATACCTACTTCTGCACCATCCTTGATCACTAACACTTACATACCTACCTACTTACCTACCTATCTCTGCTATGGTTCCATAAGTTCTGTGGGCAATAAAATTATTATTTTTTTTTTTTTTTGTCGGTTGTGGGGCTTGAACTCTGTGCCTGGGCACTGTCCCTCAGCTCTTCAGCTCAAGGATATCACTCTACCACTTGAGCCACAGCACCATTTCAGTTTTCTGAGTGGTTTACTGGAGATAAGAGGCTCACAGACTTTCCCGCCTTGGCTGGCTTTGAACTGCTATCCTCAGATCTCAGCCTCCTGAGTAGCTAGGATTACAGGCATGAGCCACCAGTGCCTAGCTATTTTCTTATTCTTTACATCTCTTATAGCAGCTCTAACCTATTAGTGTGTGTGTGTGTGTGTACTGGTGTTGAGCTCGGGGCCAGGGTGCTATCCCTTAGCTTTTTGCACCCAGTTCTGGTGTTCTGCTTCTTGAGCCACAGTTTCATTTCCAACTTTTTGCTGATTAATTGGAGATAACAGCCTTGCATATTTGGCTGTCAAGGCTGGCTTTGAACCACAACCCTCAAATCTCAGCCATTTGAGTAGCTAAGATTACAGTTGTGAGCCACTGGTGCACAGAGCCAACCTGGTAGGTATGCAGTTAGTGACTGTTGAATGCAAATACAAGGTCAGAAGCCAGAATGGAGGTGCAACGCTGAGCATTCAGTGAGGCCCTTGGCCACCCACTGGGCAGATAGTCAGAGGACCCATGTTCTTCCCTCCATCATGTGTCCCAGGGCTGAAGATAGGTTGAAGGGGCAAAGAGGAAGAGAAACCAGTGAATGTGTAGATGTGGGATCTGGCTGTCACATTATAAAAGGAAATGTCTCTAGCTGTGTAGTCAAGGAAGATACCAACCCTCTTTGGGGGCTCTCTTATTTTCAGTCGGGTTGGAGGAATGGTGGATGCTTGGTACTCATTTCGCTTCATCATCATCACCACCCAGTAACCATTCTCTGGTGATAAAGTCATGCTCCCCTTCCTGTTTGTGGATGTTCGGCACACTCCCAAGATCCACGCCGTCTTGTTTCCAACTTCCACCTCCCAGTAATGGCGGCCAGAGATGAAGTTAGGAGAGCCCAGGGTGATGATGCAGCTGTCGAATCTCTCTGGGCTGTCAGGCAGCCGGTCCCACTTGTTTCCAAGTCTCACGCTCATCATGTCATCAGAGAAGATGAGGTTGGGGTGAGCAGTTGCTGGATCCAGGATCACACTAGCTGCACAGAGGATCACAATACCTCTCTTGAGGGTTTGTGGACAATATTCACCTAAGACCCCCCCCCCTCCCCATCCACCAGAGACAGGGCTGCTCTTCCAGGTTGTGGTGGGGGACACACAAAGTCCCAGCAATGAACACTATGTGTCTTGATCTGAGTGAGCACTTACCAGCATGTGCCTGGGCAGCAGTCAATTCTGGAACTATAGAGAATGAAAGAGATAGGGAGGGAAAAGATTGTGAGCATTTCCATTCAGAAAGCCTGATAATTCAGACTGTCCCCACCACCAGGGAAGACAGATAAGGCTGCTTCTGCCTTGGATCCTGCATCCTATGTTAGGGTAGAACTAAGGCCTCCCAGGCACCCACACCTATCCTGGACACACTGTGGTCTAGTGAGTTAACTCAGCTAACTAGGCAGGCACAAGGGAATGCAGAGCCAAGGAGCCTGCCTTTGTTCCAGATGTCTCTATAAACAATTCCCACAAGTGCACAGCATGGGGACTGTAACAATGACCCCCGGACAGTCACCCTCTACCATCATACTCACCGTTGAATGTTTCCATTTCAGAACGTATTGCTTCTAAATGGGAGGGGGTTGGAGGCAGGGGAGGTGGGGAGGAGAGAATACAGAGAAACTGAGTTAGGCCCCCTTGATAGGAATGGACCCAGGGGAAGCTGTAGGGTCACAAAGGTTTTGGGAGATGAAGGGAAGCAAAGGTATTCTGGGATACATAGGTGTCATGTAGGAGCTAAGCAAGCTCCTCCCGTCTTACCCCAAGTCCACCTACCAGAGAAGTGTTGGATGTTCTTCTCCACAAACTCTGACTTCTTGTGGAGCAAGTGGATCTTTTCTTTCATATCTTCAGGTGTGGTCCATGGCTTAGGGATTGTCATTGCCCTTGCCCTAGAGAAAAAAGACTGTTGCCAAAGAGGGCTGGACTGAGGAGGTGGTCTAAGTCCCTGTGAGTTGGAAGCTAGGTGCAGTCTACACTGGCACCTACAGCCAAGCCTGGGTTGTGCAAAGAATAGTCCTTCCTGGACACAGTGTTCTAAACACTGGTCCTCAATGCCAGCCATAGAATGGCCTATACTGGGGAGCTTTAAGAATCATTGAGATCAAAACCACAATGAGTTTAAATACTGGCTTTTAAATGCTATTGATGTATATTGTATTTTTTGTTGGTCATGGGGTTTGAACTCAGGGCCTGGGCACTGTCCCTGAGCTCTTTTGTTCAAGGCTAGTGATCCACAACTTTGAGCCACAACATCACTTTTGGTTTTCTGGTAGTTAATTGAAGTCTCATGGACTTTTCTGCCCTGGCTGGCTTTAAACTATGATTCTCAGATCTCAGCCTCCTAAGTAGCTAGGATTACGGGTGTGAGCCACCAGCTTATGGTAGTTACTATATACCAGAGTTTTCTATGTCAAATTAACTATACTTCTCTAAACTTTTTATTTAAGTCACATGAACAGTGAGTGAGTCACAAGTTTGATTTTAGTTCCTCTTTTTGTTTGCTGTATAGATTTTCTAAATACAGACTCCTAAGTAGCTAGGATTGCGGGTGTGAGCCACCAGCTTATGGTAGTTACTATATACCAGAGTTTTCTATGTCAAATTAATATACTTCTCTAAACTTTTCATTTAAGTCACATGAACAGTGAGTGAGTCACAAGTTTGATTTTAGTTCCTCTTTGTGGTCGCTATATAGGTTTTCTAAATACAGAGTGAGAAGACAGCTCTTCCCTATCAAACCATCTAAGCAATAAATGTTACATTAAAAAAAAAAACAACAACAGAAAGCTGGGCGCCCATGGCTCATGCCTGTCATCCTAGCTACTCAGGAGGCTGATATCTGAGGATCACGGTTGAAAGCCAGCATGAACAGGAAAGTCTGTGAGACTTTTAGCTTCAAAAAAAAAAACACTAGAAAACCGGAAGTGGCACTGTGGCTCAAGCGGTAGACCACTAGCCTTGAGCTGGAGAGCTGAAGGACAGTACCCAGGCCCGGAGTTCAAACCCCACGAACATCAACAACAACAAAAGCCCAGCAGACTGCTGCTAAGAAAAAGCCCAACCTTATGCCTGGGCCCTACCCTCAGAACACCAGGACTTTCCCCCTTTCACCCCATCTCTTCCCTTGCCTGCGCGGCTTCGTCCAGCCCCAGATGCTATGCAGAGACCCTTGCTGCTTCCTTGTTGGAGGCTACCGGCATCTCTGCAGGGCAGTTTTCATAAGGTGAATGAATACAAGCTATGGGAAGCCATAAGCTGAGTTCAACAGGACTGGCCTAAATCCATTCTCCCCAGGCGTCTACCCAAGCTTTCCCTCCTGCTCAGGCTCCCATTCTCCCTGAACAAATTCCAAGAAGGCTTCAGAAAGCTGTAGGAAACAGGAGTCCTGAGTCACACCCAGGTCCCTCCTTGGACTGCCTCACCAAATACTTCCTGCAAAGCATACAGAGGGACACCAAGCGATATCTGCATACCTCTGCAAAGTGACTCCGATGTCCTAGGAGAGAAAAGAGGAAGCTCTTCTTTACCAGTGTCCCTGATGCTCTGTGCTATCTCCCAGCCTCCGCTCCTGAGCTCTTGCCTTTATTAGGACTCCCAGTTCTGTGGTGTCAGTAGTGGGAGCATCTCTTCTCTGTTCTAATTCCAATCACCCAGGTAGTAGCCCTGCCAGAGCCCACAAACCCTGCTTATTGATACCTCTCCACAATGTGAGGGCTACTCTGAGCTCCCAAGAGACCTCACCAATGGGGCCTGCGACCATTAGGTATTGTGAGTGGCCAGCTGCTACCTCTGGTTCAAGAGTGTTGCTCCCTGTCTTTGGCAGAGCTAATGGCAGTGATGGGAGCCTAATTCATTCCCACTAGGCACAGTGGGCATGTGAAGGACAAGTCCAAAAGCACTCACCTGCATGAGCTCCCATTCTGATTGGTCCTTTCTGGCCTCTAGTTCTCCAATCAGTTCATCAAGGCTGTGAATGTCCTGGGATACCTGGGTGTCATAGTTCCCCCAGGCTCTGTTAATTGTCTGGTGCAGCTCCTCTAGCCAGGCCACAAAGAGCTGCTCCTGCTGCTCCAGAAAGCATGATAGCTTCTCCAGGTGGCATCTGATTTTCTGCTTCTGGGTTTCAGTCTGTTTCTGGGGGAAGAGAAGATGGAGATGTCACAGTGTCGCAGTCTGGGCTGTGGGGTGTGGGTGTGTGTGCATGTCTTAGGACTCCCATCTCCTAGATGGGGGTAAGACGCAGTTTTTCTCAGCCTTTTAAAGGCCTGAACGCCAGAAATGGGGGTGGTATTATATGGAAGTGTGACAGTCTAAGGGTAATGAAATTGCTTCTGGAAAAAATCTTCAGTTTTATATTGGATATTCCATAATTTCCCTTAGAAAAAAAATTTTTTTGGTCAGTTGTGGGACTTGAACTCTGGGCTTGGGTGCTGTCCCTGTGCTCTTCAGCTCAAGGCAAGCGCTCTACCACTTGAGCCACAGCGCCACTCCCGGTTTTCTAGCTGTTTATTGGAGATAAGAGTCTCACGGACTTTCCTGCCCAGGCTGGCTTTGAACTACGATCCTCAGATCTCAGCCTCCTGAGTAGCTAGGATGACAGGCATGAGCCACCGGCGCCCGGCTACTTAGAAAATTCTTGTTTAAAGCCTGCAGTGCCTCAGAATGTGATCTTATTTGGAGATAGGGTTCTTGAAACTGTGCTTCATTAAGTGTTCCAACCTACTCCAACACCTTCTGGTGTCCTTATAAAATGAGCACTTTGGGGCTGGGAAGGTGGCTCAGTGGTAGAGCGCTTGCCTTGCATGCCTGAGGTCCTCAGCACCACATAAGCAAAAAGAAAAAAGGTGGAAGTGGCGCTGTGGCTCAAGTGGTAGAGTGCTAGCCTTGAGCTGAAGAGCTGAGGGACAGCGCCCAAGCCCAGAGTTCAGGCCCCACGGACCCCCCACCCCCCAAAAAAAGAGCACTTTGGACACAGAAACACACAGAGAACATCATGTCAGAAGACACAGATAACCATCCACAGGCTGTGGGGGGAGCCGTGGAGATCCTTCCCTGAGTGTCAGCCCTTCCAAAGAACACTCATTCAGACTTCTGGCCTCCAGAACGGAGAGAAAATAAGTTTCTGTGTATGATGGCCATAGGAAGCCAAAACACTGTAGTGGTCATCTTGTCTTGTCTTGGAGGCCAGGGTGGAGTTAGTATGTGCCTTGGGCATACAAATGGACAAGGCTATGGCTACCAAACCCTTCTGCAGAATGGAAGCCTTTACTCTTAAAATGTTGGGGCAGCTGGGCGCTGGTGGCTCATGGCTGTAATCCAACTCAGGAGGCTGAGATCTGAGGATCGTGGTTCAAAGCCAGTCTGGGCAGGAAATGTCTGTGAAACTCTTATCTCCAATAAACCACTCAGAAAGCAGGAAGTGGCCCTCTGGCTCAATTGGTAGAGTGCTAGCCTTGAGCTGAAGAGCTCCAGCGCCCAGGCCAGAGTTCAAGACCCACGACCGACCCAAAAATATATATATATATTGGGGCACAGGAAGTTCACAGTAACGTCTTTACTTGGGTAAATGCCTATGATCCTGATACTCAGGAGGCTGGGGCAGGAGGATGTTGAGGGTGAGGCCAACCTGACTCCATATTCAGACCTTGCCTCAAATATCTCAATAGCAGTGCTTTTTTTGTGTGTGTGTGTCAATGATTTCATGTTAACTTTTTTTTTTTTTTTTCTTGGTCGTGGGGCCTGAACTCTGGGCCTGGGCGCTGTCCCTCAGCTCTTCAGCTCAAGGCTAGTGCTCTACCACTTGAGCCACAGAGCCACTTCCGGCTTTTTTTTTCCTTTTTGCTGATGTGGTGCTGAGGAATCGAACCCAGGGCCTCATGAATGCAAGGCAAGCGCTCTACCACTGAGCCACCTTCCCAGCCCTCATATTAACTTTTTTTTTTTTTTTTTTGTCATGGGGCTTGAGCTCTGCGCCTGGGTGTTGTCCCTGAGCTCTTGAATTTAAGGCAAGTGCTTTACCACTTGAGCCACAACACCACTTTCATGTTAACTTTTTAACGTCAGTGCTCAATGGCGGCACCTGTCCATTTGAATGTCGGTGAACTTAGCTTCATTACTAGTGAACAGAGGTAATTTATTGGCTCTTCTCATTTTCTTTCTGATAGCCACCAGGAAGCTTCCTCAAAGAGGTGATATTGTCCTCAAACAATCTTTCCTACCTCCCAAGAGGAAAGGGCCCTACAGATCCACCATGTAGAATCTCAGGGACCCCCTGTTGCTTCCAGTCCCGTCCCCGCTGCAGGAGTGATGGGCAAGCCTTGGAGCAGGACTCCTTACCAGGAGGTTTCCAGTCTTCTTATCCCCCTGCCGTCTCTGCTCCTCCCCAGATGTCCTCAGCTCCTTCAGATGCTCTAGCTGCTTCTGAATTTGCTCCTGGAGAAAGAGCACTTCTTGAGACACACTGACTTCCACGAAGGGAGAAAAGCTGCTTCCAGGAACAAAATAGAGAGTGCCATAGTCGAGCACCAGGAAGAATGCTCAGGAAAGAAGACAAATAAATGTGCCTAACACCAAGGGAAGCAGAACCAAGCAGACAGTCCCTGGCTCCGCCATACCTGAGACCAGCACCTCCAGACTTCTGAGCAAGGTAAGTTGGTTAATACTGTCTTTGCTGGCCTGATGTGTATTTGTATCTACTTATAGCCCAGTAGTCCTGACTAGTGCACCCACATCCCAAAGTGCTTGAGGAAATGAAACAAGGCCCAGTGAGTTTGGTTTGTGTGAGAGAAGGGCCCCAGGCAGGGGCATTTACCCTGTATTCTGTGGCAGCTTCCTGGAGGGGGCGCACCCAGTGGCCTCGGTGCTCCTGACTCAGCCTGCAGATGAGACAGATGGCTTCCCTGTGGTCTTCACAGAAAAGCAGCTGTACCTGCTTGTGGTGCTGGCAGTGTGGCGGGGGCTGGGAGCTCAGCCCTCCAGAACCTTTCTTTGTGAGTGAGGCCTGGCACTGAGGGCAGCTGGATGGATGGCTTCCTGTGGCCTGGGGGTCCTTAGGAGCAGTGGGGGAGCTGCAGGCACCATGTATACACATGTCCTCATGCAGGTCTCCACCTCTGGTGTGACAAAGATGACATGCAGACTCTTCCTCTGGCTTCCCTGGAGAGAAAGCAGAGGAAAAGTCACTTGTACGGAAAACCCTAGATGTTTACAAGAGCTTCTGGAGCTAGAACACATGTGTTCTCCGATCTAGCCTGTCTACTTCCTTGCCTGTCCTGCCCTGACTTTTATTCAAGTGAAGCTATCAAGAGGTCACTGGGACTGAGAGCTACAGGCCAGGACTGTGACTGGAGATTTTTTTTTCCTTTGGCATTTAGGCCCATGGCCCTTTGCTGAATACCCAAGTCTTTTTCCCGCACAGATACAGACGTGTAGGATATAAAAGCCTATGAGACATGTTAACAGTGTTTGTCACACAGGCTGCCAGTGCCTCAGGTGGGAATTCCTGGGGAGGGCCACTGTGCGCCTCATGGGTAGACTGATCCCTAGCTCCTGGCAGGGTTTCTGAGAGAGTACACTGTAAGCATTTGTTGGTGGGTGTGGAATGAGGGAGCAAACGGATCACATCCAAGTTCAAAAAGCACTAAGTAAGGCAAAAAGGGCTGAGTAGGGATGTCTTTCACAAAGAAGATGTAAAAGTTATGAATGTCTCTGCCCCAAGAGCACCGACAGTGGCTTCACAAAGGCCTGCCCGCCATGGGGCTGCTGGCTGAGTTGGTGTCCCAGGGAGGCCTCAGGGCCCCATAAGCAACTGGGTAGGAATCATTCAGAAGACACACACAGAAACAAGCACACAGAATCCATTGCTCTTTCCTTCTTCTGCCCCTTACTGTCCAAGGAAGTAATGTTAACCATTCACACAAGTTTGCTAGAGGACCTTCCCCCAAAAACATTTCTATTTCTTCCCTTGTTGTAGAGTTAATTGCATGCTTAAATGGCTGCTTCCCCACCACACACACACACACACACACACTCACACACTCACACACACTCACACGCACGCACGCGCCCAAACTCAGAGTACCAGCTTCTTTTGCAATAGCATTGTAGTGGAGGAGGTCTAAATAAGGTGTCCTAAGCAGCTCCTCGAAACTTCTAGAAACCTTCCCTACATGCTATTCCCTATATCCTCTCAATGCTATTCCTCTTTGTCCTATTCTGTTGCATTACCATCTGAGGCTATGAGTTTCAGAACAAACATCAGGAGTCAGAGTGCTGGCTTATAGATCTGTCCTGGACCACATGCATGATATTCTTGTGAAAGAGGAACAAATAATTGTATTGTGTATGTAATTTAGGGGTTTTTGTAACAAAACCCCCATAATCCTGATGACTAATTCATCAATAAGAATGACCTAGAGTAGGGCACCAGTGACTCACGCCTGTCATCCTAGCTACTCAGGAGGCTGAGCTCTGAAGATCACAGTTCAAAACCAGCCCAGGCAAGAAAGGCCATGAAACTCTTATCTCCAATTAGCCCTCAGAAAGCCATAAATGGTGCTGTGGCTCCAAGTGGTAAAGCATTAGCCTTGAGCAAAAGAGCTCAAGGGCGGAACCTAGACCCTGAGTTCAAGATCTATGTCTGCTCTCCCCCAAAGAAAGACCTAGGATTTTGGTAAGAATTTCTCCCCCTAATCCTTCCACCCCCCCCCCAAAGGCAGATGGCAGTCTCAGCCCCATAGCGCCCAACAGTAATGGTGGGAAGGGGATATTTTTGCCCAGTGTTTTCCACATTCTCAACCTGGAGCCCATGACGCCTGTAAATTCTAAAGAAGGACTTCCTGAGGGTACAGGAGTACATCAACATTTGATGCAACATTTTATGAAGATGTCCGTGTATGTATTTTTTCCTGTGTCTACGGCCTGCATCAGATATGCAAAGGGACCCTGGAAGACACCCAGGTATGGCAGCGATAGAAATACAGTGCACCTGCACAGGCTCCCATTCCGAAGCATGCTAGGACTTCCAGACTCAAGGCGCCTTTCTTACCTGAAGGTGAAGTGACTTCTGGATTTGAAGACTTGTGACATACACTGCCAGTCATCTTCACCAGGGGGCCAGGGGCCTCTGGTCCCCCAATTCCATTTTCCTCCCACGATGCTGTGCATTTCTTCTCTCCAGCTGACAGTGCATTGGGAAGTGTGTTCTTGAATGCTCTCCTCTCCAGGACTACGGAACAATCTGGGTTCCTAGAGCCCTCCTGAGCCGCTGGACCCTCTCCATCCATACTGACTACTCCCTTAGGGGCGGCTACTGACTCTGAATGTGCATTTCTCTCCTGTTGAGTTTCTTCCTGAGGCAGAAGAATTTCTGGGTTTGGGGGTTCTCCCCCTCCTGATGAAATGGGAATTTCAAGACTTTTGGGACGCTTCTTTCCCGAAGGTAAATACAACTCAGATTTCTTGGATTCTTTCCTCCCCAAGGCCCCACTGCAGAGCCCCTGGAGCCTCCCTGCGGAGCTGGCATTCCTACGGAGCTGGCCACTCTCCCTCCTCTCCTTGTCCCCTGCCATGGGAGTGGGGCCTGGGCTTCTCTTTGAGTTTGGCCCTGCGACCCTGGCCGATGGCTTGCTCTGTGTGTCCTCAGGGACCTTTGGGTCCTTCCGTTTGCTCTGACACTTTTTCTGGGCTGCTCTCCCCATCTCATGTTGGGTAGACTGTAGGCTGGACACCACATCACCGCTTTGCTGTGGCTGCCCATCAACTTCAAGGCCATTTGATTCTCTTAAGCTCTTTGGCTTATTCTCCCGAGAAGAGGACCATGTCGAAGTGTCAGTGCCACTTTCTGGTATCGAATAGTCTGGAAAGACAACCAAATAAAAGACATGAAATGTTCCCACACTCAGTGGTTTAGGGTATGAAAGAACGGAAACTTTTAATTCCCTTTAGAGGATGTCGAAGAGGAAAGCACAGCACTGCTCTTACGATTGCTTTGCAGACCCTTTCTGCAAGCTCAATACTTGTGTTTCCATGTGTGTTCATTACACATGTACTGACATGTTCTCCAGGAGCAGGTGCTTCAGTCCCTGCCTCTCCTGATTCTGGTTCACAGTCAGAAACCAACTCTATTTTTAAGGCCTTTAGAAGAAGCCTGGTTACACAGGCCAGAAAGAGCAACAGATGCTCAAATGTGGTAGACAGGGCCTTTATACCCTCGGCCTGGTCTGAGCACTCCTTGCCTACTTGCCAGCAGCCATGAGGGCCAGAAAGGGGCCTGACCCCATACTTACCCTGGCTGGTGGCCCTGTGGAGTTCCTCTGCCAAGAAGCGCTGGTTGATGCCCCGCAGGATCTGTAGGGTCAGCCGCACAGCGTACTCCTCCCCATAGTGGGTGATCAGCAGAGTGGCCAACTTCACTGGCCTGGCCAGCTGGAGATGGCCTCGGGGTATTCGGGAGTGATCCTTTTCTAGGTTGGTGTTCTGCAGCTTAAACTTGAACTTCTCAAAGTCATAGGGCACCAGCTCTTCCAGGGTGTTGAGAAGGTGGTCACTAAGGGTTTTGGCCATCGTCATGCCCCAGAAAGGCTAGAGCCAGTTGTCCGTCTTCTGACAGAATAAAAAATTCTGACCTGGAGACTGAGCGTGAACCCCAAAAGACAGCTTGTGAAATAATGGGAAAGGCACAGGAAGTGCGTTGCACTGATGGGAACTGAGACTAACGGTGAACACATGTCGGGTTCCGGATGGCTTGTCCTCTCTGCAAATCAGAGGCTTATCTGTGCTTTGTCAGTTGCATGATCCCTCCCTCCCCCCTCCCCAAAGCCCAGCTCTGCCTGGAAGAGAGAGTCTGTAAGGGAGGCTCTGGAATTGGAGTCCAGACGCAGATCTGGAGGAGGAAGTGGGGATGGAGCCATGCCCCATGGTATCCAGGACCTCCATTTTCATCTGTCCATCCCAACAGCTGACCAGGCCCTTGTTTCTGGGAGCACATTTTCTGAACACATGTTGTAGGTACTTAGCAGAATGCTGGAGATACCTGAGTAGAAAGACCCACGCCCCCCAGAACTCCAAACCCAGGTTGGACTCTGGAGGTGGCTCCAAAGCTGATGTAGATCACACAGGAAGCCAGCTTCTACCTTACTCAACTACTGTGCGTGTGCACATCTGTGTGTTTTTTTTTTTAACTTTAATCCTTTGTTTTGAAAACTTTCAATTACAGGAAATGGAGAGTTACAGTATAAATCATACTTAAATGCTTTTTACCTAGATTCACCAAATGATTCTATTTAATAGTATTTTTGTTTCCCTTAAGAAAAATAAAAAGATAATAATATATCACTCCAAATTTCCTAGAAATTCTAGATATTAACAATAAAGACACAACTTTTTTTTTGTTGTTGTTGTTAGTTGTGAGGCTTGGATACTGGGCTTGGGCGCTGTCCCTGAGCTCTTTACCTCAAAGCAAGTGCTCTACCACTTTAACCACAGCACCACTTCCTGTTTTCTAGTGGTTTATTGGAGATAAGAGTCTCACAGAGTTTCCTGCCTGGGCTGGCTTTGAACGGTGATCCTCAGCTCTCAGCCTCCTGTGTAGCTAGGATTACAGGAGTGAGCCACTGGCGCCCGGCAGGACACAACAATATTGTTTTAAATAATCATATTTATCACAGCCAAAAAAGTAACATTTCTACAATAAATCAGTCCATAATCAAATAATCAGTCAGTAATCAAATTTCCCCAACTGTTCCATTGATACCCTTTCTCCAGTCAGTTCCAGAGACTCTGAATTCTCTCTCTCTCTCTCTCTCTCTCTCTCTCTCTCTCTCTCTCTCTCTCTCTCTCTATTTTTGTTGGCTATGGGATTTGAACTCAGAACTTGGGCACTGTCCTTGAGCTCTTTGGCTCAAGGCTAGTGCTCTCACTTTGAGCCACAGTGCCACTTCCTCTGAATTAATTTTAGTTGTCCAATCTCTATTTTCTTCTGTTAACTACAAAATGTCACACATTTTCTCAGCTTTTTTTCCCCTTTTAAGACACTAAGGATTTTTTTTTCATTATTTGGAGAACTCTACATATTTATGCCTGTAACTTTACATATTTATGCCTATATAAATGAAAACATTGTTTTAACATTTCTAGACTATTAAAGATATTGATGTGTTTGTGTGTGTATGTGTTATTCCTGGGCTTGAACTCAGGGCCAAGGAGCTGTCCCTGAGCTTGTCAACTTGGGCCAGAGCTCCACTTCCAGCTTTTTGGTGGTTATTTGTAAATAACATGGCAGCCTGTGCTATCCTCAGATCTCATCCTCCTGAGTAGCTAGGATTACAGGCATGAGCCACCAGTGCCCAGCCTGACATTGCCACGCCGACCCCAGTAGAGTCTGCTTAGCATGGGAAACCATCTATCAGACCATGATAGGGGCCTCGAGACCTATCTCTGAGTTTTGGGACTTCACCGAAGTCTACCTCAGAGAATGGGGCTTTACAGAAACCTATCTCCAAGTTTTGGGACTTCACCGAAGTCTACCTCGGAGAATAGGGCTTCTAAGAGGCCTACTCCTGGGAAAAGGCTGGCAAAACCCCTGGAAAAGATGTGTTTCTGCCTATCTTTTCCTCATAAGAGTGCCTATTAATCTTTTACTGTTTCTACTGTTCATTGTACTTACTCATTGTCAACGTTCCCTTATTCAAAGCTCTTTCTTAAGAGTGTTGACGACTCCAATATCTGATGAGTGTCTTAAAAATATGACTAACCCACCAGAGTTAAGTGCTAACCTGAAGCCCCTCTTATGGAGGCTAGTAGACAAGTTATAAGTAAATATAAAAGTATTGGGGGTTTCACAAAGTCACTCCAGCAGAAGGAATTGTAAGAAATTTACAAGAAGCTGTAGGCGCGGCTAGAACAGAAAGAATGTATGGCAATTGCTGAGATAACTACTTAAGAGAAAGAACTTCCTGTTACTCTCTTTCATTTGTTAAGAGACTTGCTAGATCTAGGCCTCCGTGGTGCTTACTATTAAAGAAGGAACAGGAAAGATCTTAATGGGACAGTTAAGGCCTCCATAGAAAAAAGTATAGATCTAGGCCTCCGTGGTGCTTACTATTAAAGAAGAAACAGGAAAGATCTTAATGGGACAGTTAAGGCCTCTATAGAAAAAAGTAGTGGTTAATTGGTGACAATCATCGAAACCAATTGTATTTCTTAAAAATAGAGGTAAAGCCGGAAACAAGTGCCTATCAGGCGACCAGCTGGTGACCGCCCAAGAATGAAGCCCTGCAGCAAGATTATGTAACCTTTTGCCCTTTCTTATGGAGACTTTTTGCTATAAAAGTTTGTTATCCTCTGCATTAAATCGCACTCAGCATCCACTCCAAATGTGTGTGAGTTGTCTGTTTGCCATCTCCCCATCCTATTCCAGGTTCCTCCCCTAGGCATCCTCCGTCGTCCCGACAGAACCCGGTCGCAGCATGACATTAATTTTTAAAAGACAGTTCACAGCAGAATATCCATTATTTTACACTTGTTTCCTTTTAACTAGGCAGTGGGTAACATTGATGTGCCCTTAAGATCTCTGTAGTGTAATTGGACATATTCTTTGATGGTAATAAGTGATCCAAGCTTGTGACAGCTTCTACAGCCTTCCACCTAGTAACTTTAAAATTCATTGGTGTTCCTTTCCTAAGTCAGTTTTCCTAGTGGACTGACAAACTGCTGTTTCTTTCCATGTATTGCTTTGAACTTTCTGCCTGTCCCATGAAGTTGTTGTCAGAACGTTGCTTTGTGCATGACACAAGGCATCCATCAAGAGCACTTCTGCTCCAGGTGTTGCTTTCTCCATAAACATCTCTTAAAAAATTGGGGCTGGGGGCTGGGAAGGTGGCTTAGTGGTAGAGTGCTTGCCTTGCATGCATTAGGCCCTAAGTTTGATTCTTCAGCACTACATAAGCAGAAAAAGCTGGAAGTGGCACTGTGGCTCAAGTGGTAGAGCGCTAGCCTTGAGCTGAAGAACTGAGGAACAGCATCCAGAGTTCAAGTCCCACGACTGGAAAAAAAAAAATCTTTGCAGCAGTCAGTTACCAGTGGCTCATACCTGTAATCCTAGCTACTTGGGAGGCTGAGACCTAGAGAGTTGTAGTTCTATGTCAGCCTGAGCAGAAAAGTCTTTGGGACTTGATCTTCAATTAACCATCAAAATGCTGCAGTTGAGGTGTGGTTCAAGTGGCAGAGTAGCAGCCATAAGAAAGCAAGGCAAGAACATTAGGCATGGAGTTCATTCCCTGGTACCATTATGTGAGGCTGAGGCAGGATTGAGAGTTGGAGGCCTGCATGCATGGGTCATAGGGAGACCCTTATTTCAAAAAATAAAACACCTGACATAACAGGTTATCTTTCTGTATGATAACATTTTATTGTTCATTAGCCAGGTATGCTCCTTTTTTCAGCTAAGCACTGGAGTCCGAAGAGGAGACATGCTCATGGTCAGCTAGAGCAAGCACCCTGACACCAGTCAGATGAGGGGGGGGGGCTTGGGGTGCAATAAGGCTTTGATATGTTCTGGTTGGTGGAATTTACCCTTTTGTCCAATTGCTTTGTTTTGTTGTTGTTGTTTGAGACAGGGTCTTGCTGTAGTGCTTGGGTACTGCCTTAACCTCCCTGTGGGGATTATAAGTATGTCTGGCATGGTCCTGTTCTGGGTAGTTCACAGAGTGTTGTGGTTTTAGTTTGTTTTTTGTTTTGAAACTTCCAGCTTTAGTGGATTCTGCCCAGAAACCCCCCCCTCCCACGTCACATTTCCTCTAAAAACAGGGTAAACTTTCGATGCAGATGTTTTTGGTGGTGATTGATGTGCACATTCTCAGATTACTTCAGTGTTTACTGACGTCTCAGGGAGCAACTCCTGTACTTGGCTTCAGAGAGAGCTGCCCCCTTAATCCCCTCCCCTGCTGTATGGAAAAATACAGAGGGGGTGCAGTGAATGGAAAGTGCTGCAGTTTCTTGGGGAGCTCTACTGCTGTCTTGGCTTGTTGGGAAACTCCTCTGAGCACCTACAGCAGAATAGGGTAGGGGAAGGGGCTTTCCAGGCTAAAACAGGATATGTTGCAATCCCAGTAACTTGTGTTTGTGTGTGTCTGTGTGTTTTGTTTGCAACAGGGTCAATTCTGAGTCAAGAGACTTGTAGACCATGTTTTGATGCGACTGGGCTTTTCAAAGTCAAATGAAACTTACAAACACTTTTTGATGCTCTGGGACTTTATAAACAATGTGAGAATAGGATTATAGCTTATATGATGGATTGTGTTTAACAAGAAAAACAGAGCATTAGTGAGCGCTTGCTTCTTGCTCCTCTGCCACCAGATATTGTGATCTTCATTGGGGCCAGAATGCTGAGTGTAAACCCAACATAGCCACCACAAAGAACGAAGAACTCTCTGCTTTTAGTGCCTAAGAATTCACAGCTCAGTTTTTGTCAGTTGAGGGGCTTGAACTCAGGGCCTGGGCGCTGTCTCTCAGCTCTTCAGCTAAAGGCTAGCCCTCTACCACTTGAGCCACAGTGCCAATTCCAGCCTTTTCTGCTTATGTAGTGCTGATGAATTGAACCCAGGGACTCATGCATGCAAGGGAATCACTATTACACTGATCCACCTTCTAGCCCCATTCTCGCAATTTTTGTTCCAGTCCTGGGTCTTGAACTCAGGGCTTGGGTGTTATACCTGAGCTTTTGTTGTTGTTGTTTTTTGTTAATTTTTTTTTTTGGGGTCCGGTCGTGGGGCCTGAACTCTGGGCCTGGGCGCTGTCCCTCAGCTCTTCAGCTCAAGGCTAGCGCTCTACCACTTGAGCCACAGCGCCACTTCCGGCTTTTTTTTTTGCTTATGTGGTACTGAGGAATCCAAACCCAGGACTTCATGCATGCTAGACACTAAGCCATATTCCCAGCCCCAAGAGATAATTTTTATTTTTATTTTTGGGTCGGTTGTGGGCCTGGGTGCTGTCCCTGCGCTCTTCATCTCAAGGCGGGCGCTCTACCGCTTGAGCCACAGCGCCACTAGTTTTCTAGTGCTTTATTGGAGATAAGAGTCTCACGGCCTTTCCCGCCCGGGCTGGCTTTGAACCGCGGTCTTCAGATCTCAGCCTCCTGAGTAGCTAGGATGACAGGCGTGAGCCACTGGCGCCTGGCTAAGAGATAATTTTTAAAAGTCACTTGTAGTTGGGCACTGGTGGCTCACACCTGTCATTCCAGCTACTCAGGAGGTAGCAATAAGACTTGGTTTCAAACCAACCGGTGAAAAGTTAGTAAAACCTCATCTCAGCCAGGGGCCGGGAACGCAGGGCTGTGCTGCAGGTCAGCCCAGTTTGGAAGCCGGTTTGTCTGGTGGCCGCACGAAGCAGTGAGATCCGCGGGGTGAGATCAGAGGTGCCGAGACGGTGTGCGGGGCAGGGGTCTCCTCCGGGCCGCCGTGGGCTTGGTTTTGTTCGTTTGTTCCGGTTTTTTTTTTTGTTTTTTGTCTAGTGAGCAGTTTCCGGAACCCAGAGCCGTCGGTGGAAAGCGGTTGCCAGGGAAGGTGTCAGACCCCCGGGCTGCAGACTGGCCGGTCCCGGCGCGCGCGGGCTAGGTGCTCGGGTGCGGCGTCCCAGCGTCCCAGCGTCCCGGGGAGAAGGAAGGACGCGGGGAAGTATCGAGAGCCAACAGCGGGAGGTGGCAGGGAAGAGCCGGACCCGCCGCGCCCGGTCCCCGCCGGGAGGAGAACCCGGGCGGCGGGTGGGCAGCAGGTCTCGCCTACGAGCGATCTGGAGTCTGCAGAGGCCGTGCCCTGACCGCCGTGGAAAGCGATGGAGGCCCCGCGTCGGCCCTGGTCGCGGGCCACCCGCCGGGGGCCTCGCCGAACCAGGGGGTGCCCCGGCTTCCACCCCTCAGTTCCTTACCGCGAAACTCACATGGCACCGCCGCGCCTTCCAGGGCAGGGCCAGTCCTGGGCAAAGGACTGAGATGGGAGGTCGGGACGTGGCTCGGGGCAGGCTGGACCCCAAGAGTTCCTCGCCAGGGGTGGACCAGTGATCCCGAGCGGAGATTGCCTGGGGCGCAGGCGCAGAAACAGCACCGAGCCGCGGACTACATCTCCCGACAGACCTTGCGCAGGCCCCAGGGGCGGGGCGACCGTTCCCAGACAGGCCCTATAGTTAAGTTGCGGGCTGGGGTCCTCGACAAAAGAAGGTTTCTCCGCGGAGCGTGTTACAGCGTCCCCGCTTCACGCCGAAGGGATCGCAGGTCGGTCAAGTCCGGCCGCCCCACCTCGGTGACAATTTGGCCACCCTCTCGTCCCGCCCCTTAAGGCAAGTCGCCCCTTGTAATTGGTCGGGGCTGAGTCTGGCAGGCTCTGACCCAATTGGAGCTGGAGAATGGGAGCCGGGAACCGGAAGTCGGTATCGAACAGTCGCTGTTGACTTGTGACGCCTAAACCTGCGCGCGGAAACTTCCGCCGCAGGAGCTGAGTCCTGCGTGGGTCCGCTAGTGGCTGATACCGCCGCGCCCGGGACCCACGCAGGCCGCGACTCGGAGCCGGGCTTCTTTTTTTCTGTCCCGGTTTTGGAGTCCAGAACCCCGAGGCTCCTACCGCGCGGCCCATTCTTGCTCGGAGCTCAGAGCTCCTTCCAAGAGGGGCGCAGCTGGTTTGGGGCCAAGGCTTTCTGGGGTTATGACGATGGCTTCGGTTGCGGGCCAGGAAGGGCTCCTGATAGTCAAACTGGAGGAGGACTGCGCCTGGAGCCAGGAGCTGCCCCCTCCTGACCCCGGGCCGAGCCCAGAGGCCTCCCACCTGCTCTTCCGACGCTTCCGTTTCCAAGAAGCCGCCGGTCCCCGGGAAGCCCTCAGCCGGCTTCAGGAACTTTGCCATGGGTGGCTGCGGCCTGAGCTCCGCACCAAGGAGCAGATCCTGGAACTCCTGGTGCTGGAGCAGTTCCTGACCATCCTGCCCCAAGAGATCAAGGGCAGGGTGCAGGAGCTGCATCCAGAGAGCGGCGAAGAAGCGGTGACACTTGTGGAGGATTTGCAGAGAAAGCTTGGAAGACTGAGGCAGCAGGTGAGCGAGCGAGCGAGCGAGCGAGAGGAAGCTGTTTTAACTTCCGTTCGGCCCCGAGAACTAAGACCTCGCGCTGACCTAGTTCTCCAGTTGCTTATACTTGGTTGCCCGGAGTAGTAGTTGGGGGAAGAGGGCTTTTTTTTTTTTTTGTGGTTTAATCTGCCTTGTTTTTCCTCCAGATTATCCCCATATGAACAGTGAACCGTGAAGAGTGTGCCGTTTTCACCCGAGGCAGTGTTTGGAAATAGTTGTTAGCCCTGGAATTAGATTGCCCGGGTTCAAGTCTGCACTAGCATTTGACTGGGGCAGTTACTTGATCACTTTGGATCTGTTTTCTCACTGGTAAAATGAAGATGGTAAAATGGGGCTGTTTTGAGGTTTACAGGGATGACACTGCTGGTTTATAATTAGTGCTTAATATTTTTATTATATTAGGGCCAACTGTGTGATCTCCTTTGCAGAGCTGCATCCCCATTAATTGGAGGTTGAAAAACGATGTAAAACTGATGCTCTGAGGTCACTGCTCCTCGGGTAGATTTTCTAGTAGTGAAGAATAGAAACTTCTAGAAAAGACAAAGGACAACTAAGAGTGAGGAACATCGAAAGAGTACAGGGAAGATGTACACTGGGAGTGGACCTTTCCCCTTTATCCTTACCCATCCCTCTTCCCACTTTGTCTGACACACTTGGAAAAAACCCCAAAAACTTTAGTGTACACCATCCCCCTCTCCTGCTGAGCCCAAAGAGATGGTGTGCATTTCTCTGCTGAAGGCTTGCCCTCAGAATCCAGTACTGATTTCCATTTTCTGTGGACCCCGTTGTGATGATGAGTGATGTGGTTGGTTCCCAGGTCACAAACCAAGGGCGGGGAGCAGAAGTGCTTTTGGAGGAGCCTTTGCCACTGGAAGCAGCAGGAGATTCATCGAGCTTCAAGCTTGAGCCAATAGAGACTGAGCGAAGCCCTGGCCCCAGGCTGCAGGAGCTGCTAGATCCCAGCCCCAAAAGGGACCCCCAGGCTGTAAAGGAGAGGGGTGAGGAACAGTTATCTGGGCAGGTGGGAGGGAGGAGGGGCTTTGGGCTTGTTACTGACATTAGCAGAATGTAGCACAGATGCCAAAGAGAATTTCTGAAGCTGAGGTTCTCAGATGTGTTAGGAAAGATCTAGAAGTGGTATACTGGGGTTGAACAATAGAGAGGAGGGGATGTCTTATATAGAGCTCTTTTGTACACAAAACAGGTGATAGGGCTGGACTGCTGCTGCCAGCACAGGAGACTTGCACTCCTTTACTCTGGTCCTGTCAATTTGGATATTTATTATGCTTGTTAAACACCTTTTGTTTAGTCCTAAAATGAGAGGTTGAGCATTAGGGAATGCATACTGTGTTGTAATTATCCACGAGTTGTCAAAGTTTGGGAATGCTATTCTCATTCTGATTTCTATCACCTTCAGCCTTGTCCGCTCCCTGGCTTTCTCTCTTTCCTGCTGAAGGGAATGTGGAAGACAAGGAGATGACCGGGCCCCAGGTGATGTGAAAGTTCCTGTTGTCTCTCCCTGTTGTCCTTCTTTCTCTTTGTAATACCTTTGGGGTGGGGTCCTTCTGGCACTTGGATGACTTTTTTTCTCTGTGATCAAATGTCTCCCTCACTTTCTTTGTCTTACCTCCAACATGTAGGCCTGGAGCCCTCTTCCTCATGACATATGTCTTTGGCACTCTTTTTTTTAATTATTTATTTTTTTGCCAGTCCTGTGGCTTGAACTCATGGCCTGGGCACTGTCTCTGAGCTTCTTTTGCTCAAGGATACCACTCTTACCACTTGAGCCACAACTCCACTTTGGCTTTTTCTGTGTATGTGATACTGAGGACTTGAACTCAAGGCTTCATGAATGCTAGGCAAGCACTCTACCACTAGGCCACATTCCAAGCCCCTTTGGCACTCTTAGGTTTTGCCTATTTAACCCCTGATTCTATTTGACTTGTTCATGGTGCCTGTGGGCTAACGGAGGTCCTGTGTTATTTCAGTTGCCTGAGAGCTTAGAGGACATGGCAGTGTACATCTCCCAGGAAGAGTGGGGCCATCAGGATCCTCGTAAGAAAGCCCTCTCCAGGGACACAGGACAGGAGAGTTATGAAAACATGGACTCACTGGGTAGGGACATTGTTGTTGTTGTTGGTGGTGGTTGTGGGGGCTTGAACTCTGGGCCTGGGCGCTGTCCCTCAGCTCTTCAGCTCAAGGCTAGCACTCTACCACTTGAGCCACAGTACCACTTCAGTTTTCTAGTGGTTTACTAGAGATAAGTCTCACGGACTTTTCTGCCCAGGCTGGCTTTGAACTGTGATCCTCAGATCTCAGCCTCCTGAGTAGTAGGATTACAGGCGTGAGCCACTGGCACCTGGCTTATAAGGACGTTTTTGTCAGAGTTGATAACTGCCATTTCTGACCAGAGCCCTGTGGCTTGGACTCTCACCTCCCAGCCATAAGCTGAGTTTTCCCAAGAAATTAACCACAATAGATTCTACTCTGTTGGTTTAAAGTTATCCACATGAGGTCAGTTAAATATCTTCCCAGGGGAACAGTTGATTCATTGCACGCAGCCCTATACTTAAACTCTAGCTTCCAGATCCTTAGGCAGAGTCTGAACTATATTGGATTTCAAAGAGCAACTGAAGATCTGTGACCTCTTGCCTACACACACATACTTGGTTTTCCAGGATTGTCTTTTTTTTGGGGGGGAGGGGGGGTCCGGTCATGGGGCCTGAACTCTGGGCCTGGGCGCCCTCAGCTCTTCAGCTCAAGGCTAGCGCTCTACCACTTGAGCCACAGCGCCACTTCCGGCTTTTTTCTTTTTGCTTATGTGGTGCTGAGGAATCGAACCCAGGGCCTCAGGCATGCAAGGCAAACGCTCTACCACTGAGCCACCTTCCCAGCTCCATCCAGGATTGTCTTTTATCTTCAGTTAACCACCATAAAAATCTGGAAGTGGAGTGGTGTCTTATGTGGCCGATTGCTAGCCTTAAGCAGAAAAGCTCAGGGATAGCTCACAGGCCCTGAGTTGAAGCCTCAAGCTCAGCACAAAAAAATAAAAAAGATGCTGTCAAATAGGAAAAAGTGATAGGTACATTTAGGTGGAATGTATACAGGATAGCTTTTCTGATTATATGAAAATTCCCAGAAAGTTGAGGGAAGTCTTAAAACGAGATTTTGAGTATAGTATGACTGAGTATGTTGAAACATATATCAATCAAAGATTATACTGCAATTTGTTTTCATCAGGTTCATATAAAGACAATCACAGACATGAACTTATTTTAATTAATTCTGCACAGCAGTTAGTGCTGGCTTTTGTTTCCCTTAATAGGGAGCACTTCCAGATTTTCTCTCAAATCCCAATGCTTTGTAGTTGTTAAACAAAAACAAACTCAATTTCTTTAGCGGTAATCACTGGGAATAGTTTAGTGTATATTTTAAGTAATTTGTTTCAGACTTACCAAGAATTCTGTTCCTACCCATTGAGAATAGAGAACAAGGCTCTGTTCCCCTTGCCAGATAAAAGAGACCAGTTGATAGAGCAATCTGTTTCTTCTATTGTGGACAGAGGCGTGCATTCCCAATCAGGAGGCTTTGAGCACTCAAATGGAACAAGATGGGAAGCCATGGGATCCCAGCATCCAGGGTTGCAAGGAAGGCATGAGTTCCCGAAGCCCAACTCCAGGTAAAGAACGAGAAGGGACAACTGCCCAGCAAGTTGGAGTGTAAGGGTTTTGAAGGGTTGGGTACCAGCCCAGTGCACCATCACTGCCATGAAGATGCATGGCTTCTGTGTCTCCCCTACCCACTTTCCATCCCATGAGGAACCCAGGGTTCAAACTTGGAGGAGGCACTTACTCTTGGGTTCAGAGTAGCTGGAGGCACATTTGGAAAGGGGTTGGAAGCTCTAAGAAGGAAATTCTAAAACTAGTCCAAGTTTGATTCCTTGAGCAGTAGCTCCACCCCTTATCCATGTGCTTCTGTGGAGTGCTTTATGTAGAAGGAGTGGAAAACTGAAGTACATCTATCCTGTTAGGGCCTCTGACCTGAAAGGCATGTAGGATTTTCTTTTCTCCAAAGTAGAAATCATGTAGAAGTTTGTGTTTTCTCTCTAGCAGGGGAAGAGAAGTTTGAGGATCCAGATGTAAGTGCTCAGTCTGTTTGTCCTGAAAATACCCACTCCCAGGCACTCCTCCCTGGCCAGGCCCGAGGGGAGATGCCCTGGGGAAGATCTCTGGACAGGGCTGAAGGGCATTGGGACTCTCCCCTAGAGGACAGAATGGAACAGTCCTTAGTGGGAGCCACAAGTTGCAGAGGCCTGGGACAAACAAAAGAACTGCAGCCAAAGAAACTCCATTTGTGTCCCTTGTGTGGCAAAAATTTCTCTAACAACTCAAACCTAATCAGGCATCAGAGAATACATGCGGCAGAAAGACTGTGCATGGATGTGGAGTGCGGTGAAATCTTTGGTGGGCACCCACATTTTCTGTCACTACACAGAGGACACCTGGGAGAGGAGGCTCATAAGTGCCTTGAATGTGGAAAGTGCTTTAGTCAGAACACCCACCTGACTCGCCACCAGCGCACCCACACAGGTGAGAAGCCGTATCAGTGCAATGTGTGTGGAAAAAGCTTCTCCTGCAACTCCAACCTTCACAGGCACCAGAGGACACACACTGGGGAAAAGCCGTACAAGTGTCTCGAGTGTGGGGAGATCTTTGCTCACAGCTCCAACCTCCTGCGCCACCAAAGGATCCACACCGGAGAAAGGCCTTATAAGTGTGCTGAGTGTGGGAAAAGTTTCTCTCGGAGTTCCCACCTTGTCATTCATGAAAGAACCCATGAGAAAGAGAGACTTGACCCCTTCTCTGAGTGTGGAGAGGGCATGAGGAACGACAGCGCCCCCTTTCTTGCAAACCATGCGCCCCACAGAGTGGAGAAGAAACTTTTTGAATGCTTGACTTGTGGGAAAAGCTTCCGGCAGGGTATGCACCTTACCAGACACCAGAGAACCCACACAGGAGAGAAACCATATAAATGTACCCTCTGCGGGGAAAACTTCTCTCACAGATCCAACTTAATCAGGCATCAGAGAATTCACACAGGAGAAAAACCCTACACCTGTCACGAATGTGGAGACAGTTTCTCACATAGCTCCAACCGGATTCGTCACTTGAGAACACACACAGGAGAGAGACCATACAAGTGTACTGAGTGTGGAGAAAACTTCTCTCGGAGTTCACGTCTTATGAGTCATCAGAGAACTCACACTGGTTAGAAACAATGGGATATCTATCCCTTTGCCCTAGGTTAGATGGCATATTCAGAGGGCTCTTTTATTAAGAGCTGACATTGTTTGCCCAGGTAATTAGAGGTAATTTGGGCTTCTTTTGAAGGAATGCAGAGGCAGCAAAGGATTATCACAAAAAGTTCAGGCTGCAGTAGCAAGTATGTGAGATTTGAAGTGAACTGCTTAGGGCCACTTT
The DNA here is from genome assembly GCF_024711535.1 of Dipodomys merriami. Taxonomy (NCBI): domain Eukaryota; kingdom Metazoa; phylum Chordata; class Mammalia; order Rodentia; family Heteromyidae; genus Dipodomys; species Dipodomys merriami. Next base: position 2,798,263 of record NW_027202682.1, read on the forward strand.
GAAGTCCAAAGCACACCCACCTTCTCGGGGGATTTAACCAAGGTATGGTTTGGGTATCTTATGGTGTTCAATGCTTATTCCAACAGTCTTGGTAATCCATATCTTCTTCCTCATATGGGACGTTAAACAAGAGCATTTGGACTCCCTAAGGCTCTATAGAGACCAAAGTCTGGCAAACTAGCTCAAGACCAAGATGATTCGTTCTCAATGGCAGTTCTCTTGAAGGACCCAACTGGAAAGCCAGTTGTGGGGTCTTGGGAAAGTGTGCTTTCCAGCTGGTTGGATAATCAGCCACCATAGCCCCCCAGTGGCTAACAGAAGTGCTATACACGCCTGTCACACGTGTGTGACCTCAAACAAGAAGGAACCAGAGGCCTAAGAGAAACTGTAAACTAGACCTTGCAGGCGAGCCTAGGAGTTGACAGGTGAAATGTTTGTGTAGTCTACCCGTGCAGAGACAGATCTCTCACTTGTGTCCAAAAAATCTGAATCTTGTTCCTGGGTGGAGGGTTCCATTAGAGATGGATTCCCTGGGAAATACTTAAAACTATGAATCCTAGAAAACTTGAGAGGTCTTTTTCTTGTTGGAAATGTTTGGATAGTAATAAACATCTCTAGGAAACGTGTGTGCGCGTCTTCATGGCTGGGTGGCAGGGGGTCGGGGAGGGGGGCTGCCCCCCTCTGTACCACTACCTCGTAAAGGTAAGTGTCCTTTAAAATAGGAGCGCGTACCCCCGTCAGGGAGGAACTGTGGAGGGGGAGGGGGGTGTGGGGAGGGAGAGTGGGGAGGGAGGGCGGGGGCGGGGGCAGCGCAGGCCCCGCACTCCCTCTGAGCAGCGGCCCGGGGCGGCCCGTGCGGCGCGGGCAACCTGTCCACAGGGGAAGCCACGTTCGCGTGGAAACGCGCTTTCCCGGAGGAGGAGGAGGAGGCCGCCGGCGAGCGACGCCTCCGGAGCGGGGACCGCGGCGTGGCGGCCGCAGGGCCCCTCTAGGCTTCGGCGGGCTCGGAGACTCGGTGGTGTACAGTCCCCCGCCCGCCAGGCAGCAGGGGTGGGGGGGCGGTGCTCTGGGCAGGTAGCGCGACGTCACTTCCGGCCGGCTGCGCGCGGGCTGGGAACGGCGACCCGGAGCTCACGAGCGTTCGCGGTCGGCCGGGGTCCGGAGCGGGCCGCCGTCCGCGGGGCTCGGGGCTTCGCTCGCCGGCTCGCCGCCGACCGGTGCGGGAGGCTGGCCGGTGAGCCCGAGAAGCCGGCAGCGGCCTCCGCGGAAGCCGAGCTGTCTGAGGTAACCCTTCGGCGGCCGGACGCGGGGAGGCCGCGGGGCACCGCCCGGCGCGGGCAGCCGGCGCCGGCGTCTCCGAATGCCTGCGGCACCCTGGGCGAAACCTCGGTTCCCTGAGGGAGGAGGTGAGGCCCGCGAAGCTCCCGAGCCTCCCGACGCCCGGGGGGTGTGACGGCAGGCCCGGCCTCTCACCAGCTCCCACTCCGCCTTAACAAGTCAGTTGTGATTTTTTTTTTCCTAGTCCAATTAAGCAGACATGCAAAATTCTGCATAAATGTTCTTGCAAAGAAAGGGGAGCCTCTGGCTTGCCCGGTGAAGAGACCTTGAGAAAAATGGGGCTACTTTCTCCTTTTTTTTTTTTTTTTTTCTGTGTTGGCTCACGGGGTCTTAGTTCTTTGCCATTGTTCATAGAGTGGAAAGTGCCAGAAGGGTTGTGGAAGTTGAACACTTCCTAAACTCAGATTGGGGTGAGCTGTTAAAGAGAAACTAAGAATAGATTGTTATTTTCTCCTACTTTTTTTCTTATGGGGAAAATGGGATAGGAAACACACAAATCACTTGTATGTGGAGCCTTCACACTCCTTTCAACGTGTTGGTGCTGATTTTTTTCTATTGCCTGCCTTTCCTGAGTTAGCTTTTTTTTTTTAAGAGCAATGTTATCTATTGACATTTTTCCTTCTCTTAGCTGTGTTTTACTTTGAGTGGCAGAAAGGAGAGAACAAAAGGCCTGGCAGTTGACTCCCCCATTCCCCTACTCTTATTGAAGCTTAAGCTCAGGTCTGTTTCCTTAGCTTTTTCACTCAAGGTTGGTGCTCTACCACTTAAGCCACAGCTCCACTTGCTGCTTTTTGGTGGTTAATTGGAAGTAAGTCTCATGGACTTTGATGCTCAGGTTGGCTTCAAGTCTCCATCCCCAGCTATCAGCCTCCTGAGTAGGTAGGATTACAGTCATGAGTCACTGCTGCTTTGCTCTGGCAGTTGATTTTAAATGAGAAAGCAAGCTGGGACCTTTTCTGTTTATTTTTTTCTCATAATTATATAACTATTATAGTTCATGTGACTTTATTGACATGTACTTTTTTTTCTCCCCTTGGTGACTTTAGGAAGAAGATATTTTCACTCACTTCTTCTGTACCACACCAGACAGGACCTTGGTGGTCAAAGGTGGCACCACTGAGGTGTCAGACATAGGAGCAAAACTTGCTACAGCAAAATGGTGATGGTAGATCTGAAGATTGAGTATTTGAGCCCTCATGTCAAGGCTCTGTGGGAGACCAACGAGCCTGTGACAGAGCACTCCAGTCAAAGTAAAGTGTCTTCTTCACAGAGAGACAGTCTCAGACACAGGAACTCTTGTTGGCACTTCAGGAATTTTGATTATCACAAAGCATCAGGACCCCGTGAGGCTGTCAGCCAGCTTCAAGAATTATGCCATCTTTGGCTAAGACCAGAAGTGCACTCCAAAGAGCAGATCTTGGAACTACTGGTGTTAGAGCAGTTCCTGTCCATTCTCCCAAGGGAGATGCAGACTCGGATACAGAAGTACCATCCAAAAACCATTGAGGAGGCTGTGTCCCTGGTAGAGCACTTGCAGAGGGAATCTGATCAAATAAGGAATGGGGTGAGAAGAAAGATCCCTGACACATACAATGAAATAGGATGAAGGTGTTTGTAGTTGGGGTGGGGGTAAGTTATGAGAAATGTTAGATTAGGTCACTTCTGTTGATCCTTTAGGGAAGTTAAGGTGGAAGTTGAAACATATAGGTGCTTTGGAAAAATCAGTCCACTTGTTACAAAAAAACATAGAATATACTTCCCTTGCTTTAGAGAAAAAGTTGATTTTTTTTTTTCCTCTTGAAATCATCATTAATTGAAGATGATGGTCTTGGCTAAGAAGACTTGAATTCTTAGGAACCACAATAAAAGCAAGGGCAGGGGGACTGTCTAGGACTTAAAAAAAAAAAGGCCTGCCACCAGATGGTGGCTCACACCTGTAATGTTAGCTACTCAGGACTCTGAGATGTGAAGATCGTGGTTTGAAGCCAGCCTGGGCAGAAAAGTCCATGAAATTATTTTTTGTTGTTCATGGGGCTTGAACTGGGCCTGAATGCTGTCCTTCAGCTCTTCAGCTCAAGGCTAGTGCTCTACCACTTGAGCCACTGTGCTGTGCCACTTCTGGTTTTCTGAATGTTTTATTGGAGATAAGAGTCACACACTTTCCTGCCTGGGCTGGCTTTGAACTGCAATCCTCAGATCTCAGCCTCCTGAGTAGCTAATATTACAGGTGTGAGTCACTGGCACCCAGCTTTCCATGAAATTTTTTTTTGGGGGGGGGTCCGGTAGTGGGGCCTAAACTCTGGGCCTGGGCGCTGTCCCTCAGCTCTTCAGCTCAAGGCTAGCGCTCTACCACTTGAGCCACAGCACCACTTCTGGCTTTTTTCTTTTTGCTTATGTGGTGCTGAGGAATCGAACCCAGGGCCTCAGGCATGCAAGGCAAGCGCTCTACCACTGAGCCACCTTCCCAGTCCCCCATCCTTGAAATTCTTATCTCCAATGAACTGCTTGGGAAAAGCTGGAATTGGTTCTGTGGCTCAAGTGTAGAGCACTAGCTTTGAGCAAAAGAAACTTAGGGACAGAACTCAGGTCTTGAGTTCAAGCCCCAGGACTGGCACAAAACAAAAACACACCAAAGAAGAGACCCAGGGAAGCACGGTGGTTCACACCAGTTATTCCAGGTACTTGGAGGCATAGATGGAATTGTGGCACAAGGCAAGTACAGGGAAAAATTTGCTAAGACCTTATTTGAAAGAACAAGCTGAGCATGGTGGTATACATGTGTAATGCCATTTATGTGGGAAGCATAGATAGGAGGATTATGGTCTGAGGCTAACAGGCAAAAAACATGTGACCTTACCTGGAAAATAAAGGCAAAAACATGGAGTCATGACTTAAGTAGCAGAATTATTGCCTAGCAAGGGCAAGGCTCTGAGTTCAGACCCTCATAACTGCAAATAAATAAAAGAATATTAATAAACGAGAGCAAGGATAGTAAAGAAAAGGAGAAACAGGGTGCCAGTCTGTAATCCTAGCTTCTTAGGAGGCTGAGATCTAAGGATCATGGTTCGAAGCCAGACTCTTATCTCCAATAAACTAGTCAAAAAAGCCACTGTGGCACTGTGGCTCTAGTGGTAGAGTACTAGCCTTGAGCAAAAAGAAGCTCAGGGACAGAGCCTAGGCCCATAGTTCAATCCCTAGGACTGGCAAAAAAAAAAAAAAAAAAGTGCAGTGGAAGGGGAAAAGACAATAAAACAAAGATTTTGAAGGAATATCCCAACAGAACTTTGATAAGATACCAAGGAATTGTGGCCCCTACTGTAGCTTAGCCTTAATGGTTGGTCCTTGATTTTGCTTGGAGTAGGGAGTCAGGGTATGGCCTTGTATTGCTTAGGTAAAGAATATAGATAGAAGCCAGGTGCCGGTGGCTCACGTCTCTAATCCTGGCTACTCAGGAGGCTTAGATCTGAGGATCCAGGTTTAAAGCCACCCTAGGCAGGAAAGTTTGTGAAACTCTTGAATAAACTACCAGAAAACCGGAAGTGGTGCTGTGGGCTCAAGTTGTAGAGCACTTGTCTTGAGCTGAAAAGCTCAGGTACAGCATCCAGGCCCAGAGTTCAAGCCCCAGGACTGACACACACACACACACAAATTTGTTGGGAGTAAGTTAAGAGTCACTCTTCACATTCTCTATTCTATCTCCATTCTCTGAAAAACCTTTCCTGGCCTTAGGAAAAATCTGCCAATAGCAAAAACTTTGTTCAGTTCTTTAAATTTTAGAGAAACAGGATAGACAACCACTAAAAAAGAAATATAAGTCAAGAGAAAAAGCCAGAAAAGGCAATATGTGAATAGGTGGCCTGCCCAACCCTGTTTGGTCTGAAGTGAGGGTTGATATGGTGCTGGAGGAATAGCAGCAATTTCCCCCCCTTCACCTCAATTTTCCCATATTGTTGCTATCCCTGTAGAAAAATGGTCACCCCATATCTAAATCCTGTGGTTTTCTTCCATGACTCATGCTTTGACTGTTTGAAATGTATACTTGTTCCTCTTCTTTGTCTCTTCCCAACTCAAAAGTAAGCCTTTTGTAACAGGATGGGAATTACTTCTAGGTCACAGTCCCTGAGCCAGGGAAGGAGGCAGTGTTCTTGGGAAAAACAGCAGAAGCCCCAGGCTTCAAGCTGAAGGCAGAAGAGGCTCCACCAGAGGGAATGTCCCAGGAGGAAGAATTTTGGAATACATACCAGGGTCTGCAAAAACAGAGCAAGAATACTCATAAGGAAGCCAAGACTGTATATGAGAGGGGTAAGGAGCTTAATAATTTCTTAGAACTATTAGCAGTTTGTTCATCCTAAATGTCATGAGCATTTTTGTGGGTACCTAGGTCTGTGGGTCTGTAAGAAGAGCAGTTAGGTGACCCCCTCAGGCAGTGGAAGAATGTACCAACAATGGGCAAAGATAAGCTTTGCCTAGACTCTAGAAACATCCAAATCACAGAACCCTGCATTGTACTCCTTAGAAAAGTGAAGAGAAGGAAAAGAAATCAAGAAGCAAAGTTTGGGGCTCTTTCATCCTGAAGAAATACAGAATTGTGATCAGAATAGGTTTGGTGTTTTTGTTTTTGAAAAAGTATCGGCATCAGGATGTAAAGACAGGAAGTGGCTCTGTAGCTCAAGTGGTAGAGCGTTCACCTTGAGCTGAAGAGCTGAGGGACAGCGCTCAGGCCCAGAGTTCAAGCCCCACAACCAACCAAAAAAAAAAAAAAAAAAGATGTAAAGGCATGTTTATTAGGGAAGTAATTTTGTTTTGAAAAAGTATTACTGTCAGGATGTGAAGACATGTATTAGGGAAATAATAAAAGGCAAAATAATTCCTACCATATACTGGAGTCAGTACTTCTTTTTTTTTTTTGCCGGTCATGGGGCCTGAACTCTGGACCTGGGCGCTGTCCCTCAGCTCTTCAGCTTAAGACTAGCGCTCTACCACTGGAGCCACAGCACCACTTCCGGCTTTTTCTGTTTATGTGGTGCTGAGGAATCCAACCCAGGGCCTCATACTTGCAAGGCATGCACTCTACCGCTGAGCTACCTTCCCAGCCCCTCGGTACTTCATTTGTAATACCTTTTTCCTAACTCAGGAAATGTTATGTCCTGAGAAGAAAAATTGGGGATTGTATTCATTTCTCATGACAATTAAGGAAACAGCTGAGGAACTGAGTGTGAAGGTTGGTAGAGTCTTGTTTCTTAACTAGATGAAGGTTACCTAAGATATTCCATCATTTCTTTTTTCTCTCTATCTTTTCCTAAAGAATGAGGACCTCGGGCTGGGAAGGTGGCTCAGTGGTAGAATGCTTGCCTTGCATGCATGAGGCACCTTAGCACCACATAAGCAGAAAAAGCTGGAACTGGGGCTGTGGCTCAAGTGGTAGAGTGCTAGCCTTTAGCTGAAGAGCTGAGGGACAGCACCCAGGCCCCATGATCGACAAAAAAAAAAAAAAAAAAAAGAATGAGGACCTATATTGTACAAAAATGACCTCAGAATGCTTATAAAAGAAATTTCCTCTGGCTTTTTCTTACCCACAGCTGTGCCTGCTCAACAGATTCTAGTCTTTCCTGAGCAGACTAACACCAAAGACTGGACAGTGGCACCTAAGCTCATCTTGCCTGAATCCCAGGTGAGCTGTGATTTCCACCTGTTCAGAGCTGCCTTTCCTTGCTGCCCATGAATCCTACTGCCCAGGAGGGCCTCAGAGGCACCTTCTTGCTTGGGAATTGGGTATCTGCTAGGCTGTTAGGTGATCCTTTGGCTCCTTTCTGCATTCTCACTTTAAAAAATATTACAGTCATGTAAGGATGAGGATGCTTTCTGAGAAATGTATTACTATAAATCAGTTGCTTAATGAGGCCTCAATAAAAAAATGAATATATGAATCTACTTATTTCTAACTACTGTATAGTGTATATAACTATACACTAATAATTGCAGCAGTATCACATGAGAAGTACATAGCAATATAACTTCACAAAACAGTAGAAATTGTGCAAATCCACTATAATCTTATAGGACCACTGAACATATGAAGCCCGTTGTTGACCAAAGTACCATTCTATATGTCAAATATTGTTAATTCCTTTAATATGTGGCTTACCAAGCTTCTGTAGTGGTAAGTACTGAGCTAAAAATCCATTCTCTTCTCTAGAGCTTGTTGGCATTTGACGACGTGGCCATGTATTTTTCTCAGGAAGAATGGGAGTTATTGAATCCCACTCAGAAGAGTCTCTACAATGATGTGATGCAGGAAAACTATAATACTGTCATCTCTCTAGGTAATGATCCACTCTCCTTTTGTGTAGAAGTTTGAGTGAAATCCTGTCTTAATCTTCTCTTTTTTTGGGGGGGGGCGGGTCCAGTTGTGGGGCCTGAACTCTGGGCCTGGGCGCTGTCCCTCAGCTCTTTAGCTCAAGGCTAGCACTCTACCACTTGGGCCACAGCGCCACATCTGGCTTTTTTCTTTTTGCTTATGTGGTGCTGAGGAATCAAACCCAGGGCCTCATGCATGCAAGGCAAGCACTCTACCATTGAGCCACCTTCCCAGGCCTGTCTTAATCTTCTCTCAGCTGGTCGTATCTGAGGCAGATGATGAAGAGAGAAGATAAATTCAAATTATCTCAGGGAGCTTTTGCCAAATTTATATGCTTATTTCTTTCAAATTCTTTATTCCTTTTTCCTCCAAATGTGCTCTCCTATATCTTCGATACTCTAATCTTGACTAAGTGATAGTATTCTTTTTTTTTTTTTCTTTTTTTTTGGGGGGGGGGGTTCGGTCATGGGGCCTGAACTCTGGGCCTGGCGCTGTCCTTCAGCTCTTCAGCTCAAGGCTAGCATGCCACAGTGCCACTTCCAGCTTTTTTTTTTTTTTTTGCTTATGTGGTGCTGAGGAATCGAACCTAGGGCCTCATGCATGCAAGGCAAGTGCTCTACCACTGAGCCACTTTCCCAGCCCATTATCTGTTGGTTTTTTTTTTTTTTTTTTTTGTCAGTCATGGGGCTTGCACTCTGGGCTTGGGTGCTGTCCGTGTGCTCTTCAGCTCAAGGCGAGTGCTCTACCACTTAAGCCACCGCGCCACTTCCTAAGTGATAGTATTCTTGGATCTACCTTCTGAATACAGCTTGGGCTGGGAAGGTGGCTCAGTGGTAGAGTGCTTGCCTTGCATGCATGAGGCCCTGTGTTTGATTCCTCAGCACCACATAAGCAGAAAAAGTGGGAAGTGGCTTTGTGGCCCAAGTGGTAGAGTGCTTGCTAGCCTTGGTCTGAAGAGCTGAGGGACCGCGCCCAGGACCAGAGTTCAGGCCCCATGACTGACCAAAAAAAAAATAATAGTAATAATAATACATTGGATTCAACCATGTCTCAGCTTCTTTTACTGTTACCATTATGGTCAAAGCCAGTCTTAGCTCAAACCGGATAGCTCTTTGGCTGATGCTTCTACCTTCATCTTGTTCTCCAGGTTTTTCTACACAGCAGCCCGTGATCTTTCAAATTTTAAAAACCCTTTGACTTCAGGAAAAGATCCCAAATCTATACCATTCCCAGGACCTGCCACATTATAGCTCCAACTTACCTCTCTATAATCATCTCTTAGTACTTCTGCTCTTGCTCCATCTTTTTTTTTTTTTTTTTTTTTTTTTGTCTGTCTTGGGGCTTGAAATCTGGGCCTGATTGCTGTCCATCAGCTCTTCAGCTCAGGGTGAGCACTCTATCACTTGAGCTACAGCGCCAATTCCAGTTTCCTGGTGGTTTATTGGAGATAAGGGTTTTATGGACTTTCCTGCCTGGGCTGGCTTTGAACCATGATCCTCAGATCTCAGCCTCCTGAGTAGCTTGGATTACAGGCATCAGACACCAGCGCCTGGCTTCTTCCTTCATCTTTAACCTTACTGGTCCTGTTACTGAAACTGGCCATGCTCATTTCCATCCTCCTGCTTCCTGAGGGCTGGGAAGGTGGCTCAGTGGTGCAGTGCTTGCCTTGCATGTTTGAGGCCCTGGGTTTGATTCCTCAGCACCACATAAGCAAAAAGAAAAAAGCCAGAAATGGCGCTGTGGCTCAAGTGGTAGAGCACTAGCCTTGAGCTGAAGAGCTGAGGGACAGCGCCCAGGCCCAGAGTTCAGGCCCCACAACCGGACCCAAAAAAAAAAAAAACCTCCTGCTTTCTGAAATTCAACATACTAGAGTCCCTGATTTCTTCATTTTCAAGCACCTTTAAGTTCTGCCCAACTCAGAACCATTAGTAGTGTTCAAGGTGGGAAAGCCCTATTTTTATTGTCATTCCTGAAAATAGAAGTCACCTAGGAAATGGGCTTTTGGTTTTGGCAGATACTTGATTCTAATTTATAATGGAAAAGCCATTTTGGTACCCCAGAAATGGATATACACATACTTGTAAAGGTGTCCCATCTCTACTGAAAGAGAATTTTGCTGGATGCTGATGGCTCATGCCTGTAATCCTAGCTACTGAGGCAGCTGAGATCTGAGGAATTGTTCAAAGCCAGCGCTGGCAGAAAAGTCCTTGAGAGTTCCAGTGAACAGCCAGAAAACCAGAAGTAGCACTGTGGCTCGAAGTGGTAAGCACTAGCCTTGAGCAAAAGAGCTCAGGGACAGTTTCCATGCCATGAGTTCAAGCCCCTCAACTGACCAAATAAAAAATAAAAAGAGTCAAGATCTTTTTGTACTTTAGAAATAAGCTCACGATACTGTTCACAGATAGAAATGAGAAATTTCCTCTGCTTCCTTTCTCCCTAAGCGCATGTTGCCTGAATCCCATGTGACTTTGCTTTTCAGATGTGTAGGGTTGCCTGAGCTAGACCTCATCTGCCTTTCTCTGCTGCTTCATGCCAACATTGCTCAGCTGCTACCTCCTAGGCACCTATATCCATCAGACTTGACATAACGAGAAATTTATTTTGGCTCAAAATTTCAGTCTACCATGTTGGGGATGGTGTGGCAGGACAGAAGCTCAGTAAGAAGCAGTGAAAGTATGCCTGTATTAGTGGCCTTTCTCTTTTTGTTTCTATTCCATCTGGGCCACCTCTAGCCAGTGGGATGGTCTCATCCATGTTCTGGATGTAATAGTCTCTGGAAATACTCCTACAGACATAGCCAGAAGTGTGCTCTATAATTTCCTACTTATCAAAGTTGACAAGATTCAACGACACAAAGCATTTTATCACAGATGTTCTTCAGGCAACCACACCTGGCCTTAGGAGATCAGGCCCTGTGCTGATTACTTGCCTTCTTCCTTTTCTCATTAAAAAAAAATGATAATGTGCATTTTTAATTCCTTCAGTACATAGCCTACTACACTTTTTTTTTTTTTTTTGGTCATTTGTGGGGCTTGAACTCTGGGGTCTGGGTGCTGACCCTGAGCTCTTCAGCTCAAGGTGAGTGCTTTACCACTTGAGACACAGTACCACTTCTGATTTTCTGGTAGTTATTGGAGATAAAAGTCTCTAGACTTATAATCCTAGCTACTCAGGAGGCTGAGATCTGAGGATCGTGATTCAAAGCCAGCCTGGGCAGGAAAGTCTTTGAAACTCTTATCTCTACTAAATTACCAGAAAACCAGAAGTGGCCTTGTAGCTCAAGTGGTAGAGCTCTAGCCTTGAACTGAAGAGCAGAGGGACACCGCTCAGGCCCAGAGTTCAAGCCCCACAACTGACAAAAATTTTTAAAAAGTCTCTGGACTTTCCTGTCTGGGCTGGCTTTGAACCACGATCCTCAGATCTCAGCCTCCTAAGTAGCTAGGATTGTAGTTGTGAGCCACCAGTTCCTGGCTTTCCCATATCCTTTTTGTTAAATCACTTTGAAGTTTATTTCTCAGTCTCTGCTTTTCATATCCATCCATGAATACAGTAGAATAGAAACGTTTGTGGATGTGGAAGACTCCAGCAGTAATACACTGTAAAAGTGTTCTTCATTCTCCCTAAGTATAATTAATGGAACAATTCACTGTTAACTTACATTGCTTAATTTCATTTTTTTCATCTCACAGCATTATTTGTGCTTCCCAAACCTAAAGTGATCTTCTGTCTAGAACAAGGGGAGGAACCATGGGTTCAAGGATCCTCAGATTTCAAAGACAGTCGTAGAGGATTTTGTACAGGTAAATTGTGATTTACGGGAGGAAACATGTTCATGTGAACCTTTTCAGGGACTTAATGTTTTTCTTCTAATTAAAAAAATAATAATCACTTAATTTTCCATCCCATTTCTGTCGTTTTCTTGTTCAGCAATACAGGTGGCTGAATCTTATGTTTATTCCAACAGGGTTAAAAGTAAAAAATGACCATGAAAATCACCAGCCTAGATCACTTTCTGACTTAGAAATGCAAGCATCAAAAGACATAGTATCAAAAAAGATCAAATTGGAAGTTTCCCAGAAAGCAACTGGCAAACAAAATCATGGTGATACACACAGAGTGGGGAAATGGCACCGAGATTTTTCAGTGAAGAAAAGAAAGAAACTTTCAACATGGAAACAAGAGCTGCTGAGACTTATGGATCTTCACAAGAAAGATTGTGAAGGAGAGAAACCCTTTAAATGCCCAGAATGTGGGGAAAGCTTCAAAGTTAGCTCTGACCTTTTTAAGCACCAAAGAATTCACACTGAAGAGAAACCTTACAAATGTCAGCAGTGTGATAAGAGGTTTAGGTGGAGTTCAGCTCTCAGTAAGCACTTAACCACACACCAAGGAATAAAACCATATAAATGTTCTTGGTGTGGGAAAAGCTTCAGCCAAAATACAAATCTTCACACTCACCAAAGAACTCACACTGGAGAGAAGCCCTTTACTTGTCATGAGTGTGGGAAAAAGTTCAGTCAGAACTCCCATCTTATTAAACACCGGAGAACCCACACAGGAGAGCAGCCTTATACCTGTAGTATATGTAAGAGAAACTTTAGTAGGCGCTCAAGCCTTCTTAGACATCAGAAACTCCACCAATGAGAGGAAGCTTATCCAGTGTCCTCATTCTGAAGAAATTTACCAAATAGAAGAGCTTGATCCTGGGCTGGGAAGGTGGCTCAGTGGTAGAGCACTTGCCTTGCATGCATGAAGCCCTGGGTTCGATTCCTCAACACCACATAAGCAAAAAGAAAGAAGCCGGAAGTGGTGCTGTGGCTCAAGGGGTAGAGCGCTAGCTTTGAGCTGAAGAGCTGAGGGACAGAGCCCAGGCCCAGAGTTCAGGCCCCATGACCGACAAAAAAAAAAAAAAAGAAGAGCTTGATCCTTAAGTGGGGAAAATGCAAAATGAAGAATGAGTTTTCACCATCAGAAAATTTGGAGAAAATAAGCCTTGTGTTTCACAGAAAGGAATTAAGGTTAGCTCTGCAGGGAGTGCTGTTTTTTTTGTTTTTTGTTTTTTGTTTTTTTAACCAATCCTGGGATTTAAACACAGAGCCTGGGTGCTGTCTCTGAGCCACAATTTTGCCTTCTACCACTTGCCACAACTCCACCTCATTCAGACTTTCCTACCCAGGCTGGCTTCAACTGCAATCCTCTGATCTTAGCCTCCCGAATAGCTAGGATTACAGGCGTGGGCTACTGGCGCCCATCACAGTTTTACTTTCAACTGTCAGGGAGGAATACCTTAGGAAGAGAGTTGTTCTAAGAGCATTCTAATTGTGGAAAAGGACTATTTTGGAATTGTACCAGAAATAGTAATTTCAGCTTCATATAGCAGGTGCAGCCAGTAGTCTGATAACAGAAGTAAATATTGTTGGGCTTGTGGGTTTTCTTTTCAACCTTAGAAATCTTCAGCCTAATCATTTGTAGCATAATTTTCTAAGGCAAAAAAAAAAATAAGTTTAGGATTATAAGCATGAAAATGAATTCTAGTTAACCATATTGGATTTTCTTTCTCTTATTGGACACTGTTCACCAAGTTGGACATTACAATGATCTCTTACCTATCCCAGAAGTTATCTTTCAGATGTCCACACAATATGTGAAAATCCAAAAAGTAGCAGCATTATATTTATTTTGTGTGTGTGTGTGTGTGTGTGTGTATACACATATGTATGTAACTTTTAAGACTATAAACCCCACTCTCCTATAAACCTTTCCCACTCTCTTATTAACCTTTCCCACACTTTGTGTGTTGCTTGTGGGCATTGAATTCAGGGTCTGGGTGCTATCCTGAGCCTCTTTGTGTTCAAAGCTAGCACCCTACCACTTTGAGCCACAGCTCCTCAATTTCTGGTTGTTAATTGGAGATAAGAGTCTCACGAGGACTTTTCTGCCCAAGTTGACTTCGAACCATGATCCTTAGATCTCAACCTCCTTAAACATTTTTCTACATTCTTAAACCTATGTAGTCTTAACAACATATAAAATTCTGTATGGGTACTCACCAGTGAAGTGTACTATAACTTGAACGATGACAATCATGAATTATGTAGCTATGCAGTGCTAATGGTAATGAAGGTAATGAGATGAGATGAGATGAATATACTGTATAACCAAGCAGCACATCGCAGCTCTTCTGAAGGCACCACTTCATCAGGCACATCAGCTGGTGGTGCAGTATCTTCGCCCTGGGCTGTAACTTCTGTTTCTGCTAAAGGCGTAGGCATAACTGATCTCTTTGTCTGTGTGATGAATATAGTTATGTGAAGTTGCTGGTGCTATTTTTTTTCCTGAGTGATAAGGTTTTTATAAACTAACATGCCATTCTCAGTTGTATTTATGCTGTGCAATGAACGAAGCATATAATAGGGTCCCATCTTCAGCCACTTGCTGAAATTCTTTGGCCATTCTGACCATGGTTACAAGATGATTGAGGGTTAGGCCAACCTCCTCCTCCAACCCATAGTTTGTCTGGCTCCCCATCCTCTTTTTCACTTGCTGACTTTGTCTTATCCATGTTAAACACTTGTTCAGTCAGATAGCCCCCTTACTCAATGATGGACTTGAACACTCCATTCTCGTGCTCCTTGGCTCTGGCTTTATCCTCAGAGGCAGCTTCTCCATGCAGAGAAATGCTCTTGAGTCCAAAGTGTCTGATATTTGTCAAACCAGCCGTTATTGGCTCTGAATGGGGTTGGTTTGGTGGGAGAAGCACTCTGTGTTCTGCTTTTGTGTCATCTTCATCTTCATCATCACCGTCGTGAAGGTCTGTGCTTTCCACAAAAAGCATAATGTTCCTTGGCCTTTGTACAGATGGTGTTGATATCCAACAAGATACTGTTGCTGCAGTCCTTTATCCACAGGGCCAATGCAGACTCCATCCTCACAATGACCTTATTCATCCTCACAATGACCGTATTGCAGGAAGTGACCACCCTCATTGCAGTTTTGTTAAACGTCCTTATTGCCATAGACCTAATATTCTTCTCATCTTTGTATAGTGAACAGTGGATACACTGATCCTGTAATGGTGGCCCAGACCATATAACCTTTTCCTTTAACACATCAAGAAAGTTCTACCTTTTCTTTGATGGTAAGCATCTTCCTTTGGCACTTAGGTTCACTGCCAGAAGTCTCAGAAAGTGCACAATGTTTGGGTGGCATTGTAGGGCTTGAAATAAGTTCAAACTTTTACAAAAATTGCACAAAAAGAGCACCACAGAGCACCACTATGTGCAGTGGTCAGATGTCCACGTGAAGTGCACAAGGAGAGAATGTATGGGCATAGTGTGGGAGAGCAGACAGACCACTGCTATAGTCACTGAGCCAATCAGCACCCAGGATACAATACACAGTGCTGTGGTTGGGCACCTTCCATTTTGTCAGACAATCATATGCTGTGTACGATTTCATGTTGGCAAACTTGCACAGGCAGTAGTGGCATACTGCATTTCCTTTGTGTACAGTATGGTATTCATCTGCTGATGAAATACAGTATATACTGCATTTTGATTCAGTATTTTAATATGGTTGAATTGACATCGTTGTAAGTGTTTTAGGCAAAAACAATCATAAATATATAAATGCCTATATATTGCAAAAATCCTGTGATATAGCAAAAACTGCTGTCCAGAATTACAGCGATCCCTCACCTATCCAGGGAGTTACATTCCAGAGACCCATGCGAAAGTGAAAATCTGTGAAGCAACAGCATTATATTTATTTTTTATATATAGTTTAAGGCTTTAGAAACCTCTTTTCCTATAAACTTTTCCCACTCTTACTATCCTTTCCCACCCTCTTATAAACACTTCGTTTGCTCTTAAACCTGCATATTTTTTTGGGGGGGGGTCCGGTTTTGGATCCTGAACCCTGAGCCTAGGCACTGTCCCTCAGCTCTTCAGCTCAAAGCTAGCCTTCTACCACTTGAGCCAAAGCGCCACTTCTGGCTTTTTTCTTTTTGCTTATGTGGTGCTGAGGAATCGAATCCAGGGCCTCATGCATGCAAGGCAAGCGCTCTATCACTGAGCCACCTTCCCAGCATAATTTTAACAACATAAAATCTGATATGGGTACTCACCAGTAAAGTACACTAAAACTTGAATGATGAAGACCATGAATTGTGTACTGATGGCAATGAAGGTGATGACCATGAGATGAATGTATTGCATAGCCAAGAAGAGGAAACAGACCAGTGCTATGGTCACTGAGCCAATCAGTGCCAAGGATATAGAATACAATGCTGTAGTTGGTCACTTTCCATCCTGTCAGCCAGTAGTGTGCTGTATAGTTTCACATTGATAAACTTATACCAGTGGTAGTGGCATACTGTATTTTATTTCAATGTAATATTTTATTTTTTTGTTAATTTACTTTTTAATTATCATAGCTAAGTTAGATCTCCATTACTGAAGAGCAGAATATAAACATACAGAAAAAAAATGAACCTAAATCTTGGTATTCCAATATTTCCATCAGCAAATTCTATAAATATCCATGTCATAGTTAACTAGAAATAGACCTTGTATGACTATATACAATTCAGCAAAAATAAAGTGGATAATCACTTGGTATCAATATTTTGAGCATAAACTTTAGAAGTACAAGATACTATAAAGCCATGTTTATGAAGATGATTTTCTTCAGCTAGTACTTTGGGGATACACAAGGAAACTTCCTTTTGTTTTTCTCACCACTTGAGTATATTTTCTGCAAGTTCTTCTGTCTCATTCACTAAAATGTCCATCTTGGCTAAAGCCTGGCTCATTTTCTTTAGATTTGCATCTAAATGAGAATTATTTCTAATTATTTCAAGATGGGTTTCCAGTTTCTCAATAAAAGTCACAGCCAATTTCAGCAAACATACCATCTGTTCAAATAGAAAGGATGAATAACGTCTGCTGACTCTTTTTCTAGTTCCAGAAGCTCAATTTCCAGGCTTTTCTGGTAGATTTCAGCTTGAATATTATTGATCTGCTGTACTCTGGAGAAATTCTCAAAACAAGGAGCTGTTTCCTTGGACATATTTAACATTTCCTCAGTGACCATCCCTGAAGTCACCAACTGGTTCAGCAGCAGGCCAGCTGTGTTGGACGCACTGGCCGGGTCCCATGGGTTGGGAACTGCCTTCCCATGACTGTTGGAACAAACCTCCTTGGATGGAACTGGGAGTGGTGAAGAGAAGGCAGGGCCAATGTAATATTTTAATATGTTTGAGTTAACATATTTTAAATTTTTAGGCAAAAAATTAAGATCATAAATATATAAATACCTGTATACTACAAAATCCTGAGATACAGTGAAAACTGATACAGAATTAGATACGTATATATATATATATATATATATATATTTTTAATCTGTGATAGTGAAGCTACAATAAGTGAACTGCAACATACCAAGGGATTGTATATATTAGATGTAAAGAACTTTCTGCAGTAAAAGAAGTTAGACTTACCTTAAAATGCCAATAAGGTAATTTAACCATAAAATGAGCACTTGCCAAAAGCACTAATGAAAGCAAATGGGACTTTACTATCAACAGTTTTTTTTTAACCTTTTGATGTGACTCATTTGTTACTAAGAAGCAGGATAGTTACATGTGTATAAGAACTGAAATGTTTATATGTTAGAGCAGGATCCTGTGGCTTGCTTGCCATGGAAGACGTGGGCATCTAGGCAATGGGAGGTTGAAGACTGGAAAATCAAGGATTGAGAACTTATCTTTGGTGTTGGACAAGTTCAGGAATGTTTACTTCTATGCGTTGTCTTATACTGAAAGCTCTTAAGGAGGCAGGGTCTACCTCTCTTCTAGCTCCAGCACAATAGCAGCCTCAAATATATTTTGTAGATTGCTAATAGACTATCCTCTATGAATTTTTTTTTTTTTTTTTTGGTCGTGGGACTTGAACTCTGGGCCTGGGCACTGTCCCTCAGCTCTTCCGCTCAAGGCGAGCACTCTACCACTTGAGCTACAGCGCCACTTCTGGTTTTCTGGTGGTTTATTGGAGATAGGAGTCTCACAGTCTCTTCTGCCCGGGCTGGCTTTGAACCGTGATCCTCAGATCTCAGCCTCCTGAGTAGCTAGGATTACAGGCGTGAGCCACCAGCGCCCGGCCTCTATGAATTTTTTTTAAAGGTTCTAGAATTTGAACTCAGTCTTGTGCTTGCTAGGCAACTTCCAGCCCCTTTGCTTTTGATTATTGTTGAAATAACATCTCAACATTTCTCCCAAGTTTACTTGAACCATGATCCTCCAATCTCTGCTTCTCACCATAGCTGATGAGAGAAACATGCACCATCATACTTCGCTTTTTCCTGAAATGGGGTCTCAGGAACTATTTGTCCCAGCTGGCCTTGTACTCCCATGTAGCTAGCATTACAGGTCTGAGCCCCCATGCCTGGCTTCTAGCCTGAAGATTCCTTCCCTCCCTCCCTCCCTCCCTCCCTCCCTCCCTCCCTCCCCCTTTCCTTTCCTTTCCTTTCCTTTCCTTTCCTTTCCTTTCCTTTCCTTTCCTTTCCTTTCCTTTCCTTTCCTTTCCTTTCCTTTCCTTTCCTTTCCTTTCCTTTCTTTCATTGGTCGTGGGGCTTGACCTCTGGGTCTGGGCGCTGTTCCTCAGCTCTTCAACTCAAGACAAGCACATTACTACTTGAACTACAGCACCATTTCCGATTTTCTGGTGGTTTATTGTAGATAAGAGTCTCTTGGACTTTCCTGCCCAGGCTGGCTTTGAACCATGATCCTCAAATCTCACCTCCTGAGTAGCTAGGATGACAGGCGTGAACCACTAGCACCCGGCTTTTTTATTTTATTTTTAAATAAGTTTTTGTACTGTACAGAGGGGTTACAATTACACAAGCAAGGTAATAAGTACATTTCTTTTTTTTTGGGGGGGGGGTCCGGTTGTGGGGCCTGAACTCTGGGCTTGGGCGCTGTCCCTCAGCTCTTCAGCTCAAGGCTAGCACTCTACCGCTTGAGCCACAGTGCCACTTCCGGCTTTTTTCTTTTTGCTTATGTGGTGCTGAGGAATCAAACCCAGGGCCTTAGGCATGCAAGGCAAGCGCTCTACCACTGAGCCACCTTCCCACCCCAATAAGTACATTTCTTATCAAGCATTGTTGCCTTGTTGCCTCCTCCTTTGTTTTTCCTCTACCATCCCTGCTCTCCCATCTCCACGACTATATCCCCCCCCCCATGAAGGTTTTCTTACAGCCCACTTTCTCTAGCTGTAACAGTGATTTAGGTTTGTTAGGGTTTTTATGTTTATTAGGAAAGAGGTTAAAGAAGTTATCTCTTCTAAGTATAAATGAGAAAGTTGAGAGATTACAGGAATTTGTTCAAGACTTAATCATTACTGCGTGTCTGTGGGCTGTCAGTTTAATGTATGAAGGCAGAATTAATAGGACTAATTTTGTTATATAATCTCTGAACATCTAGCCCAAATAACATTGTGTTGTATCAAATTTTGGTTTACAGAATATTCCTGTTTTTAGATGGATTCATCCAGAGTCTACTTTTTTGTTGTTGTTGGTTGTGGGGCTTGAACTCCGGGCCTGGGCGCTGTCCCTCAGCTCTTTAGCTCAAGGCGAGAGCTCTACCACTTGAGCCATAGCGCCATTTCCAGTTTTCTGAGTGGTTTATTGGAGATAAGAGTTTCACGGTCTTTCCTGTCTGGGCTGGCTTTGAACTGTGATCCTCAGATGTCAGCCTCCTGAGTAGCTAGGATGACAGACATGAGCCATGGACACACTTTTTTTTTTTTTTTTTTTTTTGATCATAGGGCTTGAACTCTGGGCGTGGACACTGTCCCTAAGTTATTCAGCTCAAGACAAGTACTTTACCAGGTGAGACACAATGCCACTTCTGGTTTTCTGGTAGTTTATTGAGGATAAGAATCTCATGGACTTTACTACCCAGGCTGGCTTTGAGCCACAATTCTCAGATCTCAGCCTCCTGAGTTGCTAGGATTATAGGTGTGAGTCACTGGTGCCTGGCTAAGTTTACATTTTTTTTTCTCTAAAATAGAGATAGCATTAAATTCAGGGTTCTAGGGGGTAAGTGGATTGATGAAACTAGAGCTGCTATAATGGAGCCTGGCCTGCAGAATGTGGCCAATACAACTTTTTTCTCTTTGCCCTGTTTCTCAGTAGTAATTTGGGATGACTGATTATGTGAAAGGAGCAAATGAGGTTATGGCTTTTGCAGTTCTATGCTAAGTTGATTTGATCCTTGGTTTTAATGCTTTATGGCCTGTGTAAGAAGAGATACCTCATCTGTAGGTCTGGAATGCTCAATAGTAATTTTGTTTCGTTTCTGTGAAATGGATTAAACCAAGTCCAATTTCTTAACGTGTAGCCAGCTCTTTATCAAACATTCCATTAGTTTTCAAGTCTTACAACTTTCTCCCAATGACATGATTTCCTCCTAGCACTACATTCATTTGGTTTGATTTAATGAGAACCTACTGTGTTCAAGGCACTTCTTGGACATATCATTTATTGCAGTGAAGTAAATAGGGAAAGAAGCTAAAGTGGAAATAAAAGTGATTTTTATTTATTTATTTATTTTTGGTTGTAGGGCTTGAACTCGGCCTGAGCACTGTTCCTGAGCTCTTCAGCTCAAGGTGAGTGCTCTACTGCTTGAGCCACAGCACCACTCCCAGCTTTTTCTGTTTATGCAGTGCTAAGAAATCTAACCCAGGGCCTAATGCATGCGAAGCAAGCACTCTACCACTGAGCCACCTTCCCAGCCCCTGGTCTTGATTTCTTGCACCTTGTAGTAAGGTAGGTTCACAAGATCGTTTTGGTCGGTGGGTTGTGCACAGAAGTCTCAACTTCTGGGCTGAAGCACCTGCTTTCTGGTATGAGACTCTAGTGCTTCCCTTTTCTGCCTCAGCTATGGAAACACAGAGAAGAACCATGAGATGAAGTCACTCCAGACAGCAGTTGTTCTGGAGTTTCCAGAGCTGTAATGGAGTTTGTGAAAATGAGCAATAAATGTTTATGTCAAACCATGGAGCCATTGTGCTGTGTGTTCTGGCCTGTCTTCATAGACTGAAAACTTGGAGGAGGGCAGTGGAAGTTGCAGATCCCTTTGCTGGATTTTGTTGGTAGAGTAGACTTAGAAGTCATGGCTCTCCTATGGCCTAGCCATAACCAGTCCTCCGAGATCAACACAAGCAATTCGGTTTAGGATCTTCTGCACTAGAAGATGATCCAAGTGATTTCCTAAGAACAGTCTCCAACCTTCCAGCATTTGTCATGGCAACGAGTTTGCAAAATGGCACTTCACTTTCATGAAGCCGCCAACTGCAGCATAGCTTTCGAATTCAACAATTTTACAAGTTTTCATCTACTTGTGATCATTTCCAGGTCAATGAAGATGAGTTACTCATCTCACTTGAGAAACCAGTTAGGAAGTGGCTCTGTGGCTCAAGCGATAGAGCGCTCTTCTTGAGCTGAAGAGCTAAGGGACAGCGCCCAAGCTCAGAGTTCAAGCCCCATGACCAACAAAAAAAAGAAAGAAAGAGAGAGAGAAACTAGTTATATAAGAAAAATGGTAGGAAGTGGCTTTCCAGCCCTGCTTTGTTTTTGTTTTTGTTTTTGTTTTGGTTGGTCATAGGGCTTGAATTCGGCTTGGGCGCTGTCCCTCAGCTCTTCAGCTCAAGGCCAGTGCTCTCTCACTTGAGCCACAGCGCCTCTTCTGGTTTTCTAGTGGTTTATTGGAGATAAGAGTCTCATGGACTTTTCTGCCCAGGCTGGCTTTGAACTGTGATCCTCAGATCTCAGCCTCCTGTGTAGCTAGGATTGCAGGCATGAGCCACCAGTGCCTGGCTCAGCCCTGCTTTTTGCTGGTTATACTTTTAGGAGTCTTGCAGATGTGGGCTTAGAACCTTGATCCTTTGACTCTTAGCCTCCTGAGTAGCTAGGATTATGGGCAGTAGCCACCCAGCTTTGTCGTATTATTTTCTTGCTTTATCCCCACGCTGGCCTGGACTGTTCTACTTGTATTTCCATGAGTTGGGGATGATGGGGCTGGCCGCTGCACCCAGCCACTGAGTGGAGTCCTGTGAACTTTTATGCTTGGGCAGGCCTGGAACTGAGATCCCCAAATTACTACTTTTTGGCAGCTAAGATGATAATTTGAACCACCCTGCCCAGTTTTTGTGTTTATGTGGGGGTGGGGGTGGGGGTGGGCAGGGGTGTTGGAGTTCGAACTCATTTGCTAGGCAGGTGATCTACTTGAGCCATTTTGTCACCAGTGACGTTTTTCTGTCAGAATGTGGATGGATTTGGTGTCTGTGGGATACATCTTCACCCTGGTGGTGGCATAATGTCTGTTTAACTTGTGACCAAATGTCCCTCTAATAAGAAACTTGTTTATACTGCTACATGCCTTTGTGACTCTTGTCTGACCTCTGTCCAGTTGATACTTACCAAGGTACCCACTGTCTAGGAGAGCCAAGATTTGGAAGGAAGTTAGCTTTGAGATGTTAGTCATGTCAAACAAAAGGAAAACTAAAACCAAACATAAAATAACAGAAATAGTTTTGTTACTTACAGATCCCAGAGAAGAGTGGCCTACCTCACAGGACCACTGGGAAGTGGGCTCCATCTGAAACACACATTCAACCAGCAACTGAAGAGAGCAGGAGGAAAAGAGAATAGAGGACATATAACTCTGGTTTCCAAGCCGTTTTCTAGCTGGGTTTCCTGTTGGAAGTTACAGACATCAGTTCCATCGAGGCATTCTGTGACTGCTCAGTGGCTCCCATGCATATCTGCACAGATGTACATCTGCTACGATGCACCCAGCTCTGCGTTCAGGAGTAAGCCATCTGGAGGCAGGTATATAAAGGCAGATGTGTGGACTGACCACACTGAAGAACTGAAAGGGAGTAGGCAACTCTCATCTTGTAATATCTGTGGTTTGGGATTAAGGTGATGATGACTTCATAGAATGATTTAGGAGTCAGTCTCTGCTCCCAAGTCCTGGAAGAGAGTATAAAGAACTGATGTATTAAGCCAGGCACCAGTGGCTCATGCCTGTAATCCTAGCTGCTCAGGAGGCTGAGATCTGAGGATCACGGTTCAAAGCCAGCTGGGGCAGGAAAGTCAGTGAAAACCGGAAGTGGCACTGTGGCTTAAGTGGTAGAGCGCTATCCTTGAGCTGAAGAGCTGAGGGACAGCGCCCAGGCCCAGAGTTCAAGCCCCATGACCAAAAAAAAAAAAAAGAGAGAACTGATGTATTTTCTTGTGGGGAGTGCAGCTGGCATGTGTTTACTGCATCCTAAAACCATTTCACTCTTCCTCCCCAGTAACATTCAGAAATCTGGGAGATTTCATTCAGAAATCTGGGAGGTTTCTGACCCTAGTTTGTAGGAGTGGAGAATGTGACCATAATTGAGTTGATAAGAGAAAGATTGTGCATCCTTGGCTGGACGATGGGTGAGTTGAACATAATATCCTTAAGGTGATGCCATCTGGAATGCGGGGAGCGGGGGCGGGGGCGGTCCTGGGGTTTGAACTCAGGTCTAAGTGCTGTACCTGAGCTTTTTTGTTCAAGGCTAGTGCTCTACCATTTGAGCCACAGTTATACTCCTGGCTTCTTAGTGGTTAAATGGAAATGAGTCTTGCAGATTTGTCTGCTCGGGCTGACTTCAAACCTTAATCCTCAGCTCTCAGTTTGCTAAAAGGGTTTAATAAAATTGTCAAAAAATAATATTAGAAAATATAGCTGTATACTGGTGGCTCACACCTATAAAGGCTGAGATCTGAGGATCACAGTTCAAAGCCAGCTTGGGTAGGAAAGTCCTTGAGACTTTAAAAAAATTTGTATTGTTATTATAAAGGTGGTATACACAGGGTTTCATAAGTCAAGCAATGAGTACATTTTTTCTTTGTTCTCTCTTTGTTCTTCCCTTCCTTTGTTCTCTCCTCATTTTTCCCTCCCGGCCCCACCTACAATTGTATAGTTCATTTCAACATAGTCTAATTGTACCGCTGCTGCCCCTCCATTTCTGTACCCTGAGACTCTTATCTGCAATTAATCACCTGAAAACTGGAAATGAAGCTGAGGCTCAGTGTAGCCTTGAGCAAAAATTTGCAGGGACACTGCCCAGGCCCTGGGTTCATGAATGCCCAGAAGAGTTCAAAGATGATCAGCATTTCCTATCCCTGTTTCCTTTATCCTTTCAGTTGGTTTTGAAAGAGTTGTTTGCTTTGCAGTATGTGAAAGCAAATCTTTTTCACCTTAGTTTGAAAGATACAAATAATCTTTGACAATCTCTATTCTAACCCCATCTTTGAGAAAGAGTTCCCACTCAGAAGAGCCTTCTCTCCCATAGGAGCAATGTTAATTGAAAACAGGTTTTCTCTCCTTAGAGGGTAACCAAACTTAACCAGCTTTCAAGAAGAGCACCTCTTGGTCACCTGTCTAGGGTATTCATTTATGAGAACACCAAGCATCCCAAATGCCTCATAATGAGGGTGGTCCAGAAGTGACACTACCTGCTTGTAGTAATCATCAGAGCAACAGCTTGTTAATAACTTGAAACTACATGATGAACTCTTGCACTTTTAATGAGCCCCAGAGTGACTCATTCATTAAAAGTTCAGTGGCATTAATTAATGGTTAGTTTCTTGGAAGCCTAAGGCACAAAATAATAATCATCCTCCACCATATAGGGAATGAGTCCCCAGAGTTCATAGTGCCCTCAGAATAATTCCTAATTTATCTACTTGAGTTAGCTTAAACATCTTAAATAATACATGACTGTTCTAAACATAAAAATGTTATTGTAGGGGCTGGGAAGGTGGCCCAGTGGTAGAGTGCTTGCCTTGCATGCATGAGGCCCTGGGTTCGATTCCTCAGCACCACATAAGCAAAAAGCCGGAAGTGGTGCTGTGGCTCAAGTGGTAGAGCGCTAGCCTTGAGCTGAAGAGCTGAGGGACAGCGCCCAGGCCCAGAGTTCAAGCCCCACAACCGGACCCAAAAAAAAAAAATGTTATTGTAGTAGTCCAATAGCATTTCCACTTGATCACATTTCTTAATTAGTTTTTTTTTTTTTTTTTTTTTTTTGTCGGTCGTGGGGCTTGAACTCTGGGCCTGGACGCTGTCCCTCAGCTCTTCAGCTCAAGGCGAGCGCTCTACCACTTGAGCTACAGCGCCACTTCCGGTTTTCTGGTGGTTTATTGGAGATGGGAGTCTCACGGTCTCTCCTGCCCGGGCTGGCTTTGAACCGCAATCCTCAGATCTCAGCCTCCTGAGTAGCTAGGATTACAGGCGTGAGCCACCGGCGCCCGGCTTCTTAATTAGTTTTTATCTGTCACTTTTGAGTAACTTCTAAGAAAAAAATAACCTGGAAATGTAATTTCAATTCTACTTTCTTCCTTTGTGACGATGCTGTGTGAGTTATGTTTGTGTGAGTGTGTGTGTATGTGTGTGTGTGTACTAGTATTGGGGATTGAACTGCAGGCTTTGTGTCTTGCTGAGTCTTTACTGTCCAAGGTTGGTGCTCTACCACTTGACCAAGAGCTCTACCTCCCAACTTCTTTCTGGTTAGTTAGAGATGGGAGTCCAGGAGATTTTTCTCACCAGACTGACTTAGAACTACAATCCTCAGATTTCAGATTCCTAGGTAGCTAAGACAGCATGACCAATGGCAACTAGCCTGCTTCCTCTTAATGAGTGATTTTTCTCCTATTTTCCCTTGATAATTATTTTTTCCATTAATCCTCTTTTTCTGGAATTAAAAGTAGTCATTAATACTTTAATACCCAATGCCCTGATAGACAAAAAGTATGGAAGATGAAAGGTCATTTATGAAAATAAGAAAATTGCTGATGTCTGGCAGGGAGAGATCTGCATCTTCACAAGACATTAAACCATCAGTCCTTGGTTCTAGGAATCCAAGGGGATCTGGGGTCACTGTGAAGTGTAATTATGTCTGTCCTGTAGATGACGTATCAGATTACTTACTGCATGTGCTGTATTGTGGTATGCAGCCCTTCCTCTCAGCAGATCTGGGTCACAGCACCAGAATGTGTCAAGTGGTTGGGGTGTCCCAGCTGTTCCTCAGATCTACATACAATGCCTAAAATTAGATGTAGCCTAGATACCAAGAGAACCCTGGAAGATCGTCAAGTATGAGTTATTTAGGAAAGCAAAATTACAACTTGATGGGTGTCAAAAATTAGTTCCTAGAAAGCTAGCTGCTAGTGGCTCACACTGGTAATCCTAGATGCTCAGGAGGGTGAGATCTGAGAACAGTGATTTAAAGTTGGCTGAGGCAGCCACATATGTGAAACTCATATCTCTAGTTCACCACCAAAAAAAGTTGGAAGTGGAGCTGTGGCTTGCATGTTACCTATGGTGAGAGTGCTAGCCTTGAGCAAAAGAAAAAAAAAAAAAAGAAAAAAAAAGAAAGCTCAAGGACAGCACCCAGGCCTGAGTTCAAACCCTAAGACCAGCACCAAAAAAAAAAAAAAAAAATCTGTAACAATGATCTTTATCCAGGCCAATAGATGGATTCTTTTCTTAAAGAATTGCATTAGTATATATTAGTGTCATAAGAGGAATTCATTGTGACATTCCCATAATATATAAAATGTACCGTCAGTCTCTTTCCTCCTTTCTTCTTTTTTAATTAACATAGTTGTACACAAATAGTGACATTTCCACACATGTACACAGATAATCCTGATCAGTGTCATGGGAATACATACATAGAAAGTATTTTGAGTAGGAGTGGCTTTTGTGGTTCAAGTGGTAGAGTGCTAGCCTTGAGCACAAAGAAGCTCAGGGACAATACCCAGGACCCGAAAAAAAAAATCCATTTGGGCTGGGAATGTGGCTTAATGGTAAAGTGCTTGCCTAACATGCATAAAGCCCTGGGTTCAATTCCTCAGTACCACATAAACAGACAAAAAAAAAAAAGCCATAGTTGGTGATATGGCTAAAAGTGATAGAGTACTAGCCTTGAGCACAAAAAGCAACTCAGGGACGGTGCTCACGCCCTAGGACTGGCAAACAACAAAAAAGCTGGGCACTGGAGGCTCACACCTGTAATCCTACTGCTGGGAATGTGGCTGAGTGGCAGAGTGCTTGCCTAACATGTATGAAGCCCTAGGTTCCATTCCTTAGTACCACGTAAACAGAAAAAGCCAGAAGTGGTGTTGTGGCTCAAGTGGTAGGGTACTAGCCTTGAGCACAGAGAGGCTCAGGGACAAAGTCCAGGCCCTGAGTTCAAGCCCCAGGACCAGAAAAAAATCAAATAATAATTGCTCTACTGTATCATTTACAAAGAAGTGTTGGTTGAGCCAGGTGCCTGTAGCTGACGCTTATGATCCTAGCTACTCAGGAGACTGAGATCTGGGGATTGTGGTTCAAAGCCAGCCCAGGCACAGGAAAGTCTGTGAGACTCTTACCTCCAATAAACCACCAGAAAACCAGAAGTGACACTGGCTCAAGTGGTACAGTGCTGGGCTTGAGCTGAAGGGCTGAGAGACAGTGCCCAGGTCTAGAGTTCAAGCCCCATGACCAACCAGGTGGCTCAGTGGTAGAGTGTTTGCCTAGCATACATGAAGCCCTGGATTTGATTCCTCAGGACCACATAAACAGAAAAAGCAACAAGTAGCAATGTGGCTCAAGTGGTAGAGTGCTAGCTTTGAGCAAAAGAAGCTCAGGGACAGTGCCCAGGCCCTGAGTTCAAGCCCAGGACTGGCAAAAAAAAAAAATGCTGTGCGCTGATGGCTCACACCTGTCATCCTCACTACTCAGGAGGCTGAGATTTGAGGATCACGGTTCAAAGCCAGTCCCCACAGGAAAGTCCATGAAACTCTTATCTCCAATAAATTACTCAGAAAAGGCCAGAAATGATACTGTGCCTCAAGTGGTAGAATGCTAGCCTTGATCACAAAGAGGCTTAGGAATGGTGCTCAGGCCCTGAGTTCAAACCCCAAGACCAGGCAAAAAGGAAAAAAAAAAATCTCAAACATGCTTAACCCACCAAGAGTTCTTTACCACTGGCTACTGCTACTGATTATCATCTTTTGTAATACCAAAACTGACTTCTTGTTTTTTGTGTGTGTGTGCCAGTCTTAGGGTCTGAATGCAGAGCCTGGGTACTGGCTTTGAATTTTTTCTCTGTGTGTGTACGCTCAAATCTGGCACTCTACTACTTGAGCCACAGTTCCACTTCCAGCTTTTTGGTGGTTAATTGAGCGATAAGAGTGTCATGTACTTTCCTGCCCTGGCTGGCTTTGAACCTTCTGAGTAGGATTACGGATATGAGGCACCATCATGGCCAAGCTCCCAAATTGACATATTAACCTCCTACCCCAAACTTACTCTGTACTCATGGCTGTCTGTTCCCTAATTTTTTTTATTTTTTTGCCAGTCGTGGGCCCTGAACTCTGGGCCTGGGCACTGTCCCTCAGCTCTTCATCTCAAGGCTAGTGCTCTACCACTTGAGCCACAGCGCCACTTCTGGCTTTTTCTGCTTATGTGGTGCTAAGGAATCGAACCCAGGGCCTCATGCATACAAGGCAAGCACTCTATCACTGAGCCACCTTCCCAGCCCCTCCCTAAAATTTTTTAAGATAAATATATTTTCTGGGTTGATTCACTCATTCCACATAGGGAAATTATTGATCAGTTGTTTTTTGTACTGGTCCTGGGGCTTGAACTTAGGAACTGGGCAATGTCCCTGAGCTTTTGTGCTCAAGGTTAGTGCTCTTATCACTTGAACCACAGCTCCATGTCAGCTGTTTTTAGTGGTTAATGGGTGGTAAGACTCTAAGACTTTCCTGCCTGGGCTGGTTTCAAACTGCCATCCTCATATCTTAGCATCCTGATTAGCTAGGATTATAAGTGTGAGCCAGTGATGCCTAGCTTGTGATTAAAAAAAAAAATCCTAAGTGGCACTGTGGCTCAAATGGTAGAGAGCTAGCTGTGAGCTGAACTGCTGAGGGACAGTGCCCAGATCCAGAGTTTTAAGACCCATGACCAAAAAAAAAAAAAGGACCAAAATAATCTGTCTCCAAGCCATCATGTTTCCTAATTTACTTCCTAATTCCTGTGTTATTCCCCCTCAAACAGTTTGAGCCTTATAATCTTTTTTTTTGGTCCGGTTGTGGGGCCTGAACTCTGGGCCTGGGCACTGTCCCTCAGCTCTTCAGCTCAAGGCTAGAGCTCTACCACTTGAGCCACAGCACCACTTCCAGCTTTTTCTGCTTATATGGTACTGAGGAATCGAACCCAGGGCCTCATGCATGCAAGGCAAGCACTCTACCACTGCGCTACCTTCCTAGCCCTGAGCCCTATAATCTTGTAAGAAAGGTTGGCCAAAGATCTCTTCAGCAAACACCCTGAGAACAGGGTGTTTGGCCCAACTTTTGAGGCAACTTTTCTCCTCGCTACCATTAAGGCTGAGACTACAGAACAGAGTGACCAACATTAGCGGTTCTGCTTATTGATGATGTCCATCTTCTGACACTGGCAGAAAGCTCTGACACTTGTCATTTGTAGGAGAAGCTTTTGAAGCCCAACAGTTGTACTTGTGGCAGTTTACCACTGAGGAATCAAACCCAGGGCTTCCTGCATGCTAGGCAAGCACTGCCACTATGCCCCATTCCCAGCCTTGAAATCAAAATCTTAAACTATTATCTCCTAGAAAATGATGAAATTGTGTAGGAACCTTGAATGAGTAATCTGAAGGTCTCCTGCTGTCAGTTGCAGGTGAATGTGAAGTGGTCCTTAGTAGGGAATGGGATATTGAAGAAAGCATTGTCACGATTCACAACAACAGGGTAAGTTCCCACTCAACACAAAAATGACAGTGGTTTCCTGCAGGGTCCTGTGAGTTTCCCAGCCCAGGTTCTGTTCTGCTTAAGATTCCAAACATGGGTCCCTTTGCAGAGGGGGTGGGCCTATTCCACCTGAACACTTAGAGGGTGCCTGCTTTATCTTGTTCATTCAATAGCTTGCTAGATGTTATAGTCCGTCTTTTTATCAAAAAAATTAGTCATCCCAAAAGGAAGATGTAAAATTTATTAACAGATAACACAATCATATACAGGAAATTCCAAGCATCCATTGAAATGATTAGAGTTAAGTTGCAGGATATAAGATCAATGTAGAAACACAGGCATGTTTTCATATACTGGCAACAAATGATTTGAAAAGCAAATTAGGGAAACAATTCCACTTATCATTAAAAAGAATTTAAGATTTGAGCATCAATTTGACTATGTAGTTTCAATACTTGTACACTGGTAACTATAAAACATTGCTGAAAGAATTACAAGCACACACTTGTAATCCTAGCTACTCAAGAAGCTGAGATCTGAGGATCGGTGTTCAAAGCCAGCCTAGATAGGACAGTCTGTGAGACTCTTAAGTCCAATAAACCACCAGAAAACCAAAAGTGGCATTGTGGCCCAAGTGGTAGAGCCTTCACTTTGAGATGAAGAGCTCAGGGACAGCATCCAGACCCAGAGTTCAAGCCCCAAGACCCATTAAAGAAAAAAAAATAGACATCTTGTGTTCATATGTTGGAAGACTTGGTATTGTTCTATATAGTTTTTGTTTTTTGTTTTTGTTTTTTTTTTGTCGGTCGTGGGGCTTGAACTCTGGGCCTGGGCGTTGTCCCTCAGCTCTTCAACTCAAGGCAAGCACTCTACCACTTGAGCTACAGGGCCACTTAAGACTTGGTATTGAAAAAAAAAAAAAGACTTGGTATTGTTATGATGTCAGTGTTACCTCAAATGACCTGTAGACTCTAGGTAATCCCAATTAAAATTCCAACAAGGAAAGAGACATGGCTCAAGTAGAACAGCAAATACAAGGCCCTGAGTTCAAATTCCATTATCTCCCTCCCTGCCCCAGAAAAATCCCAGAAACCCCTTTTGCAGAAATGGAAAAGCTGGCTGGCCTGTGCCTATAATCAGTGGCTTGTGCTATAATCCTAGCTACTCATGAGGCTCATAATTAAAAGCCAGCCTGAGCAGGCAAGTCCATTTGAATCTTATTTCCAGTTAAGCACCAAAAAAGCTAGAAGTAGAGCTGTGGCTCAAATGATAGAGTGCCAGCCTTAAAGTGCAGCAAAAAAAAGGATCAGGGACAACTCCCAGGCCCTGAGTTCAAGCCCCGACACAGACCACCCCCCCCAAAAAAAAAAAAAGGAAAAGAAAAACTAGTCCTAAAATTCATATGGAATTACAGTAGATGCCAAATATATCATCTGCTGATTTGCTTTCTTTCCATCAGGCTCCTTGTTGAACATAACTATTTATTTTCTTGTTTGTTTTTGTCAGTCATGGGGCTAGAATTCTGGGCCTGGGAGCTGTCCCAGAGCTCTTCAGCTCAAGGTTAGTGCTCTACCACTTGAGCCACAGTGCCACTTCCAGATTTTTGAGTGGTTTATTGGAGTTGAGTCTCACGAACTTTCTTGCCTGAGCTGGTTTTGAACCTTGATCCTCAGATCTCAGTCTCCTCAGTACCAAGAATTATAGGAGTGAGCCACCTGCCCTCAGCTTTCTATCTTTCTTTCTAAGAAATTCAAGGCCTATCTCCTCGTATTGTCTCGGGTGTCAGTTTCACCACTTATGCTGTTTATGTGGTGCTCATAACTGTATTTGTACACATGCACATATCCCTTCTAAAGGTCAGGTTATACAGAAGGAAATTTGTATGTAAATTATAGGAGCATGTAGTCAGGGTGGCAGAGAGAGATGGATGGAATGCATGGAGAGACAGACTGTAGTATTAAGAAGAAATAGAGAGGGCTGGAAAGGTGGCTCAGTGGTAGAGTGCTTTCCTAGCATGCAAAAAGCCCTGGGGTTCTATTATTCAGTACCACATACACACCGGGTCAGGTATCAGTGGCTCACACCTGTAATCCCACCTACTCAAGAGACTGAGATTTCAGGATCCCAGTTCAAAGCCAGCATGGGCAAGAAAGTCCATAAGACTTTATCTCCAATTAACCACTAGAAAACCAGAAGTAAGACTGTGGCTCACGTGATAGAGGGCTCACCTTGAGCTGAAGCACTGAGGGATAGCACCCAAACCCAGAGTTCAAGCCTCATGACTTAAAACAAAACAAAACAAAACAAAAAGTCTGGAAGTGGTAGAGCCCTAGACTTGAGCACAGAGAGGCTCAGGACAGAGCCTAGGTTCTGATTTTTTTTTTTTTTTTTGTAGGTCCTGGGGCTTGAACTCTGGGCTTTGGCGCTATCCCTGTGCTCATCAGCTCAAGGTGAGTGCTCTGCCGCTTGAGCCCCAGCACCACTTTCAGTTTTCTAGTGGTTTTATTGGAGATGAGTGTCATGGACTTTCCTGCCTGGGCTGGCTTTGAACCGCGATCCTCAGATCTCAGCCTCCTGAGTAGCTAGGATTACAGGCGTGAGCCACCGGCTTAGGTTCTGATTTTAAGCCCCTGGCCCAGCAAAAAACAAAACAATAGGGAGGGTCAGAGAGGTGGACAATAATGGTGGATGGATAAGATATAAAGAGGAATTGTTTGGGACTTCATAGGAAACTCATATATGACTTGATTTCATGGACTTATAATAACTATATAAAAACAAATTTAGGGCTGGGGTGTAGCTCAGGGGCAATGCACTTGCCTAGCCAGTGCAACATCCTTTTGATCCCCAGAACCAAAAAAAGAAAAGAAAAAAAATTTACTTTTTTAAGAAAATTCCAAAACCCAGTAGAAGTAGAAGCTATAATTAAATGTGGATAGTAGATACAGAGACAGTAAGACACATCTTTATGCCAAGAGCCTCTCATCTTTGGACTATCTGTTCCCCTTTTTGTTTTTTTTGTTTTTGGTCAGTCCTGGGGCTTGAACTCTGGGATTGGGTGCTGTCCCTGCATTCTTCAGCTCAAGCATAGCACTCTACCGCTTGAGCCACAGTGCCTCTTCTGGTTTTCTGGTGGTTTACTGGAGATCAGTCTCATGGACTTTTCTGCCGGCGCTGGCTTTGAACCTCTAGCCTCAGAGCTCAACCTCCTGAGTAGCTAGGATTACAGGAGTGAGCCACTGGTGCTCGGCTTTTTTTTTTTTTTTTTTTTTTTTTGGCCAGTCCTGTGGTTTGCACTCAGGGTCCTGGCACTGTCACTGAAGTGGCTTTTACTCAAGGCTAGCACTCTACCACTTGAGCCACAGCACCACTTCTGGCTTTTTCTGTTAATGTGGTACTAAAGAATTGAACCCAGGGTTTTGTGCATGCTAAGCAAGCACTCTACCACTAAACCACCTTCCCAGCCATTATCAGTCCTCTTATCTGAAGTCCATAGTGAGATTTCTGTAAATAAATATAGAATAATTTGAATAACACTGTCACCCAACATTTCAGACCATCATGAACAAGCCTTGGTTTTACTGTGGTTAGTACTATGCGCGTTCATCTGGCCAGAGAAATAAAAAACATAGGCAGAGAGAATGAGGCAATAAATCTCAACCAGATTCTCTCTCTCTTCTTAGCAGCCTTCTCAGTGCTCCCTTCACTTCCTTATTTCTTAACGTGTAGATGAGAGGATTTACCATGGGGGTAACCACAGTGTAGAAGAGGGAAATGAATTTTCCCTGGTCCTGGCTGCTGCTTTTGGCTGGAAGCAGATACCCGTAGATTGCTGAGCCATAGAAGAGGAACACGACCACCAAATGGGAAAGGCATGTCATGAAGGCTTTCTGCTGTCCCTCTACGGAACTGATCTTCAGCACAGCCTGAGCAATGAAGCAGTAGGAGATCAGGATGATGCTCAGTGGGACGACTGTGAAGAAGGTAGAGACACTGTTGAGTACAGCCTCATAGACACTGGTGTCTCCACAGGCCAGTTTCATCATGACTGGCACCTCACACAGAAAGCCGTCCACCCTCCGATGCCCACAAAATGGAAGCTGCAGAGTGAGTGTTGACTGGGTCACAGAGTTGCCCAAACCTCCCAACCAGCTAATGACAGCCAGTAGCCAGCATAGGCAAGGACTCATAATAGTCAGATAGTGCAGAGGCCGACAGATTGCCACATAGCGGTCAAATGACATCATCACAAGCAGGATGCACTCAGTAGTCCCCAGCCAAAGGAACACGTAGAGTTGTGTCACACAGCCGCCATAGGTGATGGTCTTGTCTGGCCCCCATAAATTGATCAGCATTTGGGGGACCGAGCTGGTGGTAAAGGCAAGGTCCAGGGAGGAGAGGTTGCTGAGGAAGAAGTACATGGGTGTGTGGAGTCGAGCATCAAGGCGGGAAAGCAGGATGATTGTTGAGTTCCCCATGAGAGTCAGCAAGTAAGAGGAGAGGATCACTACGAAAAAGATCATCTCCAGCCGGGGATGGTCAGATATACCCAGCAGAATGAAGCCCTCTGAGGAGCCATTGCTGCCCCCTTCCATCTCTGGTTGCCTCTCTTCAGGGGTAACTTGGGGGGAAGCAAGGAAAGAAGCTCCTGGAGGCTCTGTATCAGAAAATGGCAAAGGACTATGTACCACTCCTTCCTTCCTTCCTTCCTTCCTTCCTTCCTTCCTTCCTTCCTTCCTTCCTTCCTTCCTTCCTTCCTTCCTTTCTTTCCTTCTTCTTTCTTTCTTTTCTTTCTTTCTTTCTTTCTTTCTTTCTTTCTTTCTTTCTTTCTTTCTTTCTTTCTTTCTTTCTTTCTTTCTTTCTTTCTTTCTTTCTTTCTTTCTTTCCTTCTTTCTTTTTTGGTGAGTGCTGATCTAGAGTTTGAAGTCCTGATTATGAGCTTGGTACCTTAATCCACTCAGAAGTGAAAGAGGAAAGTTATTATTCTTACTGTTTTTTTTTTTTTTTTGCCAGTCCTGGTGCTTGAACTCAGGGTCTGAGCACTGTCCCTAAGCCTCTCTGAGCTCAAAGGTAGTGCTCTATTTGAGCACACACTTCTGTGTGTATGGTATTGAGGAATTGAACCCAGGGCTTCATGCATGCTAGGAAAGCTCTCTACCGCTAAGCCACCTTCCCAGTCTGGAAAATTACTGTTGACTGTTTTTTAGGTCAACAGTGAAATCATTCTGTGGAGTCAGAGGATGCTGAGAATGTCAGGACCCTCCTCTGTCACCTCTGGGAATCCCTTAGGAACAGGCGATTGCTTAGTCTTTTCATGTAAGACATAAGAGCACTGATCAGTTAAGGCACCAACCTCATAGTCAGTTCATCTTCTGTTCTAAAGTTATTCCTAGTACCTGTTTTACCACCTCCTGCTAATCATGTGTTTAGCCCCTCAAATCTCTTCCAAGTTAAGAAACAGGCGCTGTTCCCTGTCCTTCCTGAGCAGTTCAGTTTGTGGGTCTGGGGCTTTGCAGCTGCTCAGCGGTGCCAGGGTTCCTTTCACCACTGCTCTAGGTCTTCTGAGCAGTTTTTCTTGTTGTTGTTTTGTTGGTCCTGGGCCTTGAATTCTGGGCACTGTCTCTCAGCTCTTCAGCTCAAGGCTAGTGCTCTACCCCTTGGGCCACAGCATCACTTCTGGCTTTTTCTGTTTATGTGATGCTGAGGAATTGAATCCAGGGCCTCAGGAATGTGAGACAAGCACTCTACCACTGAGCCACCTTCCTACCCTTACTGAGCAGTTTTTTAGCCCAGGAAAAAAATCAGCCAAAATGGAAAAGCAAGGGCTATTTCCTTTATTTTCTGTTGGTCCTGGGGCTTGAATTCCTGGGCACTCTCTCTGAGTTTTTTAGCAAAAAAGGCTAAGTGCTCTACCACTCTGAAACACAGTGCTGCTTCCAGTTTTCTGGTGATTAACTGGACATAGAAGTCTCATGCACTTTCCTGCCTGGCTCACTTTGAATCACAGTCCTGAGTAGCAAGGATTGCAAGCATGAGCCATCAGCATCTGGCTGCAGGGCTATGTTCTAGAGTGGGGTATCTGTTTAGTAAGTTCAGGAGGAAATAAATGCCAAAAGCCTCTGAACTGCAACTTCAAGTTGGTATCCAGCAACTTGACTGCTTTTCAAGACTTTTTCTCTCTCTAATGGATAGTCTATGAGCCAGGTGCTGAACAACTCAGGGACAGTGCCCCAGGCCTAGAGTTCAAGCCCCATGACTGACAAAGAGTAAAAATAAAAAAGCCGGGCGCCAGTGGCTCACACCTGTAATCCTAGCTTCTCAGGAGGCGGAGAACTGAGGATCAAGGTTCAAAGCCAGCCTCGGCAGGAATGTCAGTGAGACTCTGATCTCCAGTTAACCACCAGAAAACCGGAAGTGGTGGTGTGTGTGAAGAGCTGAGGACAGTGCCCAGGCCCAGATTTCAAGCCAAGGACCGATGGGAAAAAACAAACAAAAACAAAAAAGATTGTCTGTGAATTTCTTATCTCCAGTTAAGCACCCAAAAAAAGCCAGAAGGGGAGCTCTCTCTCAAGTGGTAGAACACTAGCTTTGAGCAATAGTTCCCAGGCCCTGAGCTCTAGCCCCAGGTCCAGCACACACTGACACAAGTATGCGTGTACACACACACTCCCCCCCACTCCCATCCCCTCTCTCTTTCTCTCTCCCCATCTGTTTCCCTGTCTCTCTCTGTCTCTCTCTCACACACACAGACACACAGACTAGGAAAGGAAAAAAAATCATGACTTGACACTCCCTTTTCCCTATCTGTTCTGTTCTTCTGTCCTCATTTTCCCCCCTCTTGGCCTCCATGTCTTCTATTTTGGATACTACAGTAATAAAAGCCTACATGTTATCTGTGGAATTAATACCTTTGCCTTCTGGATTTCTCCATCCTTTCTACATGCCGGGTAGATGGGGCAGGTGAATGTAGAACTTCAGAATAGGAAGTAGGGCAGGCCTTTGGCTTTTAACCTGGTGTGGCCTGAGCAGCCTGGGTCTGCTGCCCAGGGCCCTGGCTCTTGGGGCTGATGCTGTGGGACTCAGAGGGACTCTTAGCCACCTCACCCTCCACCCCAGGCAATTAACACAAAAGGCTCACATGGCCAGGAAACAGGAAAGTAGAATACCAGAAAAAAACGTGGTCTTTCACTTGAACTTTATTAGCATACACTAATTGAACAGGGAGTTTTATTATGCATTTCCCACGTACCTCACCCCTCTATCACTCTCATTTATTCCACTCCCAAAAGTTTCAACAGGTTTCATTGTTCTGTTTTCACACCTGCAGATCAACTATTTACACTGTAGTCTTCCTCATTCACCCCTTCCATGATACCCCTGTCCCAGACTGCAGCAGAGCCTCTTTTGCTTTCCTGTTTGGGGGTAGATTTTTGGTGTATATTAATTATACCTAGGATTTTCACCATGGTATTGCAGACATGTGCAGAAGAATAATGTGTATTGGTTTCTCTTCCCCCTGTCTGGGCTTCTATCTTTCCTTTTGCCTCTCCCCTTCTTATTTTCCTACATAGTTTCATACTTAGTTAGAGTCATGTGTTTCATGTATGTATGTATGTGTGTGTATAGTGCCATGATCATGACACTATACATGGATAGTATACATACATAAATAGTATATCTATGCATGTACCTATCCCCAAAATTCAATGTCTTTTTAGCCTAGCTTCCACATACAAGTGAAAACATACAACATTTGGCTCTCTGAGCTTTGGCACAGTGGAGTAGAACTACGCAGCTACCCCAGGCCGAACAGAGACCTCCGGAGGCCCATAGGAACCTTCGTTGCTGCCTGCAGTGATTCTCAATTCGGTGGGGCTGTCAACAGCATCCCTGGAAGTCAAATATCAAGTGTGCCTCCAGTGCGGCCATTTTCATAGAGATTGTTAGCTGCTGATCTAAAAGTATTTCTTCAGCCAGGTGCCTGTGGCTCATTCCTGAAACCTTAGCTACTCAGGCAGTTGAGGTCTGTGGATCACTGTTCAAAGCCAGCTCAGGCAAGAAAATCTGTGACACTCTTTTCTTTTAATCTCTAATGACTCATGCAAAAGCCAAAAGCAGAGCTGTGGCTCAAGTGGTAGCGTGCCAGCCTTGAGCTGCAAAGCTCAGGGACAGAGCCCAGGCCCTCAGATCAAGTCCCGTGACAAAAAAAAAAAAAAAAAGTGTTTCTTTAAACTGTTAGACTTTGCTTTCTGAAACACCTCAGCTACTTCAAAAAACTCCAATCCAGACGTGAGTGCTCACAGAAACTTCAGTGCCCAGTAGTATTAGCTGGAGGCTGGCTGAAGAGCTCTCAACAATGTCAAGAAGAGTCTAGACACTATGAAGAGTTGCGGAAGTGGTGGGTAGGTGAGGCAAGGTGGAGGACTGAGACTACAGAGGTGTGACACTGGGAAGGCTGAGATTGCTGTGGAGCTGCCAGCCGGGCTGCTGGAAGGTTCCACTGCCAAGCCGCTGAGGCACCTGGCGCTGCTAAGATTGCGTAGTTTTGTTTCTTGTTTGGTTCTTTTTTTGTCAGTCCTTGTGCTTAAACTCTGGGCCTGGGCACTGTCCCTGAGCTTTTCAGCTCAAGGGTAGCTCTATGCCCCATTTGCCACTTGCTATTTCCAGTTTTGTGTTGATTAACTGGAGATAAGAGCTTCATGGTCTTTCCTGCCCGGGCTGGCTTTGAACCTCCATCCTCAGATCTGAGCTTCTGAGTAGCTAGGATTACAGACGTGAGCCCCTGGTTGGGCATCTTTGTTTTTTAGTTTGTTTGTTGGTCCTGGGACTTGAACTCAGGCACTGTTCCTGAGCACTGTCCCTGAGCTTCTTTTTCCTCAAGGCTAGTGCTCTACCACTTGAGCCACAGCGCCACTTCTGGCTTTTTCTGTTTATGTGGGACTGAGGAATTGAACCCAGGGCTTCATGCATGATAGGCAAAAGCACTCTACCACTGAGCTATATTCCCAGCCGCTATCGGTCTTCTTATCTAAAGTCTACCATAAGATTTCTGTAAGTATAGAATAATTTGAATAGGGGCCTTGCATGCCTGAGGCCCTGGGTTCGATTCCTCAGCATCACATAAGCAAAAAAAGGAAAAAGAAATCAGAAGGAGTCATTTCTTCTCTCAGCCAGATTCTCTTGCTCTCCCCAGCAGCCTTCTCAGTGCTCCCTTCACTTCCTTATTTCTTAACGTGTAGATGAGAGGATTTACCATGGGGGTAACCACAGAGTAGAAGAGGGAAATGAATTTTCCCTGGTCCTGGCTGCTGCTCTTTGATGGAAGCAGATACCCGTAGATTGCTGAGCCATAGAAGAGGAACACGACCAGCAAATGTGAGAGGCATGTGTTGAAGGCTTTCCGCTGTCCCTCTGCGGAGCG
The DNA here is from genome assembly GCF_024711535.1 of Dipodomys merriami. Taxonomy (NCBI): domain Eukaryota; kingdom Metazoa; phylum Chordata; class Mammalia; order Rodentia; family Heteromyidae; genus Dipodomys; species Dipodomys merriami. The sequence goes on from NW_027202682.1 coordinate 2,837,235, forward strand.
GATCTTCAGCACAGCCTGAGCAATGAAGCAGTAGGAGATCAGGATGATGCTCAATGGGACAGCCGTGAAGAAGGTACAGACCCCATTGAGCACAGCCTCGTTGAGACTTGTGTCTCCACAGGCCAGTTTGATCATGGCAGGCACCTCACACAGAAAGCCTTCCACCCTCCGATGCCCACAAAATGGAAGCTGCAGAGTGAGTGTTGATTGGATTACAGAGTTGCCCAAACCACCCAACCAGCTAATGACAGCCAGTAGCCAGCATAGGCAAGGACTCATAATAGTCAGATAGTGCAGAGGCCGACACACTGCCACATAGCGGTCAAACGACATCACCACAAGCAGGATGCACTCAGTAGCCCCCAGCCAAAGGAACACGTAGAGTTGTGTCACACAGCCGCCATAGGTGATGGTCTTGTCTGGCCCCCATAAATTGATCAGCATTTGGGGGACCGAGCTGGTGGTAAAGGCAAGGTCCAGGGAGGAGAGGTTGCTGAGGAAGAAGTACATGGGTGTGTGGAGTTGAGCATCAAGGCGAGAAAGCAGGATGATTGTTGAGTTCCCCATGAGAGTCAGCAAGTAAGAGGAGAGGATCACTACGAAAAAGATCATCTCCAGCCGGGGATGGTCAGATATACCCAGCAGAATGAAGCCCTCTGAGGAGCCATTGCTGCCCCCTTCCATCTCTGGTTGCCTCTCTTCAGGGGTAACTTGGGGGGAAGCAAGGAAAGAAGCTCCTGGAGGCTCTGTATCAGAAAATGGCAAAGGACTATGTACCACTTCTTCCTTCCTTCCTTCCTTCCTTCCTTCCTGCCTGCCTGCCTTCCTTCCTTCCTTCCTTCCTTTCTCTTTCTTTCTTTCTTTCTTCCTTCCTTCCTTCCTCTTTCTTTCTTTCTTTTTCTTTCTTTTTCCTTCTTTCTTTTTTGGTGAGTGCTGATCTAGACTTTGAAGTCCTGATTATGAGCTTGGTACCTTAATCCATTCAGAAGTGAAAGAGGAAAATTATTATTATTACTGTTGTTTTTTTGCCAGTCCTGGTGCTTGAACTCAGGGTCTGAGCACTGTCCCTAAGCCTCTCTGTGCTCAAAGCTAGTGCTCTAACACTTGAGCCACAGCGTGATTTCTGGCTTTTTCTGAGTGTGTGGTACTGAGGAATCGAACCCAGGGCTTCATGCATGCTAGGCAAGCACTTTACCGCTAAGCCACCTTCCCAGTCTGGAAAATTACTGTTGACTGTTTTTTAGGTCAACAGTGAAATCATTCTGTGGAGTCAGAGGATGCTGAGAATGTCAGGACCCTCCTCTGTCACCTCTGGGAATCCCTTAGGAACAGGCGATTGCTTAGTCTTTTCATGTAAGACATAAGAGCACTGATCAGTTAAGGCACCAACCTCATAGTCAGTTCATCTTCTATTCTAAAGTTATTCCTAGTACCTGTTTTACCACCTCCTGCTAATCATGTGTTTAGCCCCTCAAATCTCTTCCAAGTTAAGAAACAGGCGCTGTTCCCTGTCCTTCCTGAGCAGTTCAGTTTGTGGGTCTGGGGCTTTGTAGCTGCTCAGCGGTGCCAGGGTTCCTTTCACCACTGCTCTAGGTCTTCTGAGCAGTTTTTCTTGTTGTTGTTTTGTTGGTCCTGGGCCTTGAATTCTGGGCACTGTCTCTCAGCTCTTCAGCTCAAGGCTAGTGCTCTACCCCTTGGGCCACAGCATCACTTCTGGCTTTTTCTGTTTATGTGATGCTGAGGAATTGAACCCAGGGCCTCAGGAATGTGAGACAAGCACTCTACCACTGAGCCACTTTCCTACCCTTACTGAGCAGTGTTTCAGCCCAGGAAAAAAAATCAACCAAAATCTAAAAGCAAGGGCTATTTCCTTTATTTTCTGTTGGTCCTGGGGCTTGAATTCAGGGCCTGGGCACTCTCTCTGAGCTTTTTTGCTCAAGCAAAAAAGGCTAAGTGGTCTACCACTTTGAAACACAGTGCCACTTCCAGTTTTCTGGTGATTAAGTGGAGATAGAAGTCTCATGGACTTTCCTGCCTGGGCTGGCTTTGAATCACAGTCCTCATATCTCAGCCTCCCGAGTAGCAAAGATTACAAGCGTAAGCCACCAGTGTCTGGCTGCAGGGCTATTTTCTAAAGTGGGGTATCTGCTTAGCAAGTTCAGGAGGAAATAAATACCAAACCAAGCCTCTGAACTGCAACTTCAAGTTGGTATCCAGCAACTTGACTGCTTTTCAAGACTTTTTCTCTCTCTAAAGGGTAATTGATGAGACCTTTATCTCCAATTATTCACCAAAAAAAGCCAGAAGTGGTGCTGTGGCTCAAGTGGTAGAATCCTAGCCTTGAGCAAAAAAAGCTCAGCAAGTGCTCAGTCCCTGAGTTCCAGCACCAGCACACACTGACATAAACAAGCATGCACATCCACTCACACTCACGCCCACATACCCACAGATTAGGAAAAGAAAAATAATGATGACTTTAACACTCGCTTTTCCCTATCTGCTCTTCTGTCTCTGCTTTGCTTCTATCTTCTATTCTGGATTCTATCACCTAGGGGTTGTCTGTGGAGTTCTACCTTTGCCTTCTGGATTTCTCCATCCTTTCTTCAGTGCTGGGGAGGGCAAATGTAGAACTTCAGAATAAGAAGTAGGGCAGGCAGTGCATTGGCTTTTAACTTGGTGTGGCTTGAGCAGCCTTGGTCTGCTGCCCAGGGCCCTGGCTCTTGGGGCTGATGCTGTGGGACTCAGAGGGACTCTTAGCCACCTCACCCTCCACCCCAGGCAATTAACACAAAAGGCTCACATGGCCAGGAAACAGGAAAGTAGAGTACCAGAAAAAAACGTGGTCTTTCACTTGAACTTTATTAGCATACACTAATTGAACAGGGAGTTTTATTATGCATTTCCCACGTACCTCACCCCTCTATCACTCTCATTTATTCCACTCCCAAAAGTTTCAACAGGTTTCATTGTTCTGTTTTCACACCTGCAGATCAACTATTTACACTGTAGTCTTCCTCATTCACCCCTTCCATGATACCCCTGTCCCAGACTGCAGCAGAGCCTCTTTTGCTTTCCTGTTTGGGGGTAGATTTTTGGTGTATATTAATTATACCTAGGATTTTCACCATGGTATTGCAGACATGTGCAGAAGAATAATGTGTATTGGTTTCTCTTCCCCGTCTTGGTTCTCTCTTTCCTTTTGTCTCTTATTTTCCTACATAATTTCATACTTAGAATCGTGTGTGCATGCGTGTCTTTGTGTGTGTACAGCTGTGACGGGCTGAGATTGCTGTGGAGCTGTCAGCCCTGCAGTGGAAGGTTCTAAGACTGGGTGATGTTGACACTAGAATTCTGGAACATTAACACTAGCTGCTGAATGATGGACCACTGGCGTGTAAGGCCCAATACAATCAGCGTCTGGCTTTGACAGAGCAGTTGATTCGGGACAAAAGAAGTGAGCCAATGATGCTGTGATTATCTCCATCCTGGGATGTGAGCTATTTTGACTATTTGGGTATGCTCTGTGACTAAGTTATTGTAAACCACTGACGACAGTGGTTGTTTCTTGTTTTGGGTCCCGAGGCCTGATCTCGGGGCCTGGACAGTGTTCCTGAGCCTCTTTTTGCTCAAGGCCAGCACTCAACCATTTGAGCCACGGAGCCTCTTTCTACACTGATTCCTGACTGGCAATAACAGCTGGCAGACGTAAAGGTTAAAACACACAGTGCACATTCTCAGGAAACCTCTCCATAGTGCGATTAAGCAAAAGGCCTTTGCCACAGCACGTTTATCCTATCCATTCATCCCAGCGGGTTAAAGGCCTTCGGACTGCACACTCCCGACGAGGCTGGGCAGGTGCGTTGGGGACACGCTGGCCCGGTCACCACCTTTCGCGCTGCTTTCGACGGTGTCCGGGTGAACTGTCCTGCGGCCTCGCCGGCGGCCCAGGCCGGGCCCCTCGGGGGCTCCAGCTCCGGGCGCCCAGCTCGGTGGGGCCGCGCCCGCGCCTCCGTGCGTCGAGCCCCGAGTCCCCCGCACCCCTTCGGTGGGGTCCCCGAGGGGCTGGATGGGTCCTCGGGCGTTCTGCGGCGTCGCAAGCCCGACGCCAGCGAACCGCGGGTCCTGCGTGGCGGGAACCGCGGGGGGGGGGGGGGGGCGCACGGCGCAGGCGCAGGCGCTCTGGTCCCGGCATGCCTCGCGGCAGGCTCCTTGGCGGCGCTTCCGGTGAGGCCCGGAGGACCGCGGCGGAGGGCTCCGAGCCCGCGCGGGTTCCCCCTCGGCCCGCGGCCCGGCGGAGACCCCAGCTGCCCGTCTGACGCCGGACCGGCCGGCCTGGCGCGCGGGCCGCGGCGACGTGGCGGTGCTGGCGGGCGGGGACCGCGGGCTTCCAGAAGGTGGTGTCCGCCCTCGGGCCGGTCCCTTGAGATCCGGACGCACCCTGGGCGCCCGTGCCGGCTCCGCGGCCACTCAGGAACGGGGAGGGGGGGGCAGGAAGAACCCGGGGAGCGCGGCTCGGCGCCGTCACCCCGCGAGGACAGCCGCACCTACCTGCCCGCCAGCGCCGGCCTGCGCGCCGCGTCCCGTCCCGTCCCGTCCCGTCCCGTCGGCCACAGCTCCAGGGAGCGCAGCGTCGCGGGGGCTTCGCTTCCAGCCGCGATCCTCAGCCCTGCGCCTCCTAAATAGCTAGGATTACATACAGGTGAGAGCCGCCGTTGTCTGGCTGGATCAGGAAGTTTTAGATTTGGTTTCTGGTGCTTGTCATACCCTTCCTTTCGCATGTATTTGTTTATTTATGGTCGGTCATAGGGTTTGAACTTGGGCCACGCTGCCCCTGAGCTTTGTTTTGCTCAAGGCTAGCGCTCCACCACTTGAGCCACATCTCTGCTTGCAGCTTTTTTAGTAGTTCATTGGAGATAAGGGTCTCATGGACTTTCCTGCCTGGCTGGCTTTGAACCTTGAGCCTCGAGATTTCAGCCGCCTGAGTAAGAGTACAAGTGTGAACCACCAGTGCCTGGCTAAGCATAACCTTTCTTTCCCTTTACTGCTCTTTTGGTGGCGGTGGGGTACAAAGAGCAATGGAACTGGAGAAGGTGACGGTTACATGACATTATGAATGTACTAAATGCCACTGAACCGTCTAATTTACAATGGTTATATTTATGTCATTTGAATATTCAAGAAGGTTTCTAGCCAGGTGTTGGTGGCTCACACCTATAATCCTGGCCCCTGAGGAGCCAGAGATTTGAGGATAGCAGTTCAGAGACAGCCAGGGAAGGTAGGTCTGGGAGACTCTTAATTTCAGTTAACCATGAAAAAACAGAAGTGGAGCTTTTTTTTCACTCAAGTGGTAGAGCACAGCCTTGAACAAAGATGTTCAGGAACAGTCCCCAGGCCCTGAGTTCAAGTCCTAGGACTAAAAAAAAGTTTTCTAAAAGACCTAAGACAAAAGTAGAGCCTGAAGTGCTCTCCTCTCAGCTTTTACTACAGTTAGCCTTGTGGGAGAGGTTTAGCCTCCACGCCTTTGTCATTAACACCTCACTGGTGTATTTCCTTCCTGGTACTTAATCTAACACTTTCTGTTTATTTCTTTTTTTTTTTGTCAGTTGTGGGGCTTGAACTCTGGGCCTGGGCGCTGTCCCTCAGCTCTTCAGCTCAAGGCGAGCGCTCTACCACTTGAGCTACAGCGCCACTTCCGGTTTTCTGGTGGTTTATTGGAGATAGGAGTCTCACGGTCTCTCCTGCCCGGGCTGGCTTTGAACCACGATCCTCAGATCTCAGCCTCCTGAGTAGCTAGGATTACAGGCGTGAGCCACCAGCGCCTGGCCACTTTCTGTTTATTTCTATGGTGTCTGTTTCCTCCGGAGCATACAGGCTTGGGGACCAGGCTTGTCTTAGGCACTAACAAAATCCCCCGTCTCACAGCAGTAGCAGGCAGAGCTGCGCATGAGAAATTCTACCTAGACAATCAGGACCTGGGACCAACCAAACCTACCAGGACTTTGTGGCTGAGGGCTACTATGCATTTCATACCCAAGCACCTCCAGAAACTGGACTAAAACACCAAAGTTCCAACTCTATTTTCTTACCTGTTGCTCAGAAGCACCGTGTACCATGTATACTGCTCATCCTTTTCTAGACACGGCTTCCTCACCCGGGTCTGGATATCCTCTGCCAAGATGGTCAGAAACTTCCCAAACCAGCAACTGCAGGATCCTGTCTTTGGAATGCATCTTAGGCCTCAGCTGGTGACAATAGAATTACTAGAGTCTGGGGGACAGCAATCGCCAAGAAGCTGCACTGCCCAGAGCTTGGGCGGGAGGCCTCAGAGTCAGTGCTGTGCCTATAATGTGCTGATTTCTGTGTTGGACCACAAATAAGGTTTTCCTTTGTTGTATTTTTCAGCTTCCAGGATTCCTCCCCTCTTTCTGGAGTAGCAACTTCCTTTGTGAAAGAGCCCATATGCTTCACTGGCTTTGGGAACGTATTAATGGCAATGCCTTTCCTCCCACTCCAGGAGTGGGCACCTGACAATGGGGACCATCAGATTCTGAGTTTTATACAGCAGAGGACAAAGTGCTCAATTTCCTGGGAATTGCTAAAGTGAGCTGTGTAGCCCTCACCATTCCACTCTTCCTCGGAGGTGAGCCCATGACAGGAGGGCACAGCAGGGAGGATTATAAGGTCATTTATGCAAAGCAGATTTCTTTCTTTTTTTATTTGTTGGGTCTTGAACTCTGGGCCTGGGCGCTGGCCCTCAGCTCTTCCTAGCGCTCTGCCACTTGAGCCACAGCACCACTTCTGGTTTTCTGGTGGCTAATTGGAGATAGAGTGTCACGGACTTTCCTGCCCAGGCTGGCTTTAAACTGTTATCCTCAAATCTCAGCCTCTTGAGTAGCTGGGATTACAGGTGTGAGCCACTAGTGCCCTTCATGAAGGAGATTTTTGGTTTGAATTAGGTTTCAATTACTTGAAACACAACCTCGTACAATCCAATTGCTCAAGATTTGGATTTTACATAGGAACTGACCTACTCCCCAAAACAGTATTAAAATGGATTTTGCTTTCCTAACATTGTAAATACAATCAATATTACTAGAGTATACAATTAAAAATGGCCACGGGGTAATCCTAGCTACTCAGGAAGCTGAGATCTGAGGATCGTGGTTCAAAGCCAGCCTGGGCAGGAAAGACTGTGAGACTCTTATCTCCAATAAAACACTAGAAAACCAGAAGTGGTGCTGTGGCTCAAGTGGTAGAGCGCTAGCCTTGAGCTGAAGAGCTGAGGGACAGTGCCCAGGCCCAGAGTTCAAGGCCCATGACCGACCAAAAAAAAAAAAAAAAAAAAAAAGGCCACGGGGCTGAGAATGTGGCTCAGAGGTAGAGTAAGCACTAGCAGCACCACATAAACAGAAAACGCTGGAAGTGGTGCTGTGGCTCAAGTGGTAGCATGCTAGCCTTGAGCAAAAGAAGCTCAGGGACAGAGCCCAGACCCTGAGTTCAAAACTGCAAGACTGGGCTGGGAAGGTGGCTCAGTGGTAGAGTGCTTGCCTTGCATGCATGAGGCCCTGGGTTCCATTCCTCAGCACCACATAAGAAAAAAGCCGGAAGTGGCACTGTGGTTCAAGTGGTAGAGCACTATCCTTGAGCTGAAGAGCTGGGGGACAGCGCCCAGGCCCAGAGTTCAGGCCCCACGACTGGACCAAAAAAACAAAAACAAAAACAAAACTGCAAGACTGGCGAAAAATAAAGAACAAAATGGTAAAAATATGTTTGCATTTTCGCTTGCGCAGAGGAGCCTGAGATAGAAAAATCAAGGCTGCCCGGCGACGGTGGCTCACGCCTGTAATCCTAGCTGCTCTGGAGGCTGAGATGTGGGGATCACGGTTCAAAGCCAGCCCGAGCAGGAAGTGGCGCTGTGGCTCACGTGGCAGAGCGCTGACCTCGGGCTGTAAGCTCAGGGACAGCGCCCAGGCCCAGAGTTCAGGACCCACAGCCGACAAAAGAAAAATCAAGGCTATTATTGTCAGCGATCGCCTGTGCTTTGTGGCCTTACAGAGCGAGGCTCCCAAGCACAAGGCCAGCACCAGGTCCTGCGGTCTGGCCTGGCACATTCACCGGGCATCCTGTCCGCCCAGCGGCTCCAGGAGCATCACAGATGCGCTTCCGGTTTCCTGCCGGGGGCGGGGCCTGCGACTCCCCCGGCCCGCAAATCCCGTTCTTGGCTGAAATACGATGTGCAGGTTTCTCAGCAACTTACTCCTCTCTGGCGACGGCCCCGCGCACTGGGGAGGTGCGGTGAGGACGGGGCGCGGGCTGGCTCGTTTTCCGCTTGGTGGGCACCTGTTGCGTCGGTGTCGGGGTTAGTAGCCCTCGGAGCCCCACCGGGCGAGGTGGGCGAGGTGAGTAGGGTCAAGTAGCAGGTGGCCCGCCCGCAGGCGCCCTAGCCCCGCTCCCGCCGTCGGCGTCCCCCCTGGACCAAGGACTTCCAACCCGAGAGGGTCAGGCCCTCCAGCAGGTGGAGGACGCGCTTGCAACTCCCCCAAATTCTCAGCTGCAGGGCTGCAAGTCAGGCAGAGACCGCCCACTGCGCACGCTCGCACTCCGAGTTACTAGACTACAGTTCCCGTCGTGTCCTGCGACCACCTTGACAAACACAGCAGCCAATGAACAGGGGGGCCCTATTCCGGAGCAGCCAATCCCTCGGGGCGCGGGGCGGGCCCTCCCGGGCGGCCCCGCCCCGCGGTGGGCGTTTTCGTGGTTAGCGGTCCGGCCCCGCCCCTGGCCGGCCCTCCGGAGTTCCGGGTCCCGGGCCGCGGAGAGGTGAGTCAGCCGCAGGTGGGCGCGGGTCCCTCCGCTGCCCGGGACGGTCGCGTCGCGGGTGTCAGCCCTCGGCCGCACCTGGCCTGGCCGCGGAGCTGCGCCTCCGTCCCGTCAGGTCTCGTCGGGCCCAGGCCGACTGGGCCTGCGGCGCCCCCGGGTCTGCCTCGCGCTCCGTCGGGGCTGCGAGCGCGCCGCCTCGGCCGGGGCTCGGGGTCGCCGTGCGGCGCGGAGGGTCGGGGCCAGCGACCTGTACCACAGCTGCAACTTTTCCCGGGCCGTTAGATCGTGCTGCCCCCGTCCTGTGAGCCCCGGGCAGGGCAGGGCGCTCGGTTCCGGAGGGCTGCCACGGCTGACCCGCTCTTCCCGGCCCAGGACCCGGCCGTCTGCGGAGGTGGGGCGATGCCCGGCAGCTAGGAAGGCCGGTCCTCTGCGTCCATCCTCGGGAGGAACTTCGTGACTGTCGTCTTTGTAGCATTTGGAGACTCTCCAGGGCATGATCCCAAAGGCTTGACCGGTCTCACCAGGAGAGTAGTTTTTCCTGACACACGCGCGCACACACACACACACACACACACACACACACACACACACACACGCAAAAATGGCAGCTAAAATGGAAATAACTTTGAGCTCCAACAGCCAGGCTTCCTCCAAGCAAGAGCGACACATCATAACAAAGCTGGAAGAGAAACCGGCGCCCAGTCAGCAGAAAACCTGCCCGGACCCCGAGCTCTCCCGCCAGAGCTTCCGACGGTTCCGCTACCAGGAGGTGTCCGGGCCCCAGGAGGCGCTTTCCCAGCTGCGACAGCTTTGCCGGCAGTGGCTCCAGCCGGAGCTGAACACCAAGGAACAGATTTTGGAGCTCCTGGTGATGGAGCAGTTCCTAATCATCTTGCCCCCCGAGATCCAGGCTCGGGTCCGGCATCGGTGTCCAGAGAGCAGCAAGGAGATCGTGACCCTGGTGGAGGATTTCAACAGAGCATCCAAGAAACCAAAACAGTGGGTAAGGAAGGGCCTGGCTTCTGCTGCCAGCATGTCTTTCCCGTGTGGGCAGTGTTTTGTCTCCGTATCCATCCCCATGAACAAGGGCTGGATGGCTTTCGACCTTGTGTCCAGCCAGTATCCAGAACCTCTTCCCCGGCAAGTTCTAACAGGTTTTCCCAAAACCCTTTGGTGAGGGGCCTCATGTCCCCAGAAATGGTTTGCGTTCTTGAATCTCTGTTGTCAGATTTCCCTGGCCCCTTCCTCTGGAAGTCTCCCTATAATCAGAATTCTTAGCAGGCAGGATTCACCTGTTGGATAGGAATTGACTGGGGGAATCTCACTGGATTTTGTTCAATTTGCTGATTGATACTATGATGTATGGCAGATACCTCAGAGCATCTGCCATATTGCCTTGGAATCAGGCAGTTTCAGCAAGGTTAACCCCATAGTATTGCTATTCCTCTCCACCCTATTCCCCCAAGGCAGACCCCTGTCAGAGCCTTTGGCAGGGAGCAAACAAGGTATGCTTCGGAAAATGAAGGAAGCTGCCAGTGAACAGATAGGCAGCTCTTAGACACCCAGTGCTATGGGACCTGTCTCCCAGAAGAGCCCTCAGCAGAACAATTCATTAAAGAAGTCTTCAGGGGCCCCTCACCATACTGCTCCCTGTTCCCACAGGAAGCAGGGGCTGGTGTAATGCCTGACCCTGATAGTTGTGCTAGCTAGTTCTCCTCAGATGGCTTTGACCTGGGGCCTAAGCTTTTTTTTGGGGGGGGGGGAGGTCCGGTCGTGGGGCCTGAACTCTGGGCCTGGGCGCTGTCCCTCAGCTCTTCAGCTCAAGGCTAGCGCTCTACCACTTGAGCCACAGCGCCACTTCCGGCTTTTCTTCTTTTTGTTTATGTGGTGCTGAGGAATCAAACCCACAGCCTCAGGCATGCAAGGCAAGCGCTCTACCACTGAGCCACCTTCCCAGCCCCTGGGGCCTAAGCTTTAAGGACAGCCATTTTGGATGGATCATTTGGTGTGAAGCAGCCTTATGCTTGTCATTCTGAGACCCCTCCTTATGCCTCCTGGGAGGGAGGGTCTCAGTGGTCTATAGGCCATCATTAGAGGAGTTCCCCAAGTAAAGGAATTACACGCAGACTGTTCACAGTCAATCTTAAAAGCATTAACAGATGGGGGCTTGTTCCTAGGTGGCCGTCTGTGTACAGGGGCAGAAGATGCTTTTGGAAAGAACTGGAGCTCAGCTTGGTGATCAGGAACTGCCAGACTTCCAACCGCAAACCCTTACAAGAGATCTCAAGGAGAGCTTTCCAGAGGACCCTTCGCAGGAAGGATCTCATGAGGCACCCAGCCCCCATCATTGGGAGAAATCACCACTCCTCCAAGAGCCAGCCCCCAAACTTGCTGGGACAGGTAAACAGTGCCTCTTCACTCCCTGTCATCAGCAGAAAGTAGTATATTTTTTAAAAATAATTTTCTCTTAGTGAATATGTGATAACGTAGTGCATGACAGAACATGCACAATCATGTGCAAGTTTTCTATGGATATATGTTCTCATTTCTCTTGGGTATACACCCCAGAGTAGACTGTCTAGGCCACAGGTCAGTCTATGCTCAACTTTGTGAGGAACCAGCTGACCATTTTCCAAAGCAGCTGCATTGTTCCACATTCTCACCAATAAAAGCTGAGGATTCTAATTTCCCCACATTTTTTTCTTTTTGCTTATGTGGTGCTGAGGAATCGAACCCAGGGCCTCATGCATGCAAGGCAAGCGCTCTACCACTGAGCCACCCAGCCCCCCTCCCCACATTTTTTTTTTTTTTGGTAGGGCACTAATTCTATTTCCACTGTCTTCTTTCTTTCATTCATTAGATGACATTCGGATCTGATGGGCTTGCTTTTCCTAAACCTTTCCCTAAAAGCACAAAAGAGGAAAGGGTCTGGAGAATTTGGTTCCCAATTTTGTTTTTAAACTTTTTTGGTGGTTCTGGGATTGGAGTCAGGGTTTTGGAGCAAGGTGCTTGGGCTTCCCTTTGCCATTTGGATAATAAGTGTGTGTTAACTGGAGCTGGGGATAATGGGTATGTCCCACCCTAACCAACTGTGGTTGAGGTGGAGTCCTATGAAGCTATTTTGGCCTCAATCCACAATCCTCTGCCCTCTGCCTCCCAAGTAGCTAGGATTATAGGCTTTTGTGCTCAGCTTGGTTCTTAACTTTAATATACATCCTCTGATTTATGTTAAACCCATTGAAAATTCCCTGGCCAAAGTGTCAAAAGATTCTGGTTCAGTAGCTTCGAGGGAGGGGCTGGATGCCTGCCTGCTCACAGGTACCCCAGAGGATTCTATGCAAGCTGCTGCGGTGGAGGGCTACCCTACCCTTTGAGCAACACTGCAGTGTGTGCTATGACTCTGACTCTTCCTCTAAGTGCAGTAAATGAAGCATATTGTTTCCAATTATAGAGGAGTCTGGGATGAAAAGTGACAACAAGGAGAATCCACGGCCAGAAGGGGCCAGAGGAACAAAGTCAGGTGTCGTGCCGGCCGGCAGGCCCAAGGGGAGTGCTCTGCAGAGCCCGGAACCGAGAGGCGCAAACCTAGGTGAAGCCCACTTGTCCGGGAAGCAGGTGGGTCCCTCGAATGCTCAGAAGCCATATGCTCCCTACAAGAGACACCGCCGGGAACTGGAATACAGCAGCCCCGTCAAAAGCCACCCGCTGAGGGAGCTGAAGAAAAGCAAAGGAGGCAAAAGAACCCTGAGTAGCCGCCTGCAGCGTCTCGCTCACCAGCCAGCCTACACGGCCAAGAAACCTTACAAATGTGACGACTGTGGGAAAAGCTTCACGTGGAATTCCGAGCTGAAACGACACAAGAGGGTGCACACGGGAGAGAGGCCCTACAGCTGCGGGGAGTGCGGAAACTGCTTCGGGCGGCAGTCGACCCTGAAATTACACCAGAGGATCCACACTGGGGAGAAGCCCTACCAGTGTGGCCAGTGTGGGAAAAGCTTTCGCCAAAGCTCAAACCTCCACCAGCACCACAGGCTCCACCACAGGGACTGAGAGGCAGTGTCCTTCAGGTCCCAGGGAGGCCGCTCCTTCCCCCACCTGCATGTACATCACCGTCAGTCCGCGTCACTTACCAAGAGAGCAAGTGGCCCTCAGGGTGTGGAGCCATGTGAAGAACGGCGAAGAGGCTGCGGTGGCCTGGCCTGGCCTGCCTGTGCTGTGACTGGGCGCAGATGCCAGCTCTGGTATTGGGACAGAGAACTAGTCTCTAGCCACGTGAGAGTGACCCCCGGGAGCGTCCGGACGACTGCAGGCGGCCTTTCCTCCCTCATGCTTTATTTATGCTCTACAGTAGGTCAAAGAGTCAAGTGCAAGCAGTTTTGCATTTGCTGTCATTCCAGACAGTTACTCTCCTGTGTTCGCCGGAGCAGCTCACCCACCCCAAGGCTGTGTTCATTGGGAATTACCTTCCCGTCATCTCTCTGTTCTTCCTCACTGCTCTTCACAAAGAACAAATTAAGTGAGAATATATATGTCTACGTAAAGAGAGAATTTCCAAGCAGGTAGGTGGTGCCTTTAGAAAACAAAGATTGCATTGGAGGACTTCAGTAGCAAAGCGCCTTTTAAGTTAGAGAAAGAAAAATCTACACAGTGGCTACAACTGTGGCCCAAGAGTCGATGAGACCCAAGTAGTGGACAGATGCTGCTATGGAGATGTAAGAGGGAATCCTGCCTGTTCTCCTTTCTCACGCGAGCCATTGAGTGTTAAGAATAAAATAGCTGCAGTGATAAGCGTTTGAAGTTGGGCTGTAGTGGTGGCTGCGCAACCCAGTGACTTTATGAAGTCCCTGAAATGGGTTAATTTTATGATATATAAATCATACCTCAATAGCCATGTTGAAAAATGACAAAATATATTTATATAAAATGTTACTTGTGGAAATAAGCCTGAGAGATGCTCTAGTCCCACCCCTTGTTCGCCAGGGTAGAAGGAAGCCTAATCAGCTGTAATTGTGTGATTCCAGGTCACCGTGGCCAGCCACTCCCCTCCTCCATGTAGGGAGGACTGCAGGCAGATGTGCGCGCTAGTTCCTCATGCAGAACGAGGCCCCCATAGGACTCTTTAAACAGCTTCAGGTCAGTCACCTCAGGGCTGCGGCCTGTACTCTTCTGCCCCTTTTGCTGAAGAATGGGCATTCACCATGAGTATTTCTGGGTCATGGGGGGAGCTTTATATACTGTTCCCTTTCTCTGCCTTTCATTTCTGCCACTCCTACTCTGTCCTCCCTGGATCTCACAAGAGCTGCCTGTGGCCTGGCACAGTGGCATACATCTGTAATGCCAACTACTTAGTAGGCAGAGGTCGGAGAATCACTGGGGCAAGCTGGCCTCAGATCACAAAGTATGAAATCCAATCTGAAAAATACCTGAAAACAAAAGAAGGTTGAGGGCGTGGCTCAACTAAGCTCAGCGCCTGAGCTCAAACCCTAGTACAACCAACACACACACACACACACACAGCCACACAGCCTGCACAGAGCCCAGGCAGACGTGGCAGCAAACTTGGGTGAGCCCCCTGCTAGATTCCATACTAGGAGCGCTCAGCCTGATATCAGTCTTTCCCCCCAAGGGGTAGTTGACCGTTCCTGCAGTTGCTGACGCCAGGGAGGGAGGGCGGTTCCTGGCCTCTAGTAGTTGGAGCCCAGGATCCTGCCAGTGTCCTCCAATGCACAGGACAGCACCACAGTACAGTTTGTGGTCCCAGCAAGTAGGGTGCTCTCTCACGCTCTTTCAAGACCAGCACCTTGTTTGCCATTATTTTAGCTTGGGGACTTGGCCCATGTCCAGCCAAGACAAAGCCACTGAACGCTTGAGGCATCTGCCATCAGAGCGACCTCTTCCTGGCTGCAGAGCCACAGTGTGACCGGTGATGTGGCCGTGGAACACGCAGACCTAATCTCTGCCTTTTGCCAGTGGCCTTCCTGCTAGCCCCGGAGACCCCTAGAGAGCCTCCTTCCCACTGCTCTGTGAAATCATGGAGGAATTTGGTCTTCTGCCTGCTCCATGTCTTATCTTACAGCCATCCTGGCCAGGGCCTGCACTGCTCATTGTACTTACCCCGTCCGACCCTCTCTCTTACTCCAGGCCTATTTCACTGTTGTTTCCTAGTAACTTCCAAGTCTTAACCATGTCTGTAATTAGTTTTTGTTGTTGCAAACTTGGTGGCATAATATATAAAAAAACTTCCACTGTGGTTCTGGAAGTTAGAAATGTGAATCCCTTTCATTCAGCCCAATCAAGCTGTGGGCAGACTGGTCCCCCCGGAGGCTCTCAGAGGTGACCTGCTCCCTTGACTCCTTCAGCTCGTGGCTACCTGCATCCTTTGGCTTGCAGCCCCCTTTTCCATCTTCCAAGTTCATCCTCCACCTGCCATCGCATCACCATTTCTGGCCCTTGCTTTCCTCTTAGGGGACTGTGGCCCCTGCGATAATGTCTCCATTTCAAGATCCTTCACAGGCCAAAACCCTTTTGTCACATAAGGTAACAACTGCAGGCTCCAGGGTGTAGGATATGAATGTATTTTTGGGGGGGAGGGGGCATGATTTAGCCCCCACAGCAGTCTATCTTGAGTCAACTCTGAGTAAAAAAGGATCTGGAAAAAGACAAGAACCACAGAGTCCCATTTTTCTTTTAGGGTTGGCTTGGGGATTCACCCTTAAAAAACAATTTTTGCAGCTAAGTGTGTTTCATAGACCCAATGAGCGTGATTCCTCTTCTGAATACAGATCAGAAGCTGTCTAAATGTCTTTGTGTACCTGTTCAGTTGTGGACCTTGAATAAACGTGGCAAAATCATGTGGACGTGATTCTTCCCCAAAAGATGTGTGGTACTGCCCTGCCCTGCCTTTGCCTGCCAGCGTGGCTCTCCTTTGGTATAAAGCTCGCCTCCAGATATGGGGTCAGTAACAGTCCAGTGGCCCAGAGGAAGGCCTGGAACCCTATATTCAGATTTAGAGACCTGTTGCACCCCCCACCACCCAGGCATGCTTCACCAGGGCCTCAGCATGAAACGCTGGTTGTAGCTTACAACCAGCTTTAGTTACAGCATCTCCAGGCACCAAGAGGACCTTCCCCTCTTTGCCTGCAGTCCTTACCCCAGGAGCCACCCTTTATAGGATGACAGCCATTTCAGGGTGGGGGTGTCTCTTGCTCTGGGTCTTTGGTCCTTGTGTTGCCCCTAGGGAGACAGGAACGAAGCTCTGACACACACATGAATGAACCTTGAAAGCATTAGGCTAAGGCTGGCGCCGGTGGCTCACGACTGTAATCCTAGCTACTCAAGAGGCTGAGATCTGAGGGATGGCGGGTCAAAGCCAGTCTGGGCAGGAAAGTCTGTGAGACTCTTATCTCCAATAAACCACCAGAAAACCAGAAGTGGCGCCGTGGCTCCAGTGGTAGAGCACTTACCTTGAGCTGAAGAGCTGAGGGGCAGTGCCTATGTCCAGAGTTCAAGCCTCATGACCAACCAAAAAAAAAAAAAACAAGCATTAGGCTAATGGGGCCATAGAATTAGAATTCCACCAGAGGAATTTGGGGGAAGATACTGATATATTTAAGCTATAGTAAGAGAGGAGTAAGAAAGATGATAGCATGTGTAATGGGTGTGGATGGGGTACCATGTAGTGAAGGCAGACAGATAAGAGGCTAAAATAGGAGTTACATTTGGGGAGTTTCGACTCAGAGAGACATCAAAAGACGAATGTCCATAGGCATCTGAATATAGGAATTTGGAACTCAGGCAAGAGGAGAAATCTGGGCTGACATCATCTGAAGTATGTGTGGCCACAGAAATGGCGAGGGCCATTTGGGAGACCGTTTGCCCACAGTGAGCAGGGGTTAAACTCTAGCTAACCAGAAGCACAGAGAATCTGGCTGAAGACGGCTGCGGTGCCATGGCGTCTGTAGTCCCATCTACTCAGGAGGCTGATGTGGGAAGACTGAGCTTCCAGTTCATGGCCCGCTGGGCAACGTAGTGAGGCTGTCTCAAAATGCCCTCTCTACAGCTCTAAGTATGTATCTGCATCTGTACGTGTACACACACCGGCATACGTGCTCGTGCGGTGAGCGCGCACGCACATCTTCGCAGGGCCCACCTAGCTGCACGGAGAAGACGCTCTATGGCAAATCAGAACCGCAGCGGATCCCTCAGGAGGCGCATGCGCGCGCGCATGCGCGGCAGCCCCTCAAGGCGCGCGGCTAGGTAAGGCCGGGGTGGGGCGGGGCCGGTGCCCGGCGCCGGCAGCGGGCGCAGGCCGCAGCCGAGGCACCGCGATGCCTCCGCGGGGGTCCGCGCCACCGAGCATGAGCTCGTCATGGACGCGAGCCGGCCTGCCGAGGCCCTTGGCGAGTGCTGCCCGTGTCCTCGGCCGCGTTGCCGCCGAGGACACGGGTGACTCGCGGGGAGGGGGGGGGTGGAGCCCCTGCACCGGCCCCACCAGCCTGGCGACCGCGCAGGCGCAGCCGGAAGCGGACGCCGGAAATGGCCGCCCGCTTCCGGTCCTGCCCACCGCAGCCGTGGCACTGCGATCGGCTGGCATCCGCCGCGGCCTGTCGGGTGCGGCTCCCGGAGGCCACGGCAGCCGGTCACCGGTCCTGCCCGGTCCCCGGCGCTGCCCGGCCGCGACTCCCACGCTGGACGCCCGCTGCCCGCGGAGCGGGAGCCGCCTCGCCCTGCGCCGCCCAGGCCCCGAGGTAGGTCAGGCCCGAGCCAAGGCCTCATTCCTTTGATTCAGTGGGTGAAACGCCTCGCTTGAAGCCACAATCCAACCAGTCTGTAACATCCACGTCGCAATGAAAGACGGGTTGGGAAGGTGGCTCAGTGGTAGAGCGCTCGCCTCGCATGCTTGAGGCCCTGGGTTCGATTCCTCAGCACCTCATAAGCAGGAAAAGCCGGAAGTGGCGCTGTGGCTCAACGAGAGCGCTCGCCTTGAGCTGAGGAGCTGAGGGACAGCGCCCAGGCCCAGAGTTCAGGCCCCACGACCGACAAAAGAAACGAAAAAATTCACCTCGCCTTCACCACAAAATACTATTTATTACAATGAAAAATTGCACATCACATAGACACCATCAGTCTGCTGAAAGACTGCAATCTAGCGCTAGAACAATGAGAACGCACCAAGAACAGCAGAAGCCGGATCACTACATAAACAAAAGTGCATATGCTGAAACATTAAAGAACCAAAAGTGCATATGGTAAACATACTTCTTAGGTATCCAAACAGTAGAGGTTACAGTACATTCTTAGAATGATATAAACATGTATTTATGTTGTCTTCACCTTTCCCCCTGAACTGTTCATGCTAGGAGAGATCTCAATTCAAAAAGACAGAACACCTGTAATCAAATGTCCTTCGAAAGATGGTAACAGTCATCTTTACACCAGATCAATAGCTCTCCTAATCTGCAAGACTAAAACAACAGAGCTCGATAAGCCAGCAATCATGTTAGGTACACAGTTCATCACTGCATCAACAATAAAAGCCAGTTCGGCACAGTTTTCACTCTGTAAACATGTAGTTAGCCAACTGTGCACAGTAACAAACTTTTACATTTAGTTTTTCATCCCTGGATTGGCTTTATGCAGTATTTAACAAACACTAACACGAAAAGCTAGTAATATCTGAGTTAGAAACAAATCTTATGGGGTCTGCCTTTATTGTTTGACAGAACAGGAGGATGAAGAGACCATTATCATAAAAATAGCCTGAACACCACTGGCATAGTAGCTTGAGTAACATGTAACAAAAAACAAGGGCACTGCAGGACTACTAAAATATGCCTATTTCACAGTAACTAATATTCAGGCTTTTTTCCCCTACATACTAGTCACAACAGAATTATTATTCCCATGAGTATGTTAACTTTTCTGTAAAATGTTATTTTTTTCTAATTTTTTTATGAATTGTTTGGCAAAAGCTGTCAAATACAGAAAGCTGCGAATACTAAAAGGTAAATGCTGAAGGAAATATCTGGAAAGATGAAGTTCTGTATTAATGTGCGCAACAGAACTTGGACAAATTCTCATCTACATTTTCTTAGAAGCAAAGAAAACATGACTGACTGCTTCTGTTTTTTCTATCACTCTGTTCAAGGGCCGTCTGAGATCTTCTACTTCTTTCTGCGGCAAATATGCTGGTGGAAACCCAGTTACTCCTTGCCTCCCAGCTCTCTTAAAACTGAAACACTGAGTATATGGGGTACCTTGCCAATTTCTCCCTCTGAGAACAGAATCTGAAGAAAGGCATTGCTCTTGAGTAAACATCAGTATACCCTTGCGTTAGTTGCAAAGAAAACTGAGGAACATCTACACAATTCAAAGTATCTCAAGAGTGAACTGAAGGCCTCTATTTTCTTTTCTTTTTTTAGTCAGTTGTGGGGCTAGAACTCTGGGCTTGGGGGTCCCTGCTTTCTTCAGCTCAAGGCAAATGCTCTACCACTTGAGCCACGGTGCCACTTCCGGTTTTATGGTGGTTTATTGGAGATAAGAGTTTCACGGACTTTCCTGCCTGGGCTGGCTTTGAACTGTGATCCTCAGGTCTCAGCCTCCGGAGTAGCTAGGATTACAGGCGCGAGCCACTGGCGCCCGGCTGCCTTTATTTCTAACTTAAGACTTTGACATAATGTCTTATATCCTCTAAGAGTGGATACAGAAACAAAGAGCCAAGGCCATAGTCTCAATTTTGAGTCCACAATTTAAAAACCAGGTGACAGATAGGGGAAAAAGAATAGACACTGCTTGGGGCTGGGAAGGTGGCTCAGTGGTAGAGCACTTGCCTTGCATGCATGAGGCCCTGGGTTCGATTCCTCAGCACCACATAAGCAAAATGAAAAAAGCCAGAAGTGGCACCGTGGCTCAAGTGGTAGAGCGCTGGCCTTGAGCTGAAGAGCTGAGGGACAGCGCCCAGGCCCAGAGTTCAGGCCCCTCGATTGGACCCCCCCCAAAAAAAAAAGACTGCTGGTTTCAGCCTTTTTCATTCCTGCTGCAGCAGCCAGCATCTTTCAATACATCAGCTTCTCAACCTGCTCTTTTGTAGGACTGCCTTCTGAAATCCAGCTGATTGGCAAGAAGACCATGATACTTTTCAGCAATAATCCTACTCTAGTAAGTACTGTACTTTTATAACCTATTTAAACAGAATGAGGCCATTCTTTTAATCAAGACCACTTAAATACGGCTTTGTTGTATGTATACAATCAATTTTGCTGTGAAGAGTAATTCCCCATGAACATATATTCATATCCTCTAATTCTTAACAGCCATAATATTTAACAATATTTTGTTCCAATATTTTTTTCTGTAATGGTATCTACATCAAAGAGTTTTGATCAAAAGCCAAACAATTTCTATACATATTTTTCTTTGGAAATGGAGAAAAGATTCTTTTTCTTAAGCCAAAACTGAAGCCTTCATGATGTACTATCATGGAATGTGAAACTTCTGACCTGATGTAGGATAGGGAGTTTAAACTAGAAGTCCTTGGAGACTCTTCCCTTTCCTTGTATGTGACAGTCAGGCCTTGGGAAAAGTACAAAGGATTCTGGGATTACGTATATAATGATCATCCTCCTATGCTATTTTAGCCTCCTTGTCTCCTAGAGGTGCTAGCTGTGTTGCCAAGGCCAAGAGGCAATACAGTATCAAAAAGTGCATGGCCTTTGAGGCTACCTCAATGCAGTGTCAGCATCATCACAATATGATGTTTTGTGGCTTAGCAAATTCTGACCTCACCCTCTGAGGACTTCTGTTTCCTCATTCATGAAACAAGAACAATCTCTTCTCTGTCACAGATTTACTCTAAAGATTAAATTACATAATATACGGAAAGTTTCTAGCGTGCTCAGAGAAAATAAAACAAACAGTTATGAAAGCCGGGTGCCAGTGGCTTATGCTTATAGTCCCAGCTACTCAGGAGGCTGAGATCACAGTTCGAAGCCAGCCTAGGCAGAAAAGTCTGTGAGACTCTCGTCTCCAATTAGCCACAAAAAAGCCAGAAGTGGAGCTGTGTCTCAAGTGGTTAAAAAAAAACAAAGCTAAGGGCAGCACCCAGGATTTGAGTTCAAGCCCCAGTAGCAGCGCACACATACAGCACACACACATACTCATGTACATGCACACACACAAAGTTAGGATTATTTATAACAAATCAGGTTATTTGTTTTAGTAGTGATCTGGAGACAGATCCTTCTAGAGAATAGCAGGTATTTTCCACAAACCAAGTCCATCCAACCTCCTGAAAAGGGCTGTAATTATATTACTAAAACTCCTGTGAAGCACTTAAGTCACAGATGGCAGTACCTGCTTCTGCCATCAGATTTAAGAATGGAAACTCCATAGACTGTCTATTACAAGATATCAAGTAGTCAGCCATGGTAGTGCATGCCTATAATTCCAGCTCTCAGGAAGAAAGGCTAGAGGATCTTGATTGCAAGGCCAGCCTAGGCTATATAACAAGACCCTGTCTGAAAAAAAAAAATCAAAATGTGGTCCTAAACTCTTATAGAAATTCTCTTGTAAAACAATGATCTCTTACAAATATTACACTCAGATAGTCATATGAAATGTATAAAAGACACAAAAAACACTTACTTTCCTAGACACATGTGCAAAACTGGCAAAAAAATAAGTTTTCCCTCTAGAACATTGTTTAAACGACATAAAAAACTAAAAGAACTCTAGCAATAACCTTCATTTTACTGAAAACTGGATTTTTTTTAAAATTTAAAGTTCCATATTTCTCTGGCTCATATAAATGGAATTTGATAACTGAGTTCAAACTGTGGCTCCAGTGGTAAGTGTGCTAGTGGCATTCCTTAATTAGGAATAAGGAATAATACTGCCTAAGTTAAGGTTGTGGTAAGAATTAAATATATAGTGGAATGTATGTATAGGGCTGGAACATGGCGCCTGGCACATGAACAGTAACTTTCTCACCACAGAGATCCCCTAGGCATTAGCAAAACCTTGTTCTAATTATATGGTGCTTTTCTTGTGGGTTTGCCTATGAATAATGAGACGCATATACACTTTAAAACTCTTGCCACACTCCGTACATTTATAAGGTTTCTCTTCTGTGTGGCTCTTCTGGTGGCATGCGAGTTCTGACTCCAAAGCAAAACTTTTTGCACATACTTTACACTTATGGGGCTTTTCCCCAGTGTGAATGCTTTGGTGAGAAATAAGCTTAGAGAAACAAGGGAAGGTCTTGTCACAGTCAAGACACTGTAATGGTTTGAACTGGGAGAAGATGTAATAGTTTTCGTCATCAGTGCTGCTCTGATCGGGTTCCTCCTTGAAGCCCTGCTCCAGGAGGGGGCGACTCGAGGACGTCCCAGAGCTCTTCACGCTCAGAGCATTCTGGTAAGGCGAGGCCTGTGTGCTGGAATCTCCATTGAGATCCACATTCATCTTCCCAATTGAATACTTGTCATCATGAGCATAGGGAGCATAAGAGGTCTGTGTGCTGGAATCTTCACTCAGAGACACATTTATTTTCCCAGTAGAATATTTCTCATCATGAGCATAGGGAGCATCCTGGTAAGGAAAGGTCTGTGTGCTGCAATCTTCATTCAGAGCCACATTTATTTTTCCAGTAGAATATTTCTCATCATGAGCATAGGGAGCATCCTGGTAAGGATAGGTCTGTGTGCTGGAATCTTCATTCAGAGCCACATTTATTTTCCCAACACAATATCTCTCATCATGAGCATAGGGAACATGCTGGTAAGGAGAAGAAGGTGGTATGCTGGGTTTTTTATGCAAAACCACATTTGTTTTCCCACCAGAATATGTATCATAGTTCTCACAGGGATCATACCGGTAAGGAGAGGATGCTGTGCTGGTTTTTTCATTCAAAGCCACATTTGTTTTCCCACCAGAATATTTATCATGGTTAACAAAAAGAGTATTCTGGTAGAGAGAGGTCAGTGTGCTGGCTTTTTTATGCAAAGCCAGATTCAATGTCTTTCCAGAGTGTTTGTCATGGTTAGCACAGGCAGTGTTTTGGTAAGCTGAAGTTGGTGTGCTGGTTTTTTTATGCAAAGCCGTGTTTGTTTTTTTACCAGAGCGTTTCTTACAGTGAGCACATACAGCATTACGGTGAGTTGAAGTTGATGTGCTGGATTTTTTTCGCGAAGCCAGATTTGCTTTCTTCCCAGAGCATTTCTTGCAGTGAGCACACGTAGTTTTTCGGTGAGTTGAAGTTGATGTGCTGGTTTTTTTACGCAAAGCTGGATTTGTTTTCTTCCCACAGCGTTTCTTACAGTGAGCACATGCAGTGTTGTGGTGAGTTGAGGTTGAGGTGCTGGTTTTTTTACGTGAAGCCGGATTTGTTTTCTTCCCACAGCGTTTCTTGCAGTGAGCACACAGTGTTTTTCGGTGAGTTGAAGTTGAGGTGCTGGTTTTTTTACGCAAAGCCGGATTAGTTTTCTTCCCAGAGGATTTTTTACAGTGAGCACACAGAGTGTTTTCGTGAGTTGAGCAAGTTGGTGTGTTGGGTTTTTTATGTAAAGCCAGATTTGTTTTCTTTCTAGAGGATTTATGACAGCCAGCGCACGTAGTGTTTTTGTGAGTTGGAGTTGGTGTGCTGTTTTTTTTACGTGAAGCCACATTCGCTTTTTTGCCACAGTGTTTACCACAGTTGGCACACTTGAGTGTGCTGGTTTTTTTACGTGAGGCCCGACTTCTTTTCTTCCCACAGTATTTACCGCAGTGGGCACACGCAATGTTTCGGTGACTCGAAGTTGGTGTTCTGGTTTTTTTATGCAAAGCTACATGTTTCTTAGCAGAATTTTTATCGTGGTTAGCATGCTTATCTGTTTTTTCAGCAGTGTGGCTTTTCTGATGCTGGGTCAAGTCTGAGAGCCACTTAAAGCCTCTCCCACATATGGCACACGGGTAGGGTTTCTGCTTTGTGTGGCTC
Organism: Dipodomys merriami; assembly: GCF_024711535.1. Taxonomy (NCBI): domain Eukaryota; kingdom Metazoa; phylum Chordata; class Mammalia; order Rodentia; family Heteromyidae; genus Dipodomys; species Dipodomys merriami. Next base: position 2,861,029 of record NW_027202682.1, read on the forward strand.
TTCATGTGCCGGGACAGATGGGAGTGCTGGCGGAATCTGGCAGCACACTTGACACACTTATATGGCTTCTCACCAGTGTGGACTCTCCTGTGCGTCCTCAAGTTGGCTCTATGATTGAAGATCTTCCCACAGTCATCACATGTATACTGGTTCTCTCTTGAATGAGTTTTCTGACGTAAACCAAGGTATGAATTATCACAGAAGGTTTGGTCACATTCAGCACTCTGGTAAACATTGTCAGGGGGTTCTTCCCCGGGAGGCTCAGTAATTTCTGAAAGTGTTCTGGTTCCTAAATACTGAGAGAGTTCTACTAATGGGGTATGGTTGTCAATGGTAATTAAAAGGTTTATGAATCGTTTTTTGCAAGTGGAAGTTCCACTTGATATTTTCCATTCAGGGAGTGTAACCTCATCTTCAGAAGATTCTGGATAATCAACAAGGGGTGAAGCAATGGAGTGCTCTCGGGAATGCTCTTCAAATTCCATAGACTCTAGGCTTAACTGCGGGTTAATGTCAGTCTTGCCTTCCACTCCTGTTGATAAAAAACAAAATAAGGCAAAACAGACAATGCCTGGAGGTGAAACTAGGGAAGGGAAAGTTCAAGTGGTTACACAGAAGACTAGGAAACAGCACATAGGTTCTCTTAAATGCAGAAACTGAGAAATAGGCAATGTTGAGAGCCACAAGGCTCTCGTGACTTCCCCAAAAATCCAATTCTCCAAAAGTATACTAGAAGGAGAGAGCAGAGAATGGTGATCAGTAAGGGCCAGAAGGACAAGTGCTTGGCAGATGCTGACTAAATGAATGGTTTTCTACTTAGTCTGTTTTGATCTCAAGAGCTTTTCACAGACTGGTGCTGGTGGCTCACATCTGAAACCTTAGCTACTCAGGAGTCTGAGACCTGGAGAGTTGCGAAGTTCAAAGCCAGCCTGAGCAGAAACTGAGATTCCATCAACAAAAATACTGACAGGAGGTATGGTCAAGTGGTAGAGCACTAGCCCTGAGCAAGAAAGCCAGGGAGCAGGCAAAAGGCCATGAATGGAAGCCTTAGTACTGGCATAGGCATGCATGTACGTGCGTGCACACACACACACACAGAAATTTTCATTATTTAAGTTACCTCAGGGACAGTGAGGTATCAACTCTGGAATGGATAGCTGGAGGGTATGGCCCTAGTAGAACACTCGCCTAGCAAGTTAAAGGTTCTGAGCTCACACTGAGTACAAAGGAGAAATAACACACATGCAAAATATAATTGCGATTGACATACTTATTCACCAAAAAGGTAAGTTTTGGTAATTTTTCTGCCTTAACAAAGAAACACAGGTTTCCCAGAGCAGCCTCACTGTCACTGTCTTTCAGGGAAGGATCAAAGTAGACTGCTGTGTGCCATGGCAAATAATGTTCTCTCAAAAGTGGCTGACAAAACTTGAAGGTGGCAAAAAGAATTTTTAAAATATTTTTCTGCACATAAGTAGCCCTACACATCTAAAGCCTCTGAATCGTAGATTCAACCAATCACAGATTGAAAATATTCACAGCAGATGTCACATCTGTGATGAGCATATACTTTTCTTCTTTCATTCTTTCCCGAACAATACAATGCAAGCACTCCTTATACTGTTTTTAACCTTTATTAGTATTATAAAGTAATCTAGGTATGATTTAAAAGTCTGTGGGAGGCCATGAATAGCTCATATACAAATACTACACCACTTTGTGTAACAGATGAGCATTTTCAGAGTTTGGCATCTTGCGGGGAGGGGGAGTCGCGGAGGGGAGAAGGAGGAGGTTGGCTGTGTCCTAGAACCAGTCTCTTGTGGATAGGAAGGACAAGTCTATTCATTTGTAAAGCGAGAATATTAACACAGACAGGACCTTTCCTTCCAATGAGTATTACTACAGAAAGGGCCTTTCCTTCCAATGAAACAAAGTCTGATGATTGTCCCAGGTCACTGACTGCAAAGTGTTTCTGGGCTGCAGTACAATGAATGTAAATGCAAATAGTTCACAGTGGTTTTGCTGATGTGAGAATGAATTCAGAGATAATGGATTCCAACGCAAATCTCAAATAGATTCCAGAGCAAAATAACTGCAAAACAAGTAGCTCCCCAGAAACAGACTTAGATTATCTGCATGCAATTCCCTTTAAAATATTTTTTTTGAGACATTTGCTATTCAGGAAGTAAAACTCAGGTTCAAGATGAGCCTAGGCCAAACATCTGCACACATAAAGTTAGCAGAACTCTATCTAAACAAACAAAAAAAAACAACAAAAAACAGGTGTGGAGGTCTGCTGCTGTAATCCAACCTACACATGAGACCTTAAGTAATAGAATCCTAGCCAAGGCTGACACAAAGCAAAACGCTGGTGGCTCATGCCTGCCAGGAGGCTGAGATCTGAGGGTCTATGTTTGAAGCTATTCTGGCCAGGAAAGTTCAGGAGATTCTTATCTCCAGTTAACCACCAGAAAACCACAAGTGGCACCGTGGCTCAAAAGGTAGAGTGCTAGCCTTGAGCACAAAGAGGCTCAGAGGCAGTTCCCAGGCCCCGAGTTCAAGCCCCACAACCAACAAAAAATAAGAATTAAAGCAAAAAAAGTTACATGTATGGTTCAAGTAGTAGAGTGCCTGCCTAGAAAATTTGAGGCCCTGTAGTTAAACCTCCATACTGCCTTTTTTTGGGGGGGGGGTGTCGGTAGTGGGGCTTGAACTCTGGGCCTGGGCATTGTCCCTGAGCTGTCTTCAGCTCAAGGCTAGCACTCTATCACTTGAGCCACAGCGCCACTTCCAGCCTTTTCTGGTTATGTGGTGCTGAGGAATCAAACCACAGGGCCTCAATACATGGAAGGCAAGCAATCTACCACTGAGCCACCTTCCCAGACCCTAATTTTTTTTTTTTTGTCCAGTCGTGGGGCCTGAACTCTGGGCCTGGGCGCTGTCCCTCAGCTCTTCAGCTCAAGGCTAGCGCTCTACCACTTTAGCCATAGAGCCACTTCCGGCTTTTTTCTTTTTGCTTATGTGGTGCTGAGGAATCGAACCCAGGGCCTCAGGCATGCAAGGCAAGCGCTCTACCACTGAGCCACCTTCCCAGCCCCCCTAATTTTTTTTTTAAAGAACTCTTGCCGAATACTAATCTGCCTCTATCTGTAGAAGCTACTCAAACCTACAGAAAGTACCACTGCAGATGAATATACAAAGCAAGATTCATGACCCAAAGTGGAAAGACCTAATACATAGGACATTAGTCTCCTCAGAAAATACTGCCTAAGCAATAGGCCAAATAAGACAATAGGCTGATCTGAATTCACCATAATAAAGCAAAGGCAAACCCTGAAAGGATCAAACTGACTTCAGATAACTGCATCCTAAAACAAAGTGCAAAACTATTTTCTAAAATACAACAAAAGACATCAACAAACATAAAATTCACAATGTCCAAAATCTACTAAAAATTTACAAGGCATGTGAAAGAATTAGGAAAATGTGACTTAGTAAGAGGAGAAAAACCCATCAATGGAAACAGACCCAAGAAAGACACACTTGATAAAACTAGCAGAAAAAATGTTTTAAAAGCTATTATAAATATACTCCATTTGGTCAAGAAGGTAGTAAACATGAACATGACAAAGTAGAAGATATAAAACACGAAAAAAATATAACCAAACTCAGAGATGAAGGCTACTCATATATGATAGTAATACACATCTGAAAAGATAATCTCAGACTTTGAAACTTGTTCTTTCATGTAAGTTGTTATCACAAGGATACAATCACCCAGAAAAAAGGTACTATTCAACACCATCAACATGTGGAGAAGGCATGGAATCCGCATCCTGGAACACACAAAATTCCCAAAGCACAGCAAGAAAAACCGCCTTACCAATGCGAGTCCCATCGTCCAAACATTCCTTGGTGGCCTTTCTGCTCCGGGGCCCTGGAGCAGCATGTGGACTCACACATTCCTCTTGAGAAAAATGCACGGCCAGATCTTCAAATAGCATTGGCCCCTGAAAAAACAGGAGAGCCCATCTCACTACAAGAGGTTAGCAGGACAAGCCCTCTGGTGTGTTGGAAGATAAAAGAGCTAAAAACATCACAGATGCTGGGGGCTGACGCCTGTAATCCTAGCTCCTCAGGAGGCTGAGCTCTGAGGATTGCTGTTCAAAGCCAGTCCTGGCTTATCACCAGAAAACCGGAAGTGGGGCTGTGCTCAAGATGGTAGGGCACTACGCTGAGTTCAAGCCCCATGACTGACCACCCACACACACATAAAATCACAGACAAGGGAGAAAAAGGACTCAATGTCAAATACTCCACAGGACAGGAATGGGTATAAACACATCGTAGGGGTGCCTTCAGAGTTGGAAAGAAGGTAGTACGTGGCTCAAGACCTGTAGTTGTCCCTGGAAAGGATGGAGGACCAGACTAGAGGAGGAAAAACACTAAGGATGCTGTAAGAAAAACTGGCCATCTCAGGAAGAAAAAGACTTCCCCAGTTCCTGCCAGCACTCCTTCAAGGCCCTTCTTCCTAAGTTTATTTCTCTAACCAATTGAACTTTGGCATGATTAAGAATCACTGTGGCCAGGAGATGGCGGCTCCCACCTGTAATCTTAGCTACTCTAGGAGGCTGAGATCTGAGGATCGCAGTTCAAAGCCAGCTGGGGCAGAAAAGCCCTTGAGACTCATCTCCAATACACTACTCAGAAAAAACAAGAAGTGGTGCTGTGGCTCACGTGGTAGATCATTAGCCTTGAGCACAGAAAGGCTCAAGGATGGAGCCCAGGCCCAAGTTCAAACCCCTGGCCCATTCCCTGCCCCCCCCCAAAAAAAAATCACTGTGGTTGGCTGGGAATGTGACTTAGTGGTAGAGTGCTTGCCTAGCATGCATGAAGCCCAGGGTTTGATTCCTTAGTACCACATACACAGATAAAAACCGGAAGTGGCACCGAGTAGCCTTGGGCAAAAAAAGCTCAGGGAGAATACGCAGGCCATGAGTTCACGAAAAAAATCACTGTGGCATCAATATCATATTCAACGGGTATGAAGCCTAAAAGTCTACTTAGAGAGTGACTTTCCTCTCAACAGTGAGGCGGGCTGAGAATTTTTTAAAAATTATTATAAAGGTGATGTCCAGAGGGATTACTTAGGTCAGATAGAGAAAGCTTCCCTTTGGACCACGTCATCCCTTCCAAGCACGCTGTTGAGAAAAACAGTTGTAGGCCCCGCCCCGTGCCCTCGCCCCAGCTGCGCAGAGGAAGTCGGGCAGCGAAGACCACTGGAGGAGACACACCCACCGCGGCCGTGGGGCCCCGCGGGGGCCAGGCAGGAGCCTCACCAACATGGAGACGCGGACACCGCGGCCGTGGGGCCCCGCCAGAGCCTCACCAACCAGGAGACACACCCACCGCGGCCGTGGGGCCCCGCGGGGGCCAGGCCAGAGCCTCACCAACCAGGAGACGCGGACACCGCGGCCGTGGGGCCCCGCCAGAGCCTCACCAACCAGGAGACGCGGCCACCGCGGCCGTGGGGCCCCGCGGGGGCCAGGCCAGAGCCTCACCAACCAGGAGACACACCCACCGCGGCCGTGGGGCCCCGCGGGGGCCAGGCCAGAGCCTCACCAACCAGGAGACGCGGACACCGCGGCCGTGGGGCCCCGCGGGGGCCAGGCCAGAGCCTCACCAACCAGGAGACACGGCCACCGCGGCCGTGGGCCCCGCCAGAGCCTCACCAACCAGGAGACACACCCACCGCGGCCACCGCGGCCGTGGGCCCCGCCAGAGCCTCACCAACCAGGAGACACACCCACCGCGGCCGTGGGGCCCCGCGGGGGCCAGCCAGAGCCTCACCAACCAGGAGACACACCCACCGCGGCCGCGGGCCTCGGCGAGCCCTGGCGGTTCTCACCTTCGATTAAAAGGCCAGAAGGAAAGCTGTGGCTCAGGCGGTAGAGCGCCAGCCTTGAGCGGACGAAGCTCAGGGATGGCGCCCAGGCCCCGAGTTCAAGCCCCAGGGTCGGCGCGCGCGCACACACACATTTACACTTCCACGAAAGAGAAAAGAAAAAAGTGCCTCGCCTCACCTGGGCTTCCGAGGTCGACGCCATCTGCGGTGAGGGGCGCCGTCGCCGAGACGCCTCGGGACGTCAGGCCGAGGCTCCGAGAGCGCGGCCCTCAGGGACCCCCGGGAGGCCGCCAGCCGCCCCGCGCACCATGCACCTCGCGCGAGCCCGGCGGGCACCTGCGCCGCCGCGGCCCCGAGGACGATCCTTGCGGCAACGAGGGCCTCGGCCTACCCGGACCCGGGCGCCGGGAAGCAACGCAGCGGAGACGAAGCGATGCTGCAATGAAGATGCAACGCAGCAGAGATGAGAGACGCGCAGAGCGCGCGCGCGCTGCGGGGGCGGCGGCCGCCCACGCAGCCGCAGTGCGCAAACCGCCGGAAGCGACGCACCCCGGCGGCGGCGGGGGGGGGGGGGGGGCGGGGACGGGGGGGGGCCTCCACAGTCCTGTGCGCTGATTGGATGGATGCCCCAGAAAGGGCAGCCCCTCTTCTGTCTGGACCAATTGAGTATCTTACTCAAAGTCATTGTATAGTCGGCCATTGAAAGACTTCGCTTCTTCTGCGTGTCCACAAAGGAGGCATTTCCGCTTCCGCCTGCCTGGTCTCCCCGGTGAGTTCCCGGAGGTTGGCCTCTTCAGTGGGGTGACGCGCGAGGCGTGATGGTTCCAAGGAGGAGAGCGAGAGATTGCAGAGCTCGCGAGAGAGTCGGTAACGACATGTGTGACCCTCAGGCCTCGTGGGCGTGAAGCTGGGGGTCTGGCCTGGGGGAGGCGAGTGGGAGGCCCGAGTCGGGCCGAGGCCCGGAGGGCGAGGGGGGATGAGCGGGGGCGGAGTCGGGGGTCCGACGCCGAGTCGGCGCTGACCCCGCCGCGCCATCCCAGCCATCCCAGCCATCCCGGCCACACCGTGCTGGGCACGGCGCGGCGTCCACGGAGTCGGGAGCCGGGCGCCTTCCCACACGGGCCTCAGCGCTGGCCAGCGCCGTTGCCGAGGCTTCAACCCGGGACTCTGCCACCTTGCTCGGCTGGCTTGGTCGTGAATGGCGCCCTACCACTTGAGCCGTGTCTCTAGTCTCGTGGTGGTAGCTTTTGGTTCTTGTTTTTGTTTTGGGGTTTTTTTGGTCAGTCGTGGGGCCTGAACTCTGGGCCTGGGCGCTGTCCCTCAGCTCTTCAGCTCAAGGCTAGCGCTCTACCACTTGAGCCACAGCGCCACTTCCGGCTTTTTTTCTTTTTGCTTATGTGGTGCTGAGGAATCGAACCCAGGGCCTCAGGCATGCAAGGCAAGCGCTCTACCACTGAGCCACCTTCCCGGCCTAGTCTGGTTTTTGTTTTTGTTTTTTTTCTGCTTAGACATAGAATCTCTCGAACTTTTCTTCCCCGTCCGACTTTGAACCACGATCCTCAGACCTCAGCCTCCTGAGTAGCTAGGATTACTGACTGGCATGAACAGCAATCAGGTTTCTAGCCAACGTTTTCTCAGTGGCGTGGAGTTCAAAGCACTTCTTGCTGGGGCCATGTGGACATTTCTGACATTGCTGAGCCGTTTCAAAGTCATCAGTCCAGGCCGAGGGTTGAGGGAAGCATGGAAGAAGGCGTGCTTCTGGCGTCCTGTACCCCGTGATTTCGCAGGCCTCACGTGGCACAGCCAGGTATTCCCCACCCCTGAGAGATGATGTGAGAGCAATAGTGAAGGTGTTTGGGGAAGTCGGGAGATAGAAAAGACAAGGCTAATACTTTCTTGAAAATAAAGACCGGATGTAAATTCCAGTTATTAATTGGAAGCAGATAAACAAGCATTTGGTCTGATTGGTAAACCCAGTCTCAGGGCATACTGCCATTGATGGAGAAACAGACCTCCACGATTTGCCCTAACCCTCTGACATGGGGCTGTGTGGCCACATGGTCACCCTCTTCCATCTTTTTGGGGCCTGTCATCATTGGTGATGCATCTTTTATACTTGCATTATTTCACACTAAGGGAAAAATCTCTCTGGGAGCAAAATGCTTGGCTCCTGGTCGTTGTGGTTGTGACCCGTGCAGATATTAAACCCTTTAGAACCGTGTCAGGAGAACCTGTCTCATGCAGATTTCACTGAGCCTTTCTGCTCTCTCCAGTGTGCTCCCAGGGTGGTCCAGAGTCCTCTCAAGGCAGAGCTAATACTAATCAACAGGCTTTTAGGCAGGCTTAACATGAAGTGGTCTTTCTGGAAAAGATGTTTTTGAGACTCATGACTTTCTACCTGGGGCTTGAACTCAGACTCTGAACACTGTCCTTTAGCTTTTTTTTTGCTCAAGGCTGGCACTCTACCACTTGAGCCACACTTTCACTTTTAGCTTTTTTGGTGGTTAGAGATGAGTATTTCATGGGCTTTCCTGCCCAGATTGGCTTTGAAGCAGAATCCTCAGGTCTCAGACTTCTGATAACAGGAGTGACTCATGATGGCATTTAGCAATGAACCAGTTTGTGTTAGTAATGAATTCATTTGTGATTGTTTCTTAGTGGATACTCTGGGCAGCCATTAGTGTGTGGAGAAGAGCTTCATTCTGCAAAGGCCACGGGTGGATGTCTCATTGTAAAACAGAGATGATATCTAGCTTCCTTTCAGAGTTAAGGAAGAATAAGAACCACCGAAATCCCACTGTAGTACAACAGATGCCTCTGCTGGAGTCCTTGCAAACCATGTAATCACACATCTCCCAGACACAGTGTCCTCACCATTGAACCCACAACGCCTGGTCCTCCATCAGTGAAGAGAGGGAAAAAGAATTTTGTTTCAAAGCTTGGTTTTCGTCTTGCTTTCTGTTTATGAAAACATAGTGGTGGTTCATGTTAGTAAGATCTGAAGGTTGGGGACTTGGTTCAAGTGGTAGAATGCCTGCCTAGCAAGCCTGATGTCTGGAATTCAACTCCAATCTCACTACAATCAATAACAAATGAGGGGCTGGGAAGGTGGCTCAGTGGTAGAGTGCTTGCCTTGCATGCCTGAGGCCCTGGGTTCGATTCCTCAGCACCACATAAGCAAAAAGAAAAGCCAGAAGTGGTGCTGTGGCTCAAGTGGTAGAGCGCTAGCCTTGAGCTGAAGAGCTGAGGGACAGCACCCAGGCCCAGAGTTCAGGCTCCATGACAGATCCCCCCAAAAAAAAAATTAATAAAATATAGCTGGGCACTGGCATTAAATAAGTAAAGTCTCTGAAAGGATTCTAGGAAATTGTAGTGATGATTACCTGAGTTAACTGCAATCAACAGTGTGAGGGAAGCTCCTTTCTCACTATGTATCCTTTCATTTCTGCTTTTTAAAATTATCACAGGCATGCACTACTTCTTTTTTAAAAAAGTTTCATTTTCAGAGGATCCTCTCAAGTTAAAAAAAAAACTTGTTGGATAAATTTGTAAAAAAAAAAAAAGTGTAAAGATAAGGGATTCATAAAAACTGGGAGAAGAAAAAGATCAAACATACAAGAAATGCACCTGAGTACAATGGGAACTCTTGTACTTCAGAAAAGTAAAGAATACCCCATAGCGGGGAGGGTGTGGGCCACTGTACTGCCACAGCAGGTACAGAATCTTGTCAGTCTTGGTCTGAGATCACATCAGTTAAACCTTCCTAGCAGGCAATTTTAACTTTGTCTCCAAAGTTAAAATGTGAGTAAAAATAATTGAACCAACATTCTACAAATTTTTCCTAAGGAAATAACATATGTTTTCTCCCAGTTATGTAATGATTTTTTCCACTGTTCAATGATGCAAAAGCAGTACACATTCTGTGGAAACCACATCTGACATTTTGATATTTCCTTAGGGTAGCAATATATGGTAGCAATATATGGCACAATACTTACTCGAGCTGTTAGCAAGCTGCAATCTTAGTGATGAAGAAGATTAACCAGCCGGGCGTGATGGCTCAGGCCTGTCATCCTCACTACTCAAGAAGCTGAGATCTGAGGATTGCGGTTCAAAGCCAGCCCAAGCAGGAAAGGACAAGAGACTCATCTCCAATAAAGCACTTGCAAAACTGGAAATGGTGCTGTGGCTCAAGTGGTAGAGCTCTAACCTTGAGCTGAAGAGCTGAAGGACAGCACCCAGGCCAAGTTCAAGCCCCAGGACCAAAAAAAAAAGATTAACCAGTACTATACAGTGTGCTGTGTTGAATATATAAGTATTCAGTAATGACATGAGGTGGTCAATGTTGTATTATAACCTAGGCTTTTTGCAAGATGAATTTGCAAAAGTGTAGACTAAGGGAAGTTCTCTGAGCACGGCTAAGCTATGATGGTTTTTAAAGTTTGATTGGAGGCACAGACAGACATATATGTGTACATAAACACTATGGACAAGCATATGCACACGTATGTTCGCCAGTTCACTTTCACTTGCCAATTCATCTTCTAGTGCTATACATAGAACCCTGGAAACAAATGTTTTACTCTGCCATCTGGAGAGTGCTTCTCACTTTAGTGATCCTGTTTGGTGCATTCTTACTTAAATGCAAATTCTGATCCAGTCTGAGGTTTGTCATTTGTCACAGGCTCCTAGGTGATGGGCCACACACAGTAGTGAGGACCCAGGAAGTTTGCCTGTCCCTTATAACCGAAGGGGTTCCTCACTGCACTCATGTTCTGACAAGGGGAAAGGGGAAGGGCGAGCAATTTCTTTCTTCTTTTTTTTGTGCCAGTCCTGAGGCTTGAACTCAGGCCCTGGGTTCTGTCTCTGTACTCAAGTCCAGCACTCTACCACTTGAACCACAGTGCCACTTCCTTCTTTTTCTGAGTTTTATTATTGAAGCCCTGGTTGGCTTCAACCCGTAATCCTCAAATACCAGGGGCTTGAACTCAGCCTGAGCGCTGTCCCTCAGCTCTTCAGCTCTAGGCTAGCGTTCTACCACTTGAGCTACAGCGCCACTTCCAGTTTTCTGGTGGTTTACTGGAGAGAAGAGTTTCACCAATTTTCCTGCCCGGGCTGGCTTTGAACCACGATCCTCAGATCTCAGCCTCCTGAGTAGCTAGGATTACAGGCGTGAGCCATCTGCACCCAGCCACAGCGTCTTGGGTAGCTAGGATTATAAGTATGAGCCACTGGTGCGAGTGCAGTTTCTTTTTCTTCTTCCTTTCTTCTTTTTTTCTTCTTTTTTTTTGTATGCTGAGGTTTTAATTTAGACCTATTCCCCCAGCCCTCTTTGCCTTAAGCTTCTCAAGTAGTCTTGTTCTTTTGCCCAGCTTTCCCTTGGACTGTTATTTTGTTTCTGCCTACTCCCCAATAGGTGGGATTATAGGCTGGTACTACTATGCCTGACCTTCAATTTCCTTTTCTCATACCCACCATTTTGCTTTAAGACCCTCAAAACCTGAACATTCAAGAGAGTAATGCAGTAAATACTTCTGTACTCCCCACTGAACTGCACCAGTTAACATTTTAGCAGTGTCCTTAAAAGGATGCCTATATCACTTTCCTTCTTGTCCACTGGTAAAACCATGAGCACATGGCCTGTGGCGAGTGAGAGTCTATGGATACAGGTAGATGAGATAGAGCAGAGTTTTTTGTTTTGTTTCATTTTCGCCAGTCCTGGGGTTTGAACTCGGGGCCTGGACACTGTCCCTGAGCTTTTTTGCTCAAGGGTAGCACTCTTCCATAGTGCCACTTCTGCCTTTTTATGTGCAGGGCTTCATGCATGCTAGGCAAGCACTCTACCACTAAGCCACATTCCCAGCCCCTATTTTTTTTTTTTTAAGAAGAGGAAATGTGGAACAGTGGATTCAACTTCGCTATAAAGTATGGAGGGCTTAATAGTATACCCATACATGTCCTTATATGCCCATTACAACAGTGTCTTGCCTGCATCTTCCCTTTATTTTGTCATATTGTGTGAACTTACATTATGTCACAATTTAGCCCAGGCTGGCCTTCAACTTGACAACCTCCTGCCTCAGTTTCCCAAGTGCTAGGATTATCAACTTATACCATGATTCACTACTCAAATACTTTTTGCAACAAGTTTAATTAGAAATCCTTTCAGTAATGAAACTATAATCAAGAGTCCAAAATGTCTTGAATGAGGGCAAACACACCCTGGCCGCTTGCTTACAATAGCACATTTGTGGCATTTAATCTTCATTTTGGCCTAGTGATTTTACAGCCTATATTTAAAATTAGGAAGTTACAGAAACTTACAAAATAAAATATAGGTTGCTTTACATAAGTTCTGCTAGCCACTACACATCAGCACAGGCAATCTGTTTAATTATCCCTTGTTGATTGTGTCACCTTGTCACACACACTTTTGGTCTGCTTGTGCCGGTAACAGTTAAAATTTGTAGTTTGGGTTTTTTCCCCTCCCTCCTCGAGTGCTAGGAGTCGTAAAACCCTGGGCCTTAACGCATGCCCGGCCGACTGAACTTCATCCTTAGCCTAAAACTTAGAAAACCTTTACGTTTTTGTTTTGTTTTGTTGTCAAAATGTTAAGAAGAATCTGCTTTTCTCTCGGATCCCCCGTGCTGGCGCGGTCCCTGAGCCTCTCTGAGCTCAGGTCGCGCTCTCCCTCTCGGGCCACAGCGCCACTGGATGGGAGTTGAGTCCCCGGGCGGGCCTGGAACCGCGCTGCTGGATCTCTGCTCCTGCGCAGCTCGGTGGCCGGCTTTGACTCTTCCTCCTCGGCCGTGGGTTGAGCTCACGCTGCCGGCCTCCTTGCTCGGGCGGCACTCCGCCAGCTCCAGTCGGGTGCGCGGCCCGGCGGAGCCGCGGCTTTTCCACCCCGTCCTCGGCGCCCAGACGCTCGCCCCTCGGGCGGGGCGCCGCTCGGTAGTTTGGAAGCCAAGGACGAGTCCTGTGGTTCCAAGGCTTGGCTCCACACAGGTTGCCTGGAGACCGAGCTGGGCGACGTCCGGGCGGCGCGGGCCCGCGGCGCGGGCGCTGTCGTTCCTTCCCCGCTGACAACTCGGGGCCGCCGTCCGCCCCCTCCGGCTCTGCCCGTTGCTAAGATGGCGGCGGCGGCGTCAGGGGGCGGTGCCGCGCTTGGCCGTGGCCAATGGGCTTCCGGGCTGCGCCGCCGGCCGGGCGCGGGAGGCGGAAGTGCCGCGGGCCGCCGCCTCCGTCCCGGCTGCGGCCCCTGCCGGTTACATAACTCGTTGCCGGCCCGTCGCGGCCCCTCGTCCCGGCTCCCGGCTTCCCCAGGATGCGTTGAGCCCCGCGACGCCCTCAGCTGCCGCCGGCTCCCACCCGAGGTGAGCGGCGTGTGGGGCCCGGGGCGGCCGGCGCGGCCCCGCTCCGCGCTTCGCAGCCCCCGAGCCGGGTCTTCGGAAGCGGCGGGCGCCCCGCGGCGCGGCGCGGCGCGGTGCGGTGCGGTGCGGCGGCCGCCGGGGCGCGGGCTCGGTACTTGTTGCTGCCCGGCCCTCCGCGCCCACCCCGCCCCGCCTCCGGGCTTGGGACGTCGCGGGGAGCTGGCGGCCGGCCGGCCGGGTGGGCCGCCTGCGGGGGGACGAGGGGTCCGCCGCGGTAACCCCGCTGGCTCGGGCGGGAAATGAGGGGCCGTGGGAAACAGCCGGGGGGGGGGGGGTCGCGCACGGCCCGGCGATGGCCAGGGAGGCCCGGCGCTCCCAGTCAGGGTGAACTTTGGCCGCCCCGTGGATCGCGGCTCCTCTGCCAGGTCCTGGAGCCTTGCACTTCTGTGTCGTGTGTGTGCGCGTGCGCGCGCGCCCGAGTGCTGATATTGGGGTCCAACTCAGAGCCTGCGCACTTTGCCTCAGCGCCAGAGTGCTGATATTGGGGTCCAACTCAGCCTGCGCACTTTGCCTCAGCTTATTCCACTCGAGGTTGGCGCTCTACCACGTGAGCCACAGCTCCACTTCCGACTTTTTGGCAGGTGAATTGGAGATAAGAATCCCTTGGGTTTTTCTGCTCTGGCTGGCTCCAAACTGCGATCCCTTGGAGATCCCTTGGAGGCCTCCCGAGTAGCTAGGATTACAGACGTGAGCCACCGGCGCCCTGCTTTTTGTGTCATTATTGTCGCTCCTTGGTCTGTAAAGAAAAGGACCCAACCCGACAGACTGGCCCACCCTGGTGTCTGCAATGGTATTTAGTCTCTGGGGAGAAGGTGGAAAGATTGTTCATTTACTTTTTTTTTTTTTTAACCCAAAGACCAGAGACATGAAAGCCCTTGTGAATGCTTACCTGACCATGCAGGAAGTTACCCGACTCATCCTGTGTGTGCTATACCCCAGTCCTTGTATCAGTGTGATACTCAGAGTGTTGTAGCTGACAAGGCAGGAAGAGGGGGTCTTGAATATGGTTGAGAGGGCTGGGCACCGGTGGCTCATGCTTGTAATCCTAGCTACTCAGAAGGCTGAGATCTGAGGGTCGTGGTTCAAAGCCAGTCTGAGCAGGAAAGTCAGTGAGACTCTTATCTCCAATAAACCACTCAGAAAACGGAAAGTAGCCCAGTGGCTCAAGTGGTAGAGCGCTGGCCTTGAGCTGAAGAGCCACGGGACAGCACCCAGGCCCAGAGTTCAAGACCCATGACCAACAAAAAATAAAAAACGATCTAGAGCAAAAACAAATATGGATGCAATGCATGTTGCTTTAAGCGTAATTACAGCCTGTAGGATAAAGACGTGAAGAAACTTAAGGGCCATCTTCTAAACTATGATCATGGCTGTGGATTTAGGACCTCAACTCCTCCCTCTTAGCATTTGAGTTTGGGAGTGGGTTTGGGCTCCCCAGCCAGGTTGAAGTTTGCTCTACTTTCCTCTCCACAGGCTACAGACATCCTGGGTTTCTGGGAAGATGGACAGAACATTTTCCAAAGTCAGGCATGGTGTCAACATGTCAGCATAAAAACATACAATAGGAGCTGGGAATGTGGTTCAAGCCCCAGATCCAACAAAACACACACACACATGAAATCTATCTTAAAGTATGTGTGTTCTAACTTTAGCCTTTCCCAGTTGTAACTTGAAATGATTTTGTTTAACCACACCTACACCATGTGGAGAATATCTTTAGATATGACTTGTGCAAGTTGCTTAGCAACAGCTTCTGGCCAGAATGGAAGAAAATTTCTGAATATCAGGTTTAAGGGATAAGAGATAACCCTGAATTGAGACCAGGAAGGGTGATGCTGCCATAGTGCTCATGACTTGAAAACTGCCCCAGTGCACAGGTCAGCAAGAAACATGGCCTCTGGTGGCTCAGGTGGATGACAATCTTTGCATTGAAGGTGTGGGAAACAAACCTAAGGAGACAACAGATTGAACAACTCAGATTGTCAGCTTGTTGACAGATTGACAACTCAGATTGAAGATCTGAGTTCTGGGCAAGGTGTGTCTTTGCCTGCCGAAGGAGACCGGAATCCTGAGCGCTTGTTGGAAGCAGGTCCACCTGAGTAGAGTGGCTGCCTCCCCTGCATGTCTTAAGTGCTGGTTCCTCCACATCGGCCTCTCTCATCTCCTGGAAGGAACCACAAAGCCCTCGGGGTTTTAACACCTCAGGACCTTTTTGCAAGAATGCAAGCAAGGCAGGTTGTGGGCTCTGCACTGAAGCCGTGCTGCTTTGCTGTGGGTTGTGCTTTCAGGTAAGGTGCTGAGCCATGTTCAGAGTAAGGGCAAATGTTGAGTTTGGTTGGGCATTTGTAAGGGCCTTTGGTAATCAGGGTCAGTCAGACCTGCTTCCCCACACTGACAGAGGCTGGCTGGCAGGAGGGCCCGGGGTCCGTCTGAAGCCTGTGTAGCACACTGCTGATTCAGGAACAAACTGCATGTTTAACCACCAGCAGAGTTTTCATTCTGCTATGCACACTGCGTGGTCTTTTGGGATGAGAGGTGGTGTAAGCTAGGAGCTTGAGCTTTCTTCCAGAAGTTGTGTGTGTTTCTGGTGAACTGGGAGCAATGCTGAAAGCGGCTGTAAGGCCTCAGGGCAGAACTGGCTGAAGCGTGGCAGCCACTTGAAGATGGGCACAGCTCTGAGCGGATGTGGTCAGCCAGTGGGAGAGTGAGGACAAGTCACGGTCACCTCCCCATCCTCCCCCGGCAGCGCGCTCAGACCCTAGCCCATCCCTTTACTTTGGGCCCGGCCCACGTGGCCAGGAGGGACCAAAGGACCCCCAAATGATCATTGAGAGCCAGCTAGAGCTGTGCCAACATATTTTTGAAGGTCTCCAAATCACAAACAAATGACTACCTACCTACTTTGCCCTGAAATAGACAGCACTGACTTTTAAACCCAGCACCCTAGGAATAGCATGGCATTTGAGGCCTTGGTGCCAGAAATAAATGTGCTAAATACAGATTTAAAGTTCAGAGAAGTGAAAGAAAGTGGTTGTGGATAGGGACATAGAAAAAAATGGAGAACATGTTTGTTGCCTTTGATTTAACCAGAGCACTTTTGATTGTACATGTTACATATGCGTTAGGCATGAATATATGTGAATATGTATTTTATATATGCTTTTTGTGGTACTGATTTTTGTTTTCATTTGTCTTGTTTGTGTGTGTGTGTGCTGTGTCAGTACTAAGGCTTGAACTTAAGTTCTATTTCTTGCTCACAGCTGATAGGTTACCCCTTGAGCATTGCCTTCCGTCTGGCATAATTGGAGAAGGAATCTTACAGATTTTTCTGCCCTGTCTGGCTTCAAACCAGGATCTTCTAGGTCTCTGCCCCTTGAGTAGCTAAGAATTACAGGTGTAAGCCCCTAGCTCCTGGTATGATAATGGAGTTTGAACTCTTAGCCTCATGCTTGGTAAGTAGGTCCTCTGCCAGTTGAGCCATTCTACCAGCTCCAAGAAAAATACTTTGTCTTTGTTTTTTTTTTTGTTGGTCGTGAGCCTGAACTCTAGGCCTGGCGCTATCCCTCAGCCAGCTCTACCACTTGAGCTGGTCACCACTTCCAGCTTTTTCTGCTTATGTGGTGCTGAGGAACTGAACCCAGGGCCTCATGCATGCATGGCAAGCACTCTTCCACTGAGCCACCTTCCCAGCCCCTACTTTCTTCAGCTTTATTTTTGTGGAATGGTTATTAAGAACCAAATAGGGGTGGGAGGCATGGCTCAAGTGGTAGAGTGCTTGCCTAGTAAGCAAGGCTTTGAGTTCAAACCCTAGTTCTGCCAACAGAAAAAGGGGGAGCCAACCCAGGCATAAAGTTAGCAATATTTCATCTCAGTCAATAAGCCGGACATAGTATCACATATTTGTCATCCAAGCTACAAAGAGGGCCAGAGTGTGTGGTCCAAGGCAAAAAGGTTTGTCTCAAGTAGTAGAGGACTCCCTGAGCAAGTGCAAAACTCTTTGAGTCCAAACCCCACTACTGACAAAGCAGAGCATGTTTCATGTTCTCTGTTTCTAAATAGACTTGCTTTGGGCAGCGGAGTGGTGGAGAGAGAGTATTCCTTGTGCAGATAGGTTGTGTCTCTTAAGTGTGTTCTTTGCTATGGAATTCCTTTATCAAGCAGAAGTTTCTGTGATTAGTAATGATTCAGGATAGCATCTTTGCAACCCAGAGCTGCTTCTCATTTTGTTATGTTTGTGGGGGGGGGGGAGGTGTTGATAATTAATTTTGATAAGTTCATGATGGACTGGGATTTCCAAAATAAAATGGAAGGAATTTTGGGCCCAAAGGAGAATCTGGGGCTAAACATGGAGCCTCAGACCCACTTGCCACTGTTTCTGTCAGAGATAAAACACTCGGCTTGCATGTACACTTCATATGACTTTATATTTTTAATTTCTAGTAGTTTTTCTAATATACTTTATTGTTGTTTTAAAGGTGATGTCCAGCGGGGTCACCTTACATACGTCAGGTCATAAGCACATTTCCTTTGGCCTGGTGTCATCTGTTCCCTCATTCCCTCCCATCTCCGCCCACAGCTTGTACCACTGTCCAGGGCAGCCCGTGCGCCCCACTGCTGCGCTTGGTCACCTTTTCCTTCGGATTCTGGGCCCTCCCCCGCCCTCCCCCAGGTGTGCATGTGAACACACTGTGTATAAGGTAAAGAATACAGAGTCATCAGGAAAAGAAAAAACAAACTTTAAAAAGTTCTTTGTTTCCAAAGGAAACAGTATCACTTTATATATAATATATATATAATTTTATATACATTATATAACTTTAAGCAGCCCAGAAGCCCTCCTCTGCCCCTCCCCACTGATCACATTCTGGTTGCTAGTGATTGCTAGAACCATCAATCTACTTAGCCAGTTGTAGAGTCTCCTGCAACTGGAATTCTCCAGTACCATTTAGTGTTTGTAGCTCAAATTATTATGTGAGCAATCTGTGGGCTCCCTTCAGAGCATAAAGACTTGGGTTTTTAAGTATGCTGTTCAGAAATAGGTGGGTGTTTGTTTCTTGTCACTACAAATGACTCATTTTCCTACTACACTGACGTTCGGGGAGAAGCCCAGGCTGTGTGGAGCTGGCGCTCTCGGCCACCGGCAGCTTGCACTTCAGCAGCCGGGCTGGGAAGAGTGTCCCTTGTGTCCTCACGTTTGACATTCAGCCTTCAGCCCATCTCACTGGGGTACTAGACAGTGTCCTGTGTCTGTCACCACTGTGTTTTTTCTCTTCATCCCTCTTTTTTGTTGTTATTGTTGGTCGTGGGGCTTGAACTCTGGGCTTGGGCGCTGTTCCTATGCTCTTTAGCTCAAGGTGAGCACACTACTGCTTGAGCCACAGCACCACTTCTGGTTTTCTAGTGGTTTATTGGAGAAAAGAGTCACAGACTAGCCTGCCCAGGCTGGCTTTTGAACCGCGATCCTCAGATCTCAGCCTCCTGAGTAGCTGGGATGACAGGTGTGAGCCTCACATTCCTGAGGTACTGTGGTCTTTATTTCCTTTGCGGAGATTGTGCTAATCTTTGTGCTTTGATTGAGAAGTCTGTTGTGTGTGGGATGAAGGAAGACAAGGCCCTGAGAAAGGGAGCTGCACAGTAGAGTGCACATTAGGGATATTATGTAAGAAAGGAACGTAAGAGGCCAGGCTAGGTAGCTCAACCCTATAATCCTCGTTACTTGGGAGGCGGATCTGGTAAATCATGGTTGAGGTCAACCAAGATTTTATTTTCTTTTTTTTTTTTTTGGGTCCGGTCGTGGGGCCTGAACTCTGGGACTGGGCGCTGTCCCTCAGCTCTTCAGCTCAAGGCTAGCGCTCTACCACTTGAGTCACAGCGCCACTTCCGGCTTTTTTCATTTTGCTTATGTGGTGCTGAGGAATCGAACCCAGGGCCTCAGGCAGGCAAGGCAAGCGCTCTACCACTGAGCCACCTTCCCAGCCCCTCAACCAAGATTTTAAAAAATTATGAGACTTCATCTCAATAATTGGGCAGTGGGGCGCTGGTGGCTCACACCTGTCATCCTAGCCACTCAGGAGGCTGAGATCTGAGGATCGGGGTTCAAAGCGAGCCTGGGCAGGAAAGTCTGAGACTCATTATCTCCAATAAACCACTAGAAAACTGGAAGTGGCGCTGTGGCTCAAGTGGTAGAGCACTAGCCTTCAGCTGAAGAGCTGAGGGACAGCGCCCAGGCCTAGAGTTCAAGTCCCACGAACCACCAAAACAAACAGTGGTATATGCCTATCATCTTAGCTACAGTGGAGACACAAATAGAGGATCGTGGTCCAGGCCATCCCAGACATAAAGCAAGATGCTATACGCTGTCTTGAAAATCACCACAGCAGCCCGGTGCTAGCAGCTCATGCCACCACTCAAGAGGCTGAGGTCTGAGTATGGAAGCGCAAAGCCAGCCCAGGCAGGAAAGTCCATGAGACTTACCTCCAGCTAATCACAAAAGACAGCAGAAGTAGTGCTGTGGCTCAAGTGGTAGAGTGCTAGCTTTGAGCAAAAGAAGCTCAGGGACATTGCCCAAGTCCTGAGTTCAAGCTTCAAAACCAGCACCAAAAAAGAAAAGAAAACCACCAGTGCAAAATCGAGAGGGGAGGGAGGAGAATATAGTGTGTTTTTACAAGCCATTGGAGGGACGCTTGTACAAAAGAGAAGACTGGCGTGCGTCAGGGAGGAAGGGGTGTGGAGCACGCTGGCCAGGGACTGGCCTGGCTCGCTTGTGGAGGTGTCTGTCTCATGTAACCGTCCCCATGACTCAGAGGGACGTTGTAGCAGCTTGTTGAAACAAGTTGCTGGGGAGCTGTCTCGGGGCCCAGGGTGCTGGAACACCAAATCCCAGGGGGGCCTAAGGCACGCGAAGTCCAGTGTAGAGGGCACATTGAGGGCCAGCCTGGCCTTCAGGGATGAGCTGTGCTGTGAATGGAGAAGGAAGGGCGGGGCGGGGCAGGGTGGCGTGTGGCAGCAGAGCACCTCTCAAGCCATTAACAGATCAGGTTGGTTTTTCACCGTGAAGCACCTCTGAAGAGAGGGGGAAACTCCTTGGGCCTGTGGCTGCCGTCAAGCCTTCAGGGACAGAGGCTTCCAGGAAGTAGGGTTGTGTCTACCTTTCTTATTTCTGAAGGACCAGAGTGCAGACCCCTAGGTCTAGGACATGAAGGGAGGGGCATTCCTGCGTAGATCTGACTTCACAATGTAAATGAACTTCGGGTTCTGTACGGTGCATCATGCTTACAGTAGAGAACCTGTCCCACATGAAGGAGATGTGCCCAAAAGGTGGCTTGGATATCTGTGACTTTCTTTCCCTTGTCCTCTTAGCACAACCAGACCTGAAAAAGCATCCCCCTGTGTCATGAGCCTGTGTCTGCTCCCCACAGAGGGGCCCGCAGCGGCCTGTGTGGGGGAACGGGAGCTATGGGAGCTCACAGCCTGCAGTGCAGAGCCAGGCCCGCAGATCAGCACAGACCTCCTGTTCTAATGGGAGGCCATAGGCCAGCTGGACACCTGGGGGCCACATCCGAGGGCTTCTAAAAAAACAGCCTTTGTGGAAACATGGCAGTACTTTTAATAGGATTGCAAGAATCTTCAAATTGTTGTATATCTCAGAGCTCAGTGTTTTTCTGGAAAGTGGAACTGGGGCATGCCTGTCCCAAGGCTAGTAGGAGGATAATGTGTAAACCTCGGACGTGTGAGACAGTCACTTCCTGTGAATCTCTCCCTCTGCCATCAAGCCTCAGTATAGAGTTTGTGTGTGTGTGTGTGTGTGTTTGTTTGCTGGGCTTGGGGCTTGGACTCCGGGCCTGGGCACTGTTCCTGAGCCATTTTGTGCTCAAGACCAGTGTTCATTTGAGCCACAGGGCCACCTCCAGCTTTTTCTGAGTAGTTTATTGGAAATAAGAATCTGCCTGGTCTGGCCTCAAACTGCAGTCCTCATATCTCAGTCTCCTGAGTAGGTAGAATGTACAGGCGTGAACCACTGGTACCCAGCTAGAGGTTTTAAAAAAAAAAATTTGTTTTTGGGGGGGGGGAGGTCGGTCATGGGGCTTGAACTCTGGGCCTGGGCGATGTCCCTGCGCTCTTCAGCTCAAGGCTAGCGCTCTATCAGAACTTGAGCCACAGCGCCACTTCCGGTTTTCAAGTGGTTTATTGGAGATAAGAGTCTCAAGGACTTTCCTGTCTGCGCTGGCTTTGAACCGCGATCCTCAGATCTCAGCCTCCTGAGTAGCTAGGATTACAGGCGTGGGCCACCAGCACACAGCTTAGAAAATTTTAATTATAGTTGAAGTGTAACATACATTGCCAAAGTAACACATCCAGTTCAGTGTGTGGTTCAGTGAGTTTTGGAGAAATTTGTGCATATTTGGGGGAGGCATTACCACAGCCACACGTCACCTAGGAAGCCCCTCGCTACCCCAGCACTTCTACTGTCAGTCTTGTGCTCCAGGTCCAGAACCTGCTTCTTCCATTGCCTCTGCTGCAGCCTCAAGTCCTGAGGGCGATCTGCCCATGGCCATTCATACCCTGGGCTCTGCTGCCCTGTGTGGAGGGTCACCTGTGCACAGAGCCAAGTGATGCTGTCCCCTGTGGAGACTGCTGCATTGTGGGAGCTGGAGGAACCAGCAGTTCAGTGATAGGCCTTCGGGAGTTCTCCCTGCAGTGTCAGGTGGGAAGCTTCTGCGGTCCTGCAGGCACCCTGCAGATGGGCAGCCGGGAGAGGGCCTTGCAATCTGGAATGAGCAGGCACGTTGGCCTTGGGCACTTGCCGTGGGCGCTTTACTTTTGTGTGTGAGTTATGAAGGCTTACCAGTGGATCTGGGGCCCACAGGTATCTGGGCAGCTATAGCCTGGACTATCTTAAAACTAGTCAGAGGGGCTGGGAAGGTGGCTCAGTGGTAGAGCGCTTGCCTTGCATGCCTGAGGCCCTGGGTTCGATTCCTCAGGACCACATAAGCAAAAAGAAGAAAGCCGGAAGTGGTGCTGTGGCTCAAGGGGTAGAGCGCTAGCCTTGAGCTGAAGAGCTGAGGGACAGCGCCCAGGCCCAGAGTTCAGGCCCCACGACCGGACCCAAAAAAAAAAAAAATCTAGTCAGAAAGTGAATAGCCATTTCATACCATCTTCTACCATGGCCAGCCTATGTTTAAGTTGCTCCAAAGTACTGTTTCCATTTATTCACTATAGGTTAGGCATTATTTTTTATTCTTTACCTTACTCTCTTTCGCCTACTTTTGTATCTTTACTAACACTGGCTTTTTGAAAGGATCAGCTAGAGAATGTCATATGTCTGTGTGTGTCTGATGTCATTTACATTATTGCCATATGTTGGGGACAATCTGAAACCAGGAACCTAAGCCTAAAGGCACATTGGTTTCAGGCCTACCATACTAGGCAGGAACTTAAGGGATTATGCTATTTCTCATTGGTCAGCGTAACCGGTCTCTCCTTGGCCATCACAGAACCCTAGATGACGAGATGCTTCACCTTACACCTGCCCACACCTGTTGACTTCAGCGCCTTCCATGACTCTTGCTGGACTTAGTCATTTCCTTTGATGGTTTTCAAAACAGTGACTTCCTGATTCTATCATAATGTCTGCTTTTTATTTGTGTTGTTCTTCTGTAAAAAAGATCTTTTCTTCAACCACATAGATCCTCCTTTTCCTTTAATGACCTATTCCCAACTCAAAGGTAAAAGAGTTCTGCTTCCCCTGTTATCAGAGCCTAGCACTTGGCCTTCCTTCCTGATTTTCTTTTTTCTTTTTTTGGCCTTCCTTCCTGATTTTCTTTTTTCTTTTTTCTTTTTTTTTTTTGCTGGTTTTGGGGCCTGAACTCTGGGCCTGGGCGCTGTCCCTCAGCTTTTCAGCTCAAGGCTAGCGCTCTACCACTTGAGCCACAGCGCCACTTACAACTTTTTCTGCTTATGTGGTGCTGGGAATCGAACCCAGGGCCTCATGCATGCGAGGCAAGCGCTCTACCACTGAGCCACCTTCCCAGCCTTCCTTCCTGATTTTCTCCATGCTTTCCTTCCTCCATCCTCGTTTTCTTCCTTCCTTCCTTTGAGTAGAACAAAAGGCAGAAATTCGTAGCCTGGACTGTGTTCTGTCTTCATTTAGGAGACTGGTCGTCACCTGGTTTGAGGCCTTGGCGTTGCTCAGAGTCTGTGCTCGATGGGAAGAAGCTGCGTGTGCCTCGTGCTCTGGCAGTGAAGCCAGCGTGCAGCATCTAGCACTCACCAGCCCCAGTCCGCCGTGTTGCTCTTAGAAAGCCAGTGAGCCATGCTGTCTGCTTTTGGCAGACACCAGACCAGGACTGGGAGAGTCGGGGTGAGGCCATGGTACCTCCTGCAGCGGAAGAACCACAGTGAAGAGACTGATACAAGCCAGAGAGAAACTGGGACTGTTGGGGAGCTTGAGAGCAGAGAGGGGCAGGAAGCAGAGGCAGGCTTCCCTGACTCGGCCTCACGCTGCTTCCCTTCTTCACTGTAGAGTGGAGATGACTGTGCCTTCATTCCGTCACAAAAGGCCACTGGTGGACCTTATCCTCCTCCCAGGTCAGTGGATGGAGGAGGAACTAGCCACCGGATGACACTTATCTCCTCTCCCTGCAGGTGTGAATGACAGAGGTGGTGCCATCCAGCGCCCTCAGCGAGGTCAGCCTGCGCCTCCTCTGCCACAATGACATAGACACTGTGAAGCATCTGTGTGGTGACTGGTTCCCTATTGAGTAAGTGATTGCCCGTGGCCATGGCAGCCGGGGAGGCGGGGCAGAGGAGGGAAGACACACAGCTCTGCAGTTGCTGAAGCCCGAAGGGGCCATGATGCAGAAGCAAGGAATGGACCTGGAGGGACTGGCCAGTGGACTGCAGGTCACTGTGGCTCTGGCATCTTTACAGCTTGCCTCGTGTGACACTCCCTAAAAGGGATCTGATGAGAAACTTTAGTTCTTTTTTTTTTTTTTTTTTTGGCCTGTCATGGGGCTTGAACTCTTGGACTGGGCGCTGTCCCTCAGCTCTTCAGCTCAAGGCTAGCGCTCTACCACTTGAGCCATAGTGCCACTTCCGGCTTTTTTTTTTTCTTTTTGCTTATGTGGAGCTGAGGAATCGAACCCAGGGCCTCATGCATGCAAGGCAAGCGCTCTATCACTGAGCCACCTTCCCAGCCCTGTAGCAGGGTGCTCTTGAGCACATTGCTCTTGAGGTCATCTCCCTGATCCTGTCCACCCCTGTCTTCAGAGCAAAATGCCTCATAGAATTTTTGTAGGAAGTTATCTGAGTGTTGGAAGGTCACCCAAAGTTCCAAAATCACAGCTCATCCAGCTAAGGAGCAGGCGGCCATGTGCTACCCCCTGTGGACTGCTCTGTGGAGACAATCTGGTTGGAGTTTCTTTCTGTCTTCTCATATGTCAGGGCTGATCAAGTCATTTTGGCTTTTTTTTTTTGTTTTGGTCAGTCATGGGTCTTGAACTCTGGGTCTGGGTACTATTCCTGAGCTCTTCAGCTCAAGGCTAGCACTCACCATTTGAGCCACAGCGTCACTTCTTGTTTTCTGGTGGTGAGTTGGAGATAAGAGTCTCATGGACTTTCCTGCCTGGGCTATTTTTGAACCCCAGTCCTCAGATTTCAGCCTCCTGGGAGCTATGATAACTGGCGTGAGCCACCAGTACCTGGCTTGATCAAGTCATTTTGGTATCATCAATTCCCATTCATATCTGGGAAGAAGGTTGCTCTGAAAAGACCTCTGTGCTAAGAGGTGGGCAAGCATCCTGTGCCTCACCTGAGTCTATTCACTCCCCCAGGTACCCAGACTCATGGTATCGTGATATCACATCCAACAAGAAGTTCTTCTCCCTTGCTGCAACCTACAGAGGTGCCATCGTGGGAATGATAGTAGCTGAAATTAAGAGCAGGACCAAAATACATAAAGAGGTGTGTCTGCTGTGGTTGGGATGGATAACATGGCCACTGGAGAGGTGTATGGGGCCTCCCCCCATACACCCTCCGC
This sequence comes from Dipodomys merriami, assembly GCF_024711535.1. Lineage (NCBI taxonomy): Eukaryota > Metazoa > Chordata > Mammalia > Rodentia > Heteromyidae > Dipodomys > Dipodomys merriami. The sequence goes on from NW_027202682.1 coordinate 2,886,401, forward strand.
CCTCCGCCTGCAGAGGAGTTGTGCTGCCCATTCTGCAGCTTGGGTCTTAGGAGCCTGCAGGTCCCAAGCATTACCCTCACTTCCTCTCTTTCTCTTTAGGATGGAGATATTCTAGCCTCCAGCTTCTCTGTTGACACACAAGTTGCATATATTCTAAGTCTGGGAGTCGTGAAAGAATTCAGAAAGCATGGCATAGGTAAGGGAGGACAAGTTCCTGGTTTGGGCATTCCCCAGCCCCTCACCCTGTCAGTCACTTCCTTTGTCCTTAGAACTCCAGCTCCTAAAGGACCCCTGCTTGTTTTCCTCCTCCTACCCCTTCTCCCCACGCCTTTCCCATCCTGCTGGTCCAGGCCTTTCCATGGAGCCTCCTTCCCAAATCTGCCACAAACAGAGCAGCAGCAGCTCCCAGAACAGTCATGAGGGAGCAGGTCACTCTTAGCCTTCCTCTTGTCACATACTCGGTTATGTCTGTGGGCAAGATATTCTGGATTCAGAATTGAAAACAAGCATAAATTTAAAAAATAGCACTCACTAGTGTTCATTAAACACCATGACATCAGATCAGATTCCCATCCCACTCAGCCGCTCCGCAGTGAGCAGCCCTCCTGCTTCTGATCACACGCTCACCGATCCTGTCTCCTGAGGCTGCAGTTTACACTGTTGTTGAAGATCGATGAATCGCTGTTGTGAGTCCAGCCCACAGGAGGGTACCTCCAGGCCACACCTGTGGCCCACAGTGGTCTGCAGCCTACAAGCTCCATGTAGCCTTGATCTTTTAAGGGCTTTAGCAATAGGAAGTGCCCACAGAGTGACCTAGATGCCTCCAGAGGTCACAGCCTGCTCTGCATCCTCCTAACTCCGTACGACCTTTTCTTCTTCTCACAAGGGTCCCTTTTACTTGAAAGTTTAAAGGACCACATATCCACCACAGCCCAGGACCACTGCAAAGCCATCTACCTGCATGTCCTCACCACCAACAACACCGCGATTAACTTCTATGAAAACAGAGACTTTAAGCAGCATCACTACTTGCCCTATTACTACTCCATCCGAGGGGTTCTCAAAGATGGCTTCACCTACGTCCTCTACATTAATGGCGGCCACCCTCCCTGGACCATCCTATATCCTTTACTGCTGGGAATTGTGGGAGGTCTTGGCTTCCTGGTGGCCAAGGGCTGCAAGAGAGCTGAGGCCGAGGCCACTTACTGGTGAGAATGATCTATGGCCTAGCTGCAGAGGTGCTGCTGCTCCCTGTTCTGGTTATGTGAGGCATGTGATCTGGTTGGTTAGAAAAGCACTTGGCATTCTCCAACATCAGCCCAGCAGGAAGGATGGGTTCTAAACCTTGGCCCCAAATCCATCCATTACTACAACAAATAGTAGGATCGAGAGTCTCCAGTTGTAGGTGTGCTGGAGGTCAGCAGTAAATACAGCAGACTGTACAGACAGGAGAAAAGAAACCATTGGGGTAGGCGGGAGACTGGTGGCCACTCACAGGGTTTCACTCGGAAGATACTACACGTGTTTGCATGTGTTTTCAAGTGAATGAGTCTCGGACTCATTGATTCCGGAGGATTAAACAGGAAACAGAGAAGTGGCCCAAAATTCTGTGGGCCTCCCAGCTCACATTAAGTCCCCTCCTATTGAAGGGATAGGGGGTCTGTCCATCCTGTTATGCTGAGGGTTAAGAGGCTGAGGGAGAACCAGGAAGAGTTGCTTCTTCTGGAGCCTGAGACTGAGCTCCTGTTCTCAGGTTCCACCATTATTTTCCACATTGGCGGCACATGTAATACAGCATTCTAGTGCTCTGAGAGTTTCGTGGGCCCTTGGGCCCGTTGAGCCTGGGTAAATCGTGTGTGCAGGGCCATGCTTCCATGCACAGGCACAGGTGGGTTGGGCAAGCCCGCTTCCACTCAGGCCACAGCATCTTCCTTGACGGAGCTCACGGACTACATCCATCACCTGGGCTCAGCGCTAGCCAACCTGAGCCCCTGCTCCATCCCACACAGAATCTACCGCCAGGCCCACAGCCTGCTCTGCAGCTTCCTGCCATGGTCTGGAATCTCTACCAAGGGAGGCATTGAGTACAGCCGCATCATGTGACGCCAGCCTGGCAGCCTCTACGCCCTGTGGAGACCACCTTCCTGTCCTTGTCACCTCTGCTGTCTTCTGCAAGGAGCTGCAGCTCAGGTGCTATGCGGGCTCAGGAGCAGAGCATGGGTCTTGTCTCCCGCAGGTAGGTACAGACATGAGGGTTCAGTGAACCTGGCACCTCCAGCCACACAAACAGAAGTCCCTAGACAGTGGTCCGTAAGCACTTCCCAGCCAGCCTGAAAGCTTTGCAGAGGAGCGTGGGGGGAGAGATACTTTAAGCTTCTCACTACAACTTGGATCCCCATTTCCCAAATTGCTTTTTTGCTAGATAATGCAATTTGAAAAGGTACAGAAACGTCCAATCTTTCCTATCCATGGCCCCTAACTGCATGGCTCCTCATGCAAGCGTACCCAGGGACCGTGTGTTATATCTGCTCCAGAATTGTACACATACCTCAACTGTAGCATCCACTGCCACCAGTGCTTCTCCACATGGCATTGTTAGAGGTCCAGTGGTGCAACCAGGTCAACATTGGGAGGGGCCTCGGGACTCCCGAGTCCCATCTCTGTGTGCTTGGGCTGTGCTCACATGGCAGGCCCCGTGGCCACCTTGGGGTGCACACCCAGGTATGTACTTTTTTGTGCCAGGACTAAGCCTTGTGACCACTGGCAGGACTGGGCTTTGGGGTCCCCTGGCCCAGCTGCAGCTCATAGACCAGTAGTGGGGTGGTTGAGTAACCACGGTGTCCTCATCCTGCCATGCTATCTTCCTTACAGGCTCCCCAGCTCCTTCCTGCTTCTGGAAACATCTCTTCCACGCACTGCGCTGATCCCACCTCCACACACATCGTCCCCGTCGCCCAGCAGATGTGGCTGGATTCACTAGGGAGAGTCCCGCTCCGGGCCTCTCCCCCCGTGCTGCCTGCAGCTCCTTCCTGTAAAGCTGACTGAGGAGAGACAGGTGCTGCGGCACCCTTAACTCAAGATACAGAGGCTGCAAAAATAGTGGGTACAGTAAAAGGAATGCCAGGCCTTTGTCCTACACCCAAAGAAGCCTGCAGGGGGGGAGGCCTGCAGGCCTCTGCTCCTGCTCCTCCACAGGAGGCTAGTGAGGGGTGGGCAGCGTGGAACTGGCTCTTCATGAGAGCGTGGAGCTCCAGAGCTTGGTGCCTGTCACAGGTGGTTAGCTACCAAGGCCGCGCTCTGCCTCCCGGAGGCGGCCTGCTGCCTGCTTCCTGTGGTCCGAAGGGGTGGGCCTGCCTGCGGGAGCGAGGTGTGCTCTGTGCCGCTGGCCTGTGCTGGGAGCTGGGCTGAGCCATGCCACAAGGCTCCCCGGATCTTCTGCCTGCCCTTCTATGAGTGGAGAGCTCTGAGGCCTAGCCAGGTCAGGTGGGAGGAGGAAGAGGCTGAGCACAGCAGGTGCCACCGCTGCTGCCAGCCGCTTGGCCCCCCCGCAGGCAGTGGGCCGCTCCCCGCCCCTCCGTGGGGTGAGTCATGCGCACGTCACTCCTCCAACATCCCACCCTTCTACACCAAGCTGCTTGCTGCCAGTCCTGCCCAGCACTCCTGCAGTGTACCCGGAGCCCTGGCAGAGGGTCCTCATGGCCCCTCCCTCCACCAGCCTGAGGAGGAAGAGGGAGGAGCAGCTGGCCAAATGGGGCATCAGTGACTGAACGTTTCCCTCCCCAGCATCTCCTGGCTCCTGGCTTCCAGGGAGCTGAAGCCAGCTCAGGCCTCCGTCTGACCTCACAGAGGGTAAGGCTCCTCACAAGGCAGGCAGGCCTGGCAGGAAAAGAAAAAAAAATACTGCAACAGTGCTGGCCAGCAGTGGCCATGCTGCCGCCTGGTGTTACCGTGGGCCAAGGCCCCAGCCCCATGTCCTCGAAATCAATGGTGATCGTGTGATTTTCATTTCAACTCTGTGGTCAGGGAAGAATCTTCCAGAAGGTTCTTCCTTGGACATTCACAATCTAGCTCAGAGGCCTTGCCCTGCCTTCCCTCTTTCCTACCCCCTAATCAACTACTGCAGCGTCCAGCCCAGTGTTGAACAGATTGTAGTGTTTCGTCTCATTACAAAATAAACAGACCTTAGCTGGTCACATCCTGCTCTAGCACCCACTTGCCAAACCGTGTGGCCCCTGCCCGTGGCCCCTGCCCATGGCCAGGCCCGTGGCGGGGCTGCAGGCTGTTTGGCCACTGCTTGTTCTGAGGTGCGTCCAGCCAGTGGGTGACTTGTGCGGTTAGTGCAGAGGAGTGCGATCCTGGGGCACCCCCCAAAAAAACCCTGCTCCCCGGCCCCCAGCTGTTTGCCTACAGCACCCCCAGGTCTCCCCCCCTAAAGCCCTCCAGATCACAGAACAGGACCAGGAGATATTTCTGTCCCCACATGAGGAGGTGTGACTTCGAGAGAGGAGCAGAAGAGTCACAGCGCCATTCCAGGGCTTCAGACCAACCTGGACGAGCAGCTGAGTCTCAGCCTGAGCCCCGGGAAGGGTGCGCACCTCTGTGCTGGGAGGGTTGATTCTCCTGGGGCCCTGCATATGCCCCCTGAGGACCACCTCCCAGCCGCCCGTAGACCCACCCTCACCCTTGTAGGCCTCCGTCTCCGGCACAAACTCATGGTTGTTGTCCCACCTAGTGTTTTGGGGTTTTTTTTTGTTATTTTGTCAGTCATGGGTCTTGAACTCTGGGTCTGGGCGCTGTCCCTGAACTCTTCATCTCAAGGTGAGCGCTCTACCACTTGAGCCACAGCACCACTTCGTTTTCTGGTGGTTTATTGGAGATAAGAGTCTCAAGGAGTGTCATGGACTTTCCTGCCCGGGCTGGCTTTGAACCATGATCCTCAGATCTCAGCCTCCTGAGTAGACAGGATGGCAGGCGTGAGCCACCAGCGCCCGGCAACCTACTGTGTTTAAAATTGCTGGCAGCAGTGCTTACATTGGTGCTTGATGGGGCCCCGCCGACGTGGCCCCCACATGGCAGCCCAGCATCCCACGGGGCTTTTGCACATCTTACTGTGTAGATCCGAGCGTCTGCACACAAGCCAGTTTATAGCCGCTTTTTTACAGCAAGTGTGTTATACAGGGGGAAAGAGCCTGGACCAGGCTGCAGATGACTCCTGCAGCCTACGTGGCAGCCATGTTTTCACCATTCAGTGATCAGGACGGGTCTGCGGGGAAAGCTAGGGCCAGCTGCGGGGCTGACTCCCCGGGTGCCAGCAGTGAGCTCAGCCACGAGTAGAAAATTGACTTCTACTGTGAGCACCAACTTCCTCCCACAGCACGTGTTGGAAACTTCCAGGTCTCTTTGTCACCCAGAAGTAACACTACGTCACTGACCACATTTCCTGCAAAGCAACACCCAGCGCCAGACCACATTCAAGGGGAGAGGGCTGCAGAGGGCCATATATGGGACACATGGCTTATCTGGGGTCACCTGGGCGGCTACTGGATGGCCATTGTAGATGCTCTGTTCCTGAGCCTGTGCTGTGTTCTGAGCTTTGGCCAGCTCCCCGTCAGTGCGGGGATCTTGTATTGACAGCTTTGACGACCCACTGCACCCCTATCCCCCCGCGCAGCAGTGGGTGGTGGGAACCGCCGGGTGCCGGGTGCCGTTTCCTCAGCAGCCTCCCGTGTCTGCCTCAGGTCCTGGCTCCTCCAGTCCTGCCCGAGTGGATGAGGACAAAAGCAGCTGCTTGTCACCCAGCGGGCACTACCGTGCAGACCACTAGACGACCACATCCCTGCCTCCCCGTTCTAGTCCCAACTGCTCTTGGATGCAATGTCCCCAACCCGCCTCGTGCCCCTGGGGCTGTGTCCCCCACCCAGAAACCAAACCCACATGCTCAGGAAAATCTAAGTGCCCGAGGTCGGAGCTCTCCTGCATCCTGTGTCCTAGGGACCCAGGAAATGCTCAGTGATGGAAATGGGGTTCAGGAGAAAGGAGGGGCCGCGCCACGTGCGGCCTGAGCGGGAGTAGCACTTGCCTGAAGCCTGATGCTTACCGGCAAGGGGCTAAGAGGCAGGCCCGGAACCCCACCACCCACTGCACTGTGGGTGCCCTGGGGTTGCTGGGCGGTGTATGGAGCCACCAGGATGAGGTGACAGTGGCAGTGCCAGGACCGCCCCGCTGCCGACCAGTGCAGACCGAGATGCCAATGGAGCCCGGGCTGAAGCCCATGCCTGGGATTGCAGGTGTGCTGTGCGCACCACTCCCAGCTAACACTGGGCTATTTTCCCAAACTCACGTGATGACAGATCAGTGACAAGAAGGTGCAGGCCTTGGCTTTTACTGAGATTAGACCTGAGGACTTCCCAGCCTCTCAGGAACCAGATTCTCCTCCTGGCCTCTCGGGAACAAGTGGCTGACTGGAGTTGGGTCTGGCTGTGAGGGCATGGCCACGCTTCCATGTCTTCTATCCCTCCCACGGGCCCTCTTCCCTCCCCCCCTCACCTTCCTGAGGCTGGCCCAGATCCGGTGCTGGGCAGCTGGGGGGTGGGGGTGGCATCTCCCTGGGGGAGGGCTACTGCTGGCGCTGAGCCTTTGCTCTGGGATCTGCCTCTTCCTGCTCTTCTGCCATACTTTCCCTGCTGTCCTCAGCCCTGGCTCTCGGAACCCCTAGGACCTCTCACATGCCCCAGAGCGGGTTCTCTTGCACAAGGGACACATGGACTCCTCCAGGGCCCTCCAGGATCTCTTGGACCTAAGCCCCAAGCCCTCAGGGGGAATGAGCTGGGAAGGGGCACCCATGGCTGGGTCCATGCCGGAACTGGAAGCTGGGGAGAGAAGAAAGGAGAGTCACCAGAGGGAGCCAAAGGGAGGCCACATGGGCAGCCGGCAGCCCCCCTTGGAGTCCCTGTCAAACCCTCAAAACAAGGGGATGGCTGGCACGCTGGCATGTTCCCTTGCCGAGAACTGCCAAAGGGTGGAGGGGAGGGTCACTGGCTCCAGCTGTAAGGCTGCCTCATCGTACAAATGGAGAAACTGACGCCAGCCAGGGAGCTGCCGACAAGAACCCCGACCCACGGCTCATCAAATTCACAAGCAGAACAAGAACCCTGAACTCTTTTTGGGGGGGTTGGTTATGGGGCCTGAACTCTGGGCCTGGGCGCTGTCCCTCAGCTCTTCAGCTCAAGGCGAGCGCTCTACCACTTGAGCGACAGCGCCACTTCTGGTTTTCTGGTGGTTTATTGGAGATAAAAGAGTTTAACAGACTTTCCTGCCCCGGCTGGCTTTGAACCTTGATCCTCAGATCTCAGCTTCCTGAGTAGCTAGGATGACAGGCATGAGCCACCAGCGCCCGGCCTAAGAACCCCAAACTCTTGATCGATCCAGGAGCCTCATTCTTGCTTTGGCCCCAGCCCTGGCTCATCACCTGGGAGTTTGATGAGAGCACATCCGTGGCCTGCACTCAATCGAGGCTCAGGGACAGGGATACATTCATTGGGATCTTAGTGCCTGGAGCATGACTCCCCGCCCGCCTTGGAAGTGTCCCGAACACTCTGCTCTTTCCTAGTCCCTGACAGACGTATGGAAAATGGGGAAACGGCCCATTTGGAAAGTCCCTGGGGTCTTAGCCTCCGATTTCCAGTCCTGCCTCAAAGGCGCTCACCTTTATTTCCCAGGTTGTCCCTGGGCTTTCGGGCTTCCAGAAGGGCTGAGGAGTGGCTGTTACCTGGACCCGGAGTTCCCTGGGACAGGTCCAGGGGCCAGGCTGAGCCTTCAGGCCGTGGCAGGCTGCTCCCAGCCAGCAGCCGGCCCAGCCAGTGGCTCTCACACTGGCCGGCTGGCTGCACGTGGCCTGGCAGGTAAAAAGCCAGGCTTCGGAGGTGACGCAGGCGGAAGTTCTTGGGCTTGCTTCCCTGGGTATTGGGGCACTGCTGCTGCTGGGTCCCCAGGCCACCTTCGTAGATGTTGGATGGTGTGTCTGGGTGGCTGGGGTGTCCTCGGACCCAGCTGACTGCATCTGCAAGGGAGAGAGCCAGGAAGGAGGGTGATGGCCAGCCAGCCCACAACCTGCCTTGAAGACCAATGCGTATGATGGGCTGTATCCCTAGCCAAATGAGCTCTGTTTCCTGCCTTTCTGCCATCCCTTCCTCACATTTCTTCTCCAATCAACAGGCAGCCGTTAAAAAGCGTGGAACTGCCAGTTGTTGTCTTGCACCTGTAATCTAGCTACTCAGGAGGCTGAGATCTAAGGATCATGATTCAAAGCCAGCCCAGGCAGGAAAGTATATGAGCTTCTTTATCTTTAATGAACCATGAGAAAACTGGAAGTGGCGCTGTGGCTCAAGTAGTAGAGCGCCAGCCTTGAGCTGAAGAGCTGAGGGACAGTGTCCAGGCCCAGAGTTCAAGCCCCACAACCAACCCAAAAACAAACAAACAAAAACCCTGGAACCTCGGCTCTGAAATCCCTCTCAGGATTTTGATCCTTTTGTACCAGCCTTTAGTGCCCTCTACCCTAGGAAGGGAATTCTGGTCCAAGTATCAGAATTTCACAGTGGGTACAAAAAGACAGTGGCCAGCCCAAGGTCCACAGCATGTATGCATGTCCCTGAAGCCACCCCCATGGCTTTGGGCCCAGGTCAGGACAAGAGGACATCTCTCTTGCCACTCCTCCTCACATCCTGGCACCTTCTCTTATGCGCAGCTCAGAGAACGCACAGACCAAGGCATCCATGGAGGGCCAGTATGGTTGGGCAGGAATGGCCAGGCCTTGTGTGCAGCAGGGCCCTGCTCTCCCCTGCCTAGGGGATGGGTCTGCAGGTCTCCCATGGCAACAGACTCTTATGACATCACAGTGAAGATCCTGTCCTTCCTAGGCCTTCTAGTTTGGGAGAGGTTGTTACCCAGGGCAGGGTGAAATGAGGGCCGCAAAGGAAGTTGCTGGTTCCTTATATGACTCAGGATAAGCCACACCAAACAGATTGTACTCTGGCAAGCTGGACAGTCATTCTCTGGGATGACCCCTGGGGATATCAGCTTCCTCATCTGTGGGGGAGATTGAAGCATGCTTTGAGCATGCTGAAAAGGTGGTTCTTGTGACTAGACCTGATACTTCATTGTTGAACTGTCTGTTTTCCCACACCGTCCTGGGTAGTACCTGTAAGGATGTGGAAGAATTGAATTATATTGCTGGTGAAAATGTAAATGTCACAATTTAGTAATCATCCAGGTTGGAGATGTAATTCAGTGTTAAGCATGGGCTTTACATGAACAAGGCCCTGGTTTCAGTTCAGTGTACACACATGCACACACACAACCATCTAATTTTCTCTACTGTCAGATACCATCATCTGTACATAGGGAAAAACACTGGAGAATCCACATTGAAAACAATCGTACCAGATTGAGGTGTTTTTTTTTTTTTTTTTAGTATTGAATTCAAGGTCTAATGGCTGCTCCTTAATTTTGTTGCTCAAGGTTAGTGCTCTACCACCTGAGTGTCGGCTCTACCTCCAGCTTTTCAGTGATTAGAGATAAGAACCTCATGGACTGTTTTACCTGGGCTGGTTTGGAACACCATCTTCAGATCTCAGCCTCCTAAGTAGCTAGGATTACAGATGGAAGCTCCTGGTGAACCATTTAAAATTAGCTTCTGTGTCTTGTTCCAGATAACAGTGGATGTTCACTTATTTGCTGTGGGTTTCCAGTTATTCCCAAAGCCATTTTGTTATAGATGGCTATTTTTTTTTTAACTTCAAGTGCATTGTCACTTGTTGGATTGGCTGCAATGTATGACTATCTCATCTCTGTTTGAATTCCACACACCGAGTTCCCTTTTCCTTTGTATACTGTTGAATTCAGTGTTCCATACTATTATCAATCCCATATGGCATCCGTATTTCAGAGCCAATAATTTTACATTATGGGTATACAGCAAGCTCGCCTTTCATGTGAATTTATTGCGCGCATATTTAAGAAGCTAAACATACATGAAGAAATAGAAGTTTCAAAACACTCGTTATTCCTGCGTGTGCACTTTGCACAACTCAGTTGATGCACGAGTCTCAAGTCTCGCGTTGTCTCTCGCACACACCAAGTTCGATTCTTTTACTTGGCTGATGCCACAGTGGACCGGCAGAGGGCGGCCTTCACCACAGCGGCCTCTCCGCCGGGGCGGGGTCGGCCTTCCTCGTCGCCCACCTTTCTGGGCTCCGTTCATTTCCATTCCCAGCCGGTCTTTGTCTCGTTTCCCGAACCCTGCGGTGGGCACCAGGGCGTGTTCCTGATGGGGACTCCGCGGGAAGGGACCAGGGTTACCGTGACAACCGCAGGCACGCTAGGCTCGCGGAGGAAACTCCCCGAGCCGGAGCGGGCCAAGCCGAGTGCGCGTGCGCCGAAGCCGAGTGCGCGCGCACACACCTCCCTGGATCGTCCTCTGCGCGTGCGCCGGAGCCGAGTGTGCGCGCGCGCGCAGCTCGGTGGAAAGCCCTCTCCGCCACTGTGTGTGTATCCTGCATCCACTATTCGCTGCGGATGCTTTTCTTCTTGACTTTGATCTGGCGACCGCCCCTTTTACACACACGCTGGAGAGAAACGGTGCTGTGCAAGGATCCGGGAGGGAGACCGGGCTTCATGAGACTGTAGCGCTCGCGAGGGTATATAGACCTTACAGACGCGAGAGAATGAGAAGCATTACGGGACGTGCCACCCAAACTGTCCAGCACGCTGTAGGCACTCAGCGCGTGCCCACCGGTGTCAAACGTCAGCCAAGGGGGTGGAAAGACAGGCGTCGAGTGGCGGCGCGAAGCCCGGACTAGAGTCGGAACGTCCCAGGCCAGCCTCCTTTCCTATGCGCATGCGTGCGTGAGGAGGCGGCTTCGCGTTCCACCAAGTTTGGCCCAGCCGCTCGCCGTCCGGTGTTCCGCAGGTTGCCATAGAAACCCGAGAGCGCTGGGCCCGCGAAAGCTGGGGCGTCCGCGACGCGGCGGGGACCGCGGCTCCCGGGAACCAGAGCGCCATGTCTTTCCGCGACCTGCGCAGTAAGGCGGCTCGCCCTTTGTGTGCTCGGGTCCTGCGGAGACCCGGGACTTGGTCAGCGCGTCTGAGCGCCCGGGCAGGCCGTCCCCCTGCGGGCCCCACAGGGCCAGGCCCGGCCTGTGGCTGACAGAACTTTCCAGAACCGGGTGTTGATGGACAGTTCTGTCAGGTACCGGCCACGCGTGGCTTGAGCATCTGAAATGTGACTCTAAAGCGAGTCCGGAAGCGGACGTTAAGCTTTCAGGGTGGCGTTGGCCCAGCCGCCCGGGCCTGCGGGGTCTGCGGGGTCTGCGCGGCCTGCGGGGCCTGCGGGGCCTGCGGGGCCTGCGGGGCCTGCGGGGTCTGCGGGGTCTGCGCGGCCTGCGGGGTCTGCGCGGTCTGCGGGGCCTGCGCGGCCTGCGGGGCCTGCGGGGCCTGCGCGGCCTGCGGGGCCTGCGGGGCCTGCGCGGCCTGCGGGGCCTGCGGGGTCTGCGGGGCCTGCGGGGTCTGCGGAGCCTGCGCGGCCTGCGCGGCCTGCGGGGCCTGCGGGCCCGCCGCACGCGGACCCGGCGCCGGGGTAGCTTCACGTTCGAGGAAGCGGCCGAGTCTGGCCGAGGCGGGGGTTGGAGGGAGAAGGTAGTTCCAGCTGCTTCTTTAAAATTCTTTCTCGGTGTGCCCGCTGTGGGTCTTGAACTCGGGGCCCGGGCGCCGTCCCTGAGCTGTTTTGCTCTCTCACCTGTGCCGCAGGCCACGTCCGGCTTTGCTCGCGGTGGAGGGGAGGGCGGAGTCTCTCGGACTCACCTGTCCAGGCTGGCTTCGGACAGCGATCCTTAGCTCCCAGCCTCCCGAGTAGCAGGATTATGAGCATGAGCCACCCTGGCCTGGCTTCGGCTACTTTTTTATTGAGGCTCTATCCCTCCCATTCCTGGAACCTTTTACTTTGAAAAAACGTTTTTCATCTTGTTTTAAAATGTATCCTCTACCACATACTGGCAGTTTAAAATACGTGCCGCCAAAGCACATATGCAACTGTTTTAACAATTTTTTTTTCTCGTGACATTTTATAATGCCGTGTAGTTCTTATTTTGCATGGAAAAGCCAAAAGATACCGGAAATTAATGTCATCCTATTTTCTTATACAGCATCTACTTTTCTCATTGAACTTTAGGCTTTTTTTTTTTTTTTTCGGGTAACATATTAAGTATTTTTAAGTTCATCACTCTGGCAGTCATTAAAACTGTTGGTGGCAATGAACCAATAAAGGAAAGCAGAGGCAATATCTGATATTAACTACTTGTTAAAAGTAAGCCAGGTGCTGGTGGCTCACGCCTATAATCCTAGCTATTCAGGAGGCTGAGATCTGAGGGTTGCAGTTCAAAGCCAACCCAAGCAGGAAAGTCCATGAAACTCTTATGTCCAATAAACTACTCAGAAAAGGCTGGAAGTGGTGCTGTGGCTCAAGTGGTAGAGCACTAGCTTTGAGCACAGAGAAGCTTGGGGCAGTGCCAAGGACCTCAGTTCAAGCTCCAGGAACAGTAAAAAAACCCCAAAAAACAAAAAGTTGTCCTTTCTGAGTTCAAGCACCAGTACCAGCATAAAAGTGAACGATACCTTTTTTTAAGTAACTGTCCTTTAATGAGGAGCTAACCATGCCGTTACCTTGACAGATTTCACAGAGATGATGAGGGCCCTAGGATACCCACGACATATTTCTATGGAGAATTTTCGCACACCCAATTTTGGACTTGTTTCTGAAGTGCTTCTCTGGCTTGTGAAAAGGTTAGCATAACATTAGATGCTTCTGGAAGTGACATATTTAACCTTAGTGCCTGTCTTGATTTCAAGGGCCATTAGCTACTCACAATTCTGATTACTTGGAGGTCTTAAATAGATTTTTTTTGTCTGTAGTGGGGCTTGAACTCTGGGCCTGGGCACTGTCCCTCAGCCCTTCAGCTCAAGGCTAATGCTCTACCACTTGAGCCACTGCCAGTTTTCTGGTGGTTTATTGGAGATAAGAATCTCATGGAAGGAGTCTGAGATCTGAGGATAGAGGTTCAAAGCCAGCCTGGGCAAGAAAGTGAAACTAATGGCCAATTAATCACCAGAAAACCAGAAGTGGCACTATGGTTCAAGTATTAGTGCTAGCCTTGAGCTGAAGCGCTAAGGGACAGCAGACAGGCCCAGAATTCAAACTCCACGACCCACACACAAAAAAAAAGTCTCATGGACTTTCCTACCTGGGCTGGCTTTGAACCTCTATCCTCAGATCTTAGCCTCCAAAGAAGCTAGGATTACAGGCGTGAGCAGACGGCACCTGGCTAGATTTATTTTTATAAGCTGAATCCTGAATTTTATTTTTAAGTCGCTATACCAGTTCTTAGGGGGGCTGTGCTCTGTTGGTAATTTGTGTTACTTTTTTTTGTTGTTGGTCATGGGGCTTGAACTCTGGGCCTGGGTGCTGTCCCTCAGCTCTTCAGCTCAAGGCGAATGCTCTACCACTTGAGCTACAGCGCCACTTCCAGTTTTCTGGTGCTTTATTGGAGATAAGAGTTTCACGGACTTTCCTGCCTGGGCTGGCTTTGAACCGCGATCCTCAGATCTCAGTCTCCTGAGTAGCTAGGATTACAGGCGTGAGCCACCAGCACCCAGCTTGTGTTACTTTTGAAGTTTTTTTTTTTTTTTTTAATCTTAGCATCTTGGTCAAGGCCTTAGAGCCTCATGCTAGCAACCCACTTTCTCTTTGATAGACTTTTTGTAGGTTGACTCATGTTTGTTCTCTTCCTGATAGGTATGAGCCTCAAACTGACATCCCTTCAGACATTGATACTGAGCAAGACCGAGTTTTCTTCATTAAGGCAATTGCCCAGTTCATGGTTAGTTCACAGTTATTTTGTGGTATTGTGAAAGTAAGTAAGGAAGGGATGTGTCCTGGTTAGGGCTAACTTTGAAATTGAATAATAGGGTTTACTTTCTACAACATTCCGTTGCTAGTTTTCTGTGGCATCATAACCAAAAAAGTTATTTTATTGGGGGAAGCCTACTTCATTACTTGTTTATTTTTAATAAATATTATGTTTTATGGTTCAAATTTTTTTTTTTTTTTTTTTTTTTTTTTGTCGGCCGTGGGGCTTGAACTCTGGGCCTGGGCGCTGTCCCTCACCTCTTCAGCTCAAGGCGAGCGCTCTACCACTTGAGCTACAGCGCCACTTCCGGTTTTCTGGTGGTTTATTGGAGATAGGAGTCTCATGGTCTCTCCTGCCCGGGCTGGCTTTGAACCGCGATCCTCAGATCTCAGCCTCCTGAGTAGCTAGGATTACAGGCGTGAGCCACCAGCGCTCGGCTGGTTCAAATATTTTTAAAATGGTAGAGTACAGTAATATTCTACTTTGTCTACTCTGGGCTCAACTCTACTTTGTTGGTTTATTTTTTTGTTGGTTATGGACTGGGCACTGTCAGAGTCTAAGTGCTGTCCCTGAGCTCTTTGCTCAAGGTTAGTGCTCTACCATTTTGAGCCACAGATCCAATTCCGGTTTTTGAGTGGTTAATTGTAGCTGAGGCTCATGGGGACTTTTTTCCCCAGCCTAGCTTTAAACTGTGATCCTTAGATCTCAGCCTTCCGAATAGTGAGGATTACAGGTATGAGCCACTGGTGGTGGTTCAGTTCTACTTTCAATAGCTATTTTAAGTTTCTTTCAGAGCTTCTTTATGCATACCTAAGCAAATAATACATGTTCTTTTTCCATAAAACTTCTTGTACATAACTGCTATATACCACTATGTAACATCTTTCTTTCTTCACTTATTAGTATATTTTGGAGAACTTTCCAAATACATAAAGAATGCTTCCAGATGGGCTTTGGAGGCTCATGTCTATAATCCTAGCTACTCAGGAGGCTGAGACCTGAGGATCCCAGTTCAAAGCCAGCACAGGCAGTAAAGTTTGTGAGACTGACTCTTATCTCCAATTAACTAGCAGAAAACTGTAAGTGTTGCTATGACTCAAAGTGGTAGCGTGTTATCCTTGAGCAAAAGAGCCCAAGGACAACATCCAAGCCTTAAGTTCAAGCCCTATGACCACCACCAACAATAAAAAAAGAATGCATTCAGCTGGCAAAGTGGCTTAATGGTAGAGTGCTTGCCTAGCATGCATGAAGTCCTGGGTTTGATTCCTCAGTACCACATACACAGATAAAAGCCTGAAGTTGTGCTGTGGCTCTAGTGGTAGAGTGCTAGTCTTGAGCCAAAGAAGTTCAGGGACAGAGCCCAGGCCCTGAGTTCAAGCCTGAGGACTAGCGGGGGGAAAAATGCGTTCGGCCCTGTTTTTCATTGGTTGTTATTGTGCCTGGGCTGTGATTCTGCTTGTGCTCCTTGGCATTGCTGTGGATGACAAGCATACGCCACTTCCTCCAGCCACTGTGCTCCTCAAGGGTCACATGGCACCTCATTCAGCCATTGGTTGAGATGGCGTCCTGAGAACTTTTATGCCTAAGTGGGCCTAAAACTTCAATCCGCCAACCTCTACTTCCCAAGAAGTTAGCATTTCAGGCTTTTGCCACCACGCTCAGCCTTTTGTTCTCTTAAACTTGATTCATATTGCTTGCAGGGGCTCCCATGATTTATGTAACATGTAAGTATTTAATTGATTTCCAATTTTTACTCTTTGAAACGATACTGTAATAAATAATCTATTCCTATCATTTTGTGTATGAGTATATCTCTCAAGAAAATCCTTAGGATTGTAATTTTGGGGTCAGAAGATAGGTGTATTTGTTATTTTGGTGTCTTTTACCAAAATGATCTCCATTACTTAGGTATTTTAACCTTAATTATTGGCAGAGACTTTTTCAAATTATCTACATGGGATTTGATTTAGACATTTCATGGAAAGGGCCTTAATCATTGTGTGTGTACATCTAAAAATAGGCCACAAAGGCACATATAAAACTCAATACCAAGAAGCTCTACCAGGCAGATGGGTATGCGGTGAAAGAACTATTGAAGATCACATCTGTGCTTTATAATGCTATGAAGAGCAAAGGGATGGAAGGCTCTAAAATAGGAGAGGAAGACATCAGCAAGTTCAAGTTTGATCTAGGCTCCAAGGTAAGGACGGTGCCAGGTGTGCAGCTGGGGACAGTTGTCTACCCTCAGACTTGGGGATGGGACGTGGCTGACACTGGAAGTTCTTTCTTGTTGCTGGTCAGTTTGTTGCACTAAATTAATTCAACTGTTTGAATAAAGCCTGTCATTTGCCAGGTAGTGATCAAATACTGAGGATGCAGGTGAGGACAAAGGAGACAGAAACAGGGTTTCCGTGCTTAGTTGGAGGAGTCACACTGAACAGCAGGAGTGAAAGCACAGGTGGTCCAGTGTAGTTATTCTGCCCTACAGAATGACGGAACAGGGGCCAGGGATGGAGGGCTGCCTGGATTGGATAGCTTCTCAGCAAAGATATGAGAGAAGAAAGGCCATACTGGCAAGGGTGGGAAAAGGTGTTCAGGATGAGCATGTGTGTCTGAGGAACAGCAGGGAGGCCCTGTGGGGAGAGCCATGGGGGAGGCGGTGACAGCCCCTCCAGCCCCTGGAAAGCCTTCGATTTGATACTGAGGTGAAAAATGGAATTTTGAGCAGAGATGTACCTATTAAAAGCATCATTCTTGGGCTGGGAAGGTGGCTTAGTGGTAGAGTGCTTGCCTTGCATGCATGAGGCCCTGGGTTCAATTCCTCAGCACCACATAAGCAGGGGGGAAAAAATGCTGGAAGTGGCGCTGTGGCTCAAAAGTGGCAGAGCTCTAGCCTTGAGCTGAAGAGCTGAGGGACAGCGCCCAGGCCCAGAGTTCAGGCCCCACGACCGGACCAAAAAAAAAAAAAAAAGCATCATTCTGAGCTGGTTGCCTGGTCTCTCACACCTGTAATCCTAGCTACTCAGGAGGCTGAGATCTGAGGATCATGGTTCAAAGCCAGCCTGGGCAGGAAAGTCCATGAGACACTTATCTTCCAAGTAAACACCAAAAAACCAGAAGTGGCGCTGTGGCTCAAATGGTAGAGTGCTTGCTTTCAGCTGAGGGACAGCGCCTAGGCCTAGAGTTCAAGCCCCATGACTGACCAAAAAAAAAAAAGGATCATTCTGACAATTCACTCTATGAAGGTTAAAATGTGTTTGTGACATGAGCTAAGTATCACTATCCCACAATATTGTGAAATTTATGTAATCACTTAGTAAAGAAATTAAAAAGAAGAAAAAAAGGATCATAGTCAGGCATGGTATCACACATGCTACTAGGGAGGCTGAGACTAGATGAGTGCTTGAACCTAGGAGTTCAACTGTTGCAGGATACTGGTCTCGTCAGCTTTCTCTTGCCTATACCTCCTGTTGCAGATGCAGATTCAGCCTGACTTGACATTTGGTTTCAGAGAGATTAGAAGTCCAGAAGTTAGTTTGTGTTCCCAAACAGTTCCTTGGAACTCTTGGGGGTGGGCTTGTGCCTAAAGGTTACAACTCACCTTAACAGACTGCTGCTGAGTGTTATCAAAACCTGAGGTTCCTATTTTTGTTTGCCCTCAAGATCTCAGATTTGAAAGCAGCCAGGCAGCTGGCTTCGGAAATCACCGCCAAAGGAGCATCTCTGTATGACTTGTTGGGAAAGGAGGTCGAGTTGAGGGTAAGTAATGTGCAGAGAAAAAATGCAGACTGTTCCTTACAGTGCTCACCGGAAAAGGAAGTATAGACAGATTTTTGTCCATCCGGACCATCTCTATCGGTGTTCAAACACATCCCCAATTATCTCTGAGATACAGATTATTACACTAGACTCACTACTATCAAGTAATTTTTTTTTTTTTTTTGTGGGTCATGGGGCTTGAACTTGGGGCCTGGTCGCTGTACTTCAGCTCTTCACTCAAGGCTAGTGCTCTACCACTTGAGCCACAGCATCACTTCTGGTAATTTTTAAGTAGAATTGGTCCTATTAAGAGACTTGAATTATTTACTTACTTATTTTTTGTTGATTGTGGGGCCTGGACACTGTCCCTCAGCTCTTCAGCTCAAGTTGATCTCTCTACCACTTGAGTCACACGCCACTTCTGGTTTTTCTGGTGGCTAATTGGAAATAAGAGTCTCATGGACTTTCAAGCTGGGCTGGCTTTGAACCATGATCCTCAGATCTCAGCCTCCTGAGTAGCTAGGATTACAGATGTGAGCCACTAGCGCCCTGAGGAGACTTGATTTTTACCTTTGTTTATTTGTAAATGGGATGGTCCATCCTTAAAGCTTTTAGTTCTTTGAAAACTTGCAGTTTCAGCTGAAAATTTAGCAAACTATTAAAAAGGAAAAACCTCTAGAATTACTGTTTAAGAAATTGAAAAGCCAGGGCTGGGAAGATGGCTCAGTGGTAGAGTGCTTGCCTTGCATACATGAGGCCCTGGGTTCGATTCCTCAGCACCACATATTCAGAAAAAGCCTCAAGTGGCGCTGTGGCTCAAGTGGTAGAGCGCTAGCCTTGAGCTGAAGAGCTGAGGGACAGTGCCTAGGCCCAGAGTTCAGGCCCCACAACCTGCAAAAAAAAAAAAGAAAGAAATGCTACTGACTCATACCTGTAATCCTAGCTATGTGGAGGCTGAGATTAGGAGACCAAAGTTTCAGGCCAGTCTAAGCATCCAAGGCAGGCCCCCTTCTCAACCACTTGCTGAGTGCAGGAGCATACATCTGTCATCCTTGCTATGTAGGAGACTGAAAATCAAAGGATTGGGGTTTCAGGCCTATCTAGGTAGAAAAGTACATGAAAGTCCATCTCAGTGGAAGAAGATGAATATAGTATTGCACACCTATCATCTTACCTATTATGGAAAGTGAAAAATAGGTGGATTACAGCTCCAGCACATGCCCAAGCAGGAAGCAAGACCTTATGTAAAAAAATAACCAAGCCAGGTGCAGGTGGCGCATGCCTATAATTCTAGCTACTCAGGAGTCTGAGATCTGAGGATCACCGTTCAAAACCAGCTGGGGCAAGGAAAGTCCATGAGACTTTTATCTCCCAATTAACCACCAGAAAACTGGAAGTGGCATTGTGGCTCCAGTGGTAGAGCACTTGCCTTGAGCTGAAGAACTGAGGGATAGTGCCCAGGCCCCGAGTTCAAGTCCCATGACCACCAAAACAAACCCAAAATTTAAAAGGATTGGAGGCATAGCTTACATGGTAGAGAGCTTGCCTAAATGCAGTACCCTGAGTTCAATCCCCAGTACGAGGAGGGATGAGGGAGGGAAAAACTTTTTGAGCAGGCAAAGATGATACACACCTGTAATTCCAGCTGCTTGGGAGGCTAAGATTTTGAGTTCAGGCTCAACCTGGGCGACATGGCAGGACTCCATCTCGAAAAAAAATCTAGCAACCAATGGGAGAAACTTTTTCTGAAAGAATGTGTAAATTGTTCTGTTTCCCCTAGGAACTGAGAACTGAAGCCATTGCCAGGCCACTGGAAATCAACGAGACTGAGAAAGTGATGAGAATTGCAATAAAAGAGGTTTTGGTAAGATATTGCTTTTATCTTACATATTTGTGCCTGGGACTCAAAACAATTTCCTTCCCCCATCGGGCAGAACCAGGTATGCTTAGTAACCAGCACTATTTCAAGGAGAATCCGAAGGATTTCTAAGACATCTGTTGTTTCCCCTCAGAAATAAATAAGAGCAGTTTATCATGGTCTTAAAAAATGAGTAGGTTTAGCTAGGGTGCCAGTGGCTCATGTCTACAATCATAGCTACTTAGGAGGCTGAGATCTGAGGATCACAATTCAAAGCCAGCCTGGGAAAGGAAAGTCTGTGAGACTCTTATCTCCAATTAAACACCAGAAAAAACCGGAAGTGGTGCTGTGGTTCAAGTAGTAGAGTACTTGCCTTGAGCTGAAGAGCTCAGGAACAGTGCCCAGGCCCAGAGTTCAAGCCTCAGAACCACCACCACCACCACCATCACCAACAACAAAAAGAATAGTTTTGATGATTTCATAATTTTCAGTTAGTGAATACAGCTCTATTTAATCTTTTCTTTTTTTGGTCTGGTGGTGGAGCCTGTACTCTGGGCCTGGGCGCTATCCCTCAACTCTTCAGCTCAAGGCTAGTGCTCTCCCACCTGAGCCACAGCGCCACTTCTGGCTTTTTTTCTTTTTGTTTATGTGGTGCTGAGGAATTGAATCCAGGGCCTTATGCATGCAAGGCAAGCGCTCTACTACTGAGCCACCTTCCCAGCCCCTCTGAGCACTTTTTGCTGAAGTCTATTCTTTTTTTTTTTTTTTTTGGGTCCGGTCGTGGGTCCTGAACTCTGGGCCTGGGCACTGTCCCTCAGCTCTTCAGCTAAAGGCTAGTGCTCTACCACTTGAGCAACAACGCCACTTCCAGCTTTTTGCTTATGTGGTACTGAGGAATTGAACCCAGGGCCTCAGGCATGCAAGGCAAGCACTCTACCACTGAGCCACCTTCCTAGCCCTGCTGAAGTCTATTCTACAACTTTGAGCCACAGCCCCACTTCCAGTTTTTGAATGGTTAATTGGAGATAAGAGTCTCAGAGGGACTTTTCTTTATGATCCTCAGATTTCAGCCTCTGAGTAGCTAGGATTATAGGCATGAGCCACCAGTGCCCACCTTATTTTATTTTATTTTTTGGTCGGTCGTGGGGCCTGAACTCTGGCTTTGGCACTGTCCCTCAGCTCTACAGCTCAAGGCTAGCACCCTACCACTTGAGCCACAGCACCACTTCCGGCTTTTCTTGTTTATGTGGTGCTGAGAAATTGAACCCAGGGCCTCATGCATGCAAGGCAAGCATTCTACCACTGAGTGAACTTCCCAGCCCCAGTGCCCAGCTTATTTAACCAATTTTTTTTTTTTTTTTGGTCAGTCATGGGGCTTGAACTCGGCCTGGGTGCTGTCCCTCAGCTGTTCAGCTCAAGGCTAGCACTGTACCACTTGAGCCTGAGCCACAGCGCCACTTCCAGTTTTTGTTTTCTGGTGTTTAATTGGAGATAAGTGTCTCATGGACTTTCTATTTGTAGCTGGTAGTCAAGTCTTTGCCAGCAAGAAGGAAGAGGAGCCTTGTCCTTCAGTAGCCAGTAGTGGTTTAGGGCTGATGCCAGATCTGATGGAGAGATTTCCCAGGGTGCTCTCAGTCCTAATCAGAACACTCTTTTTGCCATATTCCTTTGTTTTCCTGAGCAGACACACCCACTTTTCATGAAAATATTTTTCTTTTCCTGAATCTATATGCTACTCTTCCTGGAACTAATTGGTTAAATGAGTCATTCCTGGAGACCATGTGTACATTGTTTGCTTTTGGGTTTATTCAACATGACATTGCAATCTTCAGGCTCAGGATGTGGTCCTTACAGACCTCATTGTCTTACTAATTCCTGTTAAATGTAGGCACAGATTCAGAAGACTAAGGACTTGCTCAATAATGTGGCATCTGATGAAGCTAACTTAGAAGCCAAAATTGAAAAGAGAAAACTAGAACTGGAAAGAAATCGGAAGCGACTACAGACCCTGCAGAGCGTCAGGTATATGTGAACTCCTATGTGGGTAGTGACAGCGAATAGAGAGGTATTTTGGAAAATAGAACAGAGACTAAGAGAATACTAATGGCATGACCTCTTAAAGCAGCAACCAGCCTGGTGTAAGGAGACTGCGTCACAGTGCATTCATGTGTGTATATGTGCTGCTTTCAATGTGTCTGGAAAATGGCTTAATTCTTGAGCTACCTTTAAGCTTTCATGGCTTCTTGAATGTAAGGTGAAGTAAAATCCAGATGTTGTAAGCTATGCAAAGCTTAGCCTCCTAAGATCATGACATAAAATCAGGTAAGACAACATATTTCCATATCTTGACTGAAGTAGATTTTAGACTTTAGATTATAATGATTTTTTTTTTTTTTTGGTGGGGGTCTGGTCGTGGGGCCTGAACTCTGGGCCTGGGCGCTGTCCCTCAGCTCTTCAGCTCAAGGCTAGCGCTCTACCACTTGAGCCACAGCGCCACTTCCGGCTTTTTTTTTTCTTTTTTGCTTATGTGGTGCTGAGGAATCGAACCCAGGGCCTCGTGCATGCAAGGCAAGTGCTCTACCACTGAGCCACCTTCCCAACCCCATAATGATTTTTCTCTTTTCTTTCTTTTTTTGGTCAGTCATCAGGTTGAACTCAGGTCCTATCTCTGTGCTCTTTTTGCTCAAGACTAACACTCTACCTCTTTGAGCTACACCTCCACTTCTGGTTTTCTGGTGTTAATTGGAGATAAAGAGTCACAGTCTTTCTTGCTTAGACTTGCTTTGACCCTCAGATCTCAGTCTCCTGAGTAGCTAGGATTATAGTCATGAGCCACTAGCAACTGGTTGATGATTTCTTATCTGTCAGCACTTTTATCTTTTTTTTCATTTTGTCAGTACTGGCATTTGAACGCAGGCCCTCACATTTGCTTAGCTTGCTATACTGGTGTTTTACCATTTAAGCCTTGCTTCCAAGCTGGCTTTTTGCAGTTTCTTTTTTTTTTTTTTTGTCGGTCGTGGGGCTTGAACTCTGGGCCTGGGAGCTGTCCCTCAGCTCTTCAGCTCAAGGCGAGCGCTCTACCACTTGAGCTACAGCGCCACTTCCGGTTTTCTGGTGGTTTATTGGAGATAGGAGTCTCACGGTCTCTCCTGCCCGGGCTGGCTTTGAACCGCGATCCTCAGATCTCAGCCTCCTGAGTAGCTAGGATTACAGGCGTGAGCCACCAGCGCCCGGCTTGCAGTTTCTTTAAGATGGAGTCTTGTGGTTTCTTTTCTGCCTGGGCTGCCTTTGAACCATGATCTTCTGGAGTTCAGCTTCCTGAGTAGCATTATAGATGTGAGCCACCAGTGTCCAGCTTTATCTTTCTTATGACTATACCTCATTGGAAATCCATTTTCAGATACTAGAAAATGCTAATAGAACACCTTCTAAGATAAACCTTAGAAGTGTAGTTTAAAAGATCATGAATTATTTTCAGCATATACACATGTATACACGCATATGTTCATAATCATACTATATAAATACAATATACATCATGTATACACATGTCTATATGTATATCTCATATACATTTGTATATGTGTATGTTTTGTAGGAGATAAATGTCTCGCTGTGTTGACCAAGCTAGTCTAAATGGCTAAGCTCAGATGCGCCTCTTCTTTCTACTTCTAGAGGAGCTGGACAAGGGGCCTCCTAAACGAAACTGAGAAAGTAGAACCCTAAGAAGGGAACAACTATCTGGTTTGATTTTGGAGAAGAAAAGTTGAAGAGAATAAAATTATAGTCCCAAGAGAAGGAGCACTATTTAAAATCACATGCCTATAATTCTCGCACTGGGGGAATTGAAGCAGAAGGAGAGTGAGTCTGAGGCTAGAATGGGCTACAATAGCCAGGCTCAAACAAACCCACCGACTATAGAATCTGGCATTTTAAGCTGGGTGTTGGTGGCTCACACTTATAACCCTAGCTACTCAGGAGGCTGAGATCTGAGGATTGTGCTTCAAAGCCAGCCTGAGCAGTAAAGTCTCAGAGATTATCATCTACAATTAACCACCAGAAAACCAGAATTGGTGCTGTGGCTCAAGTGGTACAATGCTTGCCTTGAGCTAAAGAGCTGAGGGACAGCGCCTAGGCCCAGAGTTCAGGCCCACGACAGACCAAGGAAGGAAGGAGGGAGGGAAGGAAGGAAGGAGGGAGGGAGGGAGGGGAAGGAAGGATCAATCTGGCATTTTAGCCAAAAGGAAGGATCACTGAGATGTCAGGTGTGATGGAAGGGCTGACTTAAGATTTATATTAGAGGAGGAAAAGGGAGTAGCCCTGGATAATGAGATGCCTTCACACTTTTGATAGGTCTAGTGGCCCATCTGAGCTTAGAAATTTTATTGTTCCTACACCATGTGACAGGGCTCTAGAGTGTTGACTCACATTAGCCAAATTCTGAAGAAAAGCCACATGCCAGTGGTTCACAGCTGTAATCCTTGCTACTCAGGAGGCTAAGATCAGGGAGATTGCAATTCAGAGGCATTCTAGGCAGAAAGGTCTGTGATATATCTTCAAAATAACCAACACAAAGCAAGCTGAAGGTACAGCTGAGGTAGAACACCAGCCAATTGAGCAAATGGAGAGAGTTGAAGGCCCTGAGTTGAAATCCCAGTACTACCTACAGCTGGTTTTGAAGGTTCAGTAAAATGATGAGGCAAAACTATATATACCAGGAACACAGCTGCAGCTCGTTGCCTGTGAGATGGACGAAGCCTTCTAACTGTGAGGATGCAGCTCTGCACTCTGCAGTTCTGCAGTTCTTCTCCTCAGTTCTGCTTTCTGCAGTTCTGTAGTTCTGCACTCCACAAGGCAGTTGTCTGAATGAAGGACCTTCTGTAATTAAAGATTTCCAAAGAAAGCCATGGTGGCATTTTTTTTTTTGTCGGTCGTGGGGCTTGAACTCTGGGCCTGGGCGCTGTCCCTCAGCTCTTCAGCTCAAGGCGAGCGCTCTACCACTTGAGCTACAGTGCCACTTCCGTTTTTCTGGTGGTTTTTTGGAGATAGGAGTCTCACGGTCTCTGCTGCCCGAGCTGGCTTTGAACCTCGATCCTCAGATCTCAGCCTCCTGAGTAGCTAGGATTACAGGCGTGAGCCACCAGCGCCCGCCTCCATGGTGGCATTTTGAATACTAATTTCAAGCTATTGCATCTCATTGATCTTTCTGGTTTTGTTTCTTTTGCTTGTTTTAGGCCTGCCTTTATGGATGAGTATGAGAAGATTGAGGAAGAATTACAAAAGCAGTATGACATTTATCTGGAGAAATTTCGGAATTTGGCTTACCTGGAACAGCAACTGGAGGACCACCATAGGATGGAGCAAGAGAGGTTTGAAGTGAGTCTGTTCAGACCAGGCCCTGCACACTGTCTGCCCTTGGTGACATGTCAGCATATCAATATGTGGAAACTAGACTACTCTCTGCGGGTTGCTCATATAATTCTTCTTTTACTGGAAGTCGATTTTGATGTCAGTGACCTGCCCGGTCACACAGTGCTCTGTCTGTTAGGGCCTAGGCCTGCAGAATAACAATACTTTCTGTTCAGTATTTAGAGCATCACTCTAAGTTGCTCAGTTCTTTCAGCATGGCAGAGTGTGGTGGAAAGAGCAAGGGTGAGGCCAGTACATCACTTCTGAGCTACTTCCACAGGCCTGCCATTACTACCAACAAGGGCGCAGGTTTGGGGATGGTAAGGGCAGCTCAAGAAAACTTAAGATCTTTCCTTGTTCTCTGTCACAAATGTTTCTGGACCTACACTGGGAAGGAAGAATAAAATCATCCACCAAAGATCTGAATCTTTATTTCCTCTTCTTAGGAGGCTGAAAATACTCTCCGTCTGATGCAGAACAAGCTAAAGGAAGAGGAAAAGCGGCTTCTCAAGAGTGGAAGTAAGGCTGTTTCCAGCCTTAACAAACTATATATTTTAAAATATTTACCTACATATAATGTATTTACTTACTTTTGTTCTGGCCCTGGGGCTTGAACTCAGGGACAGTGTCAGGCTTTTGTGATAAAGGCTAGCACTCTACCACTTGATCCACAACTCCATTCTGGATTTTTGGTAGTTAATTGGAGATAGTCTTATAGACTTACTGCCCAGGCTGACTTTGAACTATACTTTTCTCAGCCTCCTGAGTAGCTAGGATTATAGACATTAGCCACCGGCGTCCTGCCACTTTAATCGGGGGCTTGAGTTCTGGTAAAACAGCCTAACAGAGAACAGAAGGTATTTCCCTTCAGTTAACCAGAAAGATAGAGCTGCTTTGACATCTGGTTCCTCAATTTGAAAATTTTTAGATTATCAGTGTTTTTCACTAAGCCATCTAGGCCACTTTTTCTCCTGTTGTGGGATATTGCTTATTATTTTGTTAATACAACACATTACAGTGTTTTAACTCTTCACTAAGTGTCTACACACAAATCCATTGTGGAATCTGATGCATCCAGAGAAAGAAAAGACTAGTCAATAGAGACACTTTTTACATATGAGCCTTCCTCCACAGAAGCTGTTTGTAAGGATGGACCTGCTCTTTTCTTTGTCTCCTTGTGTTCCTGCCAGGTAACGATGACTCCGACATAGACATCCAGGAGGATGATGAGTCTGACAGTGAGTTGGAGGAAAGACGGCTGTCCAAGCCGAGGACCGCCATGGAGGTGCTCATGCAAGGTAGTGTAGCTTGTTCTGTTGGCCCTGTTCCCTGTGCCCTGAGTAAGAATAGGGAAGGGCTGCTCAGTCCTGAGCTCACAGCAGCCTGACTCTGAAGCTGATCCTGTCCCAGTTTGTCCTTCCCTGGGTAAGAATCTGGCTCTTACTGGCTCAGTGGCATCATTACCTTGATGCCTGTGGTCAGAAAATTGCCAATTCATACCTGTGGGCTGGAATGTTTCATGGAAACCACAGAAATGCACTGGCTCTGCCACTAGACTCTCTCCTGCCTTGTGTCTTAAGTTGTTCTTAATGTAATTACATCTAATGCCTGGAAATTAATTAGTGCACAGAGAAGGAATCATATGAGCATCTCTCCCTTAAAAAAAAAAAAATCTAATTTCTTTTGTCTCACTTCAGACTTTCCTAGAGTCTTTCTCATGGCCTGTTCCCACCTTTGAGAGCCTCAGTTCTGACCACACAGAGACAGGTGCAATTGAACATAGTACAAAGATAGCCTAAACCCCTTAAACCTAAGTAGGGTTTTTCAACTGTTGTTTCAAAGTATGTTGTAACTCCCCATGACAGTAGATATAGATCTGCTTCATTATTTTCAATAGCTGTGTCATATTCCAGGCTGACCTCGAACTCAAGACCCTCCTGCCTCTACCTCCCCCATGCTTGAATTACAGACAGGTTTTTTGTTTGTTTTTATTTTGTTTTGTCAGTCGTGGGGATTGAACTCTGGGCCTGGGTGCTGTCCCTCAGCTCTTCAGCTCAAGGCTCTACCAGTTGAGCCACAGTGTCACTTCCAGTTTTCTGTTTGTTAGTTGGGATAAGTATCTTATGAACTCTCCTGCCAGAGCTGACTTTGAACCATGATCCTCAGATCTCAGCCTCCTGAGTAGTTGGGATTACAGGCATCAGCCACCAGTGCCCTGCAAGACAGTTTTATTTTATTTATTTATTTATTTTTGGGTCTGGTCGTGGGGCCTGAACTCGGCCTGGGTGCTGTCCCTCAGCTCTTCAGCTCAAGGCTAGCACTCTACCACTTGAGCCATAACACCACTTCCGGCTTTTTTCTTTTTGCTTATGTGGTGCTGAGGAATTGAACCCAGGGCCTCATGTGTGCAAGGCAAATGTTCTACCACTGAGCCACTTTCCCAGTCCCAAGACAGTTTTATTTATTTATTTTTTTTTTGGGTCCGGTTGTGAGGCCTGAACTCTGGGCCTGGACGCTGTCCCTCAACTCTTCAGCTCAAGACTAGCACTCTACCACTTGAGCCATAGCGCCACTTCCGGCTTTTTTCTTTTTGCTTATGTGGTGCTGAGGAATCGAACCCAGGGCCTCAGGCATGCAAGGCAAGCGCTCTACCACTGAGCCACCTTCCCAGCCCCGACAGTTTTATTTTTATACCTAATAAGTTTAAGGGGTAAAATTAAGATCCTTTAATAAATTTATATTACCATTTCGTTTCTTATGAACTCTAATAAATCTTAGTTCATAGTTCTGATTTTTTGGACACTAAGTAAACTTTTTACTATGATTTTTCCTTTTCCTGATTTCATAAGGGAAAGTAAGTGTCAAAGTCTATCTTTTTTCCAGAGCTGAGGACTGAGCCCAGGGCCTTGCACTCGCCAGGCAGGTGCCATTCCGCTGAGCTAAACCCCCAGCCCCTCAAAGTCTATCTTCTAAATTATTTTTTGAGGTTCTCGTATGTTTTTTTTTTTTTCTTTTCTTTTTTCTTTTTTTTTGTCATTGGTTGTGGGGCTTGAACTCTAGGCCTGGGCACTGCCCCTAAGCTCTTTAGCGCAAGGCAAGCACTCTACCACTTGAGCCATAGTGCCGCTTCCGGCTTTTTCTGCTTATGTGGTACTGAGGAATCAAACCCAGGGCTTCATGCATGCGAGGCAAGCACTCTACCACTGAGCCACCTTCCCAGCCATTTTAAGAAGTTTTCTAATGCTTTGGCTTTTTTTGTTTTTGTTTTTTATTCCAGGAAGACCCAGCAAGCGCATTGTGGGCACAATGCAAGGTGGAGACTCGGATGATGATGTGAGTCCTGACCATTCCCTTTCCCACTTCTGTGCCTTGTGCTCTTGGGCTTTTCTCCTTGACTAGATTAGCTCAGGAGCTGCTGGCAGCCCAGATCCATCTGTTCCTAACCTAAGTGCTTTGCTCAATTTGTGCCAGAGTTTGGCCTCTGAGAGGGTTGGACTCTTCTTCGCTTGTCAGTAGTTGATTTCTCATTTCATACGAATATGCTTGCCCTACTTTTTTTGCTTTCTCACTGTTCTTTCCATTCTTGCTTTCCAAAGATGGAAGCAGCACCAGCTCTTTTAGGTAAATGCAGCACTCCTCGCTCCAGGAAGCAGGTTGGTCTTCTTTTTTGCCTCGTCTGTTTACGGTGTGTATCAACCTGCGTAGGGCCAGCAGAACCAGTGTTCAGAATGGTATGTCCTGTCTGTTGGGCAAGAAGCCACTGACACTGCATCCCACAG
This sequence comes from Dipodomys merriami, assembly GCF_024711535.1. Lineage (NCBI taxonomy): Eukaryota > Metazoa > Chordata > Mammalia > Rodentia > Heteromyidae > Dipodomys > Dipodomys merriami. The sequence continues at coordinate 2,915,164 of NW_027202682.1, forward strand.
TGAGACTGGAGCCCACAGTGAGAGGCAGAATGGTCTCAAGGTCCCTATGTGGGGGAGGAGGGGTGAGCACAGAGGCCAGGGACAAGAAAGGTGGTGAGGAGTCAGCAGGCCCTTGACCTGTAACCTAGCATGAAGGGACAGTGCTGACCAGCTCTCGCAGCTCCATCCTGGGGGAAGGATGTGGATAAGTACCAGACTGCTGGTACTTTGAGCTTTCCTGGGCAGATGCTGACTAGAGGACTTCAGCAGAAAGGAGAAGGTAGCAGAGGAGTTGTTCCTGACAGGGCAAGTTGGGGATGAACCTCCCATTGCTCTGGGCCTTTGTCCTATTGCAGTCCCATGTGCTAGAGGTGGCTGGACTGGCACTGTCCCAGACAGGCTGTTGGGGCTTAGCCTGTGCTGGGGGCATAGTGCTATGGCTGTGTAGGGCCTTTTCTTTTTTCTTTCTTTTTTTTTGTCAGTTGTGGGGCTTGAACTCTGGGCTTGGGCACTATCCCTGCGCTCTTCAGCTCAAGGCTAGCGCTCTACCACTTGACCTACAGCACCACTTCCGGTTTTCAAGTAGTTTATTGGAGATAAGAGTCTCATGGACTTTTCTGCCCGGGCTGGCTTTGAACCGTGATTGTCAGATCTCAGCCTCCTGCCTACGTAGCTAGGATTACAGGCGTGCCCGTGGGCACCCGGCTGGGCCTTTTCTTTAAATTTTAGCAAAGATTTATTTTAGTATAGCAGGGTAAAAGTAGAGGGAAATAAAATAAGAGAACATTTCCTGCTCCCCATTCAGGAGATGGAAGTTGACAACTGCCTCTGCAGTCTCAGTGCCACGGAGTGTTAGCAGAGTGCTAGCAGCATTCACAGGAACAAGCTGTCTCCCAGTGTGGCAGGGTACAGAGCAGTTTGGGCCTTGAATTCCTAGTCTACGATCTGCAGAGGCAGGGAGCCCTCCTTAACAACGATCGCTGTCAATGGGGAGGACGTGGGTGTTACCATCCATGCATTCATCCTGCCCACCTGAGCGTGAAACAGGGAGGGTCTGGCCTGGAACGCAGAGCTGGTCTCTATTGCATTTGCTGTGTGCTTTTTGGAATGAATGCATCAGCAGTGGTGCATTGCTTATTTCTTTCAAGGAGGCAGTCCCCTGAGTGTAAGGGTCAGCCCTTCACCCATCTGTTGGGTCCTGTCATGTGCCAGCCTCTATTATAGATGATGGAGAACACAGCAGGAAAGAGAAACACAGCCTCTGCCTTTAGGACATGCACAGTCCAGTGATGGCAGGCATACCTCAGTCATAGGTATTAGGAAGAGTAGCAAAGCTACTCTTCCTAAATATCTCTGTATAGTAAGGGAATGCCTAATACAGTGCCATTGGAGCAGAGACTTGGATGAAGGGAGGTGGCAGGCTGCGCAGGGAGGGGCTCCTGGCGTGAGGAGCAGTGATGGGGTGAAGGGACTGGGGCTAGCCCTGTAAGAGGTGGAGTGGCATTGCCATATCTTCCTGCTCAGCTCTGCTCATAGCATTTTTTCTGAGTGGGGCCAGGCTGCGCCCAGGAATCGTAAGCTTAGGTGGCAACAACAGCTGTCAGGTTTCAGGTGCCAGTGGCTCAACCTTAAGCAGTGACAGTCAGTTGTGGGTATGCTTCTGGAGTCGGACCTGTCATGTTTTATGAGTTGATTGCACACATGGTATTGAAGGAGAGGAGAGAAGGTGACCTCGGTTGTGGTCTAATCAGCTGAAGGCACAGGATTTTCATTTCTTTAAGCAACAAATTGAGGAGGGGATGGGAGAGTCCAGATTAAGAGTTGGATTTTGAACATTCTGTGGTAAGCTGCCTGCTACACAGCCACATGCCTGCATAGAGTGGCCAGTTAAAATTCAGATCTGGATGGGCTGGGAAGGTGGCTCAGTGGCAGAGCGCTTGCCTTGCATGCATGAGGCCCTGGGTTCCATTCCTCAGCACCACATAAACAAAAAACTGGAATTTGTGCTGTGGCTCAAGGGGTAGATCGCTAGCCTTGAGCTGAAGAGCTGAGGGACAGTGCCCAGGCCCAGAGTTCAGGCTCCATGACCAAAAAAAAAAAAAAAAAAAATTCAGATCTGGAATCTGTGAGGTAGATGTGAGTCATTGCTTACGACAACAGGAAGAGAGGAGGGCCAGGCAAGGGGCTGAGCAGACAGCGTAGAGAGCTAGGGTAAGAAGCGGGACCAGCACAGATGCTCTAGAGAACAGAGATTTCAGAGAAGAAGGGGTGACAAAGTGAGAACTGTGGACCCCACTGAATTGGAATCCTCAGAATGTTTTGTTTTGATGAATGGTTTTGGAGTTGTGGGTTTAGAGCCTGGTTCGAATATACCTAAGAGGGGCACGAGCAGAACAGATAGGAGGCTGGCTTCACTCGAGGAACTCTGTGTGGGGCAGACAGCTGGAGAGAATGGTTGGTGACATTTCTGGTTTTCTGAAGAAGGAAATTCTAGCACGTGTATGTGCTAGCATATGTGGGCACAACCAGCATTAGTCTCCCAGATCTGGACATTGATGACTCCTTCACTTTGCTCCTCACACTCACTGGCTGTGCTGCTTTCTACCCTTCTCTGGAAGGAGCCGCTATGCTGTCGATTGTGTCCCTGGGCTCCCCTGAGCTGAGCAGCACCAGCCACCCTTAGTGTTTGTCCAGGGTATGCTTGGGACACCCCTGGAAAGCCAACCCCTGACCCAGTGCACATTGGAACTTGAGCTACCTACTCGTTAGTCAGGCGGTCTTGTGGAGGTATTCCAGCTGGCAAAGCCCACTGTGCCAGCACAGCCTGATTGGCACTCTGCCAACTCTTCTCACTGTTATTGAGCAACCATAAAGAATGAGGAGGGGCCTCTTAAACAAGATACTGTAACAAAACAGGACCCCATACCATGGTTTCTCTATAGGAAGATTCGGAGGACAGTGAAATTGACATGGAAGATGACGAAGAAGACGATGATGACTTAGAAGATGAGAGCATTGCTCTCTCATCAACTAAGCCCAATCGAAGAGTCCGGAAACCCGAGCCCCTGGATGAAAGTGATAATGACTTCTGACTTGCCAAGGGACCCAGGCAGATTGAGAGCCTCAAACCTGTAGATAAATGGTAAGCCAGAAGGCTGGGAAGGTAACAGGTATTGTGTTCGCTTCGCTACATCATTGGTGTGAAAGAAGATTTCTTTCTGCTTTACCTTCCTGTTTGTACTCTGAAGCATAAATGAGAACTGAAGCAAACCACAAAGATGATTTCCTTTTGCCTTCTTTTTCTCTTAATACTTGGGAAATGCATGGGTGTTAAGTGACTTAAATCCACAGGACAAAAGCTTAAAGTGAAATATGGGAAGACACAACATAAGTTTGGTGGCATTTCCTCTGAGCCTGACAGACCTGGGTTTGGGACTTTGCACAGGACTTGTTTTAGGAATTGTTAGGTAACATCTAACTGTTAATCACTCACTTTGCACAGTTTGGAACATGGACTATACATGGGCTTTTAATTGTGCTTTTATTCTATTTTATAATCTTTTCTGCATGCTCACAATACCAAGCATTATATGAACCTTAACTAAAATTTTCTGAGACATTCATTAAGTTTAATATCCTTGACTATCAGGCAACAGAGACCTTCCAGATTCCAGTAAGCCTGACAATCAGAATATAGTAGTTTTATTCTCTTCTTCTGAAATTCCACTAAAATGAGAGGGAGGGAAAAGGAGAAGAAGAAGAAATCTAGAGAGGCAAGTTCATAAAGGTCACAAGGACCAGAGCAGAAACCAGAGTGGAGGAGACAGCATCAATACTTTGGGACCTGAAAAACAAGTATAGACTTTAGAGCTGGGGAAGCTGAGATCTTAGGCTCACCCTAATAGAACTGAGTCTGAGGTGAGAAATGTGAAAGATGAAGTTGACACCAATGATGCATTGCGGAGTAAATGATACACTCAAGATACCGTAACTAAAAACTGACTAGAATGGAAAATGACAGGCTGACTCATTGTCTCAACTCCAAATTCACCTTTCAGTCTGCTCTGTACTAAGGCAACTAGGCCATGTAACTATTTCTCCTTTGTAAGTAAGCAAGCTATGAAGCCTTGTCAGTGGGGTGCTAGAGACACTTTTACCAGTGAAACCCCCCTTTTAGTGCTAGAGGGGCTTGTGTTTCCAGCCTCAGGAGAGTATTTTCTGCACGCCTTCTCCTTCGGGCTCCTCTAGTGTTCAGGACACAGCCTTTCCCTGGTGTTTGATTACTGCAACTTTCTGTTCTGTGTAGCTCTCTCAAAGACAGTGCAGACCAGCAGCAGTAGAGCAACAGGTTGAAAGTATTGAAAGGAGCTGGGCGCCAGTGGCTCATGCCTATAATCCTAGCTACTCAGGAGGCTCAGATCAGAGGATTGCAGTTCAAAGCCAGCCTGGGCAGGAAAGTCCATGAGACTCTTATCTCCAATAAACCACCAGAAAACTGGCAATGGCACTGTGACTCAAGTGGTAAGGCATCAGCCTTGAGCTGAAAAGCCTCAGGGACAGTGCCCAGGCCCAGAGTTCACGATCCCTGACCACCAAAAAAAAAAAAAAAAAAAGATAGCAACTCATTTCAGAACTTCTACAGGAGTGAATAAGGGAAGAAATCATCATTGTTTTTAAGTTGGGGCTCATGAAGTCCTCAGATATAAATAAGCTGGAACATTTGGCGATACCAAGCTTTCAAGCTTAGACTGCGTCTCGTGGTGGCAGCCTCTTTCCTTCTCTGGCATAACAGTGTTCCTCTACCCTGCCTGGACTGGCCCTGGGCAGGAGAGGTGCCTGCGACTGCCTTTGATCATGCCTTGCCTTTCTCCGGGCAGAACTTCTTTTGTGCCGGGCAGCAGCATCCTTGAAGCACGGGATGGTGCCTAGAGATTGGAAATTACCCTTTCCGGTTGGTCCACAAAGGAGCTAATTTTCCTCACATTTCCACATTGCACATGGGAGCATTTGCCTTGATAGCATCTGAGATCATCCTGGCACCCGATTCTGCAATGAGATTTCCCTGCAGACTAGAACAGAAGCATTAGAGCAGGGCTCAACACCAACAGGTTCCATTTAGTAGAACAATCATCACTATAGCAATGTAGGACTCTGTGGACACACGGTCGAGACTCTCAGACACAGGCTCCTCCTTAGACTAGTCCCCTGGAGAACTTCTGGGGAGTCTGCATGGCAGCTCATGCCCAGAACTGGGCTAGACACTGATGTGGGAACAGTTTTCAGGGTGAGCAAAAGTGGCCCAGAAGGGGCAGGTGCCGCCAAGTTACTCACTTGATTTGCTGCAGCCCGTGGTTCTCAGCTAGTGCAGTGGCCACATAAATCGCTCCATCCATCCCCAAGTAGTTCTCCTGGAGACTAGGCAGAGAAGAGACCGAGATGCTGTGGGGAGCTCTCAGGACAGAAGAAACACCAGAAGAGCCAACACTGCCTTGGCGTTGTGGGAGATGAGAGGTGAGTAGTTCTGGGGTTGGTCTGCCCATAGGCATCATGGCAACTGCTAGGTGGTGTTTGACCCCTGAGATGGATATCTCTAAGTATCCATAAATGCAGATTTTTAAGTGACTTGTGTGTGACTTAGAATGAACAACTAACTACAATGGATATGAACTGTCAGAATAGCTCTGAGTCATTTACATCCAGAAGTAAGCAGCAGGGGGAATCAAGAATATTTTATACCGAGGGATGATCCAGCATAGAAATTTCCTGCTCTGAGACACACGTGTAGGTCTCCATGGCCACTTACTTGAGTCTTCGGAGACTGGAGTTTATCTTCAGAGCATTTGCCAGGGCCTTGGCTCCAGCCATCCCAATGGCATTTCCTCGTAAGCTGTCAGGAAGCACAGGGACAGGCTAAGTGGTGGTGACGATGCCCCTCCACATAGATGTGGGGTTCCTGGACTTCCTCAGCTATAGGAGATGAGGGTCATTCTTTCCCTACATCTGCAGTAGAACAGAGCGAGGCTCTAGGGAGAGGAGGGCACACAGGAAGGGTTGCTCTGTTGGAGCCCTTGTCCCCCTGTTCCATCCCAAAGGTGGAAAAACTGGACGTTCGGCAGGTGCTGGCATCATAGAGTCCCCAAGCGTAGAGATGTGGACAGGCCTGAGAGCCTGTAGAGCTTGAGCCTTCTCATAGAACCAGGGCCATGGCCACTGGCTACCCCAGAGGACATAAAGGGGGCCTCGAGACAAGTACACCCAGGGCAAGAACACTTCAAGACAAACCATGGAGACTTCAGGGAAGAGGCACTAAGGGCGAACACTAACTGGGGCACACTTGACCAGGAGTGAAGATCGTGACAGTGACCTGTGAGTTTATATGTAAATGGACATGTTTATTCCTTTGGGATCAATCCCTTTCTTTCTGATTTATTTATTTACTTGCTGGTTGTGGGGCTTGAACTCTGGGCCTGGGCGCTGTCCCTCAGCTCTTCAGCTCAAGGCTAGCGCTCTACCACTTGAGCCACAGCACCACTTCCAGCTTTTTTCCGCTTATGTGGTGCTGAGGAATGGAACCCAGGGCCTCATGCATGCGAGGCAAGCACTCTATCACTGAGCCACCTTCCCAGCCCCAATCACTATTTTTATGGACAAAAGATTGTCAGTGGAGACAGGAATACTCACTCAAGTATCTCCAATGTCCTGTTGACAGCCAGGGCCTCCCCCAGTGCCTGGGCCCCTGGGGTGCCAATGGAGGCCATCTGGAGGCTATAAAAGGAGGCCCAGTCACTGCATGTAGGAGCGATCCCTTTCCCATCATGCACCTACTCTGGGTCCAGCCTTTCTCCATACTCTTCCCCCTCTCCCCCCACCCTCCCACCCCCCCGGCTAGGGCTGAAGGTGGAGAAACTTTAGGAAAGTTGAGTCCCCTATATTCATGACAAATGTGTGGATGTGGATGTTAGCAGACAGAGTAAGAATCTCCTAGCACAGGGGAGAACACTCACTGAAGCCCCTAACTCTTAAATCCTAGAAGTTTGATTCACTAATTGTGATACTAGGGAAGTGAAGCACACCTTCCTTGACTGGTAAAGATGGTATGTGGCATCAGAGGATGGTGGCGGGCTGGGCTCCCCGCACATTCAAGACTTACTAGAGAGCAGTGAGGGTTGTGTTCACCTTGAGTGCGTTGGCCACTGCAGCTGCACCTTCATCCCCAATGTCATTCTCCTGTAAGCTGAACACAGAGTCACCCCTTAGTGCACAGGGGGTGCAGACTGGCACTCTGGGAGGACCGCTAGGTTTAATTCAGACCGCACACCAGGTATACCCCCAGTCACCTTGGGGTGACCCGCCTTGCTGTGCAGCCACTGGGGCCTGTGTCCTCATAATCAACACGCAGAGGAGTCTGGGCACTTCATGATTCTGAATGAACCATCAGGCAAGCAGGGAAAGGAATATATGGGAATTACTGTCAACAAAGATTTGAGACCAAAAAGTATAGCTTGGAGCTCTCAAGTCATGGCACATTCTTGTTTGTTAGGGTTCTATATCATCCTCCTAGAACTAGAAATAGTTGGAGGAAAATACAGGCTCTGGAGCAGTAAATGACCAGTTCAGGTCAAACAGACCTGATATGTTTGGGGAGCAGTTCACAATCATTAGCAAACACCCATGTGGCCAGTGTGCAAGGTGTACAAGGCGTGGGCCTAGCCCACCCTGCAGGTATGAAAGCCAGGCTGCAAGGAAGACCAGCAGGGTCTCTACCCCAGTGTGGTGTCCAGAAGAAACAAGTCTAAGCCAACATCCAGAGAAGACAGGAAAACAGCTGAGAAGCCCAGGGAAACTGAGCTGAATTCCCAGAGTGGTGAGAACCAAGGTTTGGGAGTGGAAGCAGAGATTCAGGGGCCTTGGAAGCCAGGCTTGGAGCCTTATACTTTGTCTTGCAGGTGCAGGCAGCCATTTAAGGATCTTGTGGGTCAGGTGGACATTCTGGAAAGAACTCTGCCAGCGGTGTGAAGGCACGGCCTGGATGTGGAGGCTGCGCAGTGATGGAGGTGAGTGGTGGTGTCCGTCAAGACAGACAAACAGAGGGAGAATGGAGCTAGAAGCGGAGATGGTGCAAAGGTGGACTGCTAGCTGATGTGTTTCTGGGAGCCAGGTGGGGAACCAAGAAGCAGGCTTTCTGGAGAGGAGGTGGCCACCAGAAATGCCCATGGGACGTGGAGAGAGCATGTAGAATAGGGGTGCATTCATGCTCCGTGGAGCTGTCATCAGTCCAGTCTTCGGGCCTGTGGGGTCATTGGGGGGGAAAGGACAGCTGTGCAGAGAAAGAGGGTCTGGACCAGAACACTTCGCATCTCAGCGTGGAATAGAAGGAGAAAACGAGAGCCAGCTGGAGAGGAGGTGGACAGAAAGAGATCCTGGGAGCTGCAGAGAGGAAATGGTGAAAATGGAAGCAGATGAATCTCAAGAAGTTAAGTACCAGGTTACCAGGGGACCCTGCAGTTCCACTCCCTGCCCTGTATCCCTAGAGACAGGAAGTCTGTGTCCTCCCAGAAAGCATCCTTGCAGCATTATTTATAATAGCCACAAAGTAGAAGACAACCAGATGTCCATCAACATGAAAATGGATACATAAGATGTGTATCCATACAATGGGGTAGGATTCAGACTTAAAAAGGAATGCAAGGCTGACCCGTGCTACAACAGCGATGAACCAAGTAGGAGAGGTGTGGTTCAGTGAGAGTGTGCTGCTTGGCTGCTCAGGGCCCTGGGTTCAATCCCCAGCACACCACTCTCTCTCTCTCTTTCTCTGTCTCTCTCTGTCTGTCTGTCTGTCTGTCTCTCTCTCTCTCTCTCAATCTCACATTTGTAAGATGAGATTTATTACACCTAATTGTGAGAGTAGATTTATGTGAAATGTTCAGGGTAGGCAAATTGAGAAATGGATGGATGGTTTCTAGCAATAATGTGGAAGAGAAAAATGTTTTTTTAGGGATGATGAAGTGTTTTAAAATTGTGCCAATGGCTGCATGACTCCTGGTATGAAGTGAGTAGTGAGTAGACTTCGTGGTATGTGGACTGTTTCTCAGTTAATCTGTCTAAAGAGCAGATGAGACTGGGGCATGGCTCAAGTGGTAGAGCTCCTGCCTGGTTAAGAAAAAAAGCAGGCCGGGCGCTGGTGGCTCATGCCTGTCATCCTAGCTACTCAGGAGGCTGAGATCTGAGGATCGCGGTTCAAAGCCAGCCCGGGCAGGAGAGACCGTGAAACTCCTATCTCCAATAAACCACTAGAAAACCGGAAGTGGCGCTGTAGCTCAAGTGGTAGAGCGCTCGCCTTGAGCTGAAGAGCTGAGGGACAGCGCCCAGGCCCAGAGTTCAAGCCCCATGACTGACAAAAAAAAAAAAGAAAAGAAAAAAAGCAGATGAGGACTGATAGTAGCTTGCCTATGGCAGAGGCTGTGTATGCAGGGGAAACTCTGAGTGCTCCCTCCCTCCCCCTGCAGACTCCCCCCACCCCCTCCATACTTACGCTAAGCTTCTCAGGCTCCCGTTGAGCTGGAGAGCTTGTCCCAGTGCCCTGGCCGCACCGGCCTGGATGAAGTTCCACTGCAGACTGTGCAGACACACACATGTGATCCATGGCCCCGGAAGAGCCACAGAGGCTCTGGAGGTTCTAGGAGGCTGGTGTGGTGGGGTGAGGCCTGGCAGGACTCCTTCAGCTCCCCTCGGTCCCCAGAGGGTCAGTGTGTACTCTCCATTAGTGGTGACACAGGGGCGGGCTCATATAGCCCCTGCCTGGAGCATGGGTCACCACCTCCGGGCACTGAGCCTCTTCACATGGGTCTGAGGCTGAGCCTCAGGCACTGGAGGCTTCTGGAGTTGGGGAACCTTAAATAGGCCCCTGGGACCTTGGAAAGGGGTTGTCCTACAGTCAGGTTTTTTTTTGGGGGGGAGGGGCAGTTTGGTCCTGGGACTTGAACTCTGGGCTTGGGCGCTGTCCCTCAGCTCTTCAGCTCAAGGCAACTCTACCACTTGAGCCACAGCACCACTTCTGGTTTTCTAGTGGTTTATTGGACATTAGAGTCTCACAGACTTCCCTGCCCGGGCTGGCTTTGAAGCACGATCCTCAGATCTCAGCCTCCTGAGTAGCTAGGATTACAGGGGTGAGCCACCGGCACCCGGCCAGCGTCAGGTTTTGAGGGCCCGTAGTTTAGAAATAGTCCTGCAGCTCTGCGGCAGAGTGGTAGGTGGGCTGGGGCAGGGGTGGTGAACTTACTGGAGGGATGTGAGGGCGTGGTTTTCCCCTACTGCCACTGCGATGGCCTGTGCGCCCTCATCGTGGAGGAGGTTGGCTGCCAGGCTGAGAGGTGAGGAGTAGGAACGAGTGAGTGGGAGCCCTAGCTGCTCCCCATCCTGTGCCGATGTTAGTATCTGGCCCACATCTGTGGAGAGATCTGGTGTGCCAGGCACGTGCTCCTGCGTGTTACGCCAGACCCTGACAACCACCCAGGTTGTCCCAGGCTCAGCTCAGTAGGTGTGGTACTAGGTCATACAGCCAGGACTCTCTGGAGCTGCCAAGGAGACTCACCGATGGCCTGGCCCCACACCAGCCCTTCCCCAGTGTGAGCCTGGCTGCGTATCCTCACCCATGTAACTTATACCACCCTGGGGGGAGGCTTGTGCCAGAGCCGCTGCCATCTACCGGGACTCAGACAGCCCTCCTCCCACTGGGAGGGCGAGGGTACCAAGGGCTGGCCTTCACCAGCCTAGACTCTCACTAGCCAGGTGGCCAGGGGCACAAGTGAGCCTGAGAAGCCCAGTTTCTCCGGCCACCCCCTGCCCCGCCACATACTCCAGGTGCTGCAGGGTGCTGTTCATGCGGAGCATACGAGCCAGGGTCTGGGCTCCCTCGAGGCTGATGGAGTTTTCTCGAAGGCTGAGGAAAGAGAGAAGACCCTGAGCTGCCCATTGGGCAAGTGAGACCTCTGGCTGGAGACAAGACCTTTTCTTTTCTTTTCTTTCGGTTGGTCATGGTATTTGAACTCAGGGCCTGGGCACTGACCCAGAACTTTTTCACACAAGGCTAGTGCGCTATCAACTTTGAGCCACAGCAGGGCTTCCAGTTTTCTGGTGGTTAATTGGAGATCAGAGTCTCATGGACTTTTCTGACTAGGCTGGCTTTAAACCATGATCCTCATAGCTCAGCTTCTGAGTAATTAGGATTACAGGCTGAGCCACTGGTGCCCAGCTTGTCTTTTTTTTTTTTTGGTCAGTTGTGGGGCTTGAATTCAGGGCCTGGGCACTGTCCCTGAGTTCTTTTTGCTCAAGGCTAGCACTTTACCACTTTAGCTACCACTCCATTTCATAAGCTTTTTTTTAAAGCCTCCCAAACTTCAGAACAAGGGAAGAATACTGATCTTCCTGAGACAGCAGTGAGGGGACAGAATCCCCGGCTCCAGAACCAATCTTTCCCTGATTACAGATTTCCCAATTGTGGGCTTCCTGGTTTCAGACTTTTTTTTCCAAGTCCCAAACTCGCAGTTTCTCTGGCCAGAGGGATGGCCTAGTGGGAAGGAAAGCCAGGACTTACTTGAGGCTGAGTAGGGTCTGGTTGGTGCAGAGGGCCCCCATCAGCGCCGCCACTCCCGTGTCACTAATGGAATTACTCTGCAGGCTGCAGACAGAGGACGGGGCACCCTTGGCGTGGCTGCTCCAGGACCCGGGAGGTGGGGGTGGGGAAGGGAGCTGCCTGGTGCAGCCTGGGACCACAGGCACTGAGTTCAACAGGGAGTTAGGGGACTGTTCTCATCCTCCCTTCTTCTTCCATCGCCCCACCTTCTACCCCTGGTCAGGTTGGGGCAGGAGGGCTTAGCACAAGCCCCAGGGATTAGACTCTTGCCACCTAGATGGCTCCAAACATCTCCAGAGGGAAGCATTGTGGCTGTACCATCCAGAGTGAATAGTGCAGAAATCACCCACCTGCCCCCATCCCCACCATGGCTTCTCTTCAGCCACCTGTGCTCAAGACGACTGTCATTCAGAACATTCTAGACACAACCACAACCCTTACTGTCAAGAGAAGTGGAGCTGGTGGGTAGAGTAGAATGAGGCAGATGGTGAGGCAGAGAGGGGCTCATGTTGATGGGGCTCTGGTCGGGGAATGGTGCTGGCTGACAGCCCTCCTCCAGACCACTAGCTGCATGGAGAACCCGGGAGTAATTGTCACCCCTGAAGGGTGGACAGCAGACTCACTCCAAGCTCTGCAGGACCTGGTTCATCTTTAGTGCCTCAGCCAGGGTTTTTCCACCTCCATCACCAATGCTGTTACTGGACAGCCTGTAAGAGACAGATGCTGGTGAGCCATCTTCTAGAGTCACCATGGAAGGCCATCTCTGCTTCAAGGGTGCCCATGGCAGTTTGTTCTGCCTGAATCTTGTTCATCTATAATCTGTACACATGACTCCCTGCTACCTGTAAGAGAGTAAGGTTTCCAGGTCTTTCTTGCCTCTCAGGCAAGAATCAGAATTATGCCATACTTTTTGGGGGGGGCGGGGCTGGGAAGGTGGCTCAGTGGTAGAGCGCTTGCCTTGCATGCATGAGGCCCTGGGTTCGATTCCTCAGCACCACATAAGCAAAAAGAAAAAAGCCAGAAGTGGCGCTGTGGCTCAAGTGGTAGAGTATTAGCCTTGAGCTGAAGAGCTGAGGGACAGCGCCCAGGCCCAGAGTTCAGGCCCCACAACTGGACCAAAAAACAAACAAACAAACAGAATTATGCCATACTGAGAGGTGTTTGTTTGCTTCATGTCAAGAAAGCCAAGAAAAGCCATTTCCAGCTGGGTAAATATAAGGTCAGGGCTCCTCAGCCCTGAGAATCTCGGTCTCTATTTTCCTTGTCTAGGAGGGTGCTATGGCAGGAGGATTCCTGTCTATTCTCCACCCATCTGTCCATCCGTCTATCTACTCATCATCTATTCATCTATCTCTCTGTCCATCCAATCACAAATATTTAAGGGGCTGGCACTGAGAAAACAAATTTGACCCTTCAACATGTCTTACATGAGCTCCTTCAGAGTCCTGTTCTGCTTCAAGGCATCTGCCATCCGTTGGGCTCCCATGAGCCCAATGCTGTTCTTCTGTAGACTGTGAAAGATGAGAGGGGCCCATCAGCAGAGTGACCACAGTCATTCCCAGGCAGAGGACAGCCTGGGCTTGGGGGAGGAGGTCTGAGAAATTAGGGTGTCCTCCATTTATTACTGTAGTAAGAAGGGGTCCCATAAAGGGTTGAGCATGAGAATAAGGATGAAGGGCAGCTGGGGCTGATAGAAGGGGCTGGTAGTTCCCAAGAATCTAATGGGTGGGGACTGTCACGCACAGGTCTGCTGGTCACTCACCCAGCAGTCTACCTTCCATTCAGACTAGCCAGCCGTCTGCCTCTGCTTTGAGAACCTCTCTGGGGAGAGGCACAGGAGAGACAGGGAAAGACCCTCCTATATGATGTTAAATAACAACCTTTAAAAAGTATAATCTTGCTAGAAGGAAAAAGATACCTCCTTTTTCTTTTTTTTTGGGGGGGGGAGGGGGTCCAGTCATGGGACCTGAACTCTGGGCCTGGGCGCTGTCCCTCAGCTCTTCAGCTCAAGGCTAGCGCTCTACCACTTGAGCCACAGTGCCACTTCTGGCTTTTTTCTTTTTGCTTATGTGGTGCTGAGGAATCAAACCCAGGGTGTCTGGCATGCAAGGCAAGTGCTCTACCACTGAGCCACCTTCCAGCCCGATACCTCCTTTTTCTTAAGACTATTTCCTTGAGGAAACTTCAGGCTGCACATCTTGTCCCTTTGAGATATATTGTCTCTTCAAAAGCACCATTGGCCTGCTGCTCCTTTCTTTCTTTTTTTTTCTTTTTTTCTTTCTTTTTTTTTTTTTTTTGGTCGGTCGTGGGGCTTGAACTCTGGGCCTGGGCACTGTCCCTCAGCTCTTCAGCTCAAGGCGAACGCTCTACCACTTGAGCTACAGCGCCACTTCCGGTTTTCTGGTGGTTTATTGGAGATAAGAGTCTCATGGTCTCTCTTGCCTGGGCTGGCTTTGAACCGCGATCCTCAGATCTCAGCCTCCAGAGTAGCTAGGATTACAGGCGTGAGCCACCAGCGCCCGGCCTGCTGCTCCTTTCTAAGCCTTACATCTTTCTGAGTCTTGGGTCTTTCCTTGAAAGATAAAAAAGCCATGTACTGTTCCTGTCTCCATACCAGTACAGGAATTAGCCTAGATGCCTGACTCTTAAGTTGTGAAGTACCTTCTTATCACAAAAGAGAAGTTTTAAACCTCAAGCAGTTAGGGGCACGGGTGACCACCCACTTATTTGGTACATTCAGGACTTGTGCTGTCTGGCCCTTTTGCTTCAGGAAAGAATGAGAGTTCTTTTTGTCCTCGCAGCTGCATGAGCGGCAGTCTGTGATGCTCACTGCAATCTGGCTGAGGTGTATTCAGTAATGAAATTATTGGTGCCTCTCCTTTAGATTGGCCGGAGGTTTTATTGTCAATTAATTCCTCCACCTATTTTCAGTCAAAAAAGTGTGTGTGGGCTAGGAAGGTGGCTCAGTGGTAGAGTGCTTGCCTACCATGCATGAGGGCCTGGGTTCAATTCCTTAGCACCACATAACCAGAAAAGGCCAGAAGTGGCGCTGTGGCTCAAATGATAGAGCGCTAGCCTTGAGCTGAAGAGCTGAGGGACAGCGCCCAGGCCCAGAGTTCAAGCCCCAAGACTGACACAATAAATAAACAAACAAATAAATAGTTTTAAAAAGTGTGTGTGTGTATGTGTGTGTGTGTGTGTGTTCCAGAGAACATCCAGATGGGTCAGAAGAATTGAGAATCAGCCACCCATTCCTTCTTTTAGGAAACGGGCAGAGGCCAAAAGAGGGAGGGAAGAAAAGAAGAAAGAGGAGGCAAGTTGACTCACTGTAGCACACGGAGGGTCTGGTTGGAGGCCAGGGCCTCAGCCATGCACTTGGCACCTTCATCTCTGATCCCGTTGCTCTGGAGGCTGTGGGCACAGGAGGGGATATGTCAGTGAAGGAGCAGAAGAGAAGTCTCATTGGTGGCATGAATGCCACTACAATGGGATGCCTCCATGCTACAAGGTGCTGCAGGGGCGCTGGCAGAGAGCCAGATGACCTGTGGAGAACAGACTGTGCCACCACATGGAGAGGATAGTCAGCCCTCACACACGGAGTCTGTGAGCACTTGCCTGTTAACTGGGAAGAGGGTGCCGTGCTCTATGGATTGCACAATGATGAGGTCATCAGTAGTCCTCTCTACAGCTAAGAGCCACAGCAACAGCCAGGCACCCATGACTCACACCTGTAATCCTAGCTACTCAGGAGGCTGGGATCTGATTATCTCGGTTCAAAGCCAGCCCGGGCAGGAAAGTCCATGAGACGCTTATCTCCAACTAAGCACCAGAAGACCAAAAGTGGTAGAGCACTAACCTTGAATTGAAGAGCTCAGGGACAGCACCCAGGCCCAGAGTTCAAGCCCCATGACTGACCGCCCCCCCACCCAAAAAAAAAGTCACAGCACCTAGGTATTGGTGAAGATGTAGAGATATTGGAACCCTCACCCTGCGGGTAGGAATGGAAATGGTCCAGCGTGTATGGAAGATGGTTTGGCAGTTCCTCAGCAGGTCAGATTTGTGACCCAGTAATTCCATTCCTTGGTCTATACCCAAAAGAGTTGAAAACAAGTACTTGAATACTTTATACACAAATATAGCTGCATTGCTCATAGTGGAGACAGACAAAATGTCCACCACTGGATGGAAGGGTAAACAAACTGCTCTCCATCTATACGACAAATGCTGTCCAGTCATTGATTAAATGGAATGAGACACTGATAACATGATGCAGTGTGGACAGACCTAGGGAATGTGGTGAGAAATGAGGAAGAGCGACACAAAGGGTCTTCCTGGGAAATTCCCTTTGTATGAAATGTCCACGGTTGGTCAGGAAGCAGATGGGTCATCAGGGCTGGGAAGGATCATGGAAAGCGGCTGGTGCTGGATGCAAGGTGGCCTGTACAGGTGTGCAGATGCTTTGGAACTGAAGCTGACGGGTGCATAGCATTGTGAATGCACTAAATGCCAGTGTACTTAAAAGGCAACATTTTACATAATGTGAGTTTCACCTCAAGAACAAATAAATTGAAGTAAAACAAGAGAACACAAAAACACTGCCGGCTCAATGGACTGGATACAGCCACAGGCTCCTCCAAGACAGCCAACCACGCCAGCTTCGCCATGGAGGTGGGCTTTTCAGTATCTTGGGAAACACCATAACTTTGGGGATTCGTAGAGGCACAAAGAGGAAGAAAGAGCTGGAACTTGAGACTAGCTTAGGATGTTAGCCTGGGTCCCCAGTGAGGTGGTATCTGGGGCCCCAGGGCCCCCATTTGGAATCACCTCCCATCCCACAGGTGGCTCTAGAGGCACCAGTTTTCTGGGTCCTTTTGGGGCGCAGGGAGCAGGGTGTATTACCTCAGAGAGGCTAGCGTGCGGTTAATCCTCAGCACGTCGGCCAGCGCCTTGGCCCCCTGTGGTCCGATGGCGTTGCTGCGAAGGCTGGCAGAAGCAAGTGAGAAAAATGACTTCCAGGTATGGCAGGAGGGAAGAGACTGCAATCACATGGACTTTTAAATCTGTGATCCTTGAAGCTGTAGATGAGGGCTTCAGAGTTCATGTTTAATTGGCCCAGGATAGATTCTTACGTAGGTAAGCAAGGAAGGAGTGTCTACATCCTCCAGGTGATGAGGAATAGGGAACAGGCCCTGACAGTCCAGTGGGTGTAAGAGTGTGGAGATGAGGGGAATGGTGATTCTAGGTTGAAGGTTGAGAGCTGTGTTCTTCATGGGATGAGGAGGGATGGCCTTGTTTGATTGGCTGGCCTGCCAGTCACCCAGAGAGTCATATAGTCTGGAGAAGCTAGGAACTTGGAACTACTTTAAACAGAAGAGGATAGCATGCCTAGAGCCTACCATGGACCGACTCTGGGGAGCCAGGGAATGATGATGAAACTACAGGCGCAGAACTCCTCATTCCTGTGAATTCTGCTGTCTACTTACTCCAAAGCAGTCAGGCTTCTGTTGACGAGCAGAGATCTGGCCAGAGCTTTGGCCCCTTTGTTACTGATCTGGTTCTCAGCTAGGCTGCTCAAGAAAAAAAGAGAGGAGTGGTCATTCGGGTATCTGAGGAAGCCCTTGCCCTCCCTGAAGAGAAGGAAGAATGGTAGAGGGGCAGTTACGATCAAGATGTATGGTATTCATAAATGGCTTTGTGAACAGGAAGTCCCCTTGTACAACTAATTGATACCAGTTTTTTAAAGACCATTCATCCTTCTAAATAAATATGCTCATGTTTCAGACAGACTTTTTGTATAATGTTTTACAAATGTTTTCTTATCAGCAGCTATATATGGTATATTTGTGGGGTTTTTTTTTGCCAGTCCTGGAGCTTGAACTCAGGGCCCAAGTGCTGTCCTTAAGACTCTTTTGCTCAAGGCTAGCACTCTCCCACTAAGCCACATTTTCAGCCCTAATGTGTATTTTCTAAAGAATGAATGACTTGGACATTGCAAACAGGAACATGGCATTGAGGGCCAACCTTAAGGGGGCGGGGAAAGAGCACATGGCCGTAGAAATGTTTTCTTTGTTCAGAATAACTTCTGAACGCTACCATGCAGAATAAAAAGTTCCATACGCTAAAATCTCCATGCGCCATGGCCGCCCTTGCAGTGTTTAGAGACACCCTCCAGTGTGCCACCGTCTGAGCCTCACCAGGTGCCTTCTCTGCTCTTACAGGTGGCACTTTTTCAGAGTGTGCAGAAATTAGCAGACTGTCTCCTGAGTCACACACTACCTCTCCTTGAGGATGGCACCGGCTGGATGAGCAGAGAGGATGATGGGAGAGGCGGTCTGGACCCCATGACACAGGTGGGTCTCCAGGGTTAGCGTTACCTGATCTTCTGAATGCGACAGTCTTTCCCACTCAGCACGCTGCCCAGCAACTCCATCATGGGGTCCTGGAACTGGTTATTGTCCAGCCTGGCCAAGGAGAAGCAGTGACAGTGAAGGCTCCCGCCATCCACACGCAGGGTGGGGACCCCTCTCCTCCTCTGATCTACGCCCTTCACCCCCACAGGGTGCCTGTAAGTTCTGGTCTTCCTCCTGGGGTAGCAACAACCCTGAACACTGTCCACCTCTGTGGGTCCCCATTTCCCAGTTCTGCTTTGTAAACTGCTCTCTGGTCCTGAATGACCCTCATCCCTACATATTTCCTCCCTACTTGCTAAGGTCCGGAGCAGTGGACAGAGAGCATGGGCTGACAGCCCAGTCTGTAGGCAAAGCTTCTGTCAGCACTGCATGGCTCCCAGGGTCTCATGGGGTTGGATTATATCTTCAAAAAGGGCGGATTAAAGATGGGTGCTGGTGGCTCACACCTAATCCTAGCTACTCAGGAGGCTGAGATCTGAGGATCGCATTTCAAAGCCAGCCTGGGCAGGAAAAGTCAATGAGAGTTTTATTTCCAATTAGCCACTCAGAAAACCAGAGGTGGCACTTGGCTCAAGTGGTAGAGTACTAGCCTTGAGCTGAAGAGCTGAGGGACAGCACCCAGGCCCAGAGTTCAAGCCCCACGACGGACAAAAAAAGGGGGCAGATTGAAGTGCTAACTCCTAGATGTTACCCAGAGTAGGGCCCTTCCATATTCATGGTTAAGCAGACATCACACTGGGAGACACTCAGAAGGCCTCTAACCCAGTGTGGTGGTGTCCTAGGGGAGGTCGGGGCCCTGAGAGGCTGACAACACCCCACCATATGACAGTGGAGGCCAGGGCTGGTGGGAGACAGTTACAAACCAAAGACATGTGATCGCAAGGATTGCCTGGCTCACACCTAGAAGGGCAGGAGGGGCCTCCTCCAAGGCCCTTCAGATGCTGATGTCTTGACTTCTGTTTTGAGGCCCCCAGAACTCTGAGAAAGTGAGGTGCTGTGGTGTCGGTACCCAGCTTTGAGTACTCTGCTACAGGCAGCAGAGCCAGTAGCCGTTGTGGGTCTGTCTGCACTCTCCCACGCACCCTGTACCCCGTTTGCTCACCTGAGGCTCTGGCAGTAGAGAAGCTGGGGCAGCAGACTCTGGAAAACTCCTTGTCCCAGGCACAGGGACAGGTTAATCTCTTGGGAACAGGTGTCCGACACTTGCAAGAGGTAGGCCAAGGCAGCCCAGTGTTTGGGGCCAGTCAGCTTGGCCAGGGCCCCGTTCTGCAAGGCCTCTTCCACGCTGCGGGCCAGCTCTGTGTGTTGCAGCTCATGCAGGCAATGCAGGATATTGACTGAGCGAGCACAGACTGCAGTGTTGGGGTGCAGGCACCCCTGTAGGAGCTCGGCCACCTGGGCGTGGTAGGCCTGGTGCTCGCCTTGGGCCAGCAGCAGAGAGCTGGCCAGCAGGGCATTGACCCGTGGAGACAAGAGGCCTGCGAGGAAGCGCAGGAATACGTCCAGCCTTCCATCCTCAGCCTGCATAGCCCGCTGGGCTGCGCTCCTGAAATGCGCCAGGAAACCCAGCCTGGGCCATGACATGCCACTCTCGGTGAAGAGATCAAAGATGGCCCTCTTGGATGCACTGTAGTAATAGGTAGCTGCCACAAACTCCTGCAGGGACAAGTGGTTGAAACAGTAGGCCACAGAGGAGGTTAGTGTCTCCTCCCGCTGCAGGAAGCAGCCACACAGGGTGCCCTGCAGCAGGGCGAGGTCCACACCGAATGCCTTCATGTCTTGCTCATAAAACACATACTTCTTCTTGAGCAGCCCATGGAAGGCCAGCCGACCCAAGGTCCCTACCACCTTGCGAGCACTGTGGGCTACCTGCTCGATCCGTGGGTTCCCCTTGCCCTTTTCCTGGCCCTCCCCGCCGAGAGCCTTCCTGAAGTACCAAGAGTAGAGTTCACACAAGGTCTGCGGGGGCCCCAGCCCCACGTTGTGGAGTGCCAGTCTGCTGCGGTACACGTGACCCAGCGCCACCCCAGTGAGCTTGCAAAATGCCGGGACGGTACACATCACATACAAGGCCCTGTCCGTCTGCACCTGGCTCAGGACCTGGCCCAGGAGGGTCTGGTCCTCAGGGAAGGTCTGCTCCAGACACGCCTGGATCTCTTCCCTGGTAAAGCCCCGGATCTCTGTCATCCTGTCTATGAGGCCTCCTGGGATCTGCCCAGCTGCACTAGGGCGTGAGGTGATCCACACGGAAACATCTGGAAAAAGGTTGCCTCGGATGATGTTGGTAATCAGGTGGTCCACTTGGATGTCCTTCTTTGGGTCCGTGCAGGCCATGGTGTTGGAGAAATCCAGGGGTGTCTTACACTCGTCTAAGCCATCCAGGACCAAGAGGACCCTGGCTGGGGCCATGGCTGCCAGCCCAGCCTCCCCGACATTTGGGAAGGCAGAGTAGACGAGTCTGTCTGCAGACAGCTTCTCATGGGTGTTGAGGTCCCGGAAGGTCAGGGGCAGCACCAGTGAGAAGTCCTTGCCCACCTGTCCCCGGGCCCAGAGGCGCACAAAATGCCTCACCAGGGTGGTCTTGCCCATGCCAGCCACGCCAACAGTGATGGAGATCCGGGGTGGGATGGACACTCGGGACAGAGGCAGGAAGAGCCTGTCAAGGGGAATGGTCCTGGCCGGGCGCCAGCCCCCACGCATGGCTTCCACCTGCGTGAAGTCGTGTTCCCTTAGCTGTAGGTCTGTCAGGCCATCCACCAGCAGGAGGCTAGCCAGCCGGTGTGAAGAGCCGCCCAGCTCCTGGCCGCTTCCTGTCCTGCTCAGCAGAACCTCCCGGTGCCTCTGTATCCTAGAGTCTGCAGGCCAGCAGGCCAGAGAGCAGGGCAGGTGAGGGCCACAAGCAAGGCAAGGAGGTCCCTGTGTGCCCTTCCCCTGGCCTCCCAGGCTGGTCTTACCATTGCTGTGGGGTGCCTGGGGGGTGTCTGGCGTCCTGTCCAGGGCTGGTAGGTTCTGACCAAGCTGACTCCCTTTCCCAGCCAGCAAGTCCACGAGGGCCTTGACCTGCTCAGCCGGGGAGCTGGCACCGTGGATCTGGTTGGCCTCCCCACCTGACCGCATCTCCTGTTTCCTCATGGAGTCTTGGATTATGACCAGGAACTGTGACGACAGGACCCAGACCTGCTGCCTGCCATGCCTCTGTACAGCAGCCTGACAGGTGGGTGAGCCCCGAGAGCAGGGCAGGACCCCCCTTCCCTCCCCAGCCACGGGTGGACCACCGGCTTGCCTCTTAGATGAAGCTCCAAGAGCTTTTTGGTCCTGGACAGTGAGAACTGTCACATGGATGCAGGGGCCCAGGGGACCAGGCCTGGGGTTCTGGCTCAGACCTTGGCTCTGCCACTTACCCGCCGGGTGACCCTGGGTGGGGTGTGTCACCACTCTGCACATTGGTGTCATTTGTGACCTGGAAACGGTGGTAAGGGTATGAGTAGACTTTCTCAAAAGGAGGGAGGAATGAAATTGCCAGTCTGGAAGGAAATAGAGTGCATGCTTCTCCAGGTGAAGTACATTCTGGAAAAAGAACGGTGTTAAGGAGACCATCCCTTGACACTGTAATGGAGCAAATGTACTGTGCACGTGTCCAGCCCATAGAATGTCCAAATGGCAAGAGGGAGCCCTGGTGTAAATGGGGTTTGGAGTGGTTGCGTGGAGTCTCTGGAGTAAGCAGAGGTGGATGGGAACTCTGTACTTCATCATCAATTTTTTTCTTCCTGTAAACCTAAACCTCTAGGATGTGAAGAGTTTAGTTAGGAAAGGTAGAGGAGAGGGAAGAGAGGGAGCCTCTGCCCTTAGCTTTCCTGGGCTGTCCTGGAAGCCCGGGGTTTCTGGGCTGCGGGGAACCCTGTTTGCTGTGTACCAATGCAGAGACACAGAGTGGCAAAGCTGTGCCGCGTGTTCCACCTGCCCCAGTCCCAGTGCTTCCCTTGCCAAGAACAGCCACTCTGTCTGCAGCTCCCTGAGCCTGTCCACCCTCGGTCCCTCCTCACCAGGCACAGGGGGCACAGCCGTTCCTCCAGCAGGCCACAGAGACTCAGGGGAGGGTCAGCCACCTGTCTATGGTTCTACGAAAGAAAACACAGGGTCACGTGGCCCACTGCACTAGTGGCCATGCTGTGTTTAAAAATGACTCAGATGAAAAGCTGGGTATGGTGTTTCATTCTGTAATCCCAGCTATTCAGGAGGTAAAGACAGGCCAGCCTGGGCAACTTATTGAGATCCTCTCTCAAAATAAAATTTAAAAAAAATTTTTTTTTTTTTAAATTTTTGGTCGGTCGTGAGGCTTGAACTCTGGGCCTGGGCGCTGTCCCTCAGCTCTTCAGCTCAAGGCGAGCGCTCTACCACTTGAGCTACAGCGCCACTTCAAAATAAAATTTTTAAAAAGGGCTCTAGGGGCTGGGAGGGTGGCTCAGTGGTAGAGCGCTTGCCTTGCATGCTCAAGGCCCTGAGTTCGATTCCTCAGCACCACATAAGCAGAAAGAAAAAAGCCGGAAGTGGCGCTGTGGCTCAAGTGGTAGAGCGCTAGCCTTGAGCTGAAGAGCTGAGGGACAGCGCCCAGTCCCAGAGTTCAGGCCCCACGACCGGACCAAAAAAAAAAAAAATAATAAAATAAATAAAAATAAAAAGGGCTCTAGACAACGCATTTGCCTAGCAAGTACAAGGCCCTGGGTTCAATTCCTGGCCCAGCCGGGCCTGGGCAATTAGTTTCTCTCTGCCCAACATTTAGCTAACAACACGCTTGAGGCCAACAGACTCCCTGGCTTTGGGTTTTATTGGGGATCCCTGGCGTTTTAATGTGGTGTGGAAATGTTAGAAGAACATTGAGTTAGAAGTAACTAGCACTCCCCAGCCATTGAGCAATTAACCAGTGCCTGGGATAGCCTGGGATTACTAGAAATGGGGCCGGACAACAACGTCCTCACTATATTTCTGCAACATCCTTCCGGCTCTTCTCACTCTTTTATTCTTCTAAGCACCAGCCCTGTCTTTCCCAGCCAGCAAGTCCTCTAGTAATACGATGTGCATTCTCTGGGACAAGCCTCTGGCGGCCTGAATCCCGACAGAAATGAGCACTCATGCCTACTGAGACACTCATACCAGAATGCTTCTAACTGCCGTTCTGCTTTCTGTCTGTATGAGTTTGACTGTTCTAGGGACTTCCTGGGTGAGGGTATTTATCTTTTGGTGTCTGTCTTGTGTCCAGGCCAGTGCTTCCTTCCTTTTTACAACTGAAGTATCCCATTGTGTGTATAGGCACGTTTATCTCCAGTGATGGAACCTTGGGTGGTTTCTGCCTTTGGCGTCTGGTGAACTATGCTGCCGTGAACATGGTTATATAGCTAACTATCACTTGGAGACCCTGTTCTCCCTTTTCCCAGAGTGGGACTGTTGCATCATATGATCATTCTGTGGCGCTCAACTCTTTGTTGTCTTTGCTTGTTTTTTTTTTTCTTCCTGAGACAGGGTTTTGCTATGTAGCCTAAGCTAGCATTGAACTCAGATCCTCCTGCCTCAACCTCCCAAGAGCTAGGATTGCACGCAGGCGACACCATTAAAAAAAAAAATCCATGGTGAGGGACTGGACTGACAGGAGGATGAACAGGTGGACGTGGTCGTGGGATAGGGCAGGACCTGCCTTGAGCCTCGGGATGGGCCCCTAGCCCTGTGAGACCCCCATGGAGGGGTCAGGACTCCTCCTAACCAATTATACATCTTTCTTCCCTACCTTCTTAGATTGAGGGTTTTCAAATTTAGCAACTTAAAATACAAGGACACAAGTCACGCACTGGTGGCTCACGCCTAGTTACTCAGAAGGCTGAGATCTAAGGATCATGGTCCAAAGCCATCACAGGTAGAAAAGTACCTGTGAGACTCTTACCTCCAATTAACCACTCAAAAACAGGAACTGGTGGTGTAGTTCAAGTGGTAGGGTGCTATCCTTGTGCACAAAGAGGCTCAGAGACAGTGCCCAGGCCCTGAGTTCAAGCCCCAGGACTGGCAAATAAATAAATAAACAAAATGAAATGAAAATAGAAATAAAAATACAAGGACACTTGTGAAATTTTACTCAGACAAACCACATTTTTTTTTTTTTTTTTAGTATAAGTGTGTCCCTTGGATATATGATATATACAAAGCTCTGTTTCTGGCTTTTTGGTGGTTTATTGGAGATACAAGCCCCATAGCCTTTTCTGCCCGGGCTGGCATCCAACTACAGTCCTCAGGTCTCAGCCTCCTGAGTAGCTAGGATTGCAGTGTCGATCACTAGCAGCCAGGTTTGGCCGCAGCTTCTTAGATTCTCCTCTCTCCTGATTCCTTGCTTTTGTCCCGCTCCCTGGGTCTGGGGATTCAGTGAGCAGCCATCTTGAGGTGGCTGCTGAGCCCACTGAGGAAGTCACACTTGTCCCTGAGACATCCTGGTGAAGGGCAGGCCCAACCTGGGGAGCCCAGCCTGCAGCTCAGGATGGTGAGGGGCAGGCCCAGGCTCAGGGAAGCTCGTACCCCCAAGAGAAGAAGCCCTGAGGCCCAGAAGTCTGGCCCCTAGGAAAGCACTGTAGCCAATACCCCGTGGCCACCCTGCACCAGCCCTGTGCGGCGCCTGTTCCCAGCAGGCCTCTTGCATGGAGCCTCGTCCTGCTCAGGGGTGTGGCAGGGAGCCCTGGGGGTGGGGGTGGGGGACATGCGCTGACACCAGGTGACACCTTTGGGGCAGGGGCTGTTTCCTCCATTTACAGGTGGGCAACCAAGCAGAGCAGTAACTGGCCTGCTTGGGGTCCCACAGCCAGGCGTGGAGGGTGAGGATGGAGCCTGGCCTGCCTAGTCCTGCCCTTACACCCTGTCACTGGTACCTGGGTGTTGGGCTTTGTCCCTGGGGCCTGTCCTGGGGCCTATGTTAGTTCAGTCCATGCCGTGAGCCCCTCTAGCTCCAGCAGCTCCCAGCACCCAAAGGAAAGCTTCCTCTAGTTTCCCACCCTGCCCAGAGAAGCTCAGGCCAGAAAGGTCTCCATCTTCCTGCCAGCTGCCCCTTCTCCCTCCTCTGTCCCTCCTAAGGCTCAGGCTCTGCTTACCTCTGTGGCCTTGATGCTGTTACAAGGATGTGAAGACTGGGGGGGCCTGGGGACTCATGTCCACGTTCCTGAGCTTGGCCCTGCTGCGGCAGATGGGGGCTCCCAGGCCCTGGGCAGTGC
The DNA here is from genome assembly GCF_024711535.1 of Dipodomys merriami. Lineage (NCBI taxonomy): Eukaryota > Metazoa > Chordata > Mammalia > Rodentia > Heteromyidae > Dipodomys > Dipodomys merriami. The sequence goes on from NW_027202682.1 coordinate 2,940,426, forward strand.
CCAGGTCTGAGAAGCCTGTCTGAAGGGACCACTCTCGGGCCAGGGGGTGACAGACTCGCCGCCTCTACCCCCTCATCACACCCCGCTGTCAGTGCAGCTCCCGCTCCTCACCTCTTCCTGTACGGCCTCCACCTCAACCTTCCTTCCTGTCTGATTTCAAAAGCCAACCACCTCCCAGACAGATCAATGAGCTGAGTTTCCTTGGGCTTGTCTCTGGCTTTGTCATCACCCCAAGTGTCAGGGGGGAGCCACATTGGGGTCTTGGTTCTGGGACTGAGCATCCCTTCAGACCTGATGCTCAGGAGAACGTGGTGCAGTGCCAAAGCTGCAGACCTGCCACCTCCCCGTGACCAAGGAAGACAGGCACCATCTGCAGAGGGTCGCTTTTAGGTGGGCGGGCAGGGGAACCAAGTGAGCATCCGATTAATTCAGCGTGTGGACTGAATTTACACCCTCTAGCCCAGCTCGCCCCGCAGTGACTTCCTGTGACTCCACATCACCTGAAGACAGGTCCCCTGAGTCCTGAAACGGTAGAATGTGGCTATTTACAGCAGTCAGGAAGTCACTGTATCTGGGGGTGTTGGGGGGGCTCAGCAGGTGTCTGCACTGACAGGGAAGGGGGTTGTGAGGGATGAGAACATGTCCAGACAGAACAACACAGAAAAGTCACGACAAAGCCAGTGTGTGGAGCACCTTTCAGTGCTAGGGAGCACCTCACGACATGGTCGCTGGGGGAGGTAGGAGTCAAGGAACAAGGGGTGCCTGGGGTGTGAACTTTCCCCAGCAAGCAAAGGGGAGTCCGGTTGAAGAGCGGGAGACCGGGGAGTTCAGAGAGCTGTGGGACTCCACGTGGGATTGCTGTCAACCCTCCTCCCGCATGATGGATGTGGGGGAACCTCAGGTAGCCCACTGGAGATGCTGTTTGGGGCCTGCCTGTCACCTCAGCACTCGGGAGACTGGGCCAGGAGGATTTTCAGTTTGAGGCCAGTCTGTTCTGTATTGCAAGTGCCAGGCCAGCCTGGGCGATGTAGTGAGATCCTGTCTTAAAAATGGAGTGGGGAGCAAAGAAACCTGTGGGTTTAAACAGCCCAGTGTCAGAAACGCTATTTCAGGAGCCGTTGTCGCCCTCCCGTCCAGCTGTGCTTTCCAAGTACCCCAAAACTTGTTGGGTGCTGGTGGGACAGACAGTGGCCCCTCAAGAAGCCTGGTGAGGCTCCTGGCAGGCGGAGCCTCAGCTGTGGGGTGCAACGGTGTCTGAAACCAGGCGCCCACAGGATGTTGAAAACCACAGGGGTCGAATGAGTCTGTGATCTGCAACAGGCCAGAGAGGCTCACCGGTTCCCACGGACAGATGCCAAGCCTCTTCCATGCAACCTTCCAGACCCACCCGCCTCCCATCCCTATATCAGAGGAGTGTCCTCGGGCCTGATCTGTATTTTCACTGAGCAGGCTGAAGTAGGCGGGCCGTTCTCCTGGTGTGTGTGGTGGTGGTAATGTGTGTGGTGTGTGCATGCGCGCATGCATGTGAAGAGTAGCTCTCACTCTCGGCTTTCTGTCCAGCGGTGCAGTCAGTGTGGCGTCAGATACAGACCCCAGTGTCCAGGCCTTTACTCCCTTGGCTGGGCCGGTGGCTCCTTGCCCAAGCTAAGCTTGTGTTTCTCTTTTGGCTGTTTCCATGGGACAAGGCCAGGCCGTAGCCAGGGCTGGGCCGCACACAGGAAGTAGACAGGCCAGAGGGCTGGTCAAGTCACAGTGAGGTGTGGAGGATCAGGTTGTGTCCTACGAACACCAGTTCTGCTGCAGGGTGTGGTTCCAGCTTCTGGAAGGGAGCTCCTCCTCCCGCCTCATCCGCGGAGCAGCCCTGGGCCCACTTGGCTTCTCCAGCCTTGCTGCAGGTGCCCAGAGGCAGCTCTGCAGCCTGCTGAGCAGCTTCTGTGGAAGGAGCTGGTGCTGTCCTGGACAAGCCGCACCTGCCGCATGGCAGAGGGCTCAGGGTCTGGGGAAAGTTGGCACACATGTGCGCCTCCTGCAGGCCGCCTGGACCATCTGCCATATCCATAACTTTGTATGTGGGGAATTTATAAATATCAGAAAAAAGGGATCCCACTGGATCTGGAGGGGCCCGCCTGTGCTGGTGACACTGTTGAGCAGTGGGGGTCGGGCTCAGTGCCTCTCGCAGGGTCACCTGGCGTGGGGACAGGGGACGGGGACAGGGGACGCACATGAGAAATGAACAGAGAGAAATGGAGAGTCAGCAGCCATCGAACTCGTGGCCCGCATCACTAGTGACTTTACTGGAACACGTATCTACATTGCTATAAAGCCGCCTTTGTTTTATTGCACATCATAAAAAACCAACTGCACTGTATTTAAGATGAGGTCATACGCAGGATGAGGAGGCCCAACCTTCTGTGTGTTCCATACTGCTTCTGGGCCGCAGCTTTAACACAGGTGGGTGGAACCCGCAGCCACTCACCATGTCTGTTGGGGGGGTTTCAGACTTGAGCCCTGGTCCCCTGTCCCATCTGGAGACTGCTGGTGATGACAGGTGTCTGGGAGGGACACCAGGAGGCGCAGCACCTGGGTGTGGCTGTGAGAGGCGCGCCCGCCTGGTCTGCTAGTGGTGGCTGAGATTAGCCTGAGTGCCACCGAGCCGGGCAGGCAGCTGGACCTGACGTCCACCTCGGTGCACTCTGGGACAGTTGTGCTTTGGGCCTAGCGACCCTGACAGATGGGGAGCAGTCAGACCTCGTGAACACATGGGGGGAGACTGCTGGGCTAGGGGGAGACACGCTGTGCGACTGAGGGAGGGTCAGACCCTACAGGCCGTGGGAAGAATGGCCCCGCTGTGGAGAGCAGAGGGAAGGGTGCAGGCACGTCTGTTGTCCAGGCCCAGGCTGATGTTTGAGGGTGACATGCCTGTGGCGGCCTGACCCCCGCGGGCTCCAAGGCTCTCACAGACGGCCCGTGGACTGGAGCGGATCGGAGTGGGGGGATGGGGGCCTGTTAGTTCCGCTCCTTTCTCTTCCTGCCCATGCGCTGCTGCCCTCTCTTCTTGAGCTTCTCCTTCCGGGCTGCAGCGGTGGTGAAGGTGATGCACTGGGTGTCCAGGATGTCCAGCAGCTTGGTTGTGGCTATGTGGATGCCATCCCGCTTCAGCTCCGCCTGAAGCTCTGCCAGCTCCAGGGGCTGGTACTTCAGCACCTTCTGGTACAGGTCCGGCCTAGAGCGGACGTAGCGGCGCAGTGCCGCCTCCATGTCTGCTGTCTGGATGGCTGCCTGCGACGCGCTCAGCTCCTCCCCTTCCCCTGCAGACTCAAGGGTTGCTCCGAATTCGCAGGAAGAACTGGAAAGAACAGATGACATTTTGTGATACCCCTTGGACTAAGGGCAGGTTTGACAGAGGGAGCTTTTATGGCCCGGTGGAACCTGGCACATGGCAGGGCCAACCCCCAGGTCGCAAGATGCTCCTCAGCGTGCCCTGCGGGCAGCTGGGCCCCCAGGCTCTGCAGCTGGCTGGCTGGAGTTCCTCCTCAGCTGGAGAGCCAGGGTGGGACAGGGCCTGCTGCAGGGAGGGAAAGGGCTTTCTAAATCACCTGGGTTTCTAACAGCTCAAGCCTAGAAATCACTGGGCTCCTGGACTTGGGCTGACCCCCTCTCAGCCCCGCTGCTCAGAGGATATCGAGTGGTGCTGACCTGTGGCCTCCATCTGGTTACCTTTGTGAGCTAAAGGAGCTGTCACTGCTGTCCACGGAGGTGGCCACTGACTCCTGGGAGCCTAGGAACTGGGTGTCACCGGCAGGACCTGGAGAGGCTGGAGGTGGCCCACGGGCTGGTGACCTGCTCAGGAGTGGGATGCTTTCACCGGGCTGCAGCACACAAGGTTGGGGGCCCCTGGTCTTCGTAGGCCCCTTGGACCTTTGGGTCCCAGGACTCAGGGATGCCGTGAGCTGGGTGTGGCCTCTGGCGCTCGAAGGCTTGTCGGTGTCAGTGGTGAGGGTCTGGCTGGAAGGCACCTCGGGGGGCACCTGGGAGGGCTGGATCTCATCCTCAGAGTCTGACTCCAGGGTCTGGTGCGTATATTGGAAAATCTCCTTTAGTTTTAGAACCATCTGGCGTTTGGGCAATGGGCGGACTCCAAATCTGCACAGAGAAACAGAGCAGTGTTCACTTAAACACTGTGTGGCTACAGTCCCACTTCCACCCCAGGGGAGAGCATGGAGACCCGTTTCCCAGTGGAAACGGGTTGGCTTCGTGGGATCAAATAACCTGGCAACAAAATGCAGAAAGCCAGGCGGGTCCCTGCCCCAGCCACATGCTCCCTAGAGACAGACTGTAGGACCTCCCTCCCACACACAGCCCACTGCAGGGCCACGCACGGGACCTTCTGACTCCAGGCTTTCCAGGCCCAATTATGCACAGGATGGAAAAGACCAAGTATTAGAAAGCGCTGAAAGACACCCACCTGTCCAGTTCCTTCTTCAGCACCGGGGTCTCCATGATGGAGTACTGTGGCATGGGAGTTATGGGCACTTTGGGGGGCAGGTTCTTCTGATCAGCACCTTTGGGGTAAGCACAAGAAGCACAGGTCTCAGCATGAGGGAGACGGGCTTGTCACTACTTCCAGTCCTGGGAGTGTCACCAAGAGAAATACAGCATTGAAAGACTCCAGCCAGCAATGGGTAGATCAGGGCAGGCAACTTCTCCAAGTAAGATGGAGAATGACCAGTGAGCACAGGAAGGGGTGCCGTCATGGGTGTGTCAGTCAAAACCATATACTCGCGTGGCGGGGCACAGGGGCCAGAGTGGGGGTGGGGACGGGAGGCGCTGCGGCTGCTCGGGCTTGCCTGATCCCAGGGCTCAGGTGAGGGCTTCATCTCAGGGTGCTGCTCCAGACATTTTTTTTTTTTTTTTTTTTTTGGTCAGTCGTGGGGCTGAACTCTGGCCTGGGCGCTGTCCCTGAGCTCTTCAGCTCAAGGTTAGCGCTCTACCACTTGAGCCGCAGCTGTGTATGTGGTACTGAGGAATCGAACCCAGGGCTTCATGCATTCTAGGCAAGCATTCTACCACTAAGCTGCATTGCCAGCCAAGGCCCAGATTTTTTTTTTTTTTAACAAGTGTCCAGGTGAACATTTAGATGGAGACCAGGCAGGCTGAGGAAAAGCTGACTGACTGGCTATGAAATAGATGTTGGTAGCTATCTGAGTCTCCTGTGCTGTGGAGAAGGGTCTGGAAGGCAGTGGGAGAGTCTTGTCCAGGTGAGCAAGGCCTTTGGCATTGCTTTTACCCAGCTCCAGACCCATTCGCGAAGTCAGTGTAAAACATAAGGCCCTTCCCAGGCCACTTACTTGGTGTCTCTGGCCTTGCTGGTTTCTGAGTTTGGGCATTTGGTGTCTGTGCTGCAAAAGGAGCCTCTGGAGAGTTCTCTTCCTCATCCCAGTCGTCCCACAGAGCTGGGTTCAGGAAGCTCAGCCTGCTGCTTCCTGGTGTGCTGGCCCGTGGGGGCCGCGCTGGCAGTGCTCCCTGGGCGGCCACGCTTCCCCGGCTCAGGCTGGTATCTGGGAATCCTGGGGAGAGGCGGCCACCACTGTCCAGGGCCTCCTGGGTCTGACTTCGGGGACTGCTGGTGCTCAGAGGGCCCGTCCGCTCCAGGTTCAGGTGGTCAATTGGAATTGGTGAAAGAGGCTCAACGTGCCAAGAGTAGTTACCTGCGGGAACTGGGGGGTCACTGTCCTGAAGGGGGCTGCTGTCAGCCGGATGGGAGGCCACCACCACCTCTTCCTCATCTTCACTGTCTCCAACTTCTACCACTTCACTCACGGCAATCTCATTTGGCAGGCCCAGCCCCGGTGGAGAATGTTTCTGGTACTGCCGAGTGAAATCGGGGCAGCTTCTTGTGGCAGGACTTGGTGCCAGCAAAGAGAGCCTGTGGCGCCTAGAGTAGGGGCAGCTGACGGGTGACACATGGGGCCTGGTGACCGAAAACTGTGCTGTTTCTGGCCCAGGCCTGTGTTTTGTGGAGGTCTTGGACAGGCGCCGAGCCTTCCTGTCTGCTGAGGGCCTCATCCTGAGGCTTGTGATTTGGGTCTGTGATGAGCAGTCACGGCTTCTGCCGGCCAGGGGGGTGGCAGGCACCAGCCACGACGTGTCTGTGGTGGCGTCCTCCTCAGGGCTGCTGTCCTGGTCACAGAACAGCTCAGGTGAACCTCTGCCACCCACCGTGACCTGCCGGTCTGGCTGACTGTCCCCTTCCTCTGGCTGCAGCCCGACTCCTCTCCCCAGTGGGCTCGGAGAGTCTTCCTGATCTGCGTCCACATCAATGGCTGGAAACAGCTCGGAGGACTTGAGGCTGACTTCTAGGACATTCCCTCCTGGGGGGTCGTTAGAAACTGACTTGGTTTTCGTGTGTTCAAGCTCCAGCTCTTCATCTGAATCCAGCAACAGGATGACTTCATCCTCTTTGTTCACATGGGATGGGGGACTCTGGGGCCTGGAGCTCAAGTGGTCACACTTTGACTGGGTCAGGTCAATGGGCTGAGGATTTTCTGGGGAAATGTGAATGCTCTTGTTTTTGCCTTTCAGTGTGGAACTCGGTCTTTTGCCTCTCTGGTGGCCTGGCTCCTTAAGTACTGTAAGGTAGCTATTGTCCCTCTTGCGCTTTGACGGTTTAACTGGAGAGGCTGATCTTGGGGAAGCCATCTTGGAAACGCCACTGTGCGAGTGGGGCGCTGGCAGGGGCGTGTTGCCGGTGTGGCGAAGGTGAGGCTGGGACTCGCTGGGACGTCCACTCCCAGGGGACTGTTTGAGGCCGCTGCACAGGGGTTGCTGAGGGGTCGGGGGACAGACTGTGTCTGTCCCTGACTCCTCGACCGTGTCGTTGTGCTCATTGTGACTGCTTGGTGTTGGGGACAGTTCAAAGAATTCATCTTGAGTTGACGCAAGGAGTCGCTCATAATCATGGACCGTGATTGGGTGCACGGGGGAGCCATCTTTACTCCCTGCCCGGCAGCCCGCAGAAGGGCTGCAGGAGCTGGCGCGTCCAGACATCTCCATCGTTGCCTCCTGCTCCTGGGTCTCTGCCTTCTCTACTTGGTCTGAGCACTGGTCCTGGAGCAGAAGGGGGTGTTTTGAATTTTCCCAGCTGGCTGGAGTCTCAGCTTTTTCTGGCCAAACTGACTCCGCTTGTTCTGGCTTTTCCAGCTTTTCGTCTCCCTGGCCTCCTCGCTGGGCAGGCTTTGTGCCGTGACCGTCCTCCCCGAGCTGACCCTCGTCCCTGTCTTTGTCTCTTGCTTTTTCCTCTTGGAGCAACTTCCGTTGAGTCGCTGCAAATTCATAAATTTCTTCCATTTCTGCTTCATTCACTTCTTCTCTGTCTTCTTTGTGGCCCTCAAATTTCAACAAAGTCTCTGCTTCCTCCTCTTCATCTCCCCACACTGACCTCAAGAGTTCTTGGAAATTCTCTGCTCTGCTTTCACAATTCTCATCTTCCTTCTCCTGTTGTTCACACTCCATGTCTGTCACAACTGGCACTTGTTCACACAGATAAGCAAGGTCACTCACACCAAACCTGCAACAGGAAAACTGGGTTACCAGTGCTCTGCACAGAGGCTTCTCTGGGCACTGGGGCCAGTGGCCAGAGCAGCCTGCACGAGGAACAGGTGCACCTCACTGTGGCCTTCCTCCACTCTCCTACACCCAGGCTTTCTGAATGCGAGGCCTCCACAGCTGCAAACATAAAAGGGGGTCGGACTTTCTGTACATCCCAGGAGTTGGCAGAGCAGTGATAGCAGGGGCTGACTTCCCCTGGCAGGCCCTCCAGACAGGCAGGGCTGCCAGCTAGTCGGTGCATTTTAGACCCCCAGAAAAGCACCTGAGGGCAGTGCTGCCTGGGATGAATGGGCCTTTGCCCCAGACACCCTCCCCCTCCCCTTGAGCCCTGCTGCTACTATCCCGACCTCGTGGGGACCATCGAGGAGGTGTGCTATGTGGGGTACTGAGGCCATGCGCCAGTCATAACATGCCAGAGAGGCCTTTCAGCCAGTGCTCCACTGACTTCAACTGCAACGCTCGATGCAGGGGGGCTGCTGGCCATAAACTTGGGGTTAAAAGATATAAACAAGACTGGAGGGCTCTGTTTTTTCTTCTTCTAATGTGTTTGCACTGGGGCTTGCCAGGCTGGGAGCTCTCCCTTAGCTTCTTTGTTCAAGGTTAGCACTCTACCCACTTGAACTAAACCTTCATTTCCAGCTTTTTGTTGGATCACTGAAGAGTCTCATGGATTTGTCTGTCAAGGCTGGCTTTAAACTATGACCCTCAGATCTCAACCTCCCGAGTAGCTGGTTTATAGGTGTGAGCTGCCAGAGCCCTGCTGGGAAGTCTTTTTGATGGCCTGCCAGCCCCTGTCCCTGACACTCAAACACTGTGGAGCACACGGAGTTAATCATCTCAACCTGAGGGCCAGAGTGTGCAGGTCGGGAGCCAGGTGGGAAGGCAGGTCTAGGTCTGCGGCATAGAGATACTGCAGGAATGCGCAGACTGCTTCGGCCCTCACGCTGCTCAGCAGGACACGCTGGGTTTGATCCCCGTCCTCCACAGCAGAGAAGCCTTCACGGTTTACCTAAGTACAACAAAATGCAGAGGCGTACTGATGGACAGCTGTTGCTGGTGTGGACAGTGACTGAGGGGCGCCCGTGAAGTTTCTGGCCTCAGAGAGCACCGGACCCCAGGAAGAGTGGGTGACACGTGTGACACTTCTTGCCCAGAATTCCGCAGGCTGGACCTTCATTTTCAAAGTCATAGTGAAGTGGATGTTCAAGGAACTGCTTGGTTTTCACCTGATAGATGTATCCTGGGCTCTAGAACCTTCTGACAAAAACATTACTGTTTACTGAATTCTTGTAAGTCAACACATTGGAGGAGACACTAAACCTTAGAGATCAATAGTGAAAATTCATAATGATGCAAATGGGGGAGAAAAGAAACAATTCTGGGGGCAAGAAAGGGTTTTTATTTAAAGGAACTGAAAATAGGACATTTCCCAACCTTTAGGCCATTTCTTACCTCCCACTTCTCACTGAAGCAGAGCATAGTGGGTGAGATGGAGGAGGTGGGAAGGCCAGGCAGGTGTGCGACCGAGGGAGGCGCTAGCTTGCTGCTAACCTGAGTACTTACATACTGAATGAGCAGCGGACATCGGGCGTAAAGAACAAACTTGTGGGCATAAAGCGTGTCCCCGCTGTCTGTCTGGAACTGGACATCGCTCAGGTGTGGGTTATTGACCATGGTGCCAAAGTCAGAGACCAGCAAGCGGAGGGAGTGCTGCAGTGAGGCAGAGGACAGCGCAGTGAGCTTCCTCCATCGCTGCTTCTACCTGGCCCTGAGGGCGCTGGGGAGGGCCAAGAGCCTTGGTGCTCGTTTGCACTCCACAAAGTGTCCACCAGGTGGTGGGGGGTCCCCGCCCCTGGGTTATGTTAAGGCCCTTGGCCATCCAGAATAAACCCACACCCTGAGCTGGAGCTGCTCAGGGACCTGCCACTCTGAGGCCACGGGAGGGACATCACCAGGTTGGTGCTGGGCTGACACTGGTCCTCATGGATGACACCCAGAACTCTATAAAGTTTCCATCTCCAACACAGGATACTGAACTGCTGGTTGAGACCAGTTCAAGACACCTGCGCACAAGGGCCCAGTAAGTCCCAAGCGAGTGCCTCAGTGAAACAGGCAATCTAAGATCCCTCTGGACCCCCAGGACGAAGCTGGCGATGGGGCTCAGCTGTTGAGGTATCCACAGTGTCCAAAGGCAGGAGGACAGCATTCTTTTCTAGCCTGACAAGGGGACAGATGAAGGGAATGGGCTCTCAGCTGCTCTATTCTGGGGTTATCAGGATATGTCCACCCTATGGAAAGCAGAGATCGTGGGGCACGAGCACCCGTAGTAAGACCACAAAGCCAGGGCAGAGCTGACAGGCTGGCTTGCGGCACACATGCCCCGTCCTTACCGAGGCGAGGCTGCTCCTCTCCAGGGGCTTCTCCTCGGGAGACAGGACAAACCCAGTCAGGGGAAGTTGGCTGGGCATCACATCCAAACCTGAGAGAAGGATTTCCACATTAAAACGATGTCAGGCCTGGAAGCCGTCGTTTGCCAAGCAGACCACATGGAAGGCAGGCCTCGCTGGACCCAAGGGCATCTTCATTTCATGCAGGCTCCTCTGACCACTTAAGCTCCCCCAGGAAGACAGACAAAACTAGGCTGTCTTTGGTTAAAGTTTAAGGAAATTGTGACAGACCTAAGTGTCTACATCATATTCACTTCGAGGAAACAAAAGAACCCGAGCCTGTGTTCTCTGTGTGCTGCCTTCACCCGGGCACACGGCGGGGGTCCAGCCTGCCTGGGAACTGGTGGGTGAGCCTCGACATCCCCCAGTCTCACCTTCTGAGCTGATGGGTAATGGGCTGGCGCTCAGCCCCTCCTTGGCCAAGTCCATGAGGTCCTGGAGCGCCTGGTGCTCCCTCTGGCTGGCCGACGGTGGTTGACAGCCAGGACTGACAGCAGGACTGCTTTGGAGGGCAGGTGGCTGTTCAGATAGCACCAGCTCAAGTTCAGGCTCCTGAAGGCGGTGGGAAACCAAGATGAGCGGTCACTGTGGTGAACACACACGCAGCGGCAGCCCCAGGAGCTTCCCCTCCACTGTGTCAGCAGGCTTCCATCACGGCCCGAGCCTGCCTGTGCCTCCAGGTCTGTGCAAGCTTACCTGAAAGTTGGAAGAGCCCCTGAGAGCCCACTGCCCCTGGTGCCATCCGTATGGCTGCAGGCAGCTGAGCACTGGCTCAGTGCTGGAGCAGGGATGTCTGGTGCACGCATTTAGAATGCAGGTCCAGGGCCCCAGCTCAGATTTTACTGCATCCAGGGGATAGAGCCTGGACTCTATATTTAATTAATTTCAATTTATTTATTTTTGCCAGTTCTGGGCTTGAACTCAGAGGCTGAGCACTGTCCCTGAGTTTCTTTTGCTCAAGGCTAGCACTCTACCACTTGAGCCACAGCACCATTTCTGGCTTTTTCTGTGGTACTGAGGAATCAAACCCAGGGCTTCATCCATGCTAGAGAAGCACTCTACCACTAAGCCACATTCCCAACCCCTGGACTCTGTATTTTAAACAAACTCTCCAAACGCTAAATTTCAGGAGCCCAAATCCTCCCTTTTCTTTTTTTTTTTTTTTTTTTTTTTGCCAGTTATGGGTCCTGAACTCTAGGCCTGGGCGCTGTCCCTCAGCTCTTCAGCTCAAGACTAGCGCTCTACCACTTGAGCCACAGCACCACTTCCGGCTTTTTCTGCTTATGTGGTGCCGAGGAATCGAACCCAGGGCCTCAGGCATTCAAAGCAAACACTCTACCATGGAGCCACCTTCCCAGCCCCAAATCCTCCCTTTTCTTAACCAGGAGAGCCATTTGGTTCCTCCAAAAAGAAATGATCTACAGCCAGTGTCCCTCTGACTTCCTCCTCTACCTCTTGGACTCTCTGCTTTCCACATGTGCACCGGGGCGGGGGGCAGGCTCACCCCGGCAGGCTGCTGAGGCACAATGAGGGGCATCAGGCCGTCCGTGTAGAAGGACTCTGCAGCCCAGCCTCGGGTCAGGGCGCTGCCCTCCCACAGAAAGTTCTGCTTTCCTTCAGGAAGCTGCAGGCACCAGCCTGCCTTCTCCCACTCTTCCTTGAGGATCCTGCTGGCAGGAAGCAGTGGTGTGCTGGTCAGTTCCAACTCTTCTGCCAGGAGCTGGGCCACGCGATCCTCGATCTGTCTCCCTGTGGTCTCAGAGTCCTGGACTAACAACTGTGGTGGGGACAGCAGGACTCTCTTCTTACGACTCTTCTTCTCTAAAGATAAACAGAAGGGACTCAGTCAGCAGTGGATCTGTTTACCATCCTGGTAGCCGCCAGCATTAGCTCTCAGCCAGGCAGTCACACATACCTGCTCCTAGCCTTATCTGCTCTGAAAAAGCACTTTCCAGGGTGAGTGCAGGCACGGCGGGACTCTGCTCCATCTCAGACCGGGATAGAGCCATGGCCATCAGCATGTCTTCAGATAGAGGCTCTGGCTTCACCTTCTGCCTCTTCTGTGGCTCCTTGTTTGTGGCTCTTTTCCGTTTCAGACCTCCGGTGTAGTCGAAGCTAAAAAGCAGAGAAAGTGAGGGCTTGTGCCGAGTCCTGCCTGTTTTCCTCGGAGCGGAGAGGGAAGGGATCAAGGTGTCCCTCACACACTGCCATCCTCTTTCTGGTATTGGTACCAGGCTCAACTCCGGGCCTTGCGCTTGCATAGACTGCTACCATTTGAGCCACATCTCTGGCCCAGAAGCCATCACCACCTTAGACTTTCACTGTGCTGATTCTATTCCACATGAGCCCATTCAGTCCTGGGCCAGAGGTTCTCAGCACGGTCCTGACTGGAGGGTCTGGGCTGTTTTTGGCAGATGGACAAAGCTGTCATTGGTATCTACACAGCCAAAGATTCTGGTGAAGCCACTGCTCTATAACTCTTAAGTTGGCTCCCTGGATATCCAGCAGATTCTGTTACTAAAATCAGATGCACTCAGAGGCAGCCCTGGCCACACTGGCCACGCGGGGGTGGGGGGCCCTCGCCTCCTGCAGACCCCATGGAAGTGCCTCTGTCCAGCTGCTCTGGGAGCTGAGGTGCAGCACCCCTGACTCCAGGGAGTTTGGCAGGAAGGAGTCTCTCTCTGGCTGGAGAGGACCCCTGCTACCTGCATGAGCCGCAGTGAAACAGGAGGGTGCGGTGGGAAGTAGCTGTGAGCACAGACTCAGATTTCCTGCACCGCAGGAGTTTCCACCCTCTGTTTTGCAAAATCTCATGCTCTTCCCTGGAATGGGAAGTCCAGACTTTCTCAGGCGAGGCCTCAGATCTAAGCAAGCCGTAACTCAAACCCAGGTTTCTGAGAACCTGCATACTAACCACAGCCACCAAGCGGGAAAGAAGCGGCCCAGGGGCCGGCACCCTGCCTTCGTGGGGGCAGAGCCTGGGCTCAGGGAGCTATGTGAGGGACTCGGTGGAGGAGGCCTTTAGGCCCGCCCATGCCTGCTTTTGGAAGCTGAAATGCCTGGGCGTGGCTTAGCAGAGGGAGGTACAAGGTCCCCTTGGGGGTGCTCAGTTTCTGTAGCTTTCTACTAACCAGCCTTCTAGAAGGATCCACATACATCTAGTTTCATTACTTAGAGGCATTTTTAAGGTAGACATATTTAATCTGAGAGGCAAGCAACTGGCTTGGATAGTCTGTTGTAAGGCTTCAAGGCTTCCAGTCCCAGGACACTCATGTGGATATGCTAAATATAGAAGGTTCCAGGGCTAGGAGAAACCTGTGTCCTCTGTGATCTCAGCTGTGGCCCAGCCCAGAGACCCTGAGCCATGTGCAAGGCAGTTGCCAGGAAAAGCAGCCACCACTTTTAACTTTCCCTTCACTCTTGCTAACTGCAAAGAATTCCCAAACATAGAAAGGCCTGGGCCTTTGTTCCCTGTAAAGCTCTGCTCACTCAGTGTCCTCGGCAGGAGGGAGCCTGTGGGCAAGGCTGACTCTTGTGCCTGGGGTATGCATGCCAGGCACCTGTGTCCCAGCTAGAAGATTCTTTATTTTAATATGCATGCATTCATTCATGTAAATTACAACATAAATAAGCTCAACTCTGGTTCTGTTTAGTCAACTCTTTGAACTCTGCAGAATAATCTGACACTAACATTATGAAAATCAAACTAAGTTGGAAATGGAGGCTAAAGCAAATGCCAGATCCAGCCAGGAAAATTGTCAGATTGTGGGACCAGCAACGTCTTTAGGAACTCGAAAACACCAAAGGGTCCTTTAGCAACCATCCTCATGCACACGCAGACTCCTCTCCCTCAACCCCTTCAAGACTGGACTTGATTTCCTCCCCAAATGTGTAATTTCCAGGACCCATGAGGACCCTCCAACATGACAGTAAGCTTTTCCAAAAAGTATAATTTGAGCGCAAGCGCTGCATTTGCCTCGTCTTACCTGGGAGCAGGGGGGTTGCTGCCCGCCCTGGGCTCGGCTGCCTGCAGCCGCACAGCCTGCAGCAGGAGCTGCGGCCCCACCTCCATCCTCACTGCGCACTGCTTCAGGTGACTGGCTCTGCTCTTGGGGCTGAGGAATGGTTTGCCACAAATGGGGCATTCTGGGATCTGGGGTGCAGAAGACTTCTGTATCCCTTCAGCCTCATCCAAGCACCTGGAGGAAGTCAGCACATACAGGAGCCGCTCCCCAGCAGTGTGGACCGCAGTGCATGCCGGTCCCACACCAACAGGGGCTTAGCAGGGCCCAGAACCAATCTCCTCACAGTCTACGTGTCTCCTGCGGCAGCCCTGGATGCCAAACTAGGTATGTGTTAGCAGCGGTAGCCAGATACTCCCAAGTATGGCCCCAAAGAACTAAAAACACTTGTTCAAGTATATAAAACTTATGTCCACAGCAGCTGTAATCAACAAAACACAAAAGATAGAACTAAATGTCCACCAAAGAGGATAAACAAATGTTCTAGCCATACAATGGGCTGTTACTCAGCTGCAAAAAATGAATGAAACCCATATATGCCACATGGATGAACCGTGAAGAGTCTGTAAGTGGAAGACACTACTATGATTCCACTGAAGCGATGCATCCACAATTGGCAAATCCAGAGTGACAGACTTTTTTTCAGGAGTGAGAAGCAACAGTATGAAAGACTGCCAAAGTGGGGAGGTTTCTTTTTGGGGAGATGACAAAAAAATCCAGAACTGGTAGTGGCAATGGTTGCACAACTTTGTCAGTGTCAAAACGGCTACCAATGAATTGTGCACTTGAAGTGAGTGACATACATATGTCAGTTTTACAATGACATCTCAGCAGAGCTATGTGTGATGATAGCAAGGGCATCCTCACCTGTGTGGTATTGTCCGGCGGGGGTGCCCTCAACGGTGCCCCTACCTGTTCACATGCTGCTCCCTGCGGGTCACGGTCATCGTCGAGAGGTTCTTGTGGCACATTTGGCAGAAGAACAACCCCTTCTCCTCCAGGCCGTCGTCAAACACGGTGGTGCCTTCCCTTCCAAGCTCCTGCTGCAGGGCCAAGGCCACCGCAGCGTCGCTGTCTGTGGCAGGGAGTCTGGGCTCAAACCCTGCAGAGAAGCATTCAAGATCCATGAGTACGGCCTGGAGGCACCCCCAGACCTCTGTGGCGTGGACACAGCCTGGCAGCACTGGTGTCGGAGGTGTTGCCAAGTGAGGAGTGGGCACTGTGAGCTCTGAGAATACCTCTTCCCAAGTTTCAGTACACACGGGTTGCCTAGGAAGCTTATTAAAGGGTAATTTCAGAACCAGTTGCAGTGGCGTAAGCCTGGAATGCTAACTTGGGAGGCAGAGACAGAGTTGCATTTCAAGGCTGGCCCATGGAATTAAGTGACTTGAGCTGGGAAGGTGGCTCAGTGGTAGAGTGCTCACCTCCCATGCATGAGGCCCTGGGTTCGATTCCTTAGCACCATATAAGCAGAAAAAGCTGGAAGTGGTGCTGTGGCTCAAGTGGTAGAGTGTTAGCCTTGAGCTGAAGAGCTGAGGGGTAGCACCCAGGCCCAGAGTTCAAGCCCCATGACCAGAGGAAAAAAAAAAAAAGTCTGTGAGACTCCATGGGAGCCAGTGTCTGGAAACAGTGGTATGTGTTTGTCACTCCAGTTACAGGGGAAGCACAATGGCAGGGTACAGTGACCCGCTTGAGTGTAAAGAAGGAAAAAGAAAAAAAAAAAAAAAAAAAAGCAAGGGACTGTTCTACAAGTCTTAACTTTAAGAAACGACTCGAAGCTGTGGGCTAAAAAATAAAAAAAACTAAAAAGGAGACTATATGAGCTGCAGCAAAGTGCAGCATGTGAGCTTATCCTAAACTTGTTCAGATAAAGCCCACAAAAGATATCCTTGAATTCCTGGACAACTGGGGAAGGGGGAATATAAAGTAGACATCAGGCAATGTTTGTTTGTTTGTTTGTTTTGGGTCCAGTCATGGGGCCTGAACTCTGGGCCTGGGCGCTGTCCCTCAGCTCTTCAGCTCAAGGCTAGCACTCTACCACTTGAGCCACAGCGCCACTTCCGGCTTTTTTTCTTTTTTCTTTTTTTTGCTTATGTGGTGCTGAGGAATTGAACCCAGGGCCTCAGGCATGCAAGGCAAGGACTCTACCACTGAGCCACCTTCCCAGCCCTCAGGCAATGTTATGAATTAGGCGTAATGATAGAATTGTGGCGATGTAGGAGCGTCTGAGGGTGAAATCTCATGATATCTAGCTTTTTCAGTTGATGCAGAAAAAAAAAAGGCATGTTTGTAGAAACACAAAAAAATACGTGGAGCATTCTAAACCATTTTGGCCCAGATTGCTGCCCAGTTCATAATCACAAGACAAGATCTGAGAAAGTAAAAGGAAAAAGATTTGTGTGTGTGTAGGTATCTGTTACATCTGAAAGAAAGCTACAGGTGACTCAGTTGTTTGTTTGTTTTGGTTCCGGTCGTGGGGCCTGAACTCTGGGCCTGTGCGCTGTCCCTCAGCTCTTCAGCTCAAGGCTAGCGCTCTACCACTTGAGCCACAGTGCCACTTCTGGCTTTTTTCTTTTTGCTTATGTGGTGCTGAGGAATCGAACCCAGGGCCTCATGCATGCAAGGCAAGCGTTCTACCACTGAGCTACCTTCCCAGCCCCGACTCATTAGTTTTTAAAAACTTTTCCTTTAAGGCAAATTTTTCTAACAAAAGGGGAAAAAAAAGGAGGAAAGGGCATCCTATCAAGCAAGCTGAGGGGTAGCTCACGCGGCGCCTTTATTATGGGGCCACATCCGGTGCAGCAGGGAAGGGAGGTGCCGCACAGCAGCCCCGTCCACAGCAGGAATGAACTCTGGCTCCTTCTGCCTCACCTCCTCCAGAACTAGAAGACAGAACATGCTTGCCATACCGTTTCCTGCCACCACCTCCTTGTAAGGGCTCTCTGGGCCTTCTTCTTCTAGGGCAGCCCCAAGGATGTTCTCTTCGGAAGCATGACTCAAACGCTCAGGGTCTACTCTCTTAAACTGTTGCATCCGCTGGACAGCCAGCTCCGCGGCGCGGCATCTGGATGGACCTGGCCTGGCTGCTGTCAAACAGGATGCGGCAGGCTGGGAGTCACCATCAGGAGCACTCTCTGGCAAGGAGGAAAGTATTTGCAGCAGCTGTTCTCTCTGGACAAAGAAAAGACTTTCCCCCAGACGTAAGTGAGCCTCAAGCCTCCAAGGGGTTCTTTGCCAATGCATTTAGGCTTGACTTGACTTGCAAGCAGTAGCAGGACCGATGTCTTGTTGGAAATCAATGACTGGGGACGGGGGAGTGAGTGCTGAGCAGTTTGGGGGTTCTTTTGGGGTGATAAAAAATGTTCTAAAGTGAGGCTGCGGTTGCACAACTCTGAATGTACTAAAGTATACTTTCAGAGGGCATTTTAGGAATGTGAAAAACATCTCAATGAAGGTAGTATGGCAGAAATATTCATGACAAATGTTTATCTCGTTCTAGCTCAGTTCTATCACCTGGGATCCACAGATGGCCTTCAGTGGAGGTCCTGAGGTCTCTGAAGCTGGGTGTCCACCCCGCAGTACATACGGGCGGATCAAGGGCAGCGTGAGGGCCAGCAGTGGCTCCGGAGGAGCTACAGCCCTGACCAGGAAAAAGTGTTCCCTCAGAGCAGGAAGTGAAGAGGAGGAAGATCTAAACCAAACTCAGGAGCCCAAACTCTTGTGGTATGTTTGACATGCAAGGATGGTGCTCAGCTGTGTGTGACAGATCTATGGCGTGATATGCCAAGAGTAGCTGGGCAGGAAAGCTAAGCTTTACACACCCACACCCACACCCACACCCACAGAAAAAAAGAATAAAAGATCTCTGCACACCCTTCAACAGCCTTCTTAGCAGCCTAATCAAATTGGCTACTTTGGAAGGATTTCAAGAAAATATGAAAAGTGGCATGTAATCCTGTCAAGTACATCATGCAACTATTCTTAGGAAATTCTCAAACAACTAAGGGCTCTAAATATAATCATAAAGAAAATTCACAAAGGGGTTATGTTTTCCATGACTGATATTTGCAACAGGAGTGGGCAAGCTAGTTCCAGTTCTTGGCTGCTGGTTTTTTGTCAATAGTTATCTTGGCACAAGGCCTCGTCCGCCCTTCTCTGTCAGGTCTACAGCTGCGGTCAAGCCCACCCCATCCTCTTCTCCACCGCTCCCTGCATCCATGCGACCCTGGACACTTGCAGAAGCCCCTGCCAGTGTCAAAGTCTGCACAAGCCTCTCTGATAATATACAGTGTATTACCTGCATATAACCTGTGCGTATCCTTCCACGTTCTTTACATCACCTCTCCTTTCACAGAATAGCTACAACACTACGTAACTAGCAGTTATCCTGTATTGCTTAGGGAATAAAGGGAGCACTTGTTACTTACACAGGTAAGTTTTTCTCAAGTGTTTTCCACCTGAGGTTGGTTGAATCCTCAGATCTAGGACTCACAGCTAAGGAGTACTAGCTACAGTTGCAACACAGTTTTTTTTTGTGTGTGTGCTGGTCCTGGAGCTTGATCTCAGGGCCTGGGCATTGTCCTGAGCTGCTTTTGCTCAAGACTAGACTTGAACTACAGCACTGCTTCTGGATTTTTCTGAGTATTTTATTGGGAGACAAGAGTCTCACTTTCCTGTCCAGGCTGGCTTCAAACCGTGAGCCTCAGATCTCAGCCTACTGAGTAGCTAGGATTACAGGCCTGAGCTACTAGTGCCTGGCTTTTCAAGGTTTTCTGATCCTGTTTCAAAACATTACAAATCACTTCTCATAGGGCTGGGAAGGTGGCTCAGTGGTAGAGCGCTTGCCTTGCATGCATGAGGCCCTAGGTTCGATTCCTCAGCCCCACATAAGCAAAAAGCTGGAAGTCACTGTGGTTCAAGTGGTAGAGCGCTAGCCCTGAGCTGAAGAGCTGAGGGACAGCACCCAGGCCCAGCGGTCAGGCTCCACGACTGGACCCCCCCCCAAAAAAAAAAAAAAATCACTTCTCATGTCCTCTGGAAAGGTCTGGAATAACTCTAGCTTGGTTACCTGTCCAGATGTTCTGTGCCTTTTCCGAGAGCACAGGAAAGTCTGGAGCAGGAGCAAGCACATCATCTTCTCCGTTCACGGCGGGAGTGGGTTCGCTTTCTTGTGACTTGATTGCTCCTTGCTGTTCAGTCCTAGTGGCCTGGCTGTGTGGAGGAGGTTTCTTCTCCACAATGCCTTGAAAGGTCTTCTTCGTAGCAGGTTGTTTGGTCTTTTTCAATTTGTTTCTTATCTGAGTGCTGTTTGAGGTCTTTTGTGGTTTCTTTTCTGCAAATACTTCTTTAGTTCCATTTTTTTTTACCCTTTGGAAAAAGCTGGCACAGAGTTCTTTAAAATCATCATCAGACTCATCCATCATCTGACCAGTTTTAAGGCCCTCAGATTGATCTTTAGGAGAGCGAGGGCCAATCTTGGAGCATATCCACAGCCAAGAAACCAAACCTGTGCTTAACCGAGCTGAGCTTCCCCCTCCTGACCTCCCCCTGCTTCTCACCCAGCCACTGAAGTGCGCACAGCTGAGCTAAAATATTGTGTTCCTCTCTGTAATTATTTAAATATCTTTCTGCAAATTGGACCCACAGTTAAATAATAGGTTTAAAGCCTCCCTCTGTTACAGGTTCATAGCTGAAGAGTATCTTGTTGTCCAACAGCTGCCTCTGAGCTACAATATGTATGAACGTGGCATTCAGATGATTCTCCCAAATCTCCATTTCTCATAAAGGACGTGGGTTCATTCAACTTCACATCTGTAGAAAATTAAAAGCATCAAAGTATAACTAGACAATTGCTAATTTATGCTATTTCCCCCCCCCCCCCAGGAAGGTAAAAGAGCATGTGAGATAGGGCAAGTCTCCAGAGTAACAATTCTATCAAGTGTGTGGCACCACTTGGTTAACACGGACCTACCAGACAACAGACACCTGCCAACAGGCAGAAAAATAACGTACATCATGGGAGAGTGGTTTTTACTGAAAGCTGGAAAACAAACTCCATGAAGGCAAGCTGTCACAGAAGCAGGATGACCATCAAGTTTAGGGACCCTATCTCCTTACTCGGGCCTAACACCACCCCCAGCTAAAAGATTTATCAGCAGAAAAGGGCCACAATGATTGATATGCCACTTTTCTCCATCTTCTCAGGTACTGATGACTATATATATGCAATGTTCGGGTTTGGAGGAAAAAAAAAAACACAATGATCCAATGGCAAAAAGTTCCTCATATCAAATATAGTAATGCAGTCCCCACTGCCCAGGAAATATGATTACTTATTTAGTTTTTCAAAACTGGACAGATACACTAACCTAGATTCTGCTTTGTATTGGCTGGCCCTTCTTTCAGAAGCTTCCTCTAATCTTTTTTTTTCCTTTTACTTGGCTTTTTCTTTCTTTTTTTGCTTGTCGTGGGGCCTGAACTCTGGGCCTGGGCGCTGTCCCTTGTGCCACAGCGCCACTTTCAGCTTTTTCTGCTTACGTGGTGCTGAGGAATCAAATCCAGGACCTCATGCATGCAAGGCAAGCACTCTACCACTGAGCCACCTTCCCAGCCACTTCTGGCTTTTTTGGAGTAGTTTATTGGAAGATAAAGAGTTTTATGGACTTTCTTGCCCAGGCTGGCTTTGAACTACAATCCTCAGATCTCAGCCCCCTGAGTAGCTAGTTTTGCAGGAGTGGTGGCCTTGCGAATCTTTTAAGTGGGTCCTCTCCACTCCCCTTTGTTCTCTCTCATCACGTGTGGTTTTCATGGGTTATAATCATACATAATACATAACATTTATTGTATGCTGTGTGTGCCAGACATGATTCCAATTACTGTTAAGTTCATTTCATCCTTAAAACAATCCTATACAATACAATCTACTCATCATCCTTTCTTTACAGGACCAGAAACAAGCAGGATGAAGAACTGGCTCAATTCACACAGTTTTTGAAGTGGCAGGGCAGAAAATAAAAAACTGAGGCAGTGTGGTTCTAGCCTACCAGCAAACGTGTGTGTGTGTGTGTGTGTGTGTGTATGTGTGTGTTTGCCAGTCCTGGGGCTTGAATTCAGGGCCTGAGCACTGTTTGCTCAAGGCAGGCACCCTACCACTTGAGCCACAGCGCCACTTCCATCTTTTTCTGAGTATGTGGTGCTGAGGAATCGAACCCAGGGCTTCATGCATGCTAGGCCAGCGCTCTACCACTGAGCCACCTTCCCAGCCCCCCAGCGCTTATATTTTTATTCATCAACTTCTCTGTCTCCAGCTAAGTCAACACTTTAGGAGGGCACAACGTCCGGATCTATTACATTTTCCTTGGTGTTCTCCTTCGATAATGGAGAGCTGGACGAGTAAGTGCTCAACAACCATCTGTTGAATTCATGAACTTCGAAGAGCGTGACATCGGAGGGGGGCGGGGGCGGGAGGCGCGGGGCTGCGGGGCCCGGCACGGCAGGCCCGTTTGGCACGCAGGTTCCACAGGCCACTGGAGTGCTCGCGTCTCCGCTGCGGACCACGATAACGGATGCCTCCAGGCCGCCAGCCACCGGGCGGCGCGGGGACCGGGACCCCGGCCGCCTCCGCCTCGGCCCGCGGGCGCCCCGAGAATGAATGGGGGGGCGGGGCGGCCGCTCCCGCCTCCCCAACCCCACCACCCGCCGAGGGGGAACGGCCCCGACGGCCCGAAGACCCCGATCGCGGGGCGGGCCCCACCGGCCGCGGGGCGGGCCGTGACCAGGGCCCCACCGCCCCCGACGGGCCCGGGCCCCGGGCCGCCCAGCGCGGCGCCGCCCGACTGCGGGGGGCCCAGGCCAGGGGGTCGAGACAGGAGGCGGGGGAGCAAGGCTCCGCCGCCCCGGGAGAACGAGGCCGACCCGGGGTGACAGCCCTCGCCTCCAGGGCGCGGATCGCAGCCCGAAGTCCGACTCCTCCTACCTCCGGCGCCGCGGTTTCGTCTCAACGGAGAGCCTCGCGCCTGCGCCTGCGCCGTCCGTCCGCCGCCTGAGCGAGGGAAATGGCAGGTGCGCAGGCGCAGAGCGCTCGCGCCCGCGGCAGTCGGGGACCAGGCGCCAGGGGGAGGGGGGAGAGGGGAAAGCAGAGGCTTAACCGCTTTCCCGTCGTGCTTTGCGGGCGCGCCGCGGCGAGCGTTTCCGGACGCCGCGGGGCGGGGCCGGGCGGAAGCGGCGTCTGGCTGGCTGTGTGTCCGGACGCGCGCGGTTCGAAGACTGGTCAGTGTGGCGGGACTCGGGGCGGGGGTGCGGGAGGGGAGCCGGCCGCCCTCGCGGGGCCCCCCGAGCCTGTGGGGAGCGAGCGGCCTGGCAGGGCCGGGCCGGCGCGGCGTCCGCCGGGCGTGAGGGCCCGGGGTCGCGACCCCGGGGTCCGTGAAGACGTCTGCGGTGTGCGCGTGCGCGTCCGGCGGCCCCGGGCCCGTGTGGGCCCGCCGAGGCCCCGCCGCGGCCCCGCGGCCGCCCGGCCCGAGCGCCAGGCCCCAGCCCTTCCCGCGCGCTGCGCCCGCCGGCCTCGGACCCCCGGTCAGGCCGCGTCTGCTTCCCGCGGACCGGCGAGTGGAGCCGACCCGCTCGGGGGTCGCTCCTCAGCCGCTCCCGGCAGTGGCGCCCGCGGGCTGAGGGAAGTCCTGGGTAGCGCTGGATCTGGCCGCTTGTGGATCCCGGGACGTGCCGCCGTGGCAGCCCCTCTGCACCCCCTCACCAAAGCTAATGCCCCACGTCGATGGGAAAAAGAACAACAGGCTTTTTTTTTTTTTAATTGTAAAGATACTATACAGAGGGTTACAGTTACATGAGTGAGGTAATGAGTACACTTCCTCGTGAACATTGTTACCCCCTCCATTGTTTTCCCCCTACCATCCCCTCCCTCCCTCCCTTCCCCGAGGTTTTTTTTTTTTTTTGATTGTGATTAAGTGATTACATAATTTCCCGAATTTCACAGTATTGTGGAATAATGATGCTCATTGAAAGTCACAAGTTCATTCTAACTTTCCTGGAGCAGATTGTCTATCACAGTCTGTAATATATAACGGTGCTCACATGTTATACACCATACATGTGATCAGCAGCATGGGGATATTTAGTAGTGGTTCGACCAGATGAGTGGGAGTTCTTTGTTTCTTAAGTCCTGTTAGTTTTGTCGTATCACCTAATATTTTTGATTTAGCATCCACTTATCAGGGAGACCATGTACCGTTTGTCTCTTCGTTCTTGGCTTACCTCGCTCAACATGATTCCTTCTAGCTCCATCCATTTCCCTGCAAATGCCATTATTTTCTCATGTCTTTTTTTTTTTTTTTTTTTTTGGTCGGTCGTGGGGCTTGAACTCTGGGCCTGGGCACTGTCCCTCAGCTCTTCAGCTCAAGGCGAGCGCTCTACCACTTGAGCTACAGCGCCACTTCCGGTTTTCTGGTGGTTTATTGGAGATAGGAGTCTCACGGTCTTTCCTGCCCGGGCTGGCTTTGAACTGCGATCCTCAGATCTCAGCCTCCTGAGTAGCTGGGATTACAGGCGTGAGCCACCAGCGCCCGGCTATTTTGTCATTTCTAATGGCTGCATAATATTCCATTGTGTATAGATACCACAATTTTTGGATCCGTTCATCTGTGGTGGGGCATCTGGCTTGTTTCCATATCCTGGCTATTGTGAACAGTGCTGCAATAAGCATGGAGGTGCACGTGTCCTTGTATCCTGGTTCCTGTTGTTCAGGGTCGATGCCTAGAAGTAGTATGACTGGGTCGCAAGGGAGGTCAATCTTTAGCTTTCTAAGGACCCTCCAGACTGCTTTCCAAAGTGAACAACAGGCTTTTGATCAAATCAAAAAGGCCTTACTATCAGCCCCAGCCTCGAGCCTCTCAGATGTGTCCAAACCTTTCACTCTATATGTGGCCCCCCATGCCATAGAGACAGTCGTCCGCCAGCCCCCTGACCCTTGGCTTTCAAATGCCCGGATCACCCACAATCACGGGGCGCCTTGTGTTAAATGTTAATCTTGTGGTTTTTGCTTTTAAAAATGCCTGTAACCGCTGCTGGGGGCTCTCTCTCTCTCCTCGTGAGGCAGAGACCCGTTTGGGCAAACGCCCAATAAACTCCTCTTGCTTGTTGTGTCGGCTGGCCTGGAGACTGGGCTTCTGGGGCGCCTTCCCGTTGACGAAAGTATCCTAGGAAACTGGGGTCTTTCAGCAGCTCACTCCCGAAAGCTCCCCTCCGGCCTGTGGGGGGCTGTGTGCACCTGTGAAGACGGGGCGTGTGCACCTGTGAAGACGGGGCCTGTCTGGGCGGGGCGTGTGCACCTGTGAAGACGCCATGGGGGCACCTGTTGGCGGTTACGCGGGGCGCGGCTGTGCCTCTGTGGAAATGTCGTGGAGGCCCCCCTGCTAATGATGCTGACAGAGAAAGTTACGTTTTCTCTTTTCTTTTCTGTCAGTCGTGGGGCCTGAACTCTGAGCCTGGGCACCGTCCCTCAGCTCTTCAGCTCAAGGCCAGCAGCACTCTACCACTTGAGCCACAGCACCACTTCTGGCTTTTTCTGCTGAGGAATTGAACCCAGGGCCTCGTGCATGCAAGGCAAGCGCCCTACCATTGAGCCACCTTCCCAGCCCCAAGAAAATTAAAATTTCATATTGTAAAATTTACCCTTTTAAAGTGTGCTGCAATTTAATAATTTTAAGTGTATTCATAAGGTTGTGGGCCTATCATCAACGATTCTCAACTAGGAAGGGCCGTTTGTGTTAGTAATCATGTCTCTTTCCCTTTTTCCCATACCCTGGTACTCATTAATTTTTGTTTGTTTATTTTTGGGTCTGTCCTGGGGTCTGAACTCCAGGCCTGGGCGCTGTCCCTCAGCTTCTGTGGTGCTGAGGAATCAAACCCAGAGCCTCATGCATGCAAGGCAAACACTACCACTGAGCCACCTTTCCAGCCCTAATTTTTTTTTTCCTTGATGGTCTTGGGGCTTGAACTCAGTCTCTTGCTTTCCTGTGGCTATTGCTTACAGCCTGAGCTCTACTACTTGAGCCACACCTTTATTTATTTATTTATTTATTTTGGGGGGGGGTCTGGTCATGGGCCTGAACTCTGGGCCTGGGCGCTGTCCCTCAGCTCTTCAGCTCAAGGCTAGCGCTCTACCACTTGAGCCACAGCACCACTTCCGGCTTTTTTTTCCCCCTGCTTATATGGTGCTGAGGAATCGAACCCAGGGCCTCATGCATGCAAGGCAAGCACTCTACCACTGAGCCACCTTCCCAGCCCCTTGAGCCACACCTTTAATCTGTCATTTTGTTGGTTAATGGAGATGGTGTTAATTGAAGATGGGAGAGACTTTTCTTCCCTGGTTGGCCTCATTTGGTCTTTTCAGATCTCAGCCTTCTGAGTGGCTAGGCTTACAGCATGAGGCGACCAGTGCAGCTGGCTTTCTGTTTTATTGACATGCATATATTGAGCATTCTATATAAAAGCAGTAATATGGGCACTAGGAAGCAGGCTCAGTGGTAGAGTGCTCACCTCACATGTATGAGGCCCTGGGTTCAATTTCTCAGCACCACATAAGCAGAAAAGGCCAGAAGTGGCACTGTGGCTCACGTGGTAGAGCGCTAGCCTTGAGCTGAAGAACTGAGGACAGAGCCCAGGCCTTGAGTTCAGGCCCCATGACCAACAAGAAAAAAGAAAAAGTGCTAATACGTGGCCTTTTCTGCTGGCATGTGTTTAAAGGTCATCCACATTGAGTGTGAATCCTCCATTTCTTTTCATGGTTGACTAGTATTTTCTTGTATGCATGTACTACATTTTGTCAGCTGATGAACATTTGGATGTTTCTGCTCTGGCTGCTACAAATAATGCTGCTGTGAACTCATGACTGTCTTTAGGCCTGGAAGAGGCAGTGTCTGATCACCAGTGTGATTTTTTTGTATGTCAAAATATAAGATTCACAACATTTTATTTTATTTTTTATTTTTTTTTGGGTCTGGTCATGGGGCCTGAACTCTGGGCCTGGGCACTGTCCCTCAGCTCTTCAGCTCAAGGCTAGCGCTCTACCACTTGAGTCACAGCGCCACTTCTGGCTTTTTTTCTTTTTGCTTATGTGGTGCTGAGGAATCAAACCCAGGGCCTCATGCATGCAAGGCAAGTGCTCTACCACTGAGCCACCTTCCCAGCCCCTAGATTCACAACATTTTAAACATGACTAATACACAGGGACGTGGCTGCGATGGCATGAAGAGCAGTTGTGAAGGCAGAGGGGGAGATGACGTCAGTCACACTGAGAGTGAAGTCTGAACCCTGTTTAGAAAATCTGCTAGTGGCCCAGTGAAGAAAAGCCTTTCTCTGTCCCTTCCTAAATCCCAATCTGGCTATATTTAAGTAAATTGTGTTAAATTGGAGTTTCCTTAAACCTGAGAGCCTCATCTGAATCACCTGTGTAATGTTTTTTTTTTTTTTTTGGGTCCAGTCGTGGGGGCCTGAACTCTGGGCCTGGGCGCTGTCCCTCAGCTCTTCAGCTCAAGGCTAGTGCTCTACCACTTGAGCCACAGTGCCACTTCCGGCTTTTTTTTTTTTTGCTTATGTGGTGCTGAGGAATCGAACCCAGGGCCTCAAGCATGCAAGGCAAGTGCTCTACCACTGAGCCACCTTCCCAGCCCCGACTAGATACTTCTTACTGAGTTAATGTTTTAAACAGGTCTTAGGAAGAAATGTCAGACTCTTTCCCAGGTTCTGGTTTCATTGTCAATTACAAAGCCAAAACCTCCTCTGTCCTGCAGGGGTTGGGAGTACAGACTGGACAAAGAACTAATTGTCATCTGTGTTTTGGTCATATTAACTTATTTTTGTAGGGCTGGGAAGGTGGCTCAGAGGTAGAGCGCTTGCTTTGAATACATGAGGCCCTGGATTCGATTCCTCAGCACCACATAAGCAGAAAAAGCTGGAAGTGGGGCTGAGGCTCAAGTGGTAGAGTGTTAGTCTACAGCTGAAGAGCTGAGGGACAGCGCCCAGGCCCAGAGTTCAGGTCCCACGACCGACAAAAAAAAAATAATAATAGCCGGGCGCCGGTGGCTCACGCCTGTAATCCTGGCTACTCAGGAGGCTGAGATCTGAGGATCGCGGTTCAAAGCCAGCCCAGGCAGGAGAGACCGTGAGACTCCTATCTCCAATAAATCACCAGAAAACCGGAAGTGGCGCTGTAGCTCAAGTGGTAGAGCGCTCGCCTTGAGCTGAAGAGCTGAGGGAAAGCGCCCAGGCCCAGAGTTCAAGCCTCATGACCAACAACAACAACAACAACAAAAAATAATAATAATAATTGTTGTATCATGTGCTTTCCCACCACAGTCATTGAAGGCAGAGGGAAACAACTGAGAGCTGCGTGAGTGTCTGGGCTCTGTGGGCTGGCGCCGGCCGCTGTCCTCCTGGCCCCTCTGCTGCTCTGTGTGTGCGTTACAGATCTACATGGACACCAGGGCCTCCACCGTTCATAACTTTGATGTTGTTTGAGGCACCCTCATCCAATATATTGAAACTACAGGACTCCCCCAAACCATCTACAGATTCAATACAATCCCTATTAAAATCCAAGTACTCCATTGTTGTAAATATGGAAAACTGATCTTAAATTGTGTTAGCCAGGGACCCTTAATAGCTGGGTATTGTCTCACCTGGAATCCTATTTAGGATAACAACCTGAAGGATTGAGGTTTGAAGCCAGTCTAGGCAAAACAGTCTTCCATCTCTAATTAACCATCAAAATGTTGGCTGGAGGCATGGTTCATGTGATAGCCACAGGGAGCCCAGATCTTTCAACAGAAAAAGCATAGTCTCTCCAGTGCTTGGTGCTCAACAAGGGTGTACCCTTATACCTTACATCAAAAAAGACAAGCATAAGAACTAAAGCAGTATTAAAATTGTTAGGAAGCAGGAAAAGGCCTGTTAGCCTTTTTTGACTTCACAACTTCATATTAGGTCCTCAGCCCTTTTCTCGAAGTTAAGTGACCAGACCAGGCCTGACCACAGTTGTTAACCCCCACCGCAGCCCCCTAGCCATATAAGTTACCCGCTTTGCTCAAGCTGTGAGGGCTGCAGCCTCCTCGGCTAGCTGACAGTAAGACTGCTTTACCAGACTTGGTGTCCTCATGGTCTTCTGAGCTGGTGCTTTCGAGACCCACTTTGTTTTCTGTTCTTAGCAAACTTCTTGAGGAATTACTTCCTTGCCTCTATTTGACTTAATACTGTATTAGTTTAGTGTTTTGTTTTGTTGTTTTTTTTTTTGGTTGGTCGTGAGGCTTGAACTCTGGGCCTGGGCACTGACCCTGAGCTCTTAAGCTCAAGGTGAGCGCTCTACCACTTAAGCCACAGCGCCATTTCTGTTTTTCTGGTGGTTCATTGGAGAAAAGAGGGACTTTCCTGCCTGAGCTAGTTTTGAACCAT
The DNA here is from genome assembly GCF_024711535.1 of Dipodomys merriami. Classification (NCBI taxonomy): domain Eukaryota; kingdom Metazoa; phylum Chordata; class Mammalia; order Rodentia; family Heteromyidae; genus Dipodomys; species Dipodomys merriami. The sequence goes on from NW_027202682.1 coordinate 2,968,963, forward strand.
GATCCTCAAATCTCAGCCTCCTGAGTAGCTAGGGTTACAGGTGTGAGCCACCACACCCAGCTTGTTTTTTAAAATTGGTTGTGGGGCTTACATTCAGGGCCTGGGCACTGTCCCTGCGACTTTTCACTCAAGATTAGTTAGACTCAACCACTTGGAGCCAAAGCACCATTTCTAGTTTTCTGGTGGTTAACTGGAGTAAGAGTCTAATGGACTTCCTGCCTGGGCTGGCTTCAAACCATGATCCTCAAACCTCAGCCTTCTGAGTAGAATTACAGGTGTGAGCCACCAGCGCCCAGTTCTGTTACATTTTTAATTACAAAAATTTTAGATACACAGTTTGCACTGTCTATATTCTGTCCTTCTTGAAGTACCCAGTGTTAAAGTCAGATGTGTTTTCACGTCTCAGTGCTCTTACAGATACACATAGAAAGTCCTTTCAGCCTGATATCCCTTTACAGAAAGGGTTGTGTTTTATACATTCGGTATTTCTTGTGACATCATGAGCATTTCTGTCCGTAACTAAATCAAATAGTGCTCTATTTGAGGCTGGGAAGGTGGCTCCGTGGTAGAGTGCTTGCCCCTGTATGCATGAGGCCCTGGGTTTGATTCCTCAGCACCACATAAGCAGAAAAAGCTGGAAGTAGTGCTGTGGCTCAAATGGTAGAGCACTAGCCTTGAGCTGAAGAGCTGAGGGACAGCGCCCAGGCCTAGAGTTCAATCCCCATGACAGATTATTTGAAAGTATATTGTTTGTAGCTTTGTTTTTCAGGTAGGGTCTTGTGTTTTTGCCTAGAGTTGGATTCAGATGTTTCTCCTATCTGTGGCCTCCCAAGTAACTGGGATTACAGGTGCATACCATCACACCTGGTTTATGGGTTAATATGGAATCTGGTTAACTTTTTGTCCTGGCTAACCTTGAACTTAAATCCTTTGGATCTCCTCCTGGGCAGCTGGATTATAGATAATAGCCACCATGCCTGGCCTCTACTTGTACTATTACTTTATTTATTGGTAGGTATTGTTTTACAATGAATAATGCTGCACTGAAAATTCTTGATATACTTTAATCCATGATTGAGCATATTATAAGTCTTTAATTGTTTGAGGAATAGAAATTGGACTTGTAGCTTTGATTCACATTTTTTGAGGAAGTGATTCTCTTTATGACTGGTAATGTGACGTCTGCTTTATTTGTGGACCTTGTATCAGTGGGTTTATAGTTTTTATCATATTTGGTAAATTTTTATTTTTGATATATTTTGTTTCCTTTTTTGTTTTGTTCGTCGTGGGGCTTGAACTCTGGGCCTGGGCGCTGTCCCTCAGCTCTTCAGCTCAAGGCTAGCTCTCTACCACTTGAGCCACAGCGCCACTTCCGGCTTTTTCTGTTTATGTGGTGCTGAGGAATCGAACCCAGGGCTTCATGCATGCAAGGCAAGCGCTCTATCACTGAGCCACCTTCCCAGCCCCGTTTCCTTTTTTTGAGACTGCCAATTGTGTATAGCTTGCTGTTAGTGTGTGGCAATTGACATAGGTCAGTTACATTGGTCAGTTTGCAGAACTCTCTTACTGTTTATCTGATGTTAATGCCATTGATCTATTTTTCTTTTACTTCAGATATTTTTACTGTCTCTAGGAATTGCATTTGGATCTTTTTTTTTTTTTTTTTTTGCCTTGCATGTTCTCATGCAGGCTATATTGTTGTGGGCTAGTTGTTTTGTCTGTCGTTTCTAGGTCACATTGAGGTTTTGTGGTTTATGGTTCTCGGCCTGGACCCTCTGCACATCTCTGAGCCGATGATCCCTGTGTGTTGCTTCTGTACCCTGGATGCCCAGCATTGCCGTGTCTCCCCTGCTGCTCTGGAAGGCGCTGGAGGAGAAAGGCCTCGGGTGCGGTGTGCTGTGCTTAGGACACTGTGTGACTCAGTGGCACATGGGACATGGGCAGGTGTGGGACAGCTGGCCGTGTGCTGGTGAGATCAGCGGTATTTCAGAAGAACGCGGCTCCTCCGTGAGCACTGGCTGTGCAGGTGAAAGGGGCTGTGAGCAGAGAAAGAGGTGGCAGGTGCGGGGCACAGGCAGGCTGCCCCAGGGAGGACACCGACAGCACCCGCGCCCGGCTCACCGCTAAGCTAAGCACAGGTGGGCTCCAGCTAACCAGATGTATTTGGCTTTTCTCAAAAACAGCTGATATGTTTGAACTTGGTTTAAGAAGCAATCTGGCATTGCCGGGCGCTGGTGGCTCACGCCTGTCATCCTAGCTACTCAGGAGGCTGAGATCTGAGGATCACGATTCAAAGCCAGCCCGGGCAGGAAAGACTGTGAGACTTCTATCTCCAATAAACCACCAGAAAACCAGAAGTGGCGTTGTATCAAGTGGTAGAGCGCTCGCCTTGAGCTGAAGAGCTGAGGAATATCGTCCAGGCCCAGAGTTCAAGCCCCACAACCGACAAAAAAAAAAAAATCCATCTGGGCATCAGTGGCTAGAACAACATAGCTATCTGTTAATGATCTTGCTTATCTTGGGGGAGGGTATGGGTACAAAGGGGATTTGTCAAGATAGCTGTAGCCAGGCCAAGCTAGATCTCTAAGGTCAGAGAAAACCCTCTACTTGCACTAGTGTCTTCTCAGCACTGTTACAAATAGCCTTGGAGATCATTTTATTAGCATCCTCCCAGGTGGCACTGCGCCCCACCTCTAGCCCAGGACAGTCCATGAACCTCAGCGTCCATTGGACAGGTGTAAGGTCTGAATTATTCCATTGATATGTGTCCACCCTGAGATGTGCTAGGCCATTCTCTTTTGGTCCCCTCTTAGTAAATTGCCTGCATATAGTTAATAGTGCGCTGTTTCCTTTGCTTAAAACACTGTATAAGCCACAAATCGGTGGCTCATTCCTATAATCCTAGCTACTGTAGAGGCTGAGATCAGAGGATTGTATTTTGAAGCCTGTTTTGGGCAGGAAAGTCTGTGGGACTCTCCAGTTAACCACTAAAAAGCTACGAAACAGTGCCCAGGCCCTGGGTTCAAGCTGCAGAGCTGGCTTGCGCTTGCGTGCACATGTGTAAACACATGCACGCATGCCCGTGTGCACAGCAGCAACAACAGCATTGCTCATGTGACCCAGAGGGCAAAATCCCCAGCAGGGACCCTCCTGAGCTGCCCGGCCACGCCTCGGGAGTGCGGCGGCAGCCGAGGCAGGACAGGCCGCGCTTCAGGGGCTGACGAGCAGCGCTGCTGAAAGGCGCCCCATGCCGGTGCGCCGGCGCCTGCTTCCACCGTTACCTGGCTGATAACGCCCCCTGGCCGTGACCCTGAGGCCGCACAAGGCGGCCGAAGCCTCTGCCGAGTGCCCAAAGCTGTCCAGGCTGGCACTCCCTTATTGTTTGGCCCCCGGTGGCTGAATGTCCGTATGGCAGTGTGCATGGACGAGCCTGGCGTGGCACTAACTCACGTCCCCCACCTTCCTGTTTCAGTGATGTCGGTGACCAGGACTGCAAGCGGACCCAGCAGGAAGCCCTGCCCAAAGGCCTGGAGCCGGCCAGCTGCCATGATAGAGACGGAGCTGGCGGAGGTGGGCCCCTTCTGCCCTGTGTGGGGCCCGCCCCGGGGGCCCTGGCAACCCGGTAAGAAATCCAGAGGCTGCAGCACCCCTGTCCCAGAACAGGGGTCCTCAGATCAAAGTCCAGGAAAGAAGGGAGGCTAGAGAAAAGGGAGAGTTGGGCCAGTTTCTCTAATCATTCGTTGCTGGAGCGGGGAAGGGAAGCGAAGCGGGACATGGCAGTTTCCGGAAGAGGTCAGGGCCTGTCAGGAGGAAGGGCCCTACGTCATCACCCGAGCTTTCCACAGACTGTAGGGTCGGCTGGGTGCTGAGGAGCCGAGTGCTCTGCGTGGAGCGGGCGTGTGGCGATCCCACCGTATTTCGAAGTGTGCTTGAGGCAGCCAGGCTCACTGAGAAGCAGCAGCAGCAGAGGACGGGTGCAGGCAGAGCAAGACTGTTGTTTAGACACAGACCTTGAACTAGTTTGGCTAACATGGCCAAGAAAATCGGCATGATGGGGAGTTCCACAGGGAACGAATTCATGAAAAATGAAATGAGCCAATGCAGCGATTCGCACCTGTAATCCCAGCCGTGTGGGGGGTAGAGATTGGGAAGATCGTGGTTCCAAGTCCCCCATCTCATTTAACTGCTGAGCCCGGTGGTTTGCATCTGTGCGGCGCCAGGCAGGCAGCACTGGTGAGCGTGAGGTCGGGCGGGCCTGGGCATGCAGCCAGAAAGGCGAGACCCTGAAAGAAACCGGGCAATCGCGCTAGAGGGGCGATGCACCTGCGTGATGGAGCGCCCTGCGCTGAGCCCGAGATCATAGAGATGAGGCGGCTCGAGCCGGCGCCGTGGCTCACGCCTGCCCGCCGTCCCAGCTGCTCAGGAGGCTGAGATCTGGGGACTGCAGTTCAAAGCCAGCCTGGGCAGAAACATCTCCGAGACTCTTCCAAAGTCGGAAATGGCGCTGTGGTTCAAGTGGTTGAGCACTAGCCTTGAACACAGGCTCAGGGACAGTGCCCAGGCCCTGAGTTCAAGCCCCAGGACTGGCAAGAAAGAAAGATTAGGTAACTAAAATGCAAATAGAAAAATACATGAAGGCAGAAGTGTTGTAACTGAAATTTAAAATTCAGTCGGTAATGTCCCCGCTGAGCAGCGCCAGCCCGAAGCCTAGCGAACCCTAAGACCGGCGCTGGAAAGCCCCCCCATGCCTGCGGGCCCGCTCACCCCCTGCGCACCTTCACCCTGAGGCAGGTTAGGGCACTGCCAGAGGCTGTTCTGGAGGGGATAGAGGCGGCTTTGGAACTCGGGTTCTGGGGAACACTTCATTGTGGCCCCCGCTGGGAACATGGCTGCCCATGGCATGCCGCCATGGCTGGCCGCCACGGGGGTGCTGACCCCCCCATGCATTGCGTTCCGCTTGCATCTCCCCTAAAGCAGCGTGCAGAAAAGCGGGAGGTGGTGGTTGTGGGTGGCGGGGGCACGGTCGCTGGCAGGGCTGGCCTCCTGGCCTCGTGGTTCATGTCACTGGGTGCCAAGCGTTCTTCCGGCACGCCGGGCTTGGCATGACCGGCCAAGCGCAGCGGGCAGCGCATGCGTGCCGTCCCGAGGAATTTTCCATGCCCCTGAGGCCAGCCAGCCAGGCTGGGTCCCGGGCCAAAGGCAGCGGTGGCTCGGGATGCCCTTGTCCTGGCCGGGACGTGGCTCTTGCCTTCATTTCCCAAGATGCTGTGCCCAGGGGCAGCGCGCCGCATCCCATGTGGGCGGCGTGGCTGCAGCAGTGCGGTACAGGGGCTGCTTGAGCGCGTGGCGTGGTCTGCGGGTTGTGAGTTTCGGGCGGGGGAGAGGCGGCAGCTCTGGAGGAGCTTGTCCCGCCTGGCGGCCGCAGTGCAGTGCGCCCTGCGGTCCAGCCTGGGGGCGGGGCTTTGACAGACGGGCGACACGGCCTTTGCTTCCGCGGGCTGGGGTTCCGGGGAGAAGCTGGCGTGAGTGTGTATAAACAAGGAAGTAAGTGAGTACACGCATCAGAGCAACACGGGCCCGCTGTGGTAGGTCGGGATTGGGTGCGTGAGGTGTGGTTGGGAGTGGTGGTGTTGACCTTGGAGAAGGCGCTGCTCTCGGGGTGGAAGACAAGGTGCTCCGCTGGGGCTGCAGACGGGGGTCACTGGGTTTCATGTTCAGGGCAATGAGAAACTGCTGACAGGTCTTGAGCAGCGGAGACAGGTGATCTTATCACAGGTGTGACCTGTTCTGGGCACGTTTGCACATGGGGACGGTCTCAGAGGCCGCAGGCAGGGCAGTGGTGACTGGGCCGGTTCAGAGTCCGCCAGCTGCAGGGGCAGGCAGAGTGGAGCCTGGCTGAGGGCCAGCAGGGACCCTAGGGTGTCAGGAATGAAGGGATGGAAGACAGGGTTGCCGCCCGGGTTCAGAAGGACTTGGGGCCGTTGCTGTTGGAGTGGAAGCATCGCACCCCCGCAGCAGCGCGAGTCTGGACAGAGCCCCTGCCACAGAGCTCGCAGGAGCGCAGCCGGAACTGCAAAAGGCTGCCTGGAAGGCGGGCGCTGGGGGCTTGCGCCTGTCAGCTACTCAGGAAGCTGAGATCTGAGGATGGAGCTTCAAAGCCACCCTGGGCAGCAAAGTCCATGAGTTTGTTTTTTTGTTTTTGTTTTTTTTTTCAGTCGGTCATGGGGCTTCAACTCTGGGCCTGGGCGCTGTCCCTCAGCTCTTCAGCTCAAGGCGAGCACTCTTGAGCCACAGCACCACTTATTTTCTGGTGGTTCATTGGAGATAAGAGTCTCATGGACTTTCTTGCCTGGGCTGGCTTTGAACCGTGATCCTCAGATCTCAGCCTCCTGAGTAGCTAGGATGACAGGCGTGAGCCACCAGCACCCGGCTAGTCCATGAGTCTTATCTCCAAAGAGCCAGAAATAGAAATGTAGCTCAAGTGGCAGTGTACTAGCCTTGAGGGGAAAGAAAGCAGCTCAGGACAGCACCCAAGTTCCAGCCTAGGACCAGCGCACACACGCAAGAAGGCTCCACGAGCCCTGACCTGCGAGCTCATCTCTGCTGTGACACCGACTGCAGGAAACCTCTTCCTCACACTGCTCATCCAGCTTGCCTAGGACCGTCCCCTCCGCCTGGAGCCAGCCTCAGCCTGCTCCTCAGCCTCTCAAGCCGGCTTCCACCGCGCCACACTCCACAGCTTCCCACATGCAAATGTTGATGATTTTTTTGGGTAGTTTTCATGTGTTTGTGTGTGTGCGTACATGTGTGCACGTGTGTTGCATGCACGTGTGTGCCAGTCCTAGGGCTTGACCTCAGCCTAGTGCTGTCCTTGAGCTTTTGTGCACTCATAAGCAAAAGCCACGGTTCTACTCTAGTTTTTTGGTGTTTAATCAGATAAGAGTCACATAAACTTTCCTACCTGGGCTGGCTTTGAACTAAGATCCTCAGACCTGTCACCAGCAGCTCTATCCGTATAGCCAAGAGCTGCCTGGCACAGAGGAAAGAGTTGGAGGAGAGGTTCGAGCCTCGGGGATGGTGGCCTGAGTGGAAGTGTTGTTTGTTGACCGTTGCCCTTCAGGGTTAACGAAGGCCTTACCTACCTTCCAGTGAGGGTTCCACGGCAAGTCCTGACTCAGCCCTGCTCTGGGGGCCGCCCTGCGCCTAGGTAGACCGGGCTCAGCCATTTGCTCCAGGCCTGAGTCCTGACCTTCCTGCTGGATAGGGGGAAGAGGACAGGGGTGCCTGGCGGCTCCCAGGAGCGCAGAGGGGTGACAGCACTGGACAGCCTAGACCCCACACCACGAGCCACACAGTGCCAGCTGTGGTTGGTGTTGCTGTGTCTGGTGGGGTGTTGAACCAGGCCACCTCTGGATGGTGGCTGCTCACAGAGCGCCTCGTCACAGGACTGACAATGTCAGAATCAGGAGAGCCACCGGGTATAGATGTGCTTGAGCCTGTCCTGGCCTTAGATAACTGGAAAGGGCAAGGCTGGCGCCCACCTTAGCTGGAAAGGCAGCCCACCCCCCCGATGCTCCCTTCCTGCCTGCCCTTGGCTTCCAGGCCAAGCTGCTGACCTTGGCCTTGCTTTGCTTACTCCTGCCTTGAGCTGGCTACCCCATCCCCCACCCCGCAGCCTTCTGCAGCCCGCTCGCTCCAAGGCTCTCGAGCCTCAGTCCTGCCTCCACGCTGTCTGGCCCCCACCCCTTCCTTCGCACACGGCGCGCTGTCCTCCTAGAGCCGACACAGCCACTTGAAGTGGTGGAAAGACAGTTCCATAGTCCTGGAACTAGGTGTGAGTAAGAGTGCGACCCTCCATGCAGTCACGTTGATTTTGTAGAGAAAGGCAGACATCAAAGAGGCCACAAGACCATGGGGACAGAGACTGGACTGGAAGCAGCTGCGTGTCGGAGAGGCCACCGGAAGCTGGAAGGGACAAGAACCCGCCCAGAGCTTAGGGAGCTCAGTCCTGTTGGCATTTGGGCTTCCAGCTTCTCTCTGGAACGGTAAGAGGATCTTCAGCCTGAGTTAGTGGTAATGTGTTCTAGCACCGCAGGACATGAACGGGAACGGGAAGGTCGGGATTCTGCAGAAAAGTGACCGAGCCAAAGCCGGGCCCTGGGCTGCTGCAGTCCCCCTGGGGCTGGAATTCCAGCCTTCCATCAGCCCTGGTGTTATGTCCACACTTCCTGTCCAGAGCCTCCAAATTCTTGCCCAGTTGCCCACCTCACAGTTGGCAAATGAGGGGTTGGAGTGGTCACAGTCTCGGGCCCCCTTGCAGTAGTCAGCCTGGGTGTGGCTCAAGGTCAGACCAGAGACACGGATGAGCAGTCCAGCTCTCTGGCGCACACCTCCTGCCATCCCCGGTTGAGCGCACAGGCTGGGCAAAGGACACTTTGGCACTTGACAATAATGTTTGCATAGGGGTGTAAAGTGTTTTTACAACAGCAAGGAGCTGTGTCTGTTGAAGTTAAAACATGCCAGCGGCCCGCCCACGACCCAGGGGAAGCGCACAGGCAGCGCCTTTGTTCTGTGTTCTCAGGTGGAGGGTGCACACAAGGCCCGGGAGGTCAGATGCCTGAACCTTTAAAGCTGGCCAAGGGCACGCATGCCTGGCATTGCCTGTGTAGACACGGAGCCCTGCAGCTCTGCAAGCGCTCTGCTCGTCTTTAGACTCGGCTTTGTAAAGGACATCAAAGAGTATTCTAGACTCTTCTCTGTGGACATCACTTCAGGTGAGCGCCAGGTTTGTCCCTGGGGGCCAGGGAAGCAGGCCCCCTTCCCACAGACAGCACTGCTCCCAGGGCCGGACTGCTCTGGATCCCAGGCCTGAGCACCTGGGGCTCCCAGATCACTAGGCGAGCCTCGGGCAGAAGGCTGCAGGGGTGCCTCACTGCTTGTCTTCCCGTGGCTCACCCTCCACCCAGGATGAGGGGCACCGCGCTGTTGGGGACACTGGTTGCCCTGGCCAGCCTACAGCAGGTGGCTGTGTCTTTGAGGATCGCAGCCTTCAACATCCAGACTTTCGGGGAGACCAAGATGTCCAATGCCACCCTCTCCAGGTACATTGTAGAGGTAAGCACAGGAGGACCTGTCCTGGGGACAGCCAGCTGCATGCAGGGTTGAGTGCCTCCAGCCTTGTCAACTGGGGGAGACAGCAGACACCTGTCACATGCCATGTCACGTAACAGTGTAGCTGTGAAAATGCCCCAAGGAACAGAAGCTGTAACGCTAGTTGTAGCCTGTGTGTGTCCGGGAGTGGAGAGGGCCGTGACCTGGCTTGGAGAGAAGAAGGTCCCCACAACACCTGGCTGCCCTGGCCTTGCCCCTTAGATCCTGAGTCGCTATGACATCGCCCTTGTCCAGGAAGTCAGAGACACTTATCTGGTAGCCGTGGGGAAGCTGCTGGATGAACTCAACCGGTAGGTGACCATTCATCTGGGTGGCAGTGAGCAGGTCTCTTGTGTCAGTAGCCGGCCCCAATGAGACCCTTGGTTCATTCCATTCAGGGACGCACCGGACACCTATCGCTACGTGGTCAGTGAGCCACTGGGTCGCAGCAGCTACAAGGAGCAGTACCTCTTCTTGTACAGGTGAGGCCCAGGGCCACGGCTGTGCCCCAGCATGGACGGGGCTGAGGTGGTCTGGGTCTAGCAGAATGCAGGGTCCCTGTGGGCACGCTTGCAGGCATGGGGAGGGGCGGCTCTGAGCTCACCTTCTCCCACAGGCCTGACCAGGTGACCGTGCTGGACAGCTACCACTACGACGACGGCTGTGAGCCCTGTGGGAACGACACGTTTAGCCGAGAGCCAGCCATTGTCAAGTTCTACTCCCCGTTCACAAGTGAGTGCCTGTCACGCTCCGTCTCTGCTCTGCACAGAGGCAGTGCTTATTAGCGTGTCTGCTTTTTCTCAGGTGTCAGGGAGTTTGCCATCGTGCCCCTACACTCAGCCCCCGCTGACGCTGTAACCGAGATCGACGCCCTCTATGATGTCTACTTGGACATCCGGGAGAAGTGGGGCCTGGAGGTGAGGCGGGGGCCAGGGCCTGGCCTGGCCTGGGGAGATCCTGCGTCCCTGGGCCAACAGGTGCTGTCTCCTTTCAGGACGTCATGTTGATGGGTGATTTCAATGCGGGCTGCAGCTACGTGACGACCTCGCAGTGGTCCTCTATCCGCCTGCGCACAATCCCTGCCTTCCAGTGGCTGATTCCTGACACTGCGGACACCACAGTCTCGTCTACGCACTGTGCCTACGATAGGTGAGTGCGGCCCTCACCCTCACTGGTGCCTGGCGGCCACTGTCCCACCTCAGGCTGCTTCTGTATGTGGTACTGAGGAATCGAACCCAGGGCCTCATGCTTGCGAGGCAAGCGCTCTACCACTGAGCCACCTGCCCAGCCTGAACTCAAGGCCTGGGCACTCCCTGAGCTTCTTATTGGCTCAGGGCTAGCATTATACACCACTTGAGCCACACAGCGCCACTTCCGGCTCTTTCTGTGTATATGTGGTGCTGAGGAATCGAACCTAGGGCCTCATGCTTGCTAGGCAAGCGCTCTACCACTAGGCCATCTTCCCAGCACTGTAGTCTGGTGTTTTGTCAGTGGTCTTGGCTCAACCGCCTGAGGAAACCTTGTCTCCCGGCTTGACTGCAGGATTGTGGTTGTCGGGAAGCTGCTCCAGGAGGCCGTTGTTCCTGGCTCAGCTGCTCCCTTTGACTTCCAGACCGCGTACCACCTGAGCGTCCCACTTGTAAGTGCCCCACTTGTAAGTGCCCTTGACCGGCACACAGCGGGGGGAGGTGGGGGTGGCGGGTAATAGCGAGCATGGCTCCCTCCTACAGGCCAAAGCCATCAGTGACCACTACCCCGTGGAGGTGACGCTCCAGTGAGCAGCATCGTTCCTCAGCACATCTGGACAGACATGTGGATTAAGAAATAACTTTTTAATGGAGATAAATAAAGCGGTGGTGGTCTCACTACTTTCAGTGTCCAGGCCTCTTTTGTGCCTCTGAGACAGATGGACTCCTGTCAGTGTTTCTCCAGGGCCTTAACAAGAAGGTCATTCAGACGGCTAACCATGGGCCTGGGGTCATCCACGAGACCTGCGGCTATCATGGCGTTGTCATAGATCTGTAAGGCAGGGAGGAAAATGCATTAGAGGGAGGACAGGGACTTCCCCCCCTTCTAAGCCAAACCCAGTAGCTCCCCTTACCTGGTCCACAAGCAGCTGGGCCAGCTCTGGCTCGCCTTCTCTCAGCTGGTTGAGCTTCCTGATCAGCGTGTGCCTGCAATGATGGGAAACACCAGAAAAGTCAGCTCAGATTGAGCACTGGGTCCCATCCTCAGTACCACATGAACAGAACAGGCTGGAAGTCAGGTGCTATGGCTCAAGGAGTAGAGTGCTAACCTTGAGCTTCGGGATAGCAGTTCAAAGCCCCAGGATTGGGGGGGGGGGAGAATTTCAGGACAGAGGGGCCCAGGGCCAGTAATCTTGATGCCTGACCAGCTCAGGAGATAGTGACTGCATCTCTGGTGTCTACCTATATCTTTACAGAAGCAGACCCTGTACTAGAGGCAAACAGAAAATGGGTGTGCATGCTGTAAGGTGGATATGTACATTCACCTTGGGTTGTAGTGATGACGGAGGCTGCTAGGGGTTGGCAACAAGGTTCATTTTAAACTTCACATAGGTACAGTCTCAACTGTCCTCTAACTGCACACAGGTCTGTGCTCTTCCCTGGTCCATATGCTGCACAGTAGAACGCCCACACATGCAATTTGTAAGAGCAAAGTGGCACCTGGGGTTGATCTCCAGCGTGGGCTGCAGCAGCTGGGCGCGCTCCTCCTGGGTCTTGGCCAGCTGCTGCATGCGCAGGAAGTGCCGGGCAGCTCCCATCTCCAGCACTGTCACCATGGCAGGGTGGGTGTCCAGGCGGAAAGTGACCTGCAAACAAGGCAAAGGTGGGGTGGAAGGGTTGGCTGTCCAGCCAGGGAGAAGGCACTTCCGGAAGCTTACACAGAGTCCCGCCTCCTCCCCCCAAGACCAGAAGGTCGAAGATGTCCACATGGTACTGTTTTCACCTTAATCCTCCAGCTTACAAGCTAAGGCCGTCAGTACCTGGATCCTGTGGCACCTTGAGTCCCAACACAGGCCAGACTTTCTGTGTGTCAGCCTGGCCAATGGGGGGAGAATTTGGGCTTATTTGAGCCCCAACTCCCTGACATGTGCCGTGACCTTGTCTGCTAATCAGCCTGGGGACAAGCTACTCAAAGCCGACTGTGTGTGGGGGGGTGGGGGGGTACTGAGGCTTGAACTCAGGACATGGGCACTATCCATTAGCTCTTCCTCTCAAAGCTGAGCACTACCACTTCAAGCTTTATTGAGTCTCAGACTTTCCTGCGTAAGTTGGCTTCCAACCACAACCCTCAAATCCAAGCCTCCAGAGTAGCTAGCGGTTGTAAGGCAGGGGGGTCGTGTGATCCAGTCTGATGTGCCGTCTGTAGTTCCTTCTCAGTCTGAGGCCTGCCTGCGCCCAGCCGCTCCTGAGTGTGGCCATGAGCCCCTGCCCTGCACAGGACTGTCCCCTCTTGCTCTGAGCTCTCTGAAGGCCGGCAGCAGCCCGCACTGGGGCTACGATGGCCTGGCACTAGTTTGAATCCCTACTGTAGCCACTGCGGCTCCACAGGGTCTATACCAGGCTGGCCCCGGGGACCTCAGCTTGCTGCACCCGAGGCCTGAGCTCTCTACCGTGTGGGGAGGGCGGGCCCAGGCTTACTGCCATGGCGGGACCCCACATGGCGGCACTGTAGCCAGGGTGGCCGTCGGTCCCGGGCAGCCTCACCTTCACGTTGGCAACTCGAGGCCCCAGCGCGTTCCTCATCCAGGCCGTCAACTCCTCCGTCTCCTTCTCCGTCAGGCGCTCACTGGCTGCAAAAGAGCGGGAGTCACAGGCCTGGGGCCCTGTGCAGCCCTGCGCACCACTGCCCTCCCCAGCCACCCTGGAAACATCCCACCTCCGGTGGAAAGAAACCTCGGGGGGCTTTGGCGCCTGTGGGTGCTTAGTTCTGTTAAGGAGACATCCTGCTAGGATGCTTCCAAGCACCAGCCCAACCGCGGGTGGGCTGCCCACCTCATGCGCTGCCCAGCCCCGGAGAGGGGCAGAGCCAACCTGGGGATGTGTCCTCCAACTTCTCCTCCTTGTAGTGATCCACCACGATGTCCGTCTCCACCGAGATCAGCTTCTTCTTGTCGAACTCACGCAGGTGCAGCAGGGTGAGCTCGTCGAACTGCTCGTAGCAAAAGAGCACCTGCAGGCGCCCCAAGCTCCATCAGCCAGACAGCGAAGGGGAGCCCTGCTGGGGGCTTTGGGCCTCTAGGCCTATTTGCCAGAAGGTTCTGAGAGGGGCTCTGTTGGTGCGCGAGTCCCCTTCTGAAGGTGAAGGCTGGCTGGCAGACAGGCCTCCCCGGCACGGTCCGACCTCCTGGCGTGGGCACATCTGGTCACCCCTCCCCAGCACCGAGCGTGAGTTTGAGACCCTCCTTCCGCAGAAGTGGCTTGCTCACCTCTGTGTTCTTCTGCTTCATGGCCTCATAATAGGGCGAGTGCTCGGCCAGGTGGCGGCTGGGTGCACACAGGTAGTAGATGTTGCGGGTGCCGGGCTGCATGCGGCTGGCGTAGTCGGACAGGCTGGTGAGGCGGCCGGCCGGCAGTGCCGAGGACTCATAGCGCAGCAGCTTCGCGATGTCCTCCTGCGCACACAAGGCGCTCACAGAGGCCCGGCACCTTCCCCCCCAGGTGGCCCAGAGCCACCCAAGGCCAACCCCGCTCCCCAGGCCCTCTGCTGTCCTCAGTGACACAGCCATGGGGTGAAGCCCGCATGACCCAGATTCCCGTGCTGTAAGAGGTCCTGGAGCGGCCCTGCACGCCAACGCCGCGTGCAGCAAGCCGGTCCCTGCAGCTGCAGCCGGGGGCCGCCTGGTCTAAGCCACGGCCCCGACAGCAGAGCGCAGGAGACAGCACTGGAGCCTGGGGAGGTGCCGGTGACCGGGCTGTGCCGGGTGAAGGGGCTGGGGGAGCACGGCTGTGCCTGTGTGCGCACGCTGCGGGGACACGCGTGCAAGGCGTGTCTCGGGGAGAGCTCGGCACGTGTGAACTGCAGCGTGCTGGGACCACAGTGCGATAAAGCAGGGGCAGCAGGGCTGCAGCAGGTCTGGGTCCCCAGGGGTGCTCTCCCACGCCCGCCCCACCCACAATTCCTCAGCCGCCCCCCCTCCCTGCGGGCCCCTGACTCCCATCACCCACCAAGAAGGCCCACGGGGTCCCACTTCCTGCCAGCCTCCAACGCGCAGGGGCCAGGAGGGGAGGCCTGGCCCTTCGGCCCGTGCCGGGGGTAGGGCCGTGCGGTGTGAACCTGACCTGCCAGCGGGGCGCTAGGAGCACGGTAACGCTGGCCTCTGGCTGTCTGAGGGGGTTTCAGGGAGGATGAGCTGAGGAGGAACATGGGGGCACTGCTCCATAGGTTGGGGTTCAGGTGAGGTAAGAGCGGAGAACATGCTTGCGTCATGACAAACATTTGCAACTGGGAGAGGGAGTCCTGCCCACGCCGCACCGCACGCCAGACGCTGAGAGGCGCCGAGGCCCGCGCCGCACCGCGCCACCGAGGCCCACGCCGCACCGCGCCACCGAGGCCCACGCCGCACCGCGCCACCGAGGCCCGCGCCGCACCGCACGCCGGACGCTGAGAGGCGCCGAGGCCCGCGCCGCACCGCGCCACCGAGGCCCGCGCCGCACCGCACGCCGGACGCTGAGAGGCACCGAGGCCCGCGCCGCACCGCGCCACCGAGGCCCGCGCCGCACCGCACGCCGGACGCTGAGAGGCACCGAGGCCCGCGCCGCACCGCGCCACCGAGGCAAGCACCGCACAGCACGCCGGACACTGAGAGGCGCCGAGGCCCGCGCCGCACCGCACGCCGGACGCTGAGAGGCACCGAGGCCCGCCCCGCACCGCGCCACCGAGGCCCGCGCCACCGAGGCCCGCGCCGCACCGCGCCGCCGAGGCCCGCGCCGCACCGCGCCACCGAGGCCCGCTCACCTTGACCTCCTGCTCCGCAGAGGTCACGATGCCCTCCCGCATGAACAGGCCGTAGTCTTCAAAAAACTTGGCATATTTCTCGGCATCTTTTTTGCTCTGGTCAATGAAAAACTTTATCACCCTCTGCTGTAGAACATCTCGAAGTTTCCTGCAAAAGAGAAGTCGATGCGGGTGAGCAGGAGCTCTGAGTACCAGGACAGAGGAGACAGGACCAAGGGAGCCGGGCGGTGCCACACGAGGGACTGCACTGCCCCCTGCAGGCAGAGACGTGCATGGACGTCCCCTGGGGAGGACCGTCAGCCACACTCAAGCCCAAGTCTACTGCCTGAGGCTCCAGGAAACTGTCAAGATGAACTGCCAAACGCATGGACCAGAGCACCCACGGGGGCACATGATCTAACAAACTCGGCGTTCCGTGGGGGAGCGCGATGCCGGGTGATAAGCCACGCCACAGAAAATCACATCTGACAGTCCCAGAACAGCGCGGAAGGAAGCGCCTGTGCGGAGACGGACTTAGCCTGGATGCGTAGCGCGAAGGCTGGGCCGCAGCTTTCCAAAAACAAGATTGTGCGCGTCAGGCCCAACGAGGCCTGCGGCGCCACGTACGGCACCAGCTAACAGTGCGGCAGGCCACACTCCCGTCAGCCTTGACTTTCCTTTGCAAAAGTAAAGCTTCCGCTGGGCACTCGTGGCTCACGCCTGTCATCCTAGCTACTCAGGAGTCTGTGATCTGAGGATCATGGTTCAAAGCCAGCCTGGGCAGGAAAGTCTCTGATCTCCAATGAACCACCAGAAAACCAGAAGTGGCGCTGTGGCTCAAGTGGTAGAGCACTCGCCTTGAGCTGAAGAGCTGAGGGACAGCGCCCAGGCCCCGAGTTCAGGCCCCACGACAAAAAAAAAAAAAAAAAAAAGCCACAACCTATCCCCCACAGTCCAGAGCAGTGACAACAATTCTAAAACTCACGCTTTCCTTCCTCCTCCTCCCCCCCTCAGCCTCAGGTGAGAACGGGACTGGATCAGGACTGAGGAGGACCTGTGCAGGTTCACAGCTGGCCGAGGGGAGGGCACGGACAAGGGCCAAGAGGAAAGCGAGACGGAATGTCTGACCACGCAGGGTGACAAGGCCCCAACAGTGAGCAACGAAGCCAAGCTGGCTTTGGATCTGTCACGAAAAGGCTACCAAAGGGAGCCTCCTCACTGCCAACAGGGCATCTCCAAACACCAGAGGGGAGAAACTAGAATGTTGCAGAGTAACGTACTAGCATGTGCTGGGCAGATTTCTAATACCAGGCCCAGGGGCTCACCCTGTGATCCCACCTAATCAGGAGGCAGAGATCATGAGGTTCAAGATCTGAGGCTGGTCCCCTGGCAAGCACTTGAGACCACTTGCAAGGCTGAGACCTGAGGACCGTGTTTCAAAGCCAGCTCAGGTAAACAAATCCAAGACACTCACCTCCAACTAACGAGCAAAAAGCTAGAACTGGGATCACGGCTGACTCAAGCACAGGCAGGAAAGTCTGTAAGACTCTTTATCTCCAATTAACCCCCAAAAAGCAAAAGCAAAGCTGTGGCTCAAATGATAGAGCACTAGCCTTGAACAAAACTGACTGTGCCCAGCCCCCGAGTTCTAGCCCAGCACTGACACGATCTGAGCAGGGAGCCCGCTGTGGCCGCACCCCAGCCCCATGACGGACGCACCTGATGAGCGCGCTCTCCTGCAGGAGCTCGCGGCTGAGGTTCAGGGGGATGTCCTCGCTGTCCACCACACCTGAGGGGACGGCACCGTCACACGCCAGCTTCTCACAGCTTTCCTCCCACAGCCTGGCCTGGCATGGGCCACGTACGGCGAGGAGGAGCAGGGAGGAAGGGGCGCCCTCCTCCACCCCCCGCCCACTCCCCACAGAATGGGCACAGACAGCCTGGGGTCAGGTCAGGTTGAGGGTCAGGCCTACATGTACTTGGGGACTCAGGAGACTCGGGATACTTGGCAAACATGTTCTGGATTTTACTTTAAAAGTCCTAAGCCAATGCCAGGTGCTGGTGGCTCACGCCTGTAATCTTAGCTACTCAGGAGGCTGAGATCTAAGGATCATAGTTCAAAGCCAGCAAAGGCAAGAAAGTTTGAGGTTCCTTTTTTTTTTGGTCCGGTCGTGGGGCCTGAACTCTGGGCCTGGGCGCTGTCCCTCAGCTCTTCAGCTCAAGGCTAGTGCTCTACCACTTGAGCCACAATGCCACTTCCGGCTTTTTTCTTTTTGCTTATGTGGTGCTGAGGAATCGAACCCAGGGCCTCAGGCATGCAAGGCAAGCGCTCTACCACTGAGCCACCTTCCCAGCCCCTGAGGTTCTTGTTTCTAATTAGCCATCAAAAAAGCTGGAAGTAGAGTTGTGGCTCAACTGGTAGAGCACTAGCCTTCAGCATGAAAGCTCTGGGGTAGGGTCGAGGCCCTGAGTTCAGGCCCCAGCACTGGCCTGTGCACACATGTACACACAAAACCCTAAATAGACAGAAGTAGTAGGATACCTGTCTAATCCCAGCAACTAGGGAGGTTAAAAAGGACTGTGACTTCAAGGTCAACCTGACCGGGCTGGGAAGGTGGCTCAGTGGTAGAGCGCTTGCCTTGCATGCATGAGGTCCTGGGTTCGATTCCTCAGCACCACATAAGCAAAAAGAAAAAAGCTAGAAGTGGCGCTGTCGCTAAGCGGTAGAGAGCTAGCCTTGAGCTGAAGAGCTGAGGGACAGCGCCCAGGCCCAGAGTTCAGGCCCCACGACCGGACCAAAAAAAAAAAAAAAAGGTCAATCTGACCCACACGGCAAAATACTGTCACAGGCACCCCTCCTACACCAACAGTCTGTGCCTTTGTGCTGTTATAGAAAGGTCTAAACGTGAATTCTTTACTAAGCCATAATCTCAAAATCTTGGAACTTGTGTTGCTTTTTTACGCACTGAGCGAACTCAGCGCGCCCTCCCTCCCTCCCTCATCAGCAGCTCCTGCTGAGGCTGGCAAGCGCCATGCTGGCGTGCCAGGCCATGCTCCGCACCAGCAGCGCGCTTGCGCATACCGCCCACGGGCCCCCCAGGCGTGTGCCCGACCCCGTACCTCGAACGAAGCGCAGCCACTTGGGCAGGACGTCCGTGGCTTTGGTCTGGATGAGGACCTTGCGGCTGTACAGTGAGACGCTGGAGCCCAGCTCCCGGCTCACATCAAACATGGATGGTTTCTGGGGGCAAGAAAGGGCAAGGCTCGCTGGCATTGGCGGAAACCCACCCTAGCCACGGGAGGCGGGGTGATGGTGGCGCAGGGCTGGCCCATCCTAGGCCAGCCCCGGTGATTATGCTGCCCACCCTGTGTTCCAGGAGCCTCAGGCCCAGGATCTCCCCCGAAACCCACTGGCGGGGAAGGTGGACTGTCCGGCACCGCCGCCATCCTGACTCATTCTCTAAAGAGACACAAAGGTCCGGCAGATCCCCAAGAAGCAAGCCAAACCACGCGCCGGGGTCAGCCAGCAAATCCACAGGCCAAAGGATGAGTTTTACATTTTGAAAGGGATGGAGATAAATTCAAAATGAGTATTTCATGAAATGTAAAAAGGCAAAAAATTGGAGGCTAGGTGCAGTAATTCAGGTCTATTTACCCTTGCTACACGGGAGGTAAAGTTCATAAAGAGCCCAGCTCGAGCACAAAAACTGAGACCCTATTTTAACCAACAAACCAGACACAGTTTGTGGTCTAGCTGCAAGGGGAGCATGAATATGCAGATCAGGGCCAAGTAGACCCAGGCATAAATTAGATCCTGTTCAAAAGGCAAAAGCAGCTGGGCTCTGGGGCTCACGCTGTAATCCCAGCTGTAAAGGGAGCCAGTCCAGGTAGAGAAGATCCTGTGAGACTCCTATCTCCAATGAAGCACTCAAAAACCAGAAGTGGTGCTATGGCTCACAGGGGCAGAGCGCTCGCCTTGAAGAAGAGCTCAGGACAGCACCAGCCTCGAGCCCCACAACTGCCAAGACAAAGAAAGGAGCGCCTGACTGGCAAGCACAAACCCTAGTTGGAAATGAAACCAGAGCGAGGGAACCTGGGCGCCGAGTCGCAGCTCACTGTGCCCGCCTCGTGTGCAGGGACGCCGCCGGCAGCCCTCTGTCCCTCTGTCCCGGCACAGTGTCCACAGTTAGCGCAGGACTGTGACCAGAGAGCTACTCAGCCCACCAGAAGCACTCCGCCTCAGCGCTGGCTCTGGGGATGGTCTAGGCTGAGGGGGAGGCGCCGCTGGGCAGAGATCTGGCATTCTAAACAAGTCCTCAGGACACGGTGGCTCTGGCACACAGAAGCCACTTGAAAACAGGCAAGATCCCGCCTGGTTCTGTCCCAGATGGGTCACATGATGGAAGAGTGGGGGGGGGGGTCATAAGTGGAGGTGTGGTGAAGCGCAGGGGGAGGCAGGGGAGGGGGTCCTGAGCAGTGGGCGTGGTGAGGTGGAGGAAGGGGGGGTCCTGTGGTGTGCTGAGGTGCAGGGGTGAAGATGGGGGGGTCCTGAGCGGCGGGCGCAGCGAGGAGCAGGGGGAGGCCGGGGCTGCCCCATGCCAGGCTCCCGGGCACTTCTTGTGGCCCGAGCCAGGGCACAGAGCCCGTCCGCAGCCTCAGCCGGCCCTGCGCGCCCACAGCCCATCTCTGTCCCCAGGCATGGGCGCCAGGCCTGCACGGCCAGACGTCAGGGGAAACGTGCCCCGTGGGTGGCCCTGTGCGCCTCACCAGAAACATGGGCTTCCCCTCGGCTGGATGGTGGGCACTGAGCCGCCACCGTGGGGCGCCAGCCCCTAGCCCCCAGCACCCAGGGCTGAGCAGGGCGCTCACCGTCTCCGGCACGTAGAAGATGCTGCGGATGTTGAGGGGCGCATCCGTCTTGTAGTGCAGGGTGTAGCGGGGCTTGTCGTGGGCCTGGGCGATGTAGCGGTAGAACTCCTCGTGCTGTCCCTCACTGATGTCCTTGGGGTCCATCATCCAGACAGCCTAGATCCGGGGACCAGTGGGGAGCGTGTTTACAACACTTCCCAACAGCACAGCAGGGCCGGGGGTGCTGGGGTACAGACCGCGCCCCACACCGGCACCTCCACCCTCCAACACTGGGGCAAGGGACGGGAAAGACACAACCAACGCTCTGCAGCAGCACACCCCCTCGGCCCACGCAGGATAGAGTCGGGAAGGGTCCACAGGGCCACCCGCGAGGGTGGCTGTCCTGCCACAGGGGAGCCAGCGAGCAAGACCCCTTCCTCGTGAGAGGTGCCGTCGCCCGCCGTCACGGGGCAGAGCCGTGAAACGCCAGGCTCAGAGCAAGGAGCCGACGCGACAGGACAGGTCCACCAGCCCCTGCCGCGGGCAGTCCTCACGCAGCCACAGCCAGGCCCGGCCGCCAGGTTGCGAGAGGGTCACTCACTCTCCTGGAGCCTGCGGCCCAGGGGGCTGCGCCGGGGACCCCGCTATGCCCCTGGGACGTCATCCTGGAGCGCGTATCCCCCGCACTGGCCGAGCCCGAGGGCGCCTAGGACCGCACCTGCAGGGTGTTGATCCTCCGTCCGTTGAGGAACAGGGGGAAGCTGACGAAGTTGCTGTATTTCGTCACCACATCTGCAGGAGACAAAGATGAAGACGCGCGGCCGGGGCAGAGCAGGAGGCGCCAAGCGCACGAGGCTGCGGCGGCGCCCGTCCGTGCGGCCACCGCTTCACAGGGCAGGGGCAGGAGCAGGGCACAGGGGGGACGTGTGCTCCCCCCTGCACGGGAGGAGCATGCGCAGAGAGGGAGGCGGGCTGCTCAGGGTCTAAGGCCCCAAGACACCACAGAGGCTGGGCGTGACCCACGTGCTAACCGCCAGCCAAGCGGCCAGTCCCAGAGGGCGCAGGGCTCCCCATTGGCTTTCGGTGATAGAGAAGCGAATGGCTCGAGGCCTTCTGTGTATGAGCGTTGCGCATGCTCATAAATTCTGCTCATTTGCTTTCCTTTCAACACGCAAAGACCAACAAGCACTGCAGGCGCAGGCGCTGCACGCTGCGTCAGCTGGCCACCACCTGGCAGGGACTCGGACCACGCCCGCCCCACGGAGCCCCCCTCACCCGGGAGGGTCACATGGAGCACCCTGGCGCCTGACCTCGCACGCGGCCCTCTCCGGAGAACTCCCTGCAGTCGGGTTTGAGGTGGATGATTATTTTGGTCCCAGTTCGAACTCCGGACGCTTCGGCAATTTCGAACACTCCAGAGCTAAGACACGGGCAAAGGGAAGACAGTTGAGCGCTCACTCCCTACAAAGCCGAGTGCAGAAATGTGCACGCTGGGGTTTTTACAAGTAGAATCAAGCCAGCACGCAGAAAGGTGACCAAAAATAGCCTCTTCCTGTCTGGCTTTCTGAGGTGGGGAGCAGGGGTCTGGTTACGATTCCAGGCTGGCCTTGAACTTGATCCTCTTGCCTCGGCCTCCCAAGTGCTGGGCTTGTTATAAGCGCGCAGCCCACATCTGACTTCCTGCTCCAGGTAACGGACGCGGGGACAAGGATGCCTGCATGTGGCACGCGTCGGCCCCTCCCCCAGCCTCCCGGGCCCGAGTGACTCGGGGCACAAGGCCTCGCTCAGCTCCCACGCCACCGCGGGCTGCCAGCAGGGCAGAGCCGAGCAGAGCCGAGGCTGAGCCGGGGCCTGGGGAGCCTGTGCTCACTGAATGTTCAGGAATCTGTGGGCAGCCGGGCTCCCGCCAGCCCCACGCCCCACACAAGCCGCCATCGCACTAGCCAGAAATCACAGCTTCCAACCTACGCTTCAATAGCTGAGGTGCCATCCTCCCACCGACCTGCCGACAGCCGCCCGGGCGCAGGGGAGCGGCGGGCGGGCGGGCAGCCGTGAGGCACAGCCTGGCACGGCAGGGAGACGAGGCTGCGTGCACCGGGTGAGGCCCCGGCACTGGCCCACTGGCGACAGGACTTGGGGGCTGAGGCGGCCAAGGCGCGGCGGGGCGGAGGGGGCCCAAGGCGCAGGCAGAGAAGGGTGGGCAGATGCAGGCTCACAGCCCAGCCCAGCCACGGGGTCCAGTGCTGCACAAGTCACGGTGACCAGCCCCCACGGGCCACTTGTGCCCCAAAACAGCAGCTCAGACTTCAGGCCAGCAAGCCAGAAAATGCCAGAAAATGTAGAAAGCCTCGTCCTTGCCAAACTCAGCCGACCCGTGACTTGACACGTCCTCAGGGACCAGGACGCGCCCCACGCGACCGGTCGGCTCCTTGCTCACCCATCGGAAAGCCACTGGTAGCCTGGACTCCCCGGGGCTGCCGAGTGGGAGTAGACCTCAACTCTGTCGGCCACCATGAATGCCGAGTAGAAACCCACGCCGAACTGCCCGATGATCTTGCTGCTGGCCTCAGCCTGGCTCTGCAACGCTTCCAGAAAGGCCTGCGGTGACAAGAGGCAGGTTGGAGGAGGCTGCCGCCCCCTGCTGGCAGCGGACATCAGGCCAGGCATTAGAAGCCAGGCCTGGGAGCGGAGCAGAGCAAGCTCCCGGCTGGACCAACCAGGAACCAGGCTGCACCCCACGCCCAAAGCCACACTGCCTCCGCCAGCGCCTGCGGCCTGCCGTCCCGCACGAAGCAGGCCAGCGCCGCCCACGTAGGGGGGCCGCGCAGAGCACGCAGTCAGCCCCCAGCATCCCAGGGTGGGTGGCACCCTGGCCACTCAGGTCCTTTCTGTAAGACGGTGCAAGGTTCATCCCGCACGCTCTTCCCTGTACTTGGAATAATGTGGTGAAATAAGCACTTACACAGCTACTTACACTACCGCCCGGTGTAACACTGGCCCACTTACACAGCTACTTACACTACCGCCCAGTGTAACACTGGCCCACGCCACTGCCTTCTCTGGAGTCAGTGACAATCCGGGAACAGTAAGGCGGGACCGGAGCGAGCGGCGGCGGCAGGCTCTGCACTGCGCGCTGCGGCTCGGGCACCCAGGGCTGCTCAACACTGGAGGTGTGGCAGGGGATGAGGAGCCCACTTTTACTTATGCTCTGGTCTTTTCGCAGTCATGTGCACAGAGCAGATACTAGCCAGGCCAGGCAGACGATCCTTAAGGAAACTATCCAAGAGCTTCACGGGCACAAATCGGTCATGGGGCCTGATCTCCGGGCATGGCCACTGTCCCTGAGCTCTTCAGCTCAAGGCTAGAGCTCTACCACTTGTGCCACAGCGCCACTCCCCGTCTTCTGGTGGTTCATTGAAGGCTGGACTTTCCAGCCCAGGCTGGTTTTGAACCATGATCCTCAGCTCTCAGCCTCTGGAGTAGCTAGGATTACAGGCGTGAGCCACCAGCACCCAGCACACCGATTCTTAAAAACAGAATTTGAGAGTCACTTGGGAAAGGGTAAACTAACAAGATACAAGAGCTCTCAGGCTCCAAAAGAGGTGGTCGGGGCCTCCAGTGTCTGCCTTAGGTTGGAACAGAGCCTGAGCTGACAGCGAGCCTCCTGTCCCAACTGCGGCCCAATGGCCCACATAAACCGTGCACTGTAGAAGCCAGCGCCTAAGCTCCTCCTTGTGAACTGCTCTGCCTGGGCATAAAGGCCGCCTGACTCCGCAGGCTGACTGGGCCAGGCCCGCGCAGTGGATACAATGTCAGGAGGGGCTGGGGCGTGGCTGGAGTGGTGGAGCTCCAGCTGTGATCAAGAAAAGCGTCAGGAGGGGGAGCAGCGCATTCTGAACTCAGGATTTGAACCTGGCACACACCAGTTTGCAGCTCTGTACAAAGCACTCGCTCCAAACTCTTCATTCATCGAACAAGCGACTGCAGTGCTGCGACAGGCTGAGCGCCGCGGCGGTGTGCGGGGGGAAGGCGACACGCGAGGCACACTTACCTTTGACCCCGACCTGGCGATGGTGCCCAGGTTGGACACCAGCTCCGCCTGTGTCATCCCGATGCCCGTGTCCTGGGGAGAGAGGCGGAGTCCTTGGGGAGCGGAGGCAGGGTGAGGAGGGCGCAGGGGCCGCAGGGACACAGCACGCCAGCCCCGACCTCAGAGAGAAGTGGAGGCGACGACCTTCATTCAAACAACCCGCCGCCCGGCACAGGACCCACGCACGCGTGCCCCACACCCCTGTGCTCAGCAGCACTGCACCACATGGAGGCCTGGGCTCCCTCTCCAGCACCAAACCCAACCCAGAGGACAACCCTCCCCGCCCGGTCCCCCGCCCGGTCCCCCCCCCCCCCGTCCCTCCCCCCCCCCCCCCGCCCCCCAGCTCGGCTGCTTGGTGCTCCAGGGCCAGACAAGCGCCAGGAGGACTTTGACCCAACCTTGCAGGAGGAAGAGGGGTCGCGTCGCCGCCCCTTCCTGGCCCAGCTGCAGCTCCACCTAGGGCCACAGGCCAAACCCCCCACCCCCACCTACAGCAGGTGGCTGTGCCTGGAAGGCTAGTGACCTCAGCTCGATGCTGACCCCTAGCCTACAGAGTTGGTCAGGAGGAAGCCCCCCCCCCGCAGCCCGCCCCCCAAAACGGAATCCGAGAACTCACAGAAGGGGCCGGGAGCTCGTCCCTCTGCCACCCGAGGCCACCCCGCTGGCACCTTGCTCATAGGCTTCCTGCCTCAGAACTGTTTCTGAATGACCCAGCCTAGGGTATGCTGTGACGGCATCCCCAATAGACGCAGGCACAGGCCGCTTCTCAGGCTGCATCCGCGGTGGGCCGTGCCAGGCCCCATCACGGCAACACCTGCCGCAGATGGGCCGAGATACGGCCCCGTCCATCAAGCCTCACCAACTTACGAGATGGAAAAAGCACCCCAAAGTGGTCTCTGCTTCCTTCTAGAAAGTCACTGTACACATTTTACCCAATGACAGCCTGTAGAGAGCCCTGCTAGGCCCCTGATGGTAAAACAAGGCTGATCAGTGCCACGCATGAAGAACCACCGGTACCAGAGAAGACTGTGCAACACTTAATCCCGGATGAGACACTGTCAGACCTCTGGGCCAAAGCCCCAGGGCCGCAGTCACCGCATGGGGCCTGTGTTCCATAGGCTGGGGACAGACAAATCACACCACCTAGGAGATTCCAGTGAATTCTCTTTGAGGTTCTGGTGTTAGAGTCCAAAATCTGGCCTGATACTTTAATTGTGGAACGTGCAACAATTATAAATAAGAAATGTTTAGAATTAACTACTAGCCATTTAGTATAATTTACATTGACATGTTTACTTTCATACAATAGAACTTCCTACAGAACTCTTTGGGGGTCCAGTTGTGGAGCCTGAACTCTGGGCTTCAGCTCTTCAGCTCAAGGCCAGCGCTCTACCACTTGAGCCTCAGCGCCACTTCCGGCTTTTTTTTTCCCTGCTTATGTGGTGCTGAGGAATTGAACCCAGGGCCTCACGTATGCAAGGCAAGCGCTCTACCACTGAGCCACCTTCCCAGGCACGCTATAGAACTCTTCAGGAAAATGTTTCTGTTAAGATAATAAGTCAGGAGAAAATATATTTAACAGTTTGTTTTCAACTTTGTTTCCTCCCACATTGATCTACAGATCCATTATAGCTCAAAAAAAAAAAAATCTCCCTAAGTTTTGTAGAAGATTCTAAAATGTATACTGAAGTAAAAAATACCTAGAATATTTGAAAAGGAACAAGGCTGAAGAACTCACATTAGCCAATGTTAAGACTTGTTACAAATTTGCAATAATTCAGAAGAAAGCCAGTGTCCAGCGCAGATGCAGGCAATGCGCCTGACCTCTCCCCTCACAGACAGCCCTGAGATGACTGATGCCATGTATGATGGGCAAACCCCAGCCCTCACCTCATGCCACCCACCAAAATCTACTCCAGGAGGTTGGGGATTAGTTCAGTGAAAGAGCACTTGCCTGGCAAGTGTAAGGCCCTGAGTTCAGTCCTTAGCTCTGGGGGAGAAAAAATCCACTCCAGGGCTGGGGATGTAACCAGTGGCAGGTCTAGCATGTGCAAGGCCCTACATTCCATCCGTGGTACAGCAAAAGAAAAAAAAATTATTTGAAATAGATCACGGATGGAAATGTAAAAGCTAAAGCTATAAAACTTGTAGAAGAAAACATGAAAAAGAAATTTGACTTTGGAAGTCAAAAACTTCTCACACCTGGGGCTGGGAAGGTGGCTCAGTGGTAGAGTGCTTGCCTTGCATGCCTGAGGCCCTGGGTTCGATTCCCCAGTACCACAGAAGCAAAAAGAAAAAAGCCAGAAGTGGCGCTATGGCTCAAGTGGTAGAGCGCTAGCCTTGAGCTGAAGAGCTGAGGGACAGCGCCCAGGCCCAGAGTTCAGGCCCTATGACCGGACCCCCCCAAAAAACTTCTCACATCTGTCATCCTAGCTACTCAGGAGGCTGAGATCTGAGGATTGGGGTTCAAAGCCAGCCCGGGCAGAAAGTGTGTGAGACTCATATCTCCAATAAACCACCAGAAAACCAGAAGTGGCGCTGTGGCTCAAGCAGTAGAGTGTTCACCTTGAACTGAAGAGTGCAAGAACAGCGCCCAAGCCCAGAGCTCAAGCCGCATGACCCATAAAAAACAAACAAACCAACAAACAAAAAACCTTGATCCTCTTAAAATTAAAGCCTTGGGCTGTGGGTATAGCTCACAGGTAGAGCATTTGTTCTTGAAGAGGTACCACAAGATCACTAAGGCTAGCCATGGACTGGGAATAGCTTTAAATTTCCTTCTCCTCTGTCTCTCGTGTTTTCCAACTCCCTGTGCTGGCCAAGTGGTAGCTTAATGAGAGAATCAGGAAGGAGTTGGTATGTCACAGAGGGGCAAGCAATTGTGGTGCCCTGGGTGTGCACGCTGGCGAGGCTGCAGCGCACCACTCCAGCCTGGTCGACGGGGTGGGAAATTTCCCACATGCCTGGGCACAGAGATAGTCATACCTGGATCGTGATGGTGCCTTTCTCGGCATCGGTCTGCAGGTGAATCTCCATTTCAGGCAGCGGCTGGCCACCAGACACCAGCTTATGGCGCAGTTTTTCCAAGGCATCACTGGCATTGGAGATAAGCTCCCGAATGAACACCTACAGGAAGAGAGGGGAGGAGAATGAAGGCGCAGTCCAGACATCTTTCTGGTGAGCTAGGTGGCCACACCTGAAAATCAGAGCCTGCCAGAGGCCGCAGGCTCTGCACACGGCCCTCCTCTGGGAGCAGTCACCAAAGGTGGCCCCTCCCCCGCACAGTGCTCTGCTCCTGCCCCCTGGGGCTCTCAGTAAAGTCTGAATGACGGACGTGCCCTTCTGTCAACTTAGACGTTAAGAACCACCTGATGAGGGGCCTTTTCTTTTTTAAGTACCGGTACTGGGGATTGAACTCAGGGCCTGGGCACTGTCCCTGAGCTTTTTTTACTTACAGCTCTACCATTTCGAGCTACAGTGCCACTTCCTGTCTCTTAGCTTTTTCGCTCTAAGTAAACATTTTCCACTTCCAGCTTTGTGCTGGCTATTCAGAGTCTCATGAATTTTCTGGCCCGGGCTGGCTTTCAACGGCAATCCTCACATCGCAGCCTTCCAACAGCTAGGATTATAGGCATAAGCCATGAGTACCCAGCTTACCTGCCTCTTGCATAGGAGTAACAAACACCCAACGCCGGTCTCTCTACTCCATGAAAAGACCACCTCACTTCCTCTAGCAAACATGAGCTTCCACCTTTCAGAAAAGTCTTTACCTACAGAGCTCTCACAGAAACTGCACGGCAGCCACAGGGGAGGCTTACAGCCAGGGACATGACAGAACGCCTGGGAACCGAAGCCCCTGCTCCTGCAGCCTGGGGCTTCTCCCTGCCCCCGTCTCCATAGCAACCACATTACTTAACACGGGACCAACAGTGCGGTTTTCTCTTTCTCCAACTCCTATTTCCTCTACATGAAGTTTAATTACTGGGTTTTTTGAGCTAGGATCTTGCTGACCTTAATTTCATGATCCTGAGACTGGGAAGGTAGGTTAGTGGTAGAGAGCTTGCCTAGCATGCAGGAAGCCCTGGATTCGATTCCTCAGTACCACATACATAGAAAAAGCTGGAAGTGGTGCTGTGGCTCAAGTGGTACAGTGCTAGCCTTGAGCCAAAGAAGCTCAAGGACAGCGCCCAGGCCCGAGTTCAAGTCCCAGGACTGGAAAAAAGAAATCCATGCTCCTCTGGCCTCACGTGGGGTGGCGGGGCCACAGGCGGCACCACGCTCGGGAGCCCCACACCCAAGGAAATTTTACAAAGGAACTAAAAAGTTCTCTGCCCTACACCACACAGGGCCTTTGTCTTCCCGCTGCTGATGCCAAGGACCAGGCAAATAGACAGATGCCAGCACACAGCAGTGACAGAGAATCAGAGAGCAGGCAAGCATGCACAGAGACTGACCTCAGTACAGACCCACTTCCATGCTTGGGGTTCTTAAAATACCAGCAAAATTAAATTAGCTCCTAGAGTTGATCCAACGAACCACCTGGAATTCTTATCCATGAAACTGAAGCAGACTTTGGTAAAGATACTCTAAGGGGTAGATTAGGACTGGGGCCAGCCATAGTCTAAAGCAGTCTCATGGATGATGTAGCAGCAGTTTGGTTAGTACTGGTAATGACAAATGGACACCTACCTCTTTCTCTGAGTACAGGGAACGGGCTACAATATCCAAAAGCTTCTTTGTCTCTGCCTGGAACTCGTGTTTGGAGACAGAACCTAGTAATGAATCATAAACAAAAAAGCTTCATCTCCATTTTGGTAGAAAACATGCCATGTACCATTCAAAAGTGTTAAGGGGGCTGGGAATGCGGCTCAGTGGTAGAGTGCTTGCCTAGTATGGATAAAGCACTGGGTTCGATTCCTCAGCACCACATAAACAGAAAAAGCCAGAAGTGGCGCTGTGGCTCAAGTGGTAGAGCAAGCACTAGCCTTGAGCTGAAGAGCTGAGGGACAGCGTCCAGGCCCAGAGTTCAGGCCCCACGACCGGACCCCACCTCCCCCCCCAAAAAAGAGAAAAAGCTAGAAGTGGCGCTGTGGCTCAAGTGGTAGAATTCTAGCCTTGAACTAAAGAAGCTCAGGGAAAGTGCCCAGGCCCTGAGTTCAAGCCCCAGGACTGGCAAAAAAAGAAAAAAAAAGTGTTTAAGATTTCGAATTTTACGTTTTTAAATAGAGAGACGGGGTCTCTATGATCCCTGGTTGGCCCTGAACTCATAATTTTCCTGCCTCAGCCTCTAAGTGCTGGCACTACCATACCCAGCTTCTTGTAAGTATTTTTGCACAGTGACCAAGAAGACACAAGGAAAGCGGACACCATCGGCCTCGCAGCGAGGGCTCCTGCTGACAGGGAAAGAGGCACAGGGAGGGCGGCTCTCCCACCGCTGAGAGCACAGGCCTCGGATGGACCAGAGGCTGCTTCTCCACAGCACAGGGCCGTGAGAAGCCGGCCTGCCTCAAGCACCAGACCCCAGCAGATTCTCCAAAGGAGCTGTGCGCCAATAAATCATCTGACAAGCAAAGAAGTAAGACAGCCCCATTCTCTTCTGCACATCCACAGTTCTGTTCTTCTCATTTCACGTAAAAGCCAGAAATGGAAGCCCTGGGGCCTGCACTGGAGACAGCCTTTTTGTACTCAGAATTCAGTCCTTCACCAGCTGGGCCATTACTCAGTTTCCATCCAGCTTCCTTGATTACTAGCAGATGTGCTACTGCATTGCCACTCAGCAGATTCCTGGGTGGCCACCAGAGGGAGCAAGACCAGGACAAAGCCAAGAGTTCCTGGCCGGACAGAAATGGAGTCCATCCTCCGCTGGGGCCAGCAGCTCCATGCGTATCCACCTCTTCCTGGAAAACTGCTCTTCCCGAGCCAAGGCGAGCCTGTTGGCCCACAACGGCTGACCACTCACCCTGCACCGTCTCGGTGCTGCTGATGATCGAGTGCAGGGCCTCTTCCTTCTTGTCCTCAGCGGCCTGAGTGCTGTACGGCCGTCCCACACAGATGCTCGAAGCCAGAGTTCGCCTGGGACCCCTGAACTGCACTGCGGTCCTCTGAGGACACAGAACTGGCTTTCCTGAAAAGACAGCCGTGCACAGAGATTAAGAACTAGTGCTCAGAAGCTTCTAGAACATCCTTACTGTTCCCATCTCAACTGTCCAGCAGAAACCAACGCGGATCTCTGTAGCATGAGCTGTTGTTCGAGTGATGAACACTGTGCAGAAAAACACTGCTTCTGTTTCACCCCTTCACATGCGCCAAGACCAAGGGGTTCACTGAAAAACAGCTGGTGCCCTGTCTTGATGTTAGCCAGGAGGGCACAGGAGGACAGCGGCTCACCCACTGGATGCCGATACATCCTCATGCCCAGCCTCAGCATGGGCTGTACCGAAACCACTCAGCCTCTAAGCCCTCACCAGACCAGCAGAAGGAACCCAGTCCTGTCCTTCCAGCCCCAGGGGTTGTTTGGTAGACATTCATCATATGATGATTTCAAGAACATGGGATCGGTCAACAAGGCTATGTATACTGGATGGAAATGAACACATCTGGGCTGGGAATGTGGCTTAGTGATAGAATGTTGCCTAGCTCGCATGAAGCCCTGGGTTCGATTCCTTGGTACCACACAAACACAAGTAAATTGGGGCTGAGAAGGTGGCTCAGTGGTAGAGAGCTTGCCTTGCATGCATGAGGCCCTGGGTTCGATTCCTCAGCACCACATAAACAGAAAAGGCAGGAAGTGGCACTGTGGCTCAAGTGCCCAGGCCTAGAGTTCAAGCTCCATGACCAACAAAACACACACATACACAATAAAATTTAAAAAAGAAATGAACACATCTGCCTGTCAGATATACTCTCCCTATAAACGATTTGCCTTTTTTTTGCTTTTTCTTGGATGTATAACACAATCCTGAACTTAACTTCTGTGCAGAAGAGCTTGAGAACGAACACACCAATTCAGAAAACATTCCATTTCACACAGTGGGGAATGGGGCCGCAGGCTTCTCAGCCCAGGCAGGGCCGGGCCTGGGAGTTGGCAGGAGGGAAAGGCCTCAGCAATGCCCAGCAGCTCAGCTGTCCTGGGTGCCCTGTCCTCACTAAGCCCACAGCCCGCCTCATGCTGAGCAGCTGTGCCACACCTCCCTCCTCTACTTTGTCTAAAACCCAGGACCTGCTTGATAGAGACGGCAACATGCTGTCATACCATCTTAGCAACCTAAAATGCTCTTCACAGAGGAGGCAAAATCTGACTAGCGAAGCTGGGCAATGGGGCTTATGCCCATAATCCTAGCTACTCAAGAGGCTGAGATCTAGAATCTTGGTTCAAAGCCAGGTGGGACCGACTCTTATCTTCACTTAACCAGCAAATAGCTGGCTGTCTGGTTAAGAGTATCTGGTTAGCCGGGAGCTGGTGGCTCATGCCTGTAATCCTAGCTACTCCGGAGGCTGAGAGCTGAGGATCACGGTTTAAAGCCAGCCTGGGCAGAAAAGTCCATGAGACTCTCATCTCCAATAAACCACTAGAAAACCAGAAGTGGTGCTGTGGCTCAAGCGGAAGAGCATTGGCCTTGAGCTGAAGAGTGCAAGCACAATGCCCAAGCCCAGAGTTCAAGCCCCACGACCAACAACAACAACAATAACAACAACAAAAAAGAGTATCTGGGGGCTGGGAAGGTGGCTCAGTGGTAAAGCGCTTGCCTTGCATGCCTGAGGCCCTGGGTTCTATTCCCCAGCACCACATAAGCAAAAAGAAAAAAGCCGGAAGTGGCGCTATGGCTCAAGTGGTAGAGCGCTAGCCTTAAGCTGAAGAGCTGAGGGACAGCGCCCAGGCCCAGAATTCAGGCCCCACGACTGGACCCCCCCAAAAAAAAAAAGAGTATCTGGTTAGCTAGGAGCTGGTGGCTCACACCTGTAGTCCTAGCTACTCAGGAGGCTGAGATCTGAGGACTGAGGTTCAAAGCCACCCAGGCAGGAATGTCTATGAGACATGGGGCTTGAACTCAGGGTCTGGACACTGTCCCTGAGCTTTTCTGCTCAAGGCTACTGCTCTGTCACAGCTCCACTTCTGGTTTTCATGGTGGTTAATTGGAGATAAGAGTCTTACAAACTTTCCTGCTTGGGCTGGCTTCAAACCTTGATCCTTAGATCTCAGCCTCCAGAGTATCTAGGATTATAGACGTGAGCCACCAGCACCTGACTTGAGACTATCTCCAGTTAACCATCAGAAAACGGTGGTACTGTGGGGATCAAAATGGTAGAGCACTAGCCTCAAGCAAAAGGGTCAGGGATAACACCCAGGCCTGGAGTTCAAACCCCATGACTAACCAAAAAAGAAAAAAAACTCTGGCTAAAGCTGGATGCCGGTTCATGCCTGTAATCCAAGCTACACACAAACATATCTACCAATCTATATCTAAAGAGAGCTCTCTTTACTAACCAGTACAACTTCACTCCATCCTGAACAACACAAAGGCTGGGAATACCACAAATTCAAGTGGATTCTTGTGAAAGCACAACAGGTGTAGAAATTGCATTGTATGGACCCCTAACAGTAAACGGAGGGAAAAAGCAAGACAGATCAAGAAAGAGGAAAGGAAGATACAGCCCAGAGGTGCCACTTTAGGAATGGGGTCCAAGTGAGGTTCTTTTTGTAAGATGAAATCAGCTGGGCACAGGTAGGTCAAGCCTGTAATCTTAGCTACTTAGAAGGCTGAGATCCAAGATTACCTTTCAAAGCCAGCCTGGGCAGGAAAGTCCATGAGATTTTTTTTTTTTTGTCGGTCCTGGGATCTGAACTCTGGGCCTGGGCACTGTCCCTCAGCTCTTCAACTCAAGGCTAGTACTCTACCATTTGAGCCACAGAGCACCACTTCCAGGTTTTTCTGCTTATGTGGTGCTGAGGAATTGAACCCAGGGCCTCATGCATATGAAGCAATCACTCTACCACTGAGCCACCTTCCCAGCCCCTACTCACCCCTCCCCCCCCCCCCCCCCCCCGCACTGTCCCCCGGGCTCTTAACTCCAATTAACCACCAGAAAACTGGAAGTGGTGCTGTGGTTCAAGTGTACAGCGCTAGCCTTGAGCTGAGGGACAGCGCCCAGGCCCAGAGTTCAGGCCCCACGACCGGACCCCAAAAAAAAAAAGAAAAAAAGAAAAACCTGGAGTTAGCCACAAAAGAAACACTAATCAAACTGACAGGACTGAACCTAGAGTTAGCCACAAAAGAAACACTAATCAAACTGACAGGACTGTTAATCTACAACACTGGTGCTAGAAGACATCAGAGCAACTATCTCACATCCTGAAGGAAATCATTTTCACCTGGAATGCAGTAACCCGACAAACTAGTATACAAGTATGAAGATAAATGAGAAATCTTAAAGACACAGTGGAGCCTAGAAACTACACCCCACAGGCTATTTCTGTAAAGATAACACAAGGTACACTGTGGGTAAGTAGAAAATAAATCCCCAACAGCTGTAAAAATACTTATTCAAAGGTAATAGTGATCTGCAGACCAGTAAAGCCTACGGATGTCTTATCTATTAATACTGTTATTTTTAAAAGTTGACATGTTGAAGATTTTAAAAAAAATTAAAGTTTACGTAGGAAAGACTTAAGAGCTACCAAGAAGAAATTTGTACAGACACAGAAAAGGCCATGACACTAGTAAAAACATTTTTATTCGCACTCATATCCATGCAGGTGTAAATCAAACAAGGTGTCTTTTAAGTAAATGGCTGGGGCGGGGGGCTTACACTGGGGGATTGAATCCAGATCCTTGCACAAGCTATCTACTATGAAAATATAGCCCAACCCTTGCGGGACCAATATGCAGTGTGAGAGAAAATACTGTGAAATAAGCAGTTTCATTGCCTAACAACTTAAAAAGACTTAAAAAGAAGTTGGATCACAGCTTCAGCTAACATTTTAAAAGTGCCTAAGTTCTGAAACATTCATTCTAAGACGCTAAAGAAATACCACACGTGCGTTAAGCATTCACTCATTAACGCAGGAAGTAATCTGAACTATTCTCTACTGCTGAGAACAACGGTTTAATGAAGCATGATGGCCCACAGTGTGTAGCCACGGGGAAGCGGCTGGACCCACGGACACAGAAATGAGTAGTCGTGTGTGGAATGCTGGGAGCGTTAGAAATTCCAAGGCAACGTGGCACCCCGACCTGGGCTCTTAATAAAAACAACCCGGCCGCGAGGGCAGGCCGCGCCCCCGCGGGGACCCTCTCCAGGCGGGGTGAGGGCCGTTCTCTCTCCATTCCTTGTCGTACCTGGGTCCCGGGGGACGCAGGGGCCAACAACCGGGAGGGAGTCCACCCGGGGTCCGGGCAACTGTTGTTGGCTGGAGTCGGCATTTACCCACCAAACCCTGAGCCCGAACCGGGAGCACGCGGAGCCCGGGGCGCAGCGGCGCCCGCGGACCGAGGACCGACGCCGCCGTCACCCCCGACGAGCCGGGCGCCCGACGGACACCGCGTCCCCCAGAGCCCACGGGACGGACCGACCGACGAGAGGAGCCCAGCCCGGGACGCCCCACCAGCCCGGGACGCCCCACCAGCCCCGCCAGCCCGGGACGCCCCACCAGCCCGGGACGCCCCACCAGCCCGGGACGCCCCACCAGCCCCACCAGCCCGGGACGCCCGATCAGCCCCGCCAGCCCGGCCAGCCCCACCAGCCCGGCCAGCCCCACCAGCCCGGGACGCCCCGCCAGCCCGGGACGCCCCACCAGCCCGGGGCGCCCGGCCAGCCCCGCCAGCCCGGGACGCCCCGCCAGCCCGGGACGCCCCACCAGCCCCGCCAGCCCGGGGCGCCCGGCCAGCCCGGCGGGACGGAGCGAAAGGCCGTGCGGAGCCTGCGCCCGGCAGCAGGCGCCGCTGCCTCACGCCCGTCAGCCGAGTCTCGGCTCCGGAGCCCGCCCGCCTCAGCCGCCTCACCCGCCGTGGAGGCCGGCAGCGCCGGCAGCCGCAGACGGCGGCCCCACGCCAGCAGAGCCCGCAGCTCCCGCGCCATGTTGCCGCTCCCGAACGCCCCGCGCGCTGACTGGAGGGGCGGGGCGGGCCTTCCTGGGGGCGCGGCGCGGTGACGTCACGGCACGCGACGGGCTGCCCGAGGCGCTGCCTGAGCGAGCGGGCGGGCGGGCGGGCGGAGCCGGCTCCTCGCGCGCGCGGACCCTCGCGCTGGAGAGTTGGATGGAGCTCTGTGACCTTGAGTCTCGCCGTCAAGGACGATCGTGGCCTGGTGTTTGGTGCCCCCGGCGAGCTGCGCTGCGCGTCGGCGCGGGCATCTCCGGACGCGGCCGGCCCGGGCCGCTGCCCGCCCCTCCCGCCCCGGGCCGGCCGGAGCTGAGAGGAATGGGGCCCCGGACTTGAGTGCACCCCAAAGCGGGAGCGCGCGAACCAGACCCGCGGCACAGCGGCGCCTCGCCGTGAACCCCGACTCGCTCCCTCTTGGTTGGGGATTCTTTGCCGGGGCACGGGCGGACTGTGCAGCTCCAACCCAAATGTAGGCCAGGTCTTCCCTGCGGGCCCGGACGCGCCCCGTGCTTGCCGCTAAGGTCAAATAATTTCTACCAGAACGTTCTTTAAAGGCAGGAGGTGTAGAGCGCTCACCTATCCCGCCAAGCGCTCTTATACACCCCCCCGCCACACACACACAGTGAACACTCCAAAGGTGGATGCAGAGGAGTGCCATGCCACTTGGGTCCTTGGACAGAGTGTTAGTAAAGAGGGAGTCCTGAGGTGCTTCCAGATTAGCTTGGACCTATAATGCCAGTCATGTGAAAGGAAGAGCTGGTATAGCCTGTACCATTTGAAAGTATTTCGAAGAGTAGACCTTGGCTAGTATGAGGAGGCCCCAAGTTCAAGCCTTAGTTCTCCAGTACTACCAAAAAAAAAAAAAAAGTTTACAGATTAAAGTGTCAAAGATTGCCCCCAAGTTACTGATAGGAGATAGGAAAAGAATGAGCAGGTTTGGGTGGAAAAGCTGGCATTTGCCCCTTGATGACTCCAGGAGCCTCATAATCCCTTTCCCCAAGATACTTCTGTCAGCCCAACGTCCTGCAGAGGCCAGCCCTCTCCCTTCTCCCTGATATCTTCAATGGCTTCCCAGGAACTCTTACACTCAATTCTTCATTCCTTTTGCCTTTGATGGCAGTCCGTGCATCCCTCCACCTTGCCTGAGTCTCTCCTAGTCACCACACTACAGACTGCGCATCTGCAGGATGTCCCTGCAGCTACACCCAGCAGAACTGGGCTCACATTTCATTCTTTTTTTCACTCCACTTAGGAAATCCTCTTTTCTGTAAGAGTTTCCACATTTGTCTATGAGATACCAGCTCTGGCTTGGAGAGCACTTTTAGGAAAGAGAAGAGGTTATTTGGAAAGGACAGATAATGGGCTTCAGTTAAAGATGAGGGCAAGAAAGCCGGGTGCTGGTGGCTCACGCCTGTAATCCTAGCTACTCAGGAGGCTGAGATCTGAGGATCGCGGTTCAAAGCCAGCCCGGGCAGGAGAGACCGTGAGACTCCTATCTCCAATAAACCACCAGAAAACCGGAAGTGGCGCTGTAGCTCAAGTGGTAGAGCGCTTGCCTTGAGCTGAAGAGCTAAGGGACAACGCCCAGGCCCAGAGTTCAAGCCCCACAACCGACAAAAAAAAAAAAAAAAAAGAAAGATAGCTAGGTTCAGGGGAGCAAAATTCTCCCAGGTTCCAGGCAAACCAATCTGGGCCTGCCCACCTGTATCGGTTCATGGTTTATTGCTCTGAGAGCCACAAACAGGAAGAGACAACTTCCCACAAAAACTCCAAGGTCCAAAAAAAAAAAGAAAGCAATATTTTTAAAAAGAAAAAAGCCAGAAGTGGCGCTGTGGCTCAAGTGGTAGAGTGCTAGCCTTGAGCTGAAGAGCTGAGGGACAGTGCCCAGACCCAGAGTTCAGGCCCTTTCCTAACCGGACCCAAACAAACAACAAAAAAACTCCAAGGTCCCTGTGTGCTCCAACCTCAAGTGCACTTCAGCCCTTACCGGTGACTCCAGTTCTAACACTTGTCAAGTTCAAAGACTTCTTGCTAGACCTATGAAGTTCCATTTCCCTGTTTGGGGAACATGAGAACTACATTCTCAACTTCAAGACTAGGCATTTTTTTCCTAATCATCCTCCTCACCCTAGGAAGGTGCATAGAAAACCATCTTCATTTCAGGAGCCCTCACCTGTCCTTAGCAGTCCTGAGAACAGAGAAGTAACAAGGAAGGAGTACTAGTGGGCAGGAGAAATAGAAAAAGTACCTATGATGGTGGTGGTGCCCCCTCCCAGCCTCTTCTGCACTCTGGGTCTGGATTCCCACCTGATTGTCACCAAACATCACTGTCTTCCCTGAAGGATCCTCTGAATCTCATGGATATAACCAGTTTGGTTTAAATGTCTTTGTAAGAGGTCTCTGTGGGCAAAGAGCCACAGTATGGAAGATGAGAGAAATGCCATTTCAGTTTCACCCTCTTCTCAGCACTGTATGGGGGCAGACAATAGGATTAGGCAATACTAGGGTGTCAATATTTCTTTTTTTGTTGTTGGTGGTGGGGCTTGAACTCTGGGCCTGGGCGTTGTCCCTCAGCCCTTCAGCTCAAGACTAGCGCTCTACCACTTGAGCCACAGCGCCACTTCCGATTTTTCTTTTTTTTTTGCTGGTTGTGGGGCTTGAACTCTGGGCCTGAGCATTATCCCTCAGCTCTTCAGCTCAAGGCTAGCGCTCTACCACTTGAGCCACAGCGCCACTTCCGATTTTTTTTTTTTTGCTGGTTGTGGGGCTTGAACTCTGGGCCTGGGCGCTGTCCTTCAGCTCTTCAGCTCAAGCCTAGCGCTCTACCACTTGAGCCACAGTGCCACTTCCGGCTTTTTCTGCTTATGTGGTGCTGAGGAATCGAACCCAGGGCCTCATGCATGCAAGGCAAACATTCTACCACTGAGCCACCTTCCCAGCCCCATCTGTGGTTTTATTGGAGATGAGTGTTCCACAGACTTTCCTGCCAAGGCTGGCTTTGAACTTTGATCCTCAGATCTCAGCCTCCTGAGTAGCTAGGATTACAGGCGTGAGCCACAAGCGCCTGGCTTCAATATTTCTTTTCCCAGTCAAAGTTAGCCAGTACACACCAAACAGGCAGGCCTGATACTCCTGCTTTTCCAAGTGGGCGTGGTGAACTTGGCGGATGAGGATGGGCTAGAGAAGTTCCTAGGGGTTCTTCTTATGCTCTGCCCTTCTGCCCTTGATGGCCTCTGAACCTAAATCACTGGCTTATCTACTTTCCTACCTCACAGCTAGAGTAGAATGGATCTATGAAAAGTTATGGGTCACATACTATAATGCTTTGCTTCTCTCTTTCTTATTCACCTTGGTAGAAAACTGGGGGATTCACTCAAGATTAAGGCTGAGGACTGTGCTCCTTGCTAGGGTGTCAGGGGGCTGGCTGCTTCTCAGTTCCCTAAACTTCACAGAGGCCACAGGCCTTTTCCTTGTGGTGGTGGGGCTGGAACTCAGGGTCTGTGTGCACTGTTTCTGTGTTTGTTTGCTCACTAGTGCTCTACCACTTTGAGCCACAGTGGCAGTTCTAATTTTCTGGTAGTTAATTGGAGATAAATTTCGTGGACTTTGTTGACTGGATTGCCTTTGAACTGTGATCCTCAGATCTCAGCCTTCTGGGTAACTAGGATTACAGTCCTGAGCCACTAATTCCCCCCGCCCCCCGCCTTTTATACTAAATACTGGGCATAAACACAGAGCCATAAACTCTCATTTAAACTTTTTCCTGCTCTGTTGGTGCTTTACCACTTGAGCCACATCACCAGTACAGTCTACCATTTTGCTGTTTCTTGTGTGTATGTGCTGGTTCTGGGGTTTGAACTCAGGGATAGCATGGGTACTGTCCTTGAGTTGCTTTTGCTCAAGGCTGGCCTGCTACCACCTGAGCTACAGCTCTACTCCCAGCTTTATGGTGGTTAACTGGAGACGAGTCTCAAGAATTTTCTTGCTGGGTTTGGCTTCAAACCATGATCCTCAGCCTCTCGAGTAGCTAGGATTACAGGTGTGTGCTACCAGTGCCTGTTTCTTTTTTTTTTTGTTGTTGGTCGTGGGGCTTGAACTCTGGGCCTGGGCGCTGTCCCTCAGCTCTTCAGCTCAAGGCTTGAGCTACAGCGCCACTTCCGGTTTTCTGGTGGTTTATTGGAGATAGGAGTCTCACGGTCTCTCCTGCCCGGGCTGGCTTTGAACCGCGATCCTCAGATCTCAGCCTCCTGAGTAGCTAGGATTACAGGCGTGAGCCACCAGCGCCCGGCCAGTGCCTGTTTCTTCTTTTTTTTTTTTGGGTCCAGTCGTGGAGCCTGAACTCTGGGCCTGGGCTCTGTCCTTCAGCTCTTCAGCTCAAGGCTAGCGCTCTACCACTTGAGCTACAGCACCACTTCCGGCTTTTTTCTTTTTGCATATGTGGTGCTGAGGAATTGAACCCAGGGCCTCATGCATGCAAGGCAAGCGCTCTACCACTGAGCCACCTTCCCAGCCCCCAGTCCCTGTTTCTTAATAGTATATTCTTAAAAAAAAAAAAAAATCAGCCAGGCGCTAGTGGCTCATATCTGTAATCCTAGCTACTCAGGAGGCTGAGATCTGAGGATTGTGGTTCAAAGCCAGCCCAGGCAGGAAAGTCTGTGACTCTTATCTCCAATTAACCACCAGAAAACTGCAAGTGGCACTCACTGTAGCTGAAGTGGTAGAGTGCTAGCCTTAAGCACAGAGAAGCTCAGTGCCAAGAAGCCCGGACCTGAGTTCAAGTCCCAGGACTGGCAAAGAAAAAAAAGTCTGAACTTTTAAGTGAAGAAAAAAAATCATCGCCAGTAAATTGCTATCCTCTATGAACAGATGGGAGCATGTTAGTAGTTTTATGGACAATTAGGATCAGCTGCAGGGCTCCACCACTCTGTCAGTTTCAGTGCCACACTATCTGGCTTGTTTTTTACTCATCCTTGACTTATTACTATGTACAAGGATGTAGCTTTTGGCTAGTGCATGTGAAAGGAACAGTTCCTTTCTTCCTGAGATGTACCTTTGTGGTACCTGGGCCAACTTTATTCCCATTCCTACAAGTACCCATATAGGGTGGTTAGAGATTCACTTTGTACCCAGCATGCTGTCTTGTGTTAAGAACTTCCTGGTATCCCAAGGGCTATCAACACAATCACTATCTTCATGAGTATTTTTTCCCCCCAAGCTCATTATGCCATGCAGCACCAAACTTTTTTTTTTGATTAGAAAAACCTTTGGCTCCATTTTAGAGCAACCAAAAGAAATAGAACACTTCACCTCCAACTGAGAGTACAGAAGCAGAAGTTATCCACGGCCATCTCACTTGATTTCAGTTCTTAAATGTTAGGAATCTCAAAGACATTATCAAAAAGGCATGTTCAGTGGAGACAAATTCAACAGATCTTCGGCCTTTCAGTGACTAGCTGCTGAGCTAATGATAAGGGTCATTAGCCAATCGGAACCATCTTTGAATCCAAGCAGTTTTACCAGCTTTTATTATAAACACCAGCACATTTCAAGTTCCCTCTTTTTGATCACAAATATAGGACTTTTTCTCTTCTCCTCTCAAGTATACAGCATGAGACACAGCGTCTGGGCTCTCCAGCTCTTACAGAAATTTCCTTAGGACAGGTTTAAGGTTAGTATCCATAGCCCACACCCTCAGCCACATCCATTGACACCCGGATGGACAGTTGCATAGGATGCAGATTCCAACAAGGAAGAGGTTGGTACATAGAGTTTTGAATTCCAGGATAACCTGAAAAAGACGTCTCCACTGCCCACGTTAAAAGGCTGCACACTGGCGAGCACCCCCTCTGAGCGTGGGCTTGGAACAGCTTCTCCAGGGCTCCGGCTCCACTTCTGGTTTGAACACATGGCTCAGGAATCCCTCATCAGCAG
The DNA here is from genome assembly GCF_024711535.1 of Dipodomys merriami. Lineage (NCBI taxonomy): Eukaryota > Metazoa > Chordata > Mammalia > Rodentia > Heteromyidae > Dipodomys > Dipodomys merriami. The sequence continues at coordinate 3,010,042 of NW_027202682.1, forward strand.
GGAAGGGGACTCCAAAGAGGACCGCGAATGTGCAAGTTGAGCAGGATGGCAGGTTCTGGAGGCAAGAGGACGGGGCGGAGACGGGGGGTGGGTCAGGGATGCTCGATGCGGCCTTATCTTTACCTGGTTTAGCAAATCCACATAATTAAAAAACCAAGACTCAAAAACTCTGTGCTAATACTACATTGCACCCTTCCAAGTTCTCTGAAGGTTTCCTCAAATTTAGATTCCCAACTCAAGTATGATGTATCCTGAAAATACTTCTGTGAACATTAAGGGCCAAAAAGGAAGCTATTTGGGCCATGATTTCTACAGTTAACACCTCAGTCCCTACCCCTATCAGAAACCACCCCTTTGGCTGGAAGACAGGGATTACAAAAAAGTTCTGGGGGGTGGGGGGAGAGGGAGCAGCAGACCAGGGGTTCCCGCCAGTCCCCTGCTGACGTCCTCCTCTAAGCTGGCTTTGCAATCTTTCTGAGTCACCTTACTCAGTAAGGTCACCCACAGCTGGGCTGGGTGGCAGGATCTGTTCCAGGTGGCACACGGCCTATGGGGGCCTCACTGAGGCCCCACAACACAGGCGGATGGAGGTATCCTCCCTACTGGACAAAGGATTTCGGGGGAGAGGGGGCGTCGGGAGCCACCTGGAGTTCCATGAGCACCCTTTGCATCAGATCTGGGATTTGTGTATAGAAGGGGGAGGGACTGCCTGAAGAAAGGGCAGGAAGCCCTCCCCAAACAGAGAGCTGGCTGCAACAGGAGGAAGGGTGGGGAGACTGGGCCGGAGGCAAAGTGCTGCCTCAGAACCCTGGCGTGGCAGGGACGAAATTCACCTGTGAGCATCCGATCGGCGTGGCTACTGCCAAGCTGCCACCTCAGTCTGGGAAGGAAGGCGACCAGGCTGGGACGCACCCCAGACGCCACCCGCACGGCCACCATGACCGCAGCCCCGGCCTCTCCACTCTACGCGAACAATCAGAACCATGTCTTACAAAGAACAGACTCCAAAAATATATATAAATAAATAAAAACCTTAAACATTCTTACAGGGATCTTAAAGAACAGAATACATATTAAAAACTTCAGTAATTTATATCAATTTTAAGCGATACTTTATATACAATGGGAAAAAAAACACATGCATAGTCCAAATACAATGTTGAAAACAGCATTTTCATAACAAAAAAACCCCGAACACTAAGTGTTAATACCATGTACATGAATTCAAGAAGGACCACCCTTTTTGTCTGTTGCACACAGTTTATTTAACAATATGATATAAGAAATGAGTTGGTACTTTACCATTCTATACAGTGATTGAATCTTCTTCAATTTTCTTATAGTAATTATAGCGCTTGCATGATTTACACTAGAATTGCTTTTCCTCATTTCAAGTTTCACATAGAAGAAAGAAATGAATGCTTCTTCTCTATTAGCATTAGCATGGTCTAAGGAGACTGATCATCCCTATTTTTGTCTAAAACCAGTTTTATCAGAGAAACAAAGCAACAATTTCTACATCTGCAAGACAAGAGTTTGGCTTAAGCCAGCATGTATAGATAGATGTGTGTGGGTGTGTACGTGTGTGCACGCCGGAGTCAATTCCTATCGTCCAGGGTAATACTTGGAGATGCCCACAGAGTTCACTATAGAAAAAAATCTTCCCGCAACGTCAAGACGGTTACCGGGATACATTATAAGATGCATTAATTCAGGAACCAGTTTCCGAATATTATTTTTCTTCTCACTTTCAAACATAAATGTTTAAAGTCTTGAAAATACAAATAAAAAATATGAATATAATGAACTTGTTTTTCCCATTTAAAAAAAGGCATGAGTCACCAGCAATGTCGACAAAAAGAATCCAAACGACCCCTCCCCCCCCAAACAAAAACAAAACGGGGAAAAAAAGAGAGACCAGATATTTAAATCAACTGGTTTTTAACAAAAAAATATATTCTTTGTATTGTTTCTTTAAACATCAATCCACCCTTCCATAGCTTGGAAGTCGCAGTCCCATCTAGGGGTAAAAAGATTAGCCTAGATGCTTGGATTTTCAGTACAAAAGGTCCAAGAACGTGAAAGGGGAAAAAGTGATGCTCTCATAATGCTACAAACCCTCCACAAACTTTTCTAGAGTGTCTCCTGTGGTGTCACCGACCAGAGCCAGTTCACTGGACAGTGCACTCCTACTAGGCGTGTTCAGTTGAGGGAGCATTGCACTCTGTTCGGGGTTCCCCAGGTGTCCCTGATCCATGGAGCTGGCCATAGTGACCGAAAGTCCAGGATGAGGGGAACCAGTCTGGGGAGAGACGTGGTGTGGTGAAGGCTGGGGCTGTATCCGTGGTGACGGGCTGGAATGTGGAGGCTGGGACTGGGGCCGTGGAGACTGGACAGGGGCTGGAGATCGCACCTGGTTACTAAGGGATGTGGCGATCTGCTGGCCAGGGAGATGGGAGGCCTGCGGCTGTCCTGAGAGCATGTGCTGCTGGGGGCTCATGGGGTTAGGTTGGCCCGGGGACCCGATCTGCTGCTTCATCTGCTGCTGCTGCAGAATCCGCTGCTGCAGGGCCTGCTGGATGTTGGGGGTGCTGTCAGCCCCCAGCCCAGGCTGCCCCATCTGGCCAAGCTGTCCCATCTGAGCGGCCATCTGGCCCATGGAGCTGCCCTGGATGGGGAGATGCTGCTGCATGCGCTGCTGCTGCATGGCTGGGGCGTAGCCTCCAGGTCCTTGTGGCTGCTGAAACTGGCTATGCCCGGCCATGCCCCCGGCCATACTGGCGCTGTTTTGCTGCTGCTGCTGCTGCTGCTGCTGCTGTTGCTGCTGCTGCTGTTGCTGCTGCTGCTGTAAGAGCTGTCTCCTCAGCATCTCTCGGTACTGCGGATTCATACTTGCCATGTTGGGGTTGTGGCCTGGGTTCATGATGTTGAGGGCCTGGCCCTGGGGGTTCAGGCCTCCCATTGCCTGCTGCTGCGGAGGCACACCAGGCCGTGGCACGCCAGCTTGCATTGCATTCAGGTTCTGCAAGCCAGGCTGTTGGTGCATGCCGGGCTGGGGCTGCATGCCGGGCTGGGACTGGAGGCCGGGCTGGGGTTGCATGCCGGGCTGACTGGCCACATACTTGGCTGTGCGCTGTTTGATAAAAGCTGCCATGAGCTGTGGGTTGGATTTGAGGATGTTCAACACCTGCTGCTGCTGCTGAGGGGAGCTGGGAGACTTCAGGGTCCGTAGCAAGTCTTGCAGGGCGCTGGGTGAGATGCTCCTGGGCGGCTGTACATTGGGCATCCGCGGCCCAGCCACAGCTGGTTGGGCCTGCATAGACATCACAGGCCTTGGCATACCTGGCATTGGTTGCTGCTGGGGAATGGGTGCCTGCTGCCACTGCCCGGGTGGCATGTTGGGCATAACAGGCCCACTAACCTGGTTGGGCCGGGGCACATTCAGGGCCATCTGGCTTCCAGGGGTCCCCATACCTGTACGCCCTGGGGGCATGCCATTGTTGATATTCACTCGGTATAGGTGGTGCTGCTGCTGGGCCTCACGCTCGATCTGCCGGGCCGCTTCTACCGCTGCAGGTGGGGGCTGGGCAGGGGGAGGGGGGGCCGGCACCTGGTTGGCGGGCTTCCCTGTGGACACTGTTGTAGGAGGCTGAGTCCGGGCCACACTGGGGAAGCCAGCTGGTGACATGCTCACTGGCGAGGGCTGGGGCTGGGGAGGGGGCTGTGGCGTCTGGGGCGTGCTGGGCTGCTGTGTGGGGGTTCCAGGCGGTGCTGAGGTAGGAGAAGGCAAACTCTGCTGAGGCACATTGCGGGTGTTCATCGTGGCCATCCGCCGGCGCATGAGCTGGGCCTGCTGCAGACGGTGCTGAATCTGCTGCTGGCGGAGCTTGTGTTTGATGTTGAGGCAGAAGGGCACAGGGCATTTGTTTTCTTGGCAGTGTTTGGCGTGGTAGCAGCAGAGGGCGATGAGCTGCTTGCACACGGGGCAGCCCCCGTTGGTCTTGCGCTTGCAGCCCTTGGTGTGCTGCACCACCCGCTTCATCTTCTGGCAGGACGGCAGCGAGCAGTTGGCGTTGCGGCACTGGCAGGCGTGCACCAGGGACTGGATGCAGCGCTGGATGCTCAGGCGCCGGGATTCCTGGGGGCTCTTGGACTGTGGCTCGCCCTGGCTGCTGCCCTCATCGTCTAGGCCCAGGCCCCACTTCACCATCTTGTGGGTGTGACTCTTGGTGTTGTAGCAGTTGATACAAAGGTCATAGTCCTGCAGATAAGCAAAGGGAACGGTCAGCAGAAGCACAGGCCCAGCAAGAGTGGTCTGAACTCGGGCCCGAGCCTGCACATGCTTGAACGTAATGTCTGCTAAAGTTTCCAGGCAAAGGACACCGGGGCCTCTTCCTTCCTTGCTTTCTCTGCTATGAGAAAAGCATCAGGACTCTGCCTCATCTCTCCAACACTCACGACATCCAGTGTAGGAGGCCCAGTACATGAAGAGGGAGAGACGCTACAGCCATTCTTCCTAAGCACACCAGGGCATGTGGACTTCATTCCCAAAAGAAAGGGTACACAGTACGCATGGTCTATATTGCACAAGCTAGTTACATGAGCCCAAGCATCTAAGAAATGCTTGCACCTGGAAATTGAGAATGAGTTTGGAGCCCTAGAATTGGGTCTGAAAACCTTGCTCACAGAAAAAGAATCTAGCACCAGCAAATTAGAAAATGGAGAAGGCTGGGGGGAAAAAAGCATTTTAAAGTGGGTGAAGCTGGGTGCTGGTGGCTCCCGCCTGTAATCCTACTACTCAGGAGGCTGAGATCTGAGGATCGCGGTTCAAAGCCAACCCTGGCATGAGACTCTTACATCTCCAATTAACCACCAGAAAACCAGAAGTGGTACTGTGGCTCAAGTAGTGCTCGCCTTGAGCTGAAGAGCTCAGGGACAGCGCCCAGGCCCAGAATTCAAGCCTCACAAACAAGCCAAAAAAAAAAAAAAAAAAGGGAAAAAGAGAAGGCCACAGAGAAAGAGGAGCAGAATTTAGTCTGTCCAGAACAGAAAAGCCCAACACATATCAAAGCCAGTTAACCTCAGCAGAAGCTAGCAATCCAGCCCTTGGGACTCCATTGTGAGTGAATGAAAGGACTAAGACCTGGACCAAAGGTGTGTGACATGCCACTGGGATACAGGGCACCCTGACCCTGAGCTGGGTCACAGGAGAAGGTGAACAGGCAGAAATTCCCAAAGAAGCAGTATTTCAGCAACCCCCTCTGCACTTGCTCCATAGAGTGCGCCTGTTGGTCCCTATAGTCAGACTGCCTCAGCTCAGGGCAGCCAGACCAGATAAGAGCAGGGACACAGACAACAGATCTTTTGCCTCCTGCTTGGCTCCTTAACCTGAGAAGATCAGCACAAATTCTGCTGTGCAAAGATGCCAATTCTGCATCACGGTCATAGATGTTCTGTGGGAATCTGCACCGGTTGCAGATGTGGCAAGAAGGGAGGCCTACCTCACACACGGTACAGTGCCAGCGTGTTTCCACGTGGTGTTTGCACTCGTTGCACGTGTAGACGAAGCGGTCCTGACCCTGGGTGTGCAGCTCCACCAGCATGCACAACGTGGACCACTTGGAGCGGCGCAAGGAAGAGAACTCCCAGTGTTTGTCTCTGGCCAGGGTGAGGAAGGCATCACGTCCATCCATTAGGTCGCAGCTGAGCAGGGGGTCAGGGTCCACGATGGGGGGCAGGGTGTTGATGACAGGTCCAGCATGCAGGTGAATCACAAAGAAGACCTGTAGAGAGGAGGTGCATTAACTCCAAGGGGGCTAGTGCAGGACAGGGCCACTTCTGCCTGTGGAGCAGGAGGGTGGCTGAGCCTGACACCAGCCTGAGGCCCAGGCTCCCCTTGGCTGTATCCAAGTCACATGGTATTACCACACTGGCCAGTTCTGGCTTCTAGCTTCCCGGTGGTCCTCTCTCCACCACACACCCACACAAGGAGCCAAAGGAAAGCCATCTTTGTGCCTTCTGCCTCCTCCTGGGCCCAAAGGATCCCAGCACCTCCTACCCAGCCTGCATGGTTACCTCCTTGTGCTTCTCCATGGTGGCATAGAGCTTCTGGGACAGGTCATTTGACACATTGGGCATACTGGGCTTCTTCTTGTTTGCACGGCTAATGCTGCTTTTATTCTTGTTGGTCTTCTTGTTGTTCTTTTTCTTGGCATTCTTGCTGTCACCCTGACTTCCCTGCAATCACATGCAAGACTGTCAGACAAATGTGCAGATCCCATGCTGTGAGGTGCCAGTGAACCAGCCTAAGTCAAGGAACTTCCAGGTGGACTGCACCTGCACCCAGGCCAGACGTTACCTTCAGAAGGCGTTTAAGGAAAGGTGACAGGGTGGAAGCAGAGTCTATACTTGTATGTCATGTTGCCTTCCCTCTCAAGGGAAAGAATACCCAAGATGCTGGTATCTTAACAAATGGAAGGCAGCAAAATTCTTTTATTGCTCTGTTGTTCCACTGGATACTACACATGCTATGTCCTGTAGCTTTTTCTCTGCCTTGAAGAGGGACCTGAATATACACAGTGTGCGCATGTGTCCAACAGAAGGCATAGGAAAGATGTGCATAGAGAAAAGCTGTGCTGTGTACTCTCTAGGTTCCCCTCAAGAACTACCCCAGGCAGGACATCTTCAGGAACCTGTTTTCCTGCTAAGTCTGCAGGAAAGTCTGTTAGTGCTCCAATTACTGGGCTAAGTCTAAGAGGGCTCACATTTCAGGCCAAATACTCTGATGTTCCTAACTCTGCAAAGAGTTAGGAATTTGGGGGAGAAGAGCTAACCAGATCTATTTCAGCCCAGGCAGGAAAGTCGGTGAGACTCTTCAATGAACCACCAGAAAACTGGAAGTGGTGCTGTGGCTCAAAATGGTAGAGTGTTAGCCTCGAGCAAAAGAGCTCAGGGACAGCACCAAGGCCCTGAGTTCAAGCCCCATAACCACCCCCTTCCCCTAAAAAAAGTTTTTGTTTTTTTTTGGGTACAGAATGGGGGTGGGGGAAGAGGACAGCACTGGAAGTTGAACTCAGGATCTCACCTTTACATTGCTAGCTCTTTCTACATGGGTCACCATTTCGGCTCTGCCTTTGTTTTTTTTGCACTGGCTGGTTTCAAACCTTGGTTCTCAGACCTCAGCTTCCTGAACAGCTAGGATTACAAATGTGAGCCACCAATACCCAGCACCCTCAATATTTTTTGTTTTTCTCATTTGGAACAATAGCCTTTTTCCCTTGGAATTTTACCTTTGCATGTTTGTCTTTGTGATGCCCCCAACCCCTCAAAGTTAAAGTTACACACATGAAGTTACAGAATCTTCACACTTAAAAAAGACTACTATAAGCTTTCCCCATTTCTGTGAAATTGAGAATGACTTTTTTTTTTCCTTTTGGTGCTGGTCCTGGGGCTTGAACTCAGGGCCAGGGTGCTATCCCTCTAAGATTTTGTATTCAAGGCTAGCGGTTGAGCAACAGCTCTGATTCTGGCTTTTTGGTAGTTAATTAAGGCTGCCCAGGCTGGGTATCTGGGTATTCTGGCTGAATCACAATCCTCACATCTCAGTCCTCCTGAGTTATAGGTGTGAGCAACCAAGTATCTGATTTTTAATAGAACAGGAGCATTCCTTTTGTCCCAAAGTTAACCCTGAGTCCTAGGTGTCTCTGAGGAAAGCACATTTTTGCCCATATCTAATTGGACACACACACACACACACACACACACACACACACACACACACACACACACACACACACACACACACACACACACACACACACACACACACACACACACACACACACACACACACACACACACACACACACACACACGTGTCTCCCTGCCAACTTCTTTGTATCCTGCCTTCTGAACAACCACATATAACCAAGTTCCTGGTGCACAGCCAGGGCCGGCTGGGGCACCAGTCCCTTTCTTCCACTGGAGACCAAGTGTTGTCTCACCAGCAGTGTAACCTAGGTACACAGTGTGTGTGACATGAGGCTTCCGATGCTACACTACATTGCTACCAACTCCAGCCCAGCCAAGTCTCATCCAATCTCCTTTGGAGGTATTCCCAAGGATTTCAATGGTAGTATGTCCTCAGCCCATTCTTGTTTTTGGTCAGTCGTGAGGCTTGAACTTTGGGCTTGGCAATGTCCCTGCGCTCTTCAGCTCAAGGCAAGCGCTCTACCGCTTGAGCCACAGTGCCACTTCTGGTTTTCTAGTGGTTTATTAGAGATAAGAGTCTCATGGACTTTCCTGCCCAGGCTGGCTTTGAACTGTGATCCTCAGCTCTCAGCCTTCTGAGTAGCTAGGATTACAGATGTGAGCCACCAGTGCTGGCAGCCTCTCCAAGACTACAGTAGTGGCAGTAGCAACACAGTGATTTCAACCATATATGAGGCTGCTTTAGTTCATGGTTTTTCCTCATATGCTGCCACAAAGACTGCTTCCAAGTTTTGGGACTGCTACCCTCAAAAATTCACTGTAGACTTCCACTGCATTTATAGCTACAACCCAATCTCTACCACCATCCTCTCCTACTCAAGATGGCTTTATCATGCTTTGCAATCCCAACATAACAACAGGAAGGTTTCCCTATATTTTTGGTAGGGATGGGATGGTCCTGTCTCTGTCACTGGCACCTCTGACAGTGCCCTAGACCTCTCTGCTCCTCAGAACTAGCCCATCATCAGAAAAGCCCAGTGTGCAACTACCTATCCCTTCCAATTACTCTTCCTAGAACATAATCCCGGCAGGGGTTCAGTCTGCACTGTCTGGAATACATGGACACTTATCAGTGAACAAGCTGAGTATAAGGCACAAAAAACAGAGGCTGGGAAAGTAGCTCAGTGGTAGAGTGCTTGCTTTAGATGCATGAGCCCCTGGGTACTATTCCTCAGCACCACATAAGTAGAAAAAACCAGAAGTGGCGCTGTGGCTCAAGTGGTAGAGTTCTAGCCTTTAGCTGAAGAGCTGAGGGACAGCGCCCAGGCCCAGAGTTCAGGCCTCACGACCAACAACAACAACAACAACAACAACAACAACAACAAAAGAGGAGGAGGAGCTGCCACAAAAGCCAATAAAGCATGGCAACAGAGAGCCTCCTGCATAAATAACTTGTGCCTACCTCTGTGCCCAGATAGGATCCCTTCCCCTGGCTTTCCTTCCCTTTCCCCCACACTGTCCAGGGAAAATGCCCTTAACCAAGCCCCCAGGCCCTCTTTCTGCTGTGACAACCTGACTATGCGGAGAAAGAACCTAGTGACTTGCACTCTCTTCCCAGTCTGCTACCCCTGCATGGCCTGGGCTGTCCCCCACAGTGCTAGGAAGAAGAAGTAGGGAGACTTGGGGGGAGCTTGCACCTCAGGGGTCTCGCTAGCTGCAGTGCTCTCCTCTTTTTTCCTCTCTTCTTCTTCTTGTTCTAGCTCCTTGATGCTCTCTTCCAACACATTGGGCCAGAAATCTCCTTCAAAATATGGCAGTTCCTTGGCACTTGTAAGCCTGTCTTCATTTGCCTGCTTGAGTATGTCCTGTGAGAAAGCAAAGCACCGAGGTGAGATGAGTATCCACAAGTTCCTGGAGATCTTACCCATGGGCCACCAGCTCCAGTGCACGCACTGATGGTGCTGCTCCAATCGATGGCATAAATGCTTCTCCATTTTCTTTTTTTCTGCAGAGCTGAAGACCAAACTTAGGGCCTTGTACTGTCTGCACAAGTACTAAATCCCCAACCCTTCCATTTTCACTCTAGGTTTAGGCTTCTGCCTAAACTTAAGCCACTTTCAGCTTTTTGAGTCTCACAGACTTTTCTGCTGAGGCTGGCTTCAAACTGTGGTCCTCAGATCTCAGCCTTTTGAGTAGCTAGGATTACAGGTGTGAGCCACCAGCCCAGCAGTTTTTGATTTCTAATCCCTGTAGATGAATCCAATTATAAAGCATGTGACAGCAAGAGAAAAACACACAGATGTCTACTTAGCTGCAAAAAGCCATGTTCCTTTAGGATGGAGTACCTTGTAGTCATGAATGATCCGCTCTGCAAATGCTTTGTCCAGCATCTTCTTGTACCACTCCTGTAGTCGTTTTGGTTTTGGGATTTTTTGATCAGGGGGGTGACAGTGGAAGATGTAGTCGTCTCCTTCACTTGGGGGACAGGCCCATATGTGCCCTGTTACATACCTACAGGACAAACACACAAGCCAGAAGTATCAATGAATTGTGCTTTACTTTCAAGGAATTACAGCTGAAGAACAGGAGCCAAACACAGGACAGAAATATGAGGAAAAAAGAAAACAAGGGTTTCAAACCAGTAGAATTTGTGTGTGTGTGGGGGGGGGGGGGGGGGTTGGTCCTGGGGCTTGAACTCAGGGCCTGGGTGCTGTCCGTCAGCTCTTCAGCTCAAGGTGAGCACTCTACCACTTGAGCCACAGCACCACTTCCAGTTTTCTGGTGGGTTTTATTGGAGATCAGTCTCACAGACTTGCCTGCCCGGGCTGGCATTGAACCGTGATCCTCAGATCTCAGCCTCCTGAGTAGGTAGGATTACAGGTGTGAGCCACTGACACCCAGCTCAATATAATCTTTTATTGCTTTCAACTTTAACCCTGGCAACTAGCTGAAGTATTTTGCTCTCAAAAGTACACACACAACTGGAAAGTTGGCTCAGTGGTAGAGTGCTTGCTTTGCATGCACGAGGCCCTGGGTTTGATTCCTTAGCATCACATAAGCAGAAAAAAGCCGAAGTGGTGCTGTGGCTCAAGTGGTAGGGAGCCTTGAGCTGAAGAGCTGAGGGACAGGCCCCAGGCCTAGAGTTCAGGCCCCATGACTGAAAAAAAAAAAGTAAAAATTAGCCAGGCACTGGTGGCTCACGCCTGTAATCCTAGCTACTCAGGAGTCTGAGATCTGAGGATCACAGTTCAAAGCCCTGGGCAGGAAAGTCTGTATGACTCTTATCTCCAATAAACCACTAGAAAACTGAAGTGGCGCTGTGGCTCAAGTGGTAGAACATTCTCCTTGAGCTGAAGAGCACAGGGACAGTGCCCAAGCCCAGAGTTCAAGCCCCACAACTGACCCAAAAAAAAAAAAAAAAAAAAAAAAAAAGTACACACAGGTTGGGGTTGACATCAGAGATGACCCCTGACCTCATCAAAGAGCCTGTGAGCTAACTCACTGGCTCATCAAGGCAACACAAGGAAGTTCTGTCTAAGTGAAGCGCTGAATTTCTTCCTGATTTCCTCCTGTACACTGGAAAAACAGTTCCGTTGAATATCTCTCTTTTGAGGGTTAACAAGAAATCTCATTCACTCTGTTCAAGACACTTCGATCAAATATAACACATTTTCATGTTTGAGAAAGGAATGCAACTCATTTGCAGCTTATACTGTATCTTCCCAGGACTGGGCATAAGTTGGTCTGTATTTGGAGAGGGTCTCTCAGGGAACGTCTGATCTTTATGTTAGAAATAAAAATACATAAAACTTCAAATGAAGGGCTGGGAATGTGGCTTAGTGGTAGAGTGTTTGCCTAGCATGCATGAAGCCCAGGGTTTGATTTCTCAGTATCACATAAACAAAAAAAGCTGGAAGTAGCACTGTGGCTCAAGTGATAGAGTGCTAGGGGGACAGTGTCCAGGCTCTGAGTTCAAGCCCTAGGACTGGCAAAAACCAAAACCAAAACCAAAACCGAAACCGAAACCGAAACCAACCAACCAAGTTAAAACCAAAACCAAACCCAACAAAATCCTTTAAGTGAAAAGACTACCACACACAGACACACAGACACACACACACATACCACCCCTTATTCCATAAAATAAACAGAGAGAAAAAGATAGTATAACTTACCCCAATTTCTTCACATATTCCAGGTATCCAATAAGGATCTCATGGTAAACGGCTGTCCGGAGGCAACGTGGCCGGAAGAAATGAATACTGTCCAGATAAGATATGTACACACGCCTGTAGGTGGGGTGGAGGTATCACTTTTAATACACAGTTATCTTTTAAACTTGAAGCCAAATACCAGCATCCAAACAGCCACCAGAAATAAGTTTTGATAATGGTTATAGTGGCCACCCAACAGGAAGTGATAAAACCCCAATCACAGTCCCATCCACCGAACAAGTTAACAGCAATCATTTTGTTGGCCACAGAATGGCCCAACACACTCCCAAGAGAGCCAAAGGAAGGCTCAGGGAAAATGGGAGAAAAGTCACTTCCAGGAACCTTTCACCTCTATTTTGGATGGAACCTGAACAGGGCAGAAATATTACCTGAACAAGTACATCCAGCTGTCCCACCCCCATGTCTGTTCCCTATAGTAATCTGCTTTGATAACAAAAAGCAAGACTAAAGCCACATATACTCAGAGCAGAAACGTGTCATCAAGACCCTTCATCTAAGCTGGGTGCTGGTGGCTTACACCTGTAATCCTAGCAACTCAGGAGGCTGAGATCTGAGGATCGCAGTTCAAAGCCAACCCAGGCATGAGACTCTTACATCTCCAATTTACCACCAGAAAACTAGAAGTGGTGCTGTGGCTCAAGTGGTAGAGTGCTCTCCTTGAGCTGAAGAGCTGAGGGACAGGGCTCAAGTTCAGAGTTCAAGCCACACAACTGACCAAAAAAAAAAAAAAAAAGGACCATTTCCCATTCAGTCAATGGTAAACAAAGTTAAGTGGTTTGGTTAGTTAATTGTGGCTTACTTTAATCTAGTAATGAAGAATGAAGTATACAGTTCCTCTAAAATCCCTAAGCTTTGGTCTGTTCATTCCCAAGAAACTGAATGACATGCACTCAGAAGAGAGATAGACTACTACCTTGTATTTGGTGGGGGACAGTCAGAGCCATATTCCTGTACATGCATTCCAAAAAAGCACACATCCACTCCATCAATTTCCTCAAAAGCAAAAAGTGCTTTGGTTCGATATGGGAAAGATTCCGACATTTCCCCTGAATCCACAAACCTGAAATGAAATGCAGAGAAAGGGTTGAAATGTCATTGTTTAAAGGTATAGAATAACTACAGCTCAGTCACCTCTCGGGATGATGACCAGAGTGCAGACTCAGAGCTGTGCTCCAGTTCTTCCTCATTCTCAGACCTGGGAATCATACATTCAGGCTGGCTGCATGTGCTAACTGCCATGAAGCCTACTTAGCCCTGCAGAGATGGGTACGGGGATTGTTCCCCCTGCATTCTAGGAAGAGAGCACACAAACCGTGACTTCATCCCAGGCTTGACCTCCACAGTCTTGTCTGAGCTGGCGACTACTCTGACAAAAACTTCTCCGGCTTCAGGATGATTTTGACGTCGCAAAAACTTGTTCACTCGGTCTTCCAAGTGGTTTCCTAATCGTGTGGTCTGCAGTCCTAGGAAGTCCGGAAGTAGGGAGAAGGCTTAGAAAGGGATGCTGGAACTTGGGCCCCAATCTTTCTGCACAGTGCCTTTTTCAAGAACTATTCAAGAACTACTTATGAAAGAAAGTGGACTATGGGATCCCGGACACTTTGCCTCTGAGAAAAAAATGTCTGCCCAGATTTACCTTTCTTCTTATTTTTTATTTTGTTGTGTGTGTGGTCTTGAGGCTTGAACTCAGGGCCTTGTGCTCATGGCTGGCACTCACTCTACCACCTGACCCATGCCTCTAGTTCCTTTCTGTCTTTTTCCCAGATCTGACAATCTTGTAAGACTAGGCCAGAGGAAAGCAGGCTGTGCCCTCCTCCTCCTTGCCTTTTGCTTTTGACCCCAGGACCTGGGAGGCTGGGAAGCAGCCTCTAAAAGAAGAAGTCTTCTTTGTTCTATAGGGCTAGTAAGGTGGCTCGTTGGTAGAATGCTTGCTTCGCATGCATGAGGCCCTGGGTTTGATTCTTCAGCACCACATAAGCAGAAAAAGCCGGAAGTGGTACTGTGGCTTAAGTGGTAGAGCGCTAGCCTTGAGCTGAAGAGCTGAGGGGCAGTGCCCAGGCCCAGAGTTCAAGCCCCACCACTGGGGAAAAAAAAAAAAAAAGACTTGTTCTAGCTCTGCTTGGGTAAGTAAAAGCCTCTATGGGGCAGGCCAGTTTCCCAACTGTCTCCCACAAATGTCACTGGCTTCCCATTACAGAACTATACTTTAGAAGCTCTAACAGTAACAGGTCATGGTACACCCTCTGGGAGACAGCTTAAGTGCAATTCACAACAGAGTCACCTCCTAGCACTGACTAGCCTAAAACAGCAAAGAACATTCCAGGGCCAACAAATCAAGCACCAGCTTAAAAACTACTAGTGGCTTTTGTTTTTTTATTTTTTTGGTCATGGGACTTGAACTCTGGGCCTGGGTGATGTCCCTCAGCTCTTCAGCTCAGGGCATGTGCTCTATCACTTGAGCCACAGAGCCACTTCCGGTTTTCTGAGTAGTTTATTGGAGATAAGAGTCTCACAGCCTTTCCTGCCTGGGCTGGCTTTGAGCTACTATCCTCAGATCTCAGCCTCCTGAGTAGCTAGGATGACAGGCGTGAGCCCGGCTACTTGTGGCTTTATGAGCACACCAGTCACCTGGAGAGAGGCCGAAAAGACTAATAAGGATCAGTCTCAGCCAGTTTCAGATGGCTTGTCCTGGGCTGGCTGCTCAACTCTTCCTACCTATCTAGGGACAGCCCCAGGTAACCATGACAAGTGTTAACAGAGGGTTAACACGTTAGTCACAGCGCGGTGCAGGTGGCTCATGCCTGTCATCCTATCTACTCAGGAGGCTGAGATCTGAGGATAGCAGTTCAAAGCCAGCCAGGGCAGGAAAGCCCATGAGACTCTCATCTCCAATTAACTACCAGGTCAGAACCCAGGCCCAGAGTTTGAGCCCCACGAACAACAAAACACCCCTTACACCCCCCCAAAAAAAAGTTAGCCACAGTACAGAGAACTCCTATACAAGGGAAAGACTAGATGAATTTTTTTTGGGGTGGGGGAAGGGAAGAGATGTGTATGTGTATATGAGAGAGAGAGATAGGGGTTTGAACTCAGTGTCTCATGTTTGCTAGACTGTGGCTCTACCATTTGAGCCATGCCTCAAATCCTGTTTTTGCTGTTTATTTTTGAGATAGGGTCTCACTTCCCACTTCAGTGTGCATATCTGAGTCAGCATTTGCCTATTTTAGGCTTTCCGTCATTTCTTAGACGGATGTCATATGTCATGATGTACAGATTCTCTGGCTGTGGGAAGAAGTCTCACATGCTTTTCTGCCCAGGACAGCCTAGAACATCGATCCTCCCAATCCCAGACCCTCACATAGGTTTGAGATGACAAGATAAACTCTACTGAAACCAGCAACAGGTTTGAAGGGATCTCTTGAACTTTTCTGCCCAGGTTATCCTGGAACCATTCCCTGGATCTCAGCCTCCTAAGTAACTTAGATTACATATGTAAAGGCATCAGTGCTTGGAGTGAGATGGAATTTTTTTTGGCTGGTCATGGGGCTTGAATTCTGAGCCTGGGCGCTGTCCCTTAGCTTTTCAGCTCAAGGCTAGCGCTCTACCACTTGAATCACAGCACTACTTCCAGCTTTTTCTGCTTATGTGGTGCTGAGGAATCAAACCCAGGGCCTCATGCATGCAAGACAAGTGCTCTACCACTGAGCCACTTTCCCAGCCCGAGATGGAATTTTTTAATGGCCTCAAACACAGTAATGAAATTTTGAATAGACTTTAAAAGTAGTTTTCTTCTTTATTCACTTTAAATCTTTTTCTACCTTAATGAGGAATATAAGAAGTAAATTTGGCTGGGAATGTGGCTTAATGGAAGAGTACTTGCCTAGCATGCATAAAGCCCTGGGTTTGATTCCTCAACAACATATAAATAGAAAAAGCCAGAAGTGGCACTGTGGCTCAAGTGGTAGAGTGCCAGCCTTGAGCAAAAGCAGCTCAGGGACAGTGCCCAGGCCCTAAATTCAAGCCCCATGACTGGGGGGGGGGGGGGGGGGGGGAAGGTAAATTTATTTGGGATTTTAGAAGACTCCTAATTCCTTTAAACAAATCTAGATTTCATTTTTCTGTAAGAAACATACTAATCATGGTGCTTTCCTGGGGGTACGTATTCCATTAATAAAGGAGATTTTAAAAGAAAAAATATAAAAAACAACCTATAGAAAAATAATCTGTAAGCGTATCAAAATAAGGTGATGGACACCCACATGTCCCAGGCTAGGTAACCGTTCCGAGAAGCACAGATGTGGGTGCACAGGGTCTCATGGGGGCACACATCACCTCTGTGCTGAAACCCCTGAAGAAAATCTTCAAGTTCCCTTTAAGAAGTGGTTTCCAAGCCTGGCAGTGGTGGCTTACATCTGTAATCTTAGCTAAACAGGAGGCTGAGATCTGAAGATGACGGTTCCAAACCATCCTGGGCAAAAAAAATTTCATGTAGCTCTTATCTCCAATAAACTACTTAGAAAAAGCTGGAAGTGGTACTATGGCTCAACCTTGAGCAAAAGAAGCTTGGGGACAGTGCCTAGGTCCTGAGTTCAAGCCCCAGGACTAGCAAAAAAAAAATAAACAAATAAAAGTGGTTTCCAATTCAGATCCATGGCGGTCCTCCTGGGGCCCTGCAGCCACAGTATTTTCATCTGTGTGGGGCTTGACTTCCTTACAGTTTACCTTCAAAGCTTTCATTCAAAATACGGCATGATCATACAAGCTGGCTTTCATGTAAGGATCCAAATGATTTAACCCGAAAGAAAACAACTTATAGGTGAAAGCCTTTGATAACTAAGCTCAAACCACATGTTGAGAGGTACCAAAAGAAGACAGAAAAATCTATACAAGTTTTAAGATGCGCAGTCCAAGAAACAGAAAGCTTCTATAAACTTACTCTTAGCACTAAATTTGTTTTCTTTTCGAGGTCTGCCAGTTTTCTTCAAGCAGTTGTCACACACAAAGCTGCAAAACAAATAATGGGTGTGATCAGTTATGTACTCCACAGTGTCTGTTGCCACACCAATGCCACATTAAAATACTTCACTGGCAGTTAAATTACATTATTGTAAAAAGAATAAAAAGCCAGACAGCTTTGATCCTGCAATTTCTTTTTTCTTTTGTTTTTTTTTTGGGTCCGGTCATGGGGCCTGAACTCTGGGCCTGGGCGCTGTCCCTCAGTTCTTCAGCTCAAGGCTAGTGCTCTACCACTTGAGCCACAGTGCCACTTCCGGCTTTTTGCTTTTTGCTTATGTGGTGCTGAGGAATCGAACCCAGGGCCTCTGGCATGCAAGGCAAGTGCTCTACCACTGAGCCACCTTCCCAGCCCCAGATCCTGCAATTTCTAAAGCAAGCAAACACTTAAGATTTAAATTTAGAATCAACTGCCATCTTCCTTAATTGCTGAATTCATTTTTTTTTGGTCAGTCATGGGGCCTATACATTGGGCCTGGGCGCTGTCCCTCAGCTCTTCAGCTCAAGGCTATCACTCTAGAGCCACTAGAGCCACAGCGCCACTTCCAGCTTTTTTTTTTTCTGCTTATGTGGTGCTGAGAAATCAAACCCATGGCCTCATGCATGCAAGGCAAACACTCTACCACTGAGCCACTTTCCCAGTCCTAATTGCTGAATTCTTGCTGACAAGAATGAACAAGACCCAGCCACCATCGACACCTTGTCTGTGGTTCTGTGCTGAACAGCTCTCCTTTCCCCTGGGATCCCAGGAAAGTTACTCACCCTGAAGGCCAAATGATGTCATAGTGCAAAACACAAATCTGATGCATCTTCCGACCACACTCCTTACAATCGACAAAACTGGAAGACAAGAAAGTGCAGTCTTACACAGTGTCACACAGATGCAAGTCTATGCAAGAACTTGAATATTCTCTGGGTCACTTTTTCTTTGGGGGTTAGTTGGAGATAAGAGGCTCAGAGACTTTTCTGCCTGGGATGGCTTTGAATTGCAATCCTCAAATGTCAGCCTCCTGAGTAGGTATGGTTACAGGCTCGAGCCAGCAGCACCCAGCTCTGGGTCACTCTTGACTACCTCTGACATTTACTATTGCTCTACAAAAAGAGGTCAAGACAATTTCTATAGAAAGAAATATCGATTTTCCTTTCTGTTTTTTTGGAGACAGGGTCTTGTTATGTAGCCCAGGCTGGCCTTGAACTTGTTATCCTACTGCTACAGCTTCCCAAGTGCTGAGGTTACACGCATGTACCACCAAGCACAGCCAGTCTTTCTCTTTATTTGTACAATTGCTTAATCCTCCCCCACCCCCCAATCTCTCTCTTGCAACCAGTAGCAAAAGTTTACTTTTGGTGCCATTCCTAGGGCTGGTGTTGTCCCTAAGCCTTATCTATCTGCTCAAGGCTGGTGCTCTACCACTTGAACCACAGGTCCACTTCCGGCTTTCTGGAGATAAGAGTCCCATGGACTTTGCTGCCCAGACTGGCTTTGAACTATGATCCCCAGATCTCAGCTTCCTTAGTAGCTAGGATTACAGGCATAAGCCACCTGTACCCTGCTATAATAGCAATTTTTAAAGTTTCACAGCCAGGAACCAGAGGCTTAGTCCTGTAATTCTAGCTGCCCAGGAAGCTAAGATCTGAGAGGCTGTGAGACTCTTTTTGTCTGTTGTGGGGTTTGAACTCTGGGCTTGGGCACTATCCCTCAGCTCTTTAGCTCAAGGCAAGCATGCTACCTCTTGAGCCACAGTGCTACTTCCCGTTTTCTAGTGGTTTACTGGAGATAAGAGTCTCATGGACTTTCCTGCCTGGGCTGGTTTTGAACTGTGATCCTCAGATCTCAGCCTCCTGAGTAGCTAGGATTACAGGTGCGAGCCACTGGCACCCGGCCGTGAGACTCTTATCTCTAATAAACCACCAGAAAACTGGAAGTGGCGCTGTAGCTCAAGTGGTAGAGTGCTCGCCTTGAGCTGAAGAGCTGAGGGACAGCGCCCAGGCCCAGAGTTCAAGCCTCATGACTGACCAAAAAAAAAAAGGCTGGAAGTGGAGCTGTGGCTTGAGTAGTAGAACATCAGCCTTGAGCACAAAAGATAAAGGATAGCTCCTAGGCCTTAAATTCAAGCTCCAGGACACACACACACACACACACACACACACACACACACACACACACACACACACACACACACACACACACACACACACACACACACACACACACACACACACACACACACACACACACACACACACACACACACACACACACAATTTACTGATAGCTGGTGCTAGTGGCACACGCCTGTAATCCTAGCTACTCAGAAGGCTAAAATCTGAGGATCATGGTTCAGAGCCAGATTGGCCCTAAAAGACTCTTGTTCAGGGCAGTGCCCGGGCCATGAGTTCAAACCAGGACTGGCGCCCCCAAAAAAGCAAATACAAAATTACTATAATGAAGGTATATTTCACAGTCCAGGAATTCTGACCTTACTACACATTCTTTTTTTTTGGGTCCGGTCGTGGGGCCTGAACTCTGGGCCTGGGCGCTGTCCCTCAGCTCTTCAGCTCAAGGCTAGCCCTCTACCACTTGAGCCACAGTGCCACTTCCGGCTTTTTTCTTATGTGGTGCTGAGGAATTGAGCCCAGGGCCTCAAGCATGCAAGGCAAGCACTCTACCACTGAGCCACCTTCCCAGCCCCCTTACTACACATTCTTAAGTCCCATACTTTCTCTAGGTGATTTCACACAGAATGACTCAGGAGACACAGAACAATTCCTTCTGTGTTATAACCACGTGCTCTTATCTCTCAATTATTTTTAGGAAACAGACAAAAAGCTGACAGGTAATGACAGCCCCATCAGGCCTGAGGCACAGGAAACAAATGCCTGATCCAAGTCACAGAAGGTGGATGGCATATTTGAATACAGTGGTGCAGCAGGAAAGGGCCTGTATACTCCCACAGAACCATTCTCTATACTGCTCTGAAAAGCACACATGGAGCCCACAACTGGGCTCCATGCCCCCAGGAGCTGCCAGAGACCCCCACCATGTCAAGAAACTAAGGAAGTCAAACTTTCAACACATTTGGCTCACTGACTTACCCCCACTGTAACATCTTGGGGAGGCTTAGGGCACCAGAAAATATTGTGGCTCAAAGTCTTCTGTCATATGACCCAAGCTCTTGCTAGTAATTACTGTCTAGTGGGACTATACATGCTGTCCAAGCCTACAGTCACATGTTCCTTAACCCAACTGCTGTCTTTGTTCATGTGGAAGAGAAGACACCCAACACTGAATATCATGTGTTCTTTCATTCCTTTGTGTCTAGAATGTTGTCCTTCTCCCTAGTAACTGCTTCTAAAGGAGTGTCATCTTTTCCAGGAAGCCGAGTGGTGATACTATTGCCATGCTAGGGACCTTCATCTCTAGACCCTCATCTCTAGAAACACTCATGCTGTGCTTCCTGTTGTCTGCACTGACTCATCTGCCACGCCTATCAGACCAAAGGAACCTCTTTATTCTACTGCTTGGCATCCAATATGTATTCGAATATATTTGAAACTGAAAAGTGAACATAAGACACTAACAAGCCATGCAAGGGAAGAAGATAATGTAAAAAGAGGTGGAAGATCCAGAACAATCCTCAGGTTTATTAAAGGTGCAGGTGGGTGCTTGGGAACGTCTCCGTAAGGGCTAACATTTCACAAGTTGTTTAACATAATCATGCACCTGGACTCCAGCAGTAGTGAAGACAAAACTAGGCTTCCAAATATAGCCTGTGGGGATGCAGTCTTTTCTACAGCACTTGACCTCTGCAGAGCAAGGAAGCTGGATGTCAAGGGGGGGCAGGACCTCCTTCTAAGCCTTGGGCGTACCTCAAATGTCTCAATCCATATTTCCCAGACAGCCACTATAGCTGGAGCCTGTACTCACTAAGCAGCAGCCCCAGACAGATGTCTATTTTCAGAGCAGAAAACAGTGGGTATCACTAGGCCCTAGTCTTTCCAGAAGCTCAAACTTTAGAAATGTAACATTCTCATTACCAAAGAATGGTGGCAAGGACATGGACTCATATTTTGTGTTTTTAGGAAGTGTTTTCTTTCTGACACGTCCTGTGAAAGGACATCAGCTGTAGAGAAGCCTGTGGCTTCTCTACAGAAATTCTAGAGAGGTTCGATGAAACCAAGACACCCATTTAAGCTTTCCATTGTTAAAATAATTGGAGAATACGTAACAGAGATATCTATATTTGAATTTAAAAAAATCTATAAGACAACTTCACAAAAGAAATCCCTCAGGGTAATGTACTGTTACTGAATTCTCCTACAATCCCCGCATAAGGAGTAACTTTCCTGATCTGAAACCAAAATTAAAAGAATATATATAGATATATATATATATATACTCACGGTTCAGGGTCTAAGGTGTCATTTTTCTTCTTTTCAAATTGATCCTTGGAAATTGTCCTTTTTTTAATTAAAAAGAAAGGCAAATATAATCAGCTAAAATTTATTTGTTGAGTATAAATGGCTTGTTGGAATATTCTATAACTGGTTCTTTAGATAAATTATGATCAGCTGCAATCTAAAATATATGTAAATGACAATGAATATGTGTAATTCTACAGAAAGCACTACCAGTTATCACTCAATATATACTATTAGTTTATTACCCACATATTTTCTTTCTTAGAAAACATCCAACTGCTACCAGCTTTACCAGATTTAATTAAGACTAGTCTATGCTAGCAAACTTGTTGAGATTCAATCATGTTCATTTTCACTTAAGTCCATATATAATGACTGATGACAGATAATGGCAAAACCACAATTAAGTTACAATATTTCACAGTATAGCAAGGTTCAACATATGCTTAAGGATACTGTCCAAATGCTGAAAGGGCTGGGCTTTTAGGTTTAATGTACTGTCTTTTTGTTATGATAGGTGTACATATGAATTACTTCTGATTTATAGAATTACAGAATTTAAAAAATCTTAACTGATACACAAACACATTAAAAGTTATATAAATTAATGGGGCAGGGAAATCATGTAATATTCAATATATGTACATTTTGTATCATGCTTAAATCAGGTTAGTATTTTTATCTCATCAAACATTCACCATTTCCTTGGGGTAAAAACTTTTTTAAAAAGTTTCAGAATGTGGGCTTTTTTTAAGGAAATTTTTTTCTGGCCTTTTGAAGAATGTATGTAAATGCTAACTATAGCCACACCACAACTTTTGCTCCTGTCTAATCATAACCTAGTACCTACTGGTTAACCACTCCCCACTCCTTCCCCGTACAATCTAGTTATTAATCACTTTTTTCTTTGGGGCGGGGGGTGCCAGCCAGTCCTGGGGCTTGAACTCTGGGCCTAGGTGCTGTCCCTGAGCTTCTCTTGCTCAAGGTGAGCGCTCTACCACTTAAGCCACAGTGCCACTTTTGGCTTTTTTGAGTTTATTGGCAGTAAGAGTCCCAAAGACTTTCCAGCCTGGGTTGGCTTTGAACCATGATCCTCAAATCTCAGCCTCCTGAGTACCTAGGGTTACAGGTGTGAGCCACCAGTACCTGACTTTTATCGTATTATTAAACCAAGGAATAGAGACAACAAGAGAACTAAAAATAAATGGAATAAGCAGAATTTTAGTCTGTGGTCTGAATAATGGCAACCGAATGATAGCAGAAGTGCGCATAATGCTGACACCTCTGGGCCAGAGTCTTCTTCCTGCCTTTGGGGTACAGCAACTTGTGGCCAGAAGCAATGGAGACTGGAGAAAAGAGAACCACAAAACACTGGAAGGCTGAGGCAGATGTGGGCCGGTGGGCTTCTTGGGTGTTTTAAACATATAAATGAGTCAACCATTTGTGGTTTTCCAATTTCTTTCCATGCTTTCTGGGTATTCTACTGTCACAGGTAACTAACCGTAAGAGGCTAAGCATTGGGAAGAAAAGGTTAACTCAGTGCAGGATGAATTAAATCCATGCCTGTCCTACCTTGATTCAAGTAAGCAACAGTCCAACCACCAATAAAGAAATATTTGCACTTTAGGTCAGAAAACAGGGACAGTGAATCCCGGAATCATACTAACCTGCATTAGCTTAGCCACTTAAAGGGATGGAGGTTTGGGGGCTGGGAAGGTGGCTCAGTGGTAGAGCGCTCGCCTTGCATGCTCAAAGCCCTGGGCTCAATTCCTCAGCACCACATAAGAAAAAAGCCAGAAGTGGCACTGTGGCTCAAGTGGTAGAGAGCTAGCCTTGAGCTGAAGAGCTGAGGGACAGCGCCCAGGCCCAGAGTTCAGGCCCCACGACCGGACCCAAAACAAAAACAAAAACAAAAAAAAAGAGGTTTACAGTGGAGAAAAACTCCAAAATAAAGGATAGGGTATGAATACAAAACTCATTTTTAGCTACTGCCATTTCTGTGAGTAGTTGTCGGGTGTGAAGGGGAAAGTTTCGATTTCCTGCCGTGTGAGTGGAGGGCATCAGGAGAGAGCACTGTTTTATTCTATGGACGGGTTCGCATGCAGCAGCGCAGGCCCCCCTGAAACTCACCATCCTCTTGCCTCGCCTTCCTGAGATGGAAGGCGAAAGACATCTTTTTCTTACTTTTCTTTAAACATTTTTTTTCATTGTTAACATAAAGGTGCTGTACAAAGGAGTTACAGTTACGTAAGTCACACAGAGTCCATTTCTTTTTGGACAATGTCACTCCTTCCCTCACACTAATCTCTTTTGTTTGACGGTGCTGGTCGTTTGAACTCTGGACCATGTGCTTGCTAGACAGGTTCCCTAACAATTGAGCTATATCCCACCCCCTTCACTATTTTATTTATTTATATATATGTCTTTTCTTCTTTCATACTGGGGATCAAACCCAGGACACTTGCAAGGTAAGCACTTTGGGAACAAGGTGTTGCATTTATGCTCAGACCAGACTGAACCAAGACTTTTCTATTTATAATTTCCAATTCTCCAATGGGAGTGACCTGTGTTACTCTTCCCAATTTTTTTTTTTTTGGGGTCCGGTCGTGGGGCCTAAACTCTGGGCCTGGGCACTGTCCCTCAGCTCTTCTGCTCAAGGCTAGTGCTTTATCACTTGAGCCACAGCGCCACTTCCAGCTTTTTTTTTCTGCTCATGTGGTGCTGAGGAATGGAACCCAGGGCCTCATGCATGCAAGGCAAGAGCTCTACCACTGACTGAGCCACCTTCCCAGCCCACTCTTTCCAATTTTTTGATGGTTGAGATGAGGCCTTGTAAACTTTTTTCCTTTTGCCCAGGCGGGTCTAAAACCACTATCTTCCCAATATTAGCCTACCAAGTAGCTAAGAGACTACAGTGACTAGTTAAAATGCAATTTTTTAAAAAGACAGGAAATGTCGAGACAGAGCACTGAATCTAGTGGAGGTTATAGTACCTTTGCCTTGAATGGAGAAGAATGCAGAGGTGGCAGTGCTGTTTGGCTAAGGCACCTCTATCTTTGAGGATGTCTATACACATACCCACATTTATATTAAATGTGCATATAGTTAGTGTAAAAAACACTACACAAAAGTCACACCCTTTAGTCATGGACAATAGGGAAATATGACAAGATGGTACTTACGTCTGTGGTTGTGAAGGGTCGTCACCCAGGGTCACATTCTCGCCCTGGATCTCTGTGAAACACTTCTCACAGAAATGATACCTGTCAGCAAGAAGGCCATACTTGGGTGAACTGGTCCATCATAACACACAGCCACCCAAGCAACGAAGCCACCAATCAGAGCAGGGCAGAGCACCACGACGAAGGGGGGGCGTTGTTGGTTGATTGATGGGTCAGTGAGGACAATGAAAGGAACAGGAAGCAGGTGGGGAAGGGGAGGATTAGAGAACAGGGAGGGGAACAAATAGCACAGACATAGAGGTAAGACGCAAACACCAGACAACACAGAGCAGAAAGCCAAGGCAAAGCATTGATTAGCATTCGGTCTCACTGCACGCGTCACAGGCCATCATCACTAACAATGACAGGCTTGGTCCAACTCCAAGATGCGAATGTTCTCAAGGAGTTGTTAATACTACGATTGCATAGAGCCTAAATTTAGGAATCTCAATTTTGTTATAAAGTCAAATATAACGCCAGAGTTTGAGAAGGAAATTTTAACTTTGAACGAAACAGTCTGACAAAAAGCCTTTAAAAAGCAATTTAAACTGCAATAGCTTTATTTTTCAGAATGGAAATTTATGCTTCACAGCAATTCAGAGATTCTATTTCAGTATTAAGCCAGATCTTTAAATGTGGTAATGCTGAGTACTCAGAACTGGTTTTAATTTTTTCCTGTTATTTTTATCATGATAATCACTCAGTTAATTGTGTTATAATACAAATGAAACCAAATCCACATTCTAGACAAACACTTAACAGAAATGCAGTCAGGGTCAGAGACTTTCCAGCCATTTATTAATAAAAAAATTATAGAGAAAAATTGATATATTGTAAAAGCAATATTGTATAAACAATACAATATATGCAAATCCATGAAAATCTAAAGGAGTGTTAAAATTAACTTCTAAGCTTTGATTTGAATTTTGGTACTGGGACCAATCATTAATCTTGTTTTTTTGTTTTTGGCCAGTCCTGGTGCTTGAACTCAGGGTCTAGGCACTGTCCCTGAGCTTTTTTGCCCAAGGCTAGCACTCTGCCACATGAGCCACAGCACCACTTCTGGCTTTTTCTATTTATATGGGACTGAGGAATTGAACCCAGGGCTTCATGCATGTGAGGCAAGCACTCTACCACTAAGCCACATTCCAGCCCCATTCATCAATTTTGAGATACTTAGTGAATGACTTTTCTGATTTGGTGACAATCCAAGTTAAGTAAATTTAGAGCTGATTTTTAAATGGCACAATCTGCATTTGAGAAATTATCCATCACCCCAATTTCTTACATGATAATAAAATAGAGCCTGGGCTCATGCTGTTAAGTAAGAACAGTTAAAATAAAACTATTAAATGTTTGGAAAGGACATGAATGGAAAAAAATCAACAAAAAACGTAGGCAAATGCTGCATAAACAAGATGAGCACACAATACTGCAAACAAGCCGAATGAAGGTGAACTGCACAAGCAAGAAAGAGAAGCGCAAGGAAGCGACGGCAGCACAACAAAATGCGGTTTTAGTGCTCAAAACTATGGCTACAGGATGCTGAGAAGGATTAGTACTGCAGACACCAACAGGATGCAGAGCGCCACACTGAGCCCCGTGCCACCTCAGACCCCCTTGCATGGGCGGGACCCCCGCAGAGCGAGCCCCAGTACTACTCTGTACCCTGGCACAGGGTGAACTGCGCAGAAGGAATCCCTGGACAAAGGGTGAGCAGCAGCAGCTGCAGACTCGCTCGCTCGCTCATTCACTCACTTGCTCACTGGCTCACTCACTCGCTTATTCACTTGCTTGCTCGCTTGCTCACTCATTCACTTACTTACTTGCTTGCTTGCTCGCTCACGCACTCACTCAGCTACAGACTGAATCATGGGCTACTAAGTGAAAACCCCCACACATTTTAGTTTGAATCTTAACATATTGAGCATCTTGTCTGCTATGTTTCACTAACCAACACACATACAGTAACTTTAAAGCATCAAACTACAGATCATGTACAACATGTCCAGATTAACCAATTTTTCATCTTCAGTTGATAAAAACAGGGCATACTATGAATTCAATCAATAAATTCTACTGAAATTAAAAACTGACTAGGAACAGATTGACATGGTTTTAAAATATATGTGTATTTCTGAATGAACTATACAGCAATGTTCTGATCATTCGCTATTTTGTAGATATTCTCATGGAGGCTTAAATTCATAGACTTCAAAGAATTCCCACATGGAGGAGAGTATGGTCTTCACTGGCAAGAAAAAAAGTATCAAAAGTATAAAATAACTCAGTAGCAACCAGAACAGCATGCAAAAAATAGACATTCTCTCAAAGACAAATATTTCCCTTTTAAAAAGAAAGCTCAGAACTGAGAGCTACTTTATCAGTTATACAGCCAAATTCAGCACTATAGGTCAGCAAGAAGAGGACTGCTGGCCACAATCTGAAATTATATTACCATCACAATCAAAAGTGAGTCTAAATGGTTTTAAAATGCTGGGCAGATGTTTTGCTTTTATTCACACAAGGCATCTGAACATTACAGAAGTTAGAATCATAAACATCATTTTCCAATAGAGGAAAACAATATAGAACAAAGCATTGATGGCCTAAAAGGCAGCTTCACTCGTGACCAATTCTCCCCTGGAAATCCCAGGGTCAAAAAGTAGGAGGGGTAGAATATGCATAGACTTTAGTGTTTGTCCCAAAGCACTGCCAGAAAAACTAGAGAATCCAGCCTGTTTATTAAGAGGAGGAAAGGACATGGCCCAAGGCCTCATTTCATCATCTCTCAAATGAAGGCAGTATAGATGAAGGTGGTACCATTTATGATCAAAACTCTAGCCATGGGTAAAGGACCTTACTGCAACAAACTATTACCTTTGTTCTCCCTAGAAAGCTTAGAAATTCACTTTTCAGCTATAAGAACCTAGATGACATTCTGCCTTATTTGATGAATATGGAATTGCAAATAAGTACTTCACATTATTTGATGATAATGTGCATCTGAATTGCTCAAGCTAGCCCTACTTTACTGTACAGATTATCTGTAGGAGTAATTTAATAGATAAAGTTTTCAAATGCAGATTGTTTTCATTACTGTACCAGCTTACATAAACAACTGGGGTATCTACAGATAATCCCTGTTAGAAAAGATGCAGTTACTTCAAACTTTTCAGATTGGAAACAAGTGAATATGTAACACTATACACCACTTTATACTTTAAAATTTCACTTGTTAAAATGATTGAAATAGTCTGTAGAATTTTCTAATGTTTTAAATGCCCAAATAGTTAAAAAAAAAAACTATTCATAAGAATACCAGTGTGTGTATAAATAGCCAAAATTGAAAATAAAACTTTAAGCAATTATCATGTTCACACAAAATTGGGCCACTGTTTTCTTTGAATTACATCATGTTGATCTACTCAAGTACAGCATTCTAGAGAACTCAAAGGTATGCTGAATTTTGTGAAAAGAATCCTTTATAGGTTACAACTCCATTTTCATTTTCACTCAAGAAAAACATATTCCTCTGGTTTAGTAAAAAGTTCTACATAATAAAATTGGACATTTCAGAACTGTGAAGAGGTTCAGTGTTTGCACTCAATTGATGACTTCCTCTGAAATGGCAGTAATGTGCCTTTATCCTATCAATTCTATTTAGTTTTAATTGCTGTGAATGTACACAGCCCAGATCTATACAAATCAGCAAAGGCAGGATTCCAAACACCCAGAAATTGTGAGATCAACAGTGAATGGCCACAAATATTTAATAGAGACAGTGTAAATATGTTGTTTTGTGTGGATCAAAACTGTGCTGGAGGGGCTGGGAAGGTGGCTCAGTGGTAGAGTGCTTGCCTTGCATGCATGAGGCCCTGGGTTCGATTCCTCAGCACCACATAAAAGAAAAAAGCCGGAAGTGGCGCTGTGGCTCAAGTGGTAGAGCACTAGCCTTGAGCTGAAGAGCTAAGGGACAGCACCCAGGCCCAGAGTTCAGGCCCCACGACCGGACCCAAAAAAACCCCAAAAAACCCAAAAAACAAAACTGTGCTGGGGGGGCTGGCTCATGGGGCTGGGAAGGTGGCTCAGTGGCAGAGCACTTGCCTTGCATGCATGAGGCCCTGGGTTCGATTCCTCAGTACCACATAAGCAAAAAGCAAAAAGCCAGAAGTGGCACTGTGACTCAATTGGTAGAGCACTAGCCTTGAGCTGAAGAGCTGAGGGACAACGCCCAGGCCCAGAGTTCAGACCCCACAACCAGACACACAAAAAAAACAAAAACAACAACAAAAAACAAAAAACAAAAAAAACTGTGCTGGGTAACACAGTAGTAGAGGCAGCAAATACTATGGTTTATACATTACATAATGGTCTTCAAAATATATATGGTTATTCCAGTGGACACTGCACAATCTGAGGCTATCAGGGAAGAGGCTGTTGTTAATCTGGGTAAGATTAACTTTGATTCACTATGGGATATGCTGAAAGTCTCAGGGATAAAAAACCATAAAAGGTGGGCCCAGAACTTCTGGTAATGTGCCGCTGTCACCTACACTTGTAATGGGAGGGATCCCATTGTGAAGGGAATATAATTTTTTTTTTTTTTTTTTGGGTCCGGTCATGGGGCCTGAACTCTGGGCCTGGGCGCTGTCCCTCAGCTCTTCAGCTCAAGGCTAGCGCTCTACCACTTGAGCCACAGCACCACTTCCGGCTTTTTTCTTTTTGCTTATGTGGTGCTAAGGAATCGAATCCAGGGCCTCAGGCATGCAAGGCAAGCGCTCTACCACTGAGCCAACTTCCCAGCCCAAGGGAATATAATTTTAAACTTTATCATGATGGGTTAGGATGTTAACAGTGGCAAAGCACTTGCCTAGCAAGTGCGAAGTCTTGGGTTTGGTCCTTGGTACCAAAAAAGAAAGGACAAAAGAAAGAAAGAAACAAACAAAAAAATCCACTTGGGGCTAGGAAGGTGGCTCAGTGGTAGAATGCTTGCCTACCATTCATGAAGCCCTGGGTTCGATTTCTCGTACCAAAAGACAGGAAAAGCTGGAGTGGAGCTGTGGCTCAAGTGGAGTGCTAGTGTTGAGCAAAAGCAGCTCAGGGACAGTGTCTAGAACCTGAGGTCAAGCCCCAGGACTGGCCAAAAAAAAACAGAAAACCAAACAGCCCACTTGTTTTGAAAAAGGGGATGTTCAAACAGAAATTTAACTGCTTGTTTTCATCAAGGTCAGAGAGGCTATACCAGTAGAGATGCCTCTGAACTATGCTGGAAACTAGAGGACCAAGGCTTTATCATATTTTCTGGAAACATTTTTGTGTCTACAGTTTCTTTTCTTTTTTTTTTGGTCGGTTGTGGGGCTTGGGCACTATCCCTCAGCTCCACAGCACCACTTCTGGTTTTCTGGTGGTTTATTGTAGGTAAGAGTCTCATGGACTTTCCTTGCCTGGGCTGGCTTTGAACTGTGATCCTCTGACCTCAGCCTCCTGAGTAGCTAGGATTACAGGCGTGAGCCACCGGCATACGGCTCTTTTCTTTTCTTTTGGTCGGTCGTGGGGCTTGAACTCTGGGCCTGGGCACTGTCCTTCAGCTCTTCAGCTCAAGGCAAGCGCTCTTACCACTTGAGCTACAGCGCCACTTCCCGTTTTCTGGTGGTTTATTGGAGATAGGAGTCTCATGGTCTCTCCTACCCGGGCTGGCTTTGAACCGCGATCCTCAGATCTCAGCCTCCTGAGTAGCTAGGATTACAGACGTGAGCCACCAGCGCCCGGTTCTTTTCTTTTCTTAATATTTTTGGGAGTTATTATCAACAAAGATTTTCTTTAAAGATTACAAGAATTTAAAAATTGGAGGAAAAAGTGGCGCTGTAGCTCAAGTGGTAGAGCGCTCGCCTTGAGCTGAAGAGCTGAGGGACAGCGCCCAGGCCCAGAGTTCAAGCCCCACAACCGACCAAAAAAAAAAAAAAAGAAAGAAAAAAAAATTGGAGGAAAAATAATCTCACAACTCCAAACTTGTAAGGCCTGTGTATATACATTTGAGTGAATAACAAAGGCTCTTATTTTCTAAACTATTAGGATATATGCACCTACTATGACTCTGAACTATTAGCATATATACACTTACTATGACTCTGAACTATTAGGGTATATGCACTTACTGTGATTCTGGACCATAGGTATATGCACTTAATGTGACTCCGAACTATTAGATATATACACTTACTGTGAGTCTGAACTATTAGGTATATGCACTTATAGCCCAAACAAGAGCAGAACAGCCAAGCCATTAAACCTTGCTAGTGATATTTATTATTTGTAGCTTAAGACAAAGAACAGATGCAAACCCCCCTCTTTGTCACATAAAGATTCCAGCTGCCAGTTCCCAAAATAGTCTTGATGCTATTGAATTCAAATTCATTGCCTGGACTTCAGAGCATGAAGCCCTCGTGCTATGGTAAAGTGTGATCATAGCACAATGGATACAAATGACTTTAATTTTGAAAATAATCCCGAAAGTATAAAAAATGTAGTTTTTATATATTATTATTATATATATGGGGAATAGACAAGAACAAATTCAACTTTCACTCACCTAAGACAGGAAGATCTATTCTATTCTCTAGTCACCTTCACATTCCAAAAAGATGAGAACTGTTTTTCAAGCAGGCCTACTATTCTCAAAATCCTGAAATAGCCATCTTAAATGTATTTTTTTTTGGGGGGGGGTGAGGGAGGAGGTCTTACTATGTACCCTAGGTTGGCCTCATATCATAAGCCTCCTAAATATTTAGATTATAGGCATGAATCAATAGGAGGGCTATTCTTTTTTTTCAGCTTTGAAAAATTGCTGTTTTTATATGTATTTTAACTAATTTTATTGCTATTATTAAGTTATTATACAGAGGGGGTTACCATTTCATACATCAGGTAATGAGTACATTTCTTTTTTTTTTTTGGTCGGTCATAGGGCTTGAATTTAGGGCCTGGGTGCTGTCCCCTGAGCTCTTCAGTTCAAGGTGAGTGCTCTACCACTTGAACCACAGTGCCACTTCCAGTTTTCTGTTGGTCAATTAGAGATAAGAGTCTCACGGACTTTCCTGCCTGGGCTGGCTTTGAACTGTGATCCTCAGTTATGAGTATATTTCTTTTTGGAACATGTCACCCTTTTGCCAGGTTTTCCTTTCCTGTCCCTGCCCACAAGTTGAATAGCTCCTTTTCCACATAGTGTCTACTGAGTACCCTGCCTGCATTTGTTCATCCTTCAGGAGAGTTATTACTTCCTCTCCCCCCCCCCCCCCGTCAGTCACGGGGGCTTGAACTTGAGCACTGTTCCTGAGCTCTTTTGCCCAAGGCTAGCACTCTACCATACAGCTCCACTTATGGTTTTCTGATGCTTAATTAGAGATAAGAGTGTCATATACTTTGCTGCTTGGGCTGGCTTTGGACTATGATCCTCAGATCTCAGCCTCCTGAGTAGCTAGGATTACAGGCATGAGCCACTAGTTGCCTGGCTTGGGATAGCTCACAGAGTTCTATTTTAGAAAGACTGTGGTTTAGGAATGAGTATACCTAATCTAACAGTGCAGCAAGTGGTTCTGATATTAAAATTTTACACTATAAAAGTATCTGAGTGACCAAGAAGGACCGACACTGTGGCACTTTTCATTGCAACTTTTGCAAATAAATAATGTACTCAGTCTATAATTACAGGTCTACCTGTATCTTAATCTAACCTCTTCCTTGAACCTCTTAGTGCAAAAAATTGCTTTATGCTTACCTATTCTGATAGCTGTAGTAGGCTGCATCTCGAGGAATTGTACACAGCTGCTTCCCATAGCAGCACAAAGTCTGCGGGGAAAATTCATACTGCAAAAACAAAGGAGAAAAAAACATATTCCACTTGCTATCCTGAAATGTTCTGGTTCACTACAAGAGTGAAAATTCAGCTAGTAATTATTTGCTAGTTTATTATGTAATTTTCTTCATAACTATTTCAAGACAGTTTTGGATTAAATGTGACAAATTAGTGTAGCTTTGCCTCTAAGTGACAAGAGGTACAGAGACACAAAATGGGCCAGTGGCAGCCAGAAAGGCTTAACTCCAGGCCAGCCCAGTAAACACCTATAGCTTTGATCATGAGATTGCTTGAGATATGTCACAAGAGCCCAAAACAGCACCTGAGACTTTCCACCCATACTCTTGTAGTCAGAATATGAAGTATCCCATCTTAGTTTAACATTCTCTTGAGTAGATTAATCAGGAAATTTCAATTTCCAGAAGAAATGAAAACTGTACCTTGCGTCCACAGCAATATCCAAGGGACTGCATGACAGGGTCAATTTCTTGCTCAAAGACCTCTGCAAGTTTACTGCAAAACTTATAGACCCGGGACGTCTTACGATTATATAGCCAGGCATTGTTGAACATTAACCAGACATCATCCACATACTGCCAGGGCTCTTGGTACTGCCCTGTATCCAGCTTCCGTTTGATGGTAGAAAGGTCCATGGGGTTCTTCACAATGTCAAAATAATCCTTAAAAACAAAACAATCTCAGTCTAGTGCAAGGGTGGGGAAGCTTTGCTCTGCTAAGAGTCATTTGGATATTTCTAACATTGTCTGCGGATTATACAAAATTGTCAACATAGGCAGAGGGGCTGCAGGCAGCTGAAAAGCATACCGAACCTAGTCATCTATCGCATCCTGTATCAAATGACTTCATGGGCCTTATATGCATAACCCTACCTTTGTTCTAGTGGAGCCATTGTATTTCAAATGCCAGCCTTCTCTAATACTTTATCTTAAAAACATAATGAAAATAGAAAGTAACTGAACAATTTTCATTCTTAATAGTAAAAAATGGAATTGAAAAAAGTAACATGTAACATTCCTCTGATTTGACATATTAAAAATGGCAACTGATATGCTCAAGTATGATTAAAGTACTTCAAAGACAAAGTTAAGACAAAGTTAAAAAAAAATTGTTTATTTTAGGCTGGGAAGGTGGCTTAGTGGTGGAGTGCCTGCCTAGTATGCATGAAGCCCTGGGTTTGATTCCTCAGTACCACATAAACAGAAAAAGCCATAAATGGTGCCATGGCTCAAGTGGTAGAGCACTAGCCTTGAGCAAAAGCAGCTCAGGGACAGTGCCCAGGTTCTGAGTTCACGCCCCAGGACTGGCAAAAATTAAAAAATAAATAAAGGTTTAATAAAAACATTTTAGGGCTGGGAAGGTGGCTCAGTGGTAAAGCGCTTGCCTTGCATGCATGAAGCCCTGGGTTCGATCCCTCAGCACCACATAAGCAAAAAGCAAAAAGCCGGAAGTGGCGCTGTGGCTCAAGTGGTAGAGTGCTAGCCTTGAGCTGAAGAGCTGAGGGACAGCATCCAGGCCCAGAGTTCAGGCCCTACGACCAGACCCCCCCCAAACACAAAAAAATTAATGAATATTTTAATTCCTTGATTTAAAATAAATTTATCAGCATGTATTTCCACAGATTCACTTTGGTCCAAACAAAATAAATGCTATTTATTTATTTATTGCCAGTTCTGGGGCTTGAACTCAGGGCCTGGATGCTATTATCCCTGAGCTGCTTTCGTTTAAGGTTAGAACTCTTACCACCTGACCTATAGCACCACTTCTGGCTTTTTCTGAGCAGTTTATTGAAGATAGAGTGTCTCACAGACTTTCCTATCAGGCTGCCTTTGAACTCTCATCCTTAGATCTCAGCTTCCTGAGTAGCTAGGATTACAGGTGTGAGTAAACAATGCCTGGCTAATAAATGCAATTCAAAGATTAACACATAGTTGTGAAAACTTTAGCTCAACTGTAGAGCATTTTTCTGAGGCTTGGTTCCCAGCACAAAAACAAACCTAAGGAATACTACTGATCAGTAGAACCTATGGGATCTATATTGTTTTTCAAGATTTCCTAGCGTAGTAAACAGAAATTTACAAGTATCTCATAATTAAATTTCTGGAATTTTTTTTCTTTTTTGTACCAGTACTGGGGGGCATGAAGTCAGGGTCTAGGTGCTGTATCTTAGCTTTTTCCCTCAAGGCTAGCACTCTACCAATGAGCCACTCCTCTATTTCCAGCATTTGGGGGATCAAATGGAGATAAGAGTCTCATGAACTTTCCTGCCCTGGATGACTATGAACCATAATCCTCAGATTTCAGTCTCCTAAGAAGCTTGGATTATAGGCTTGAGACTGGCTTTTTTTTTTTTTTTTTTGGTCAGTTGTGGGGCCTGAACTGGCCCTGGGCGTTGTCCCTCAGCTCTTTAGCTCAAGGCTAGAGCTCTACCACTTGAGCCACAGTACTACTTCCAGCTTTTTCAACTTATGTGGTGCTGAGGAATCGAACCCAAGGCCCTCATGCATTGCAGGCAAACACTACCACTAAGTCACCTTCCCAGCACCATGGCCTTTTTTTTTGGGTGTGGGGGAGTGCATTATTTTTGGTATGGAACTGAGGCTTGAACTTAGGGCCTGGACACTCTTTTAAGTTTTTTTTGGTAGGTTGTGGGGCTTGAACTCTGGGCCTAGGTGCTTTCACTCAGCTCTTTAGCTCAAGGCGAGCGCTCTACCGCTTGAGCCACAGCGCCACTTCTGGTTTTCTGGTGGTTTATTAGAGATAAGAGCCTCACGGACTTTCCTGCCTAGGCAGGCCTTGAACCATGGTCCTCAGATCTCAGCCTACTGAGTAGCTAAGGTACAGGCCTGAGACACCAGCACCCGGCTCTTTTAAATTTTAACTCAAGGTTCTTCAGCTCCACTTCCAGCTTTTTGAGATTAGTGTCATGGATTTTCTTGCCTGGGCTGGTCTCCAACCACAAGCCTCAAATCTCATCCTCTTAAGAGGAGAGCCACCTAGCTCAGCTAAATCTCACAATTCTTTGCCTTACTCAAGATCCCAAATGTAAAACAAGACCTGAAAGTTATGGACTAGAGGGGAGGGTGCTGCACTTGAGCCATAGCTCCATCTATGTTTTTTGCTTGTTAATTAAAGATTTTTGCTTGTTAGTTAGAGATAAGAGTCTCATAGACTTTTCTGGCTGGGCTGGCTTCCAACTGTGATCCTCAGATCTCTGCCTCCTGAGTAACTAGGATTACAGGCATGAGCTACCAGCACCTGGCTATAGTTTTTATATTAGGAGAAAAATCTTCAAACCAAGATTATTTTAGCCAATTTTTAAAGATAAAACAATGGATGCTCAAAACTATACCAAACTTCTATTATATTAACTTACTGGAATTCCTAGGAGCTGGGGGTCTACAGGCTGCCGAAAAGGTAGGGACTCTGGGTCCTGTCGATAGAGCGCTTCTAGGGTTGGCATAAGTGCTTGGCGTAGCTCCTCAGGTTTAAAAACTGCAGAAAACAACAACAACAACAACAAACAGAAAAAGATATTATTAGGTAGTAAGTGCTCAAATCTTTACAGTATCACATTTAAAATGGAAGCCTGGGTTGAGGGTGGTGGCTCTCATCTCTAATCCCAACTACTCAGAAAACAGATAGGAGGACTGACTGCAACTCCAAGGGGTGGGGGAAAATTCAAGAGATTCCACCTAAACAGAGAAAGCTGGGAATGGCAGCAAGTGCCTAACAAGCCAGCTAAGGTGTGAAGAAAAGGAGGATAATCGTCTAGGTTTAGTTCACTTAACTCAAAAGTAAGGGCAAAAAGGGCTGGAGGTGTGACTGCAGAGAAGAGAACAGGCCCAGCAAGTCCTAAATCCTAAGATCAAACTCCAGCATAAACAAATAAATAAGCCATTTAAATGTAAATAAAAAAGGCCAAGTAGTCCATTCAGAATGATTCCAAAGCTCCCAGGCAGCTCTCACTCATTAGAATCTAAAGTGTTATTTAGGGATTCTGAAAATATAGTAATGGGTTTTTGTTGTTGTTGTTGTTGTTCCTGGGGTATGAACTCAGGGCCTAGGTGCTGTCCCTGATCTTCTTTTGCTCAAGGCTAGTGCTCTACCACTTGAGCCACAGCACCCCTTCTGAGTATTTTATTGGAGGAAAGAATTTGTGGGCCAGACACCGGTGGCTCATGCCAGTAATCCTAGCTACTCAGGAGGCTGAGATCTGAGGATCATGGTTCAAAGCCAGCCTGGGCAGGAAAGTACAAGAGACTCTTATCTCCAATAAACCACCAGAAAACCGGAAGTGGCGCAGTTGCTCAAGTGATAGAGCTTGCCTTGAACTGAATGAAGAGCTGAGGGACAGCGCCCAGGAGCAGAGTTCAAGCCCCATGACCAACCCCCAAAAGAGAGAAAGAAATAGAATCTGTTGGACTTTCTGGCTTCTAACCACAGTTCTCACATCTCATCCTTCTGAATAGCAAGGATTACAGGCTTGAACTACCAGCTCACAGTGTAATGGTTTTAAAAACTGCATTCAGGTTGGGTGCTGATAGCTCACACCTGGAATCGTAGCTATTCAGAGGCTGAGATCTAAGGATCGAGGTTCAAGGCCAGCCTGGGCAGACAAAACTGTGAGACTTTTTTAAAAATAATTTTTATTGTTATTATTAAGATGTTGAACTGTGTGGCTTTTATTTCCAATTAATCAGCAAAAATATGGGAATGGAAGTATGGCTCAACTGGCAGTGTCATCCTTGAATGAAAAAGTCAAGATTGAGGAAGTGGCCCTGAGTTCAAGCAAAACTCAACAAAGCAAAACAACTCCATTCACATCAAGGCTGGGGAACCAAAGATACAGTTCTCCAAGTGTGTATGGTTCAGAGAGCATTAGAAAATCTCTGTGCTGTCCAATGTGGTACTCACCAAGCCCTACTGGTAAAATTCCAATGAATCACAAAAGTTTTACACAAAATAAAGTTAATTCTGTCCATTACTTATTTTACTTCAAGGTACTTAGAAACTGTATCAGACCCTTTCTGGAGCACTGTGGTAAGATCAAAATTATTTCCCTAATGCTAAAATGTAGTATGTTAACATTTTGAACAGATAGAGCAAATGTAATGGCAAATAGTCACTAATATCTTCAAAAATGAAGAAAACCAAGGATACAAGCTAACACCACCAAATTCTACTTGAAAACTCTTACATTTTTTGTGGGCCCCTATACTCTGTACCCACAAGAAAAACAATGCTAGCCTGATAATTGAGAGCATCCTTAACGATCAGCAAATTTCAACCTCTGACAGGTACTTCTCACTCTGTAATGGGAAAACATGTGCACTGGTGCTGTGCACAAGCTGGCCTTTGAGCTGATACTTGTGCCAGCACTAGGGCTAACAGCTGAAGGACCTGCAAAATGTGCAAGAGCAACAGATACACAACTCTGATTATTCAATTATGGGGTATGCAGGTATTTCCTCAAAAAGGAAATAGACAAGGAAAAGTAAACCTGCATCTGCTACACAATCTATTTCTCAAAAATACTGTTTGGGATGGGAAGGTGGCTCAGTGGTAGAGCGCTTGCTTTGCATGCCTGAGGCCCTGGGTTCGATTCCCCAGCACCACATAAGCAAAAAGAAAAAAGCTGGAAGTGGTGCTGTGGCTCAAGTGGTAGAACACTAGCCTTGAGCTGAAGAGCTAAGGGACAGTGCCCAGGCCCAGAGTTCAGGCCCCACAACTGGACCCAAAAACAACAACAACAACAACAACAACAACAAAACTGCTTGTTTGAAGAGACTGAGGGTGATATTAAGGAATATGGAGGGCTTTTTTGACATCACAGGGTGTAAATGTTAACACATGGAAAAGAAGCCCACACTCTATAGTTTGCTCAGGGATTCCAGAGAGCCATTTTCAACTCTAGGAGAATGGAGGCAAGAAAGATAAAAAAGGGAAGTAGAATCAGTTTTGACTTTCAGTCTTTGGTGTGGAGGTGCAATACAGTTGTAAGTTACAGAAAACACCACCTACTTTTTTTGCGTGGCTGGGACGGGGATGTTGACTGAGAGGCTGCGCCGTTAGTGCTATTCTCCTCTTCTTCCTTAGCTTCCACTTTTACTTCAGGTTTCTTCTCCTCCACTTCCATTGGTTCTGATTTCTTCTCTGCATTGTCTGCTTCTTCTTTAACTTGGGAAGATCCTTGTAAATCCTCCTCCATCATCTTGAGAATCACAAATGACAGATGAGTATCACAAAGATCTATACCTAAATTAGCTTTTCTAGGCTCCTAAATCCGTATGGGCTTGATATGCCTTCCCCCAGTTAGGTTATTTATCATTTCTTTTCTCTTCCAGAGAATGGAATCAATTACTTGTTGTCCACTGAGTCACTTCAACACAGCACCAAGGCAATTACAGATCTAATTTAAAATGTCAAAATATTTTACATGTGCATTATAGTCACATATAGATATTGCTAGCTTACAATACGAATATTTTTGAAATTTATAGCAAGGATCAAAAGTCCCTCTTCAGAGGCAGGTGTGGTATAAACACAACAAGTAGTTTAGACTTTGGCTAACTGGCAAGCTTACATGCAGACGTCCCCACACTGGTTCATAAGCACAAGGCTGACAAAGCTGCTCAGTTTCCATAAAAGTCAAACATCTAGTTTAATTTGAAATCTCATGGTTTTTAGAATATTGTGGAGGCCAAACATATCCAGGCTGGATGCAGCAGCTCACAGTTTGCCAATGTTCAGCTTCTGCCAGAGGTTAACTAGCAAATGAATCCATCACTCTTTCTTTTTTTCTTTCCTTTTTTTCTTTCGGTCATGGGGATTAACTCTGGGCCTGGGCGCTGTCCCTCAGCTCTTCAGCTCAAGGCTAGCACTCTACCACTTGAGCCACAGCGACACTTCTGGTTTTCTGATGGTTTACTGGAGATAAGAATTCATGGAAGGGGCTGGTAAGGTAGCTCAGCGGTAGAGTGCATGCCTTGCAAGCATGAGGCCCTGGCTTCGATTCCTCAGCACCACATAAACAGAAAAGGCCGGAAGTGGCGCTGTGGCTCTAGTGGTAGAGCACTAGCCTTGAGCTAAAGAGCTGAGGGACAGCGCCCAGACCCAGAGTTCAGGCCCCATGACCGGCAAAAAAAAAAAAAAAAAAAAAAAAGAATTCATGGAAGCCAGGTGCTGGTGGCTCACACCTGTAATCCTAGCTACTCAGGAGGCTGAGATATGAGGATCATGGTTCAAAGCCAGCCTCAGCAGGAAACTCTGTGAGACTCTTATCTCCAATAAAAACCACTAGAAAACCCAAAATGGTGCTGTGGCTCAAGCAATAGAGCGCTCGCCTTGAGCTGAAGAGTACACAGACAGCACCCAAGCCCAGAGTTCAAGCCCCACAACTGACCAAAAAAAAAAAAAAAAGAGTTAATGGACTTTCCTGCCCGGGCTGGCTTTGAACCGTGATCTTCAGGTCTCAGCCTCCTCAGTAGCTAGGATTACAGGCGTGAGCTACCAGCACCTGGCCATCACCCTTTCTGTAGAATTAGAAATGAATGGAGGCCAGCAAGAAAAGATTGTAAAATAATTCAAACATCTACAATGAACAGCTGGAAGTGGAGGTGTAGCTCAAGTGGTAAAGCACCAGCCTTGAATGAAAAAAAAACAAACAAACAAGCAAGAGCACAAGGCTCTGAGTTCAAGCCCCAGTACTGGTAAGAACAACAACCACAACAAAAAGAATAGTCAATGTATTTTTGAACTCACATTGAAATAGACTATTACAACAAATCCAGGGACAACCATGAAAGGCTTGAGGACCTGTAGGTAAAGATTCCACATAACAATGTATTTACTGCTAGAGAATAACACCTACCTCAGGTCGAGACTCCCCCTTAGATTCACCAGGCTCGGGCTCCGTGTCTTCAGTCTTGACCTCTGCCTTCATTTCCAGTACTGGTACATCAGGTCCCGGCTGCTGGGAATTGGTTTCAGCACTGGTCACTGAAGGGGGACTGGGGACCCTGTTATCAATGCTGGCTGCTGCTTGAGAAAGCTGTGAAAACATTAAAATCAACCTCTTTGTAAATCAGACAATACAAATGGCCTTCAACCCTTTTGCTCATCCCATCTTCAACTTCTGGTTAACTTTCCTCAGTGCTATCCTAACAAGCCCCTATTGAGAACACTGAAGGACACAGTTACAAGGAGGGAGCTCTAGAGAAAGTCATCAATCAGAAACACAATTTAC
The DNA here is from genome assembly GCF_024711535.1 of Dipodomys merriami. Classification (NCBI taxonomy): domain Eukaryota; kingdom Metazoa; phylum Chordata; class Mammalia; order Rodentia; family Heteromyidae; genus Dipodomys; species Dipodomys merriami. Next base: position 3,050,764 of record NW_027202682.1, read on the forward strand.
TCTTTGCCACAAATGCAGAGATAGGAAAACAGACCTTTCTAAATTATGATATAAAACCATTTCCTCCCAAGGTGTCTAGCTAAACTATTTTATCATTAATTCCCTTCAAAAAGGCTTACAATGTTTAAAACAAGACACTGAATTATAAACGTCCAGGTACTTATGAGGGGAGGGCGCCAGCTGCCTGTGTAGGAAGAATGTCTAATGGGCTTGTGTTAGCAGAGGATAGTGATGGTGGTATACTAAAGAAACCACTAAAAATATTACACATTTTCCAAGTCTTTTTTTTTTTTTTTTTTTGAGGGGAGGGTGGTCAGTCGTGGGGCTTCCACTCTGGGCCTGGGCACTGTCCCTGAGCTCTTCAGCTCAAGGCTAGTGCTCTACAACTTGAGCCAGAGCACCATTTCTGGCTTTTTCTGTGTATGTGGTGCTAAGGAATGGAACCCAGGGCCTCATGGCATGCAAGGCAAGCACTCTACCATGGAGCCACCTTCCTAGCCCCTCAAAGTCTTACAAGGAACGGCTCCCCGACTTTTTGTTCAACCTGCATGAAGTACAAGGAATTGAACACTACCATTTTAGGCATACTCTCAGAACCATAATGAACCCAAAGATACAAAAACAAAACAAACAACTAAAAAAAAGAAACTATCTGTATATATCTACATACATATCTTTATAGGTAAGTAGAAATAATATTGGGATTCACTTTGAATATGCTCAGTACCTACAAATAAAGTTAATATAATTATGAGAGTGGAGAGGTCTAAGACAGTCTTATAAGAAAATGATAGTAGATGGGTGAGGCAGTTTACACTTATAATCCTAGTTACTTGAGGGAGTGCAGGGTAAAGCTAGGCATGATGGTGAGCACCATTTTTTTTAGCTATGGCCAGGAGCTTAATTAGGAAGATAACACAGTCTGGGCTGGGCCCAGGCAAACAGTGAGAGCCTCTGTCAAAAATAATCCAAGTAAAAAGGACCAGAAGCAGGGGTGCTGGCGGCTCACGCCTGTCATCCTAGCTACTCAGGAGGCTGAGATCTGAGAATAGTGGTTCAAAGCCAGCCCAGGCAGGGAAGTCCATGAGACTCATCTCCAATAAACCACCAGAAAACCAGAAGTGGTGCTGTTGTAGAGTGCTAGCCTTGAGCTGAAGAGCTGAGGGAAAGCACCCAGGCCCAGAGTTCAAGCCCTATGACTGACAAAAAAAAAAAAAAAAGGACTAGAAGCATAGTTCAAGTGGTAGAGGTATGAGGTCCTTAGTTCTAAATCCAGAACTACCACAGAAAATGATACTATGATCTCAGCAAAAACTTGGGAAAAGAATACGGGCAGCATGGGTATAGTGTAAGACCCTGCATCAGTAAACACAACTCAGCCCAGACAACAGCTGTTTATCTCCAGCTGGCATGGAGCAGGAGGCTTGAAGGTATGATCCCGCCATCACCACTTCCAGCCAAGAACGGGAAGTCTGAGCCACAAAGGTACAAACCTAGCTCTGTTGTTTCATTATCAAATAGAAAAGCCTTCTGTAGTTTGGAAAGGCTGGATGGAGAGGGGGAAGGAGAGTGATAGAGGGCTAAAACTAACGAATATACTGTAAACATGTAGAAATGAGACAAGTTCTTACTTGTGTAACTCATACAAGGGAACAAGAGGAAAAAGAAAAAAAAAAGAGGAAGGCTGATCAGCCAGGTTAAAGGGCAACATATAGTTAGGAGTACAGCATGCTTATCAGACTCAAAAAACATCAGCAATAAAACAGAACATGATCTATTAAAACCCCCAATACATTAGTCTAGGATAGATAATGGTAAACACAATGTCTTGTGTAATATACCACGATAAATACCGACTTCTGTAAACTCTTCTCATCGTTAAGTCATGTCCTACACAGCCTTGGGGACAATGCTAAAAGTACAGCACAACTCAGTGCAATTCCATCAAAATTACAGACACTTGGGGCTGGAAATGTGGCTTAGTGGTAGAGTGCTTGCCTAGCATGCATGAAGTCCTGGATTTGAGTCCTCAGTACCACATAGACAGAAAAGGCCGGAAGTGGTTCTGGGACTTAAGTGGTAGAGTGCTAGCCTTGAACAAAAGAAACTCAGGGACAGTACCTTGAGTTCAAGCCCCAGAACTGGCAAAAAAAAAAAAAAAAAAAAGAAAAGAAAGAAAAAGAAAAAAAGAAAGAAAGAAAGAAAAGAATACGGACACTTTTGGTCTGAAGACAAACACAGAGGCTCACCGGTGTGCCAGGAGGCTGGGTGTGCACAGGCGTCGGCTGCTGCTGGGATGACTGAGGGGTAGCTACAGACGGGGGCTGAACTGGGGTTTGAGGTTGTGGGGTCACCTGGGCCTGCACTGCTGCCTGGACTGTAGGGGTGCTCTGGGTTTGGGCAGCACTGGGCACTGAGCCAGGAGTTGGGGTGGGAGTCTGCCCAGAAGACGATACAGGAGGAGATGGCTGAGCAGGAGCTGCTGGCTGGGGAGGTGTCATCCCAGGTGGGGTCGGGTGCTGGAGAGCGGGCATGCCAGCAGCTGTGGAAGCAGGAGGTGGTGTCGGATGCAAGGGTGACTGCGTCACTGGTGGGCAAGGCAGCTGGCTGGTCTGGGGCCCCAGCATGTTCAGAGGATTAGGAAGAGCAGCACCAGGCACTTGACCCTAAAAGAAATGGAGTATATTAAAACTATCTCCCCAAACTAAACATGTGACAAGATACTTGAAGAATTTATTAAAATCAAATCACAGTTCCTCAATGAAATCTGCTCATTTCATGGGGATGTGCAAGTTATAAAACTTCACAAGCTAGCCGAGCACCAGTACCCCTATAATCCTAGCTATTCAGGAGGTTGAAATTTGAGAATCATGGTTTGGAGCCTGTCTGGGCAGATAAACCCTGAGATTATCTCCAATTAACAAGCATAAAGCTGGAAGTGGAAGTATGGCTCAAATGGCAGAACATCATTCCTTGCGTGAAAAAGCAAATGGACAATGTGAGGCTCCGAGTACAAACCCTAGTATTGGCAGGTGCATAGGTGCACATGCACACGCACACGCACACACACATTATATTTGCATGAAGTTCCCCCAGAGAGAATTCTAAACAAGTTAATAGTTACAGAACAAAGCAGGGAAAGACAAAGAAATGCTGATACATTTAGGTTAACAGGCCACACAAATGTTGTCCCTGGTCCCAACGTGAACGTACCTGTGACACTCCTGCTTGGGCCCCTGGCTGCCCCATATTTACACTGTTCACACTCATTGCCCCACTGGATGATGAGAACTGGCTCTGTGGCAGAAACTGGTTCTGAGTGGGTGGCTGGGCCATCATGTTGTTGGCATGCGCGCTCATCATGTTCGGAGGCTGAGGCATCCGAGAAGGAGAAATGGCCATCTATGAGACAACAAACATCAGAGAGCTGCAGCGCAGACGTGGCACGGTGGATGAAAAGAACAAGGAGAGACACAAGCTTTACATCCTAGCCTGGCTCCAGCCCTGGAGACTAGCCTTCACTTAGCTCCACAGCTCCTACACTCTTTCCTATACATTCTTAAACCATCTCTCAAATAAACCAACTTTGAAAGTCCTTTAAACAGTAATCAATAGCATGCTCTAAATGTTAAGTTCAAGCATGCCTTTTAATCAGTTCTCTGAAGTGTTTAGAAAACAGCCATGGGAGGGCAGGCTCAGTCAACAGACACAAAACTGCTGTCTGGCCTGAGGTCAGCTGCCTTCTCCACCTCAGATTTTCATCCTTCTTACTCTGGGCTTGTCATTCCATTTAAAAAAAAAAAAAAAAAAAAAGCACGGGCTGGGAAGGTGGCTCAGTGGTAGAGCGCTTGCCTTGCATGCATGAGGCCCTGGGTTCCATTCCCCAGTACCACATAAGCAAAAAGAAAAAAAAAAGCCGGAAGTGGCGCTGTGGCTCAAGTGGTAGAGCAGTAGCCTTGAGCTGAAGAGCTGAGGGACAGCGCCTAGGCTCAGAGTTCAGCAGGCCCCACGACCGAACCCCCCCCCCAAAAAAGCACCAACCAAATTATTCTTTATTATTGCAATAACAGAGATATCTGGGCCAGGACAACAGTGGCTCACACCTGTAATCCTAGCTACTCAGGAGGCTGAGATCTGAGGATCATAGTTCAAAGCCAGCCCAGGCAGGAATGTCCATGAGATTCTTATCTCCAATAAACCACCAGAAAACTGGAAGTGGTATTGTGGCCCAAGTGGTAGAGGGCTAGCCTTGAACTGAAGAGCTCAGGACAGTGTCCAGGTCCAGAGTTCAAGCCCCACAACCGTCCAAAAAAGAAATGAGGCTGGGTGCCAGTGGCTCACACCTGTAATCCTAGCTACTGAGGAGGCTGAGAGCTGAGGATCGCAGTTCAAGGCCAGCTCAGGTAGGAAAGTTCATGAGACTCTTTATCTCCAATTAACCACTGAAAAATGGAAGTGGCGCTGTGACTCAAAGTGGTACAGTGCTAACCTTGAGCAAAAAAGCTCAGAACAGAGCCCAGGCTCTGAGTTCAAGCTTCATGACTGACAAAAAACAAAAACAAACTCAAAAGAACAAGTAGCACAGAACTCTCAGATGCCCACGGACATTCTCTGTGCGGATAATGTTCCTGATAAGACAAAAGCTGAGAGGCAAAGCCTTACCCCTGGGACTGAGGCCATGCTGCTCATCTGGACAGGGTGGCTCATGGGGGAGGCAGCACGTGGACCCATCGGTGCTTGTGGCAACTGGACATTTCCCAAAGACATTGGGTTAAATGAATTCATCCCTATAAACAGTGACATTTCATTAGGAAAAACCACTACAGAAAACAATTACAACTCATTAAATGCTAAGATGGAGCACAGTCAAGTATATGACAATCAAGTGAGGGGAACCCACTCAATTGAAAAAACAAAACAAAACAGCTAAGTAACAGACTTTTCCCTACCCAGGGGAAATGGCATTCCCGTGACAGGGGTTGCCTAGGAGGGCTGGGAGTAAGGCAGGAAAAGACACTAGAGCAGGTCAGGGTGAAGCCAGGTGACATGTTCAAGAAACCAAAGACACAAAGCAAGCAAGGATACTGTGAAGCAAAAAGAGGTTCTTCTCATCTATGAAGACAGCTCAGAAGGCCAGACTCTCAGTGAACCCCATCCTCAACAACCACTGGAGCATCAGGCTCCCAAGCTTCACAGCTGTATTACATTTATTGCTAGAACCTCTGATTCAAAACACAATTGGAGTATTTAGAAAGCATCCAGGAGCCAAGGGTTCTCCTCCTCAGCCTCTGGCAGCTCATAGGAACATCACATCATTGACAGAGACTTCACCAGCTAGAATCATCTCCACCACAGTGACTAGTTAGTTCAACTCCTGGGGCTTGAACTCAGGATCTGAGCACTGTCCCTGAGCTTCTTTTCTCAAGGCTAGAGCTCTACCACTTGAGCCATACTGTCACTTCCGGCTTTTTTCTGAGTAGTTTATTGGAGATAAATAAGAGTCTTATAGATTTTCTTGTCAGGCTGGCTTCAAACTGCAATCCTCAGATTTCTGCCTCCTGAGTAGCTAGGACTACAAGCTAGATATGGCATTCTCAAAGAACCAAGGGCTAACAAGACCCAAGAAGACTTCCCAGGAAGCCTGTAAGCTTTCCCTTCTTGAGAGTTATGTGCAAGTACTAAGAAAAAGCACCTGAAGAAATCCACATTCACAAAGAACTCCACTTACTAGAGAGGCTGGTAAATGCTTACCTAGAAATTCAATCTTCCAATCACCTACACCTAACCAGCTGTCTTGTCACATTCCAAACCAGCAGCCTATTCCTATCTAGACCAAAGTTCATGTCATGCTTATACACAGCATTCAGCCACTATCTTATGGTCCAATTTGTCTGACTTCTTGGTTTCTTTCATCTCTCAAATCCAGTCCATCTAAACAAGACGCTGGTGACTTTATTCTATGTCTATTTCAGTATGCAGTACCACTACCACAACTTTCAACAACTTACCTTCCCTGCCAAACTCTTGCACTAAAACAAGAATCTATATAACATCATGACCTCACCTCTCATCCTAGACAAATGTCCTAACTGTTCAGGTCTCAATCTATCAAGAGTTCAAAGGCTTCCAAATGTCCTTTGGCCCTGAACTCCCAAACAAAAGAGACTCTAGAATCTCAAACCGAGAGGGAACCTATGAAACATGCTCAGATAGCTGCCATCTACCCAGCTGGTTTGGGTCTCTGCACACAGGCTCCTGAAATGACGCCCACCAGCCTGACTTCAAGCCCATGCATTATCTGGAACCATAGGCATTTCTTCCTCATCCCCACCACAGGTACCCCACAACCACAGGATTGGGACTCCCATGTTTTTCTCTGAGCATTCAGACATGCCCTGACTCATGTATAATGCTGCTTTTTGGAACTTTCTCCTGTAAGGTCTACCTGTTCATTAAAAAATTCTCAACCCTACTTCTGATCTTTTTGGAGAGCTATCCTAAATTCTCTAAATTTCCAAACAGAAAAGATTCATACTACCTAAGGACTGAATTCTTCTTAGCAAAAAGGAATGGAAGGAAGCCAGGTGCTGGTGGCTCACACCCATCATCCTCGCTACTCAGGAGGCTGAGAGCTGAGAATCGCAGTTCAAAGCCAGCCTGGGTAGGAATGTCTGTGAGACTCTTATCTCCAATAAACTACTCAGAAAAGGCCAGAAGTGGTACTGTGGTTCAAGTGGTAGAGTGCTACCTTGAGCACAGAGAGGCTTAGGGCTAGAGTACAAGTTCTGAGTTCAAGTCCCAGGACCAGAAAAAAAAAAAAAAAAAAAGGAATGGAATGAGTGTATCCCTCCACCCAAAAGGATATACACAAGGAAAAGGGGGGGGAAAAAAAAGAGGTTCTGGCTGTTGAAAGTTAAAACTAAACATTTTTACAACAAATAGTTAAAATACCTTGAGAAACCTGCATCCGATTTACTGGCAGGGGTAGAGGTCCATCTATAGTGGAAAATAAAAAACACAAATACTGGTTATTTAAAATAACCCTTGATTTTACAACAAGGAATTTCCTATGAAGGACTTCAAACTTCCAAGGGAACCTAGTCAATGAGTCCAAAAGCACTGTGTTCTGATGCCAACACATACTTTTAAGACCCTTCCCATGACAGAAACTCAATGCCCCTGCAGGCTACTACTACAAAAACAGTTTTCAAGTGCTGATTTCTGGAGAATATAATTCTGTACTCTAAGGCATGCATCCCAAACAATGAAGAAAAAAGCAAACAGGCTAAGGGCAGGTAGAAGGAAAGGTAGTCCTTACTTGGAGGTCTCACAGACTGAGCTGGTGGGATTACAGGAGGCTGAGCCCCGGGGGCTGGTAAAGCTGGCTGGTTTCCCAAGATGCCTTGCTTATGTAAACGCGACCTCCGTTTTTCTTCTAGCTCTTTTTGTATTTTATAGATTTTCTCTGCTAATAGATGATAATATTCATCCTAAAACACAATAACATTCAAAATCAGGCAATTAAAACTATTCAAAACAAGTGATCTGTTTAGTACGTCCTACTTAGCAACTTAGGGCCGCTTGCAGGTGATATCACCACTTGAGTCATACCCCTAGCTTTCCCCACCCACTGCTGCTGAGATTCAAACTCAGGGCCTGGCATATGCTAAGCTGGTGGTCTATCACTGAACTATATCTGATCTCATTTTTTTTTAAGTATTAGAATCAAAAGTAAGCATTTAGCATAAGGATAAGGATCTTTTTTTTCTTTTTTCCCTTAATTCCTAATGATGCCTGTGTACCTTTTTTTTGTCGGTCATGGGGCTTGAACTCTGGGCCTGAGCGCTGTCCTTGCGCTCTTCAGCTCAAGGTAAGCTCTCTACAGCTTGAGCCATAGCACCACTCCAGTTTTCTAGTGGTTTATTGGAGATAAGAGTCTCATGGACTTTCGTGCCCGGGCTGGCTTTGAACTGTGATACTTAGCTCTCAGCCTCCTGAATAGCTAGAATTACAGTTGTGAGCCACTGTCGCCCGTCGCCCGACACCCGCCCCCCTTTTTTTTGGTCAGTTGTGGGGATTGAATTCTGGGCTTGGGTGCTGTCCCTGCGCTCTTCAGCTCAAGGCAAGCGCTCTACCGCTTGAGCCACAGTGCCACTTCCAGTTTTTCTGATGGTTTATTGGAGTCTCATGGCCTTTCCTGCCGGGGATGGCTTTGAACCACCCTCCTCAGATCTCAGTCTCCTGAATAGCTAGGATTACAGGAGTGAGCCACCAGTGCCTGGCATGTGTACCCTTTAATTGTGACTTTATTGGGTCCTTTAGATCATGGAGGTTCCCCACTTCTGGACAAACCAGACAGAAGTAGTGTTTTCACTTTATGACACATTCAACCACTTCCTGGTGACCTACCCTGCTGTTGGCAGACTCATACATGTCTCCTTCTACTTTCTTAGCGTAGGCAACCAGGTTCTCCATGCGACGGTCCTTCAGAGCTGCGGGGTCAGGGGTTGGGAAGATGGCTTGGACACTGAAAGGATAACACACTCTATCAACCTACTTTCAAGGTGGTCACATGAGAACCAGCAAAAACCAGGATCAGCAAATGGACTAACTGTGGTAACTGATGAGCAAAACCCCAAATCTCTCAATGTTGCTATAAGTCAAAAGTCTTTTTTCTGTTAACAACGTGTATGGGTCATTTTGAAAATATGACTTTAAATGCTTACTTTTTAAAGTATTCTTTTTTGGGGGGAGGTGGAGGGGAGTCGGTCATGGGGCCTGAACTCTGGGCCTGGGCGCTGTCCCTCAGCCTTTTTTTTTTTTCCCCACAGCTGAGGACGGAACTCAGAGGCTTGAGCTCATCAGGCAGGCGCTCCTCCGCTGAGCTGTTCAGCTCAAGGCTAGCACTCTATACAAAGAACTAGATTGCCCAGGGTAAAGCTTCAATTGCTGCTGTTCTAAGAGCAAAACCAGGCCTGGGGAAACCCACTTCAACTTTGGAGGCCACATCAGTCATCCTTCCAATAGGGAAGGGCTGGAAACAGAAGGCTGTGAGTCAGGATTATTTGTCTTGACAGTTGCAGTGGTTTGCAACTTTGTGTATTAGAATTACTGAACATTTTTTTGGTCGGTCGTGGGGCTTGAACTCTGCGCCTGGGCGCTGTCCCTCAGCTTTTCAGCTCAAGGCTAGCGCTCTACCACTTGAGCCACAGTACCACTTTCGGCTTTTTCTGCTTATGTGGTGCTGAAGAATCAAACCCAGGGCCTCATGCATACAAGGCAAGCATTCTACCACTGAGCCACCTTCCCAGCTCTATTCATTTTTAAGAAGATCAAAATAAGGACAAAAACCTCTAAGAAATCTATTTGACTAACATCACCTTCAATTGAGGTAGCTTATTTTGAAAAGCTAACTTTCTGTGTATTAACTAACTGTATGATGCTATTTATACTCATTCCAATTCCCCCAATCTTTAGCAGTCTCTACAACTATAGTTCTGAATTACAGAATAAGATAAAGCTCTTGTTTGAACCAGTCCCAGAGTTCAGAAGTTCAACTGCAGCTTCAGCTCATGCCCTTCTGTTCTCTGATACCTGTACCCATCCATGGAGGACCAAGGCTAGGAAACCCAATTTTCCCAGGCTCTAGCAGTGGTGTTGGCTTTCTAACAACTACTGATCCTCTGTGGAACAAATCACAACCCTATGAAACTGAAAAGTTACATCAATACTTTGTCACAAAATCTGTGTATAGAGGCGGGTACATACAGTTTATGCACTAGATGGCTCCGCAGGTCCTGAGTGACATGTTCGTGCCAGCCTTTCCGAACACCAGTGCTGGAAGGAGGTGCTGCTGTAGGTACCGTGCTGAGGCTTCCAATGTTACCAGAGTTTGAACCATCATTCATCAGTGGGCTGAGGGGGACAAGAACAAGGACACTTCACCTAGCTAGTCAAGTGTCTCAAACACACTTAGATAAAGCTATCTTCAAATACATGTAACTTAAAAAGATTAAGCTAACAGGTGCAAAAATCCAACAAAATTCAAACTATGTTTATTCTGTTGTTTATTTACTTACGATACTGAGGTTTAAACTTAAGGTCTCACTTTTTTTTTTTTTTTTTTGGGGGGTCCGGTCATGGGGCCTGAACTCTGGGCCTGGGCACTGTCCCTCAGCAATTCAGCTCTAGGCTAGCACTCTACCACTTGAGCCACAGCGCCACTTCCGGCTTTTTGCTTATGTGGTGCTGAGGAATCGAACCCAGGGCCTCATGCATGCAAGGCAAGCGCTCTACCACTGAGCCATCTTCTCAGCCCTGGCCTCACACTCTTACTTGGCCTTTTTACTCAAGCCTAGCACTACTTGAATCATACCTGCACTTCCTGCTTTTTACTGGTTAACTGGAGATAAAACTCTCAATTTTTCTGCCCAGGCAGGCTTTGAACCTTGATCCTCAGATCTCAGCTTCTGAAGTAGCCAGTATTAACAGGCATGGGCCCACCAGCATCCAGCATGTTCCATATTTATAATTTTTGGAGGAGGAGGCTTAAAACTAGGACTCAAACTTGGTAGCTGAAGCTTTTGCTCACTGGATGGTGTTCTACCAGCTGAGGCATGCCTCCAACCCCTACATTTATAATTTTATGTTATTTCTGTCAGTTGTGGGTATAAACTCTGGGCCTGGGTGCTATCTCTCTGCTCTTCAGCTGAAGGCTAGCGCTTTACCACTTGAGCCACAGCACCACTTTCAGTTTTCTGGTGGTTAACTGGAGATAAGAGTCTCACAGACTTTCCTGCCCAGGCTGGCTTTGCACTGTGATCCTCAGATCTCAGCCTTCTGAGTAGCTAGGATGACAGGTGTGAGCCACTGGTGCTCAGCTATATTTATAATTTTAAAGGAGAAAAATGCTTTAAAGGAGAAAAATTCTTTCCTGAAACCCTTTACTGCCACACAGTGATAAAAAACCTAAACTAATGTGATCCTTGTCCATTTTCATGTACACTAATCCCTCAGACAAGAACTGACTGAAACCTTGATCTTACTTGGAAGCACCCAACGAAGTTGGAAGAGCTGGTTCTGAAATCAAGTTTGGTGGCTGCTGATCTGTTGTTATTCCCCCTGCTGGAATGTTCATTGGGTTGTTTCCTTCGAAGACAAAGAAAAAAATCAATCAATCCCTAGATTATAATATATACTTCAAAGTTCTTATAGTAGATAAACAAATCACCATATAAATAAACAATTCATATGAGGTATAGTAATAAAATATACAAAAAAGCATGATGGAATTTTGAGCTACATTTTCAGTAATCTTGGCCAACTTACTCAAATTCCATTGTTGACTCTTTCCTACTGTACTTTGGAACAAAAAATAAAGCATGCTCTGGAGGCTACTGGTATCTTAAGTGTACTCTATTGCTATAGAGTGAATTATAACAGCTCATTTGCAATGCCCAAATTTGGTTCTGTTACATTAATGTCAAACCTAGCCAACGAGGCTGACCTGTCACATACATCTGTGTTGGGTTTTATTCTTTTAATGTATCATAAAAGAAAGTCACACACAAAAAATGAAGAATAAAAATGTAGATGGCCACCAGAGTGGTGGTGGTGGTGGTGGTGGCTGCCCGGCCATGGGCAGGAGCATGCTGGTAGGTGGAGTGTACCTATATCTCGCAGAACCAGCGAGAGATAAAGATGCAGTCTTTCCCCAGCCACCTGAATAATCTAGAGTTTTGTCTGGACTCTTTGAACACACACTAAGATAGTGAAGAGCCAGGTAAAAAGCAGAGACTATGAAACAGATTAATGAGGAACTCAGTGATCTGGTCTGAGACCCTCTAGCACTATGTTCTACAGGTGCAGGTGGGGATGACATGATTCACTGCCGAGCCACAATTATGGGACCTAATGACAGCCCATATCAGGGTGGTGTATTCTCGCTCTCTCTTTTTTTGGTAAGTCATGGGGCTTAAATTCTGGGCTTGGGCGCTGTCCCTCAGCTCTTCAGCTCAAGGCGAGTGCTCTACCACTTGAGCCACAGTGCCACTTACGATTTTCTGGTGGCTTATTAGAGATAAGTGTCTCACAGAGGGGTGAGGGGGGTTGGGAAGGTGGCTCAGTGGTAGAGCGCTTGCCTTGCATGCCTGAGGCCCTGGGTTCCATTCCTCAGCACTACATAAGCAAAAAGAAAAAAGCTGGAAGTGGCGCTGTGGCTCAAGTGGTAGAGCGCTAGCTTTGAGCTGAAGAGCTGAGGGACAGCGCCCAGGCCCAGAGTTCAGGCCCCACGACCGGACCCCACTCCCCCCCCCCAAAAAAAAAAAAGAGTCACGGACTTTTCCTGCTCAGGCTGACTTTAAACCTCAATCCTCAGATCTCAGCCTCTTGAGTAGCCAGGATTACAGGTGTGAGCCACCGACACCCAGCTGGTATATTCTTTTTGACAATTCATTTTCCTAAAGACTACTCCTTCAAACCACCTAAGGTTATATTTACAACAGAATTTATCATCCAAATTTTAACAGTAATAACAGGCTTTGTCTTGATATTCTGAGGTCACAGTGGCCTCCTGCTTTAACTATTTCCAAAGTTCTTTTATTCATTTGTTCACTGCTATGTGATCCAAACCCAGATGACCCCCTAGTGCCAGATATTGCACAGATCTATAAAACAGACAGAGAACATCTCGGGAATAGACTCAGAAGTATGCCAGGTGACGATACCTTAAATTCAGAATAATCTACACTATAGCTGGAATAAACCTTAAATTACTGTTCCTTTTTTAATTTCCTATCTGGCTACTCAACTATCAGACCTCATGTTTTTTTTTTTTGGTTGGTTGTGGGGCTTGAACTCTGGGCCTGAGCCCTGTCCCTGAGCTCTTCAGCTCAAGGCTAATGTGCTATCACTGTGAGCTACTACTGCACCACTTCCAGTTTCTTGGTGGTTAGTTGGAGATAAGAGCCTCATGGACTTTCCTGCCCTGGCTGGCTTTGAACTGTGATCCTCAGATCTCAGCATCCTGAGTAGCTAGGATTACAGGCGTTAGCCACCAGCGCCCAGCATCTTTTTTTTTACTTTAATATTTTGTTTACCTCCCTCCATGCAGTCACATGTTCATCTGAGAAAATTTAATATCTTCCAGCTTTGGACAGCTTTTAGAGACTGCAAAGTAGTTACAAGAAAACAGTTGTCCAAGATTGAGTAATTTTTTAAAAAATTGAGCATGTGTATTATGTGGCTAAAATCTTCACTCTTAACTTGGTTATGAGACATTTCTCCCTGCTCTAACATGCTGAAGAAACCATCTGAGGGGGAAGGAGATGGATACTCAGTTGTCACATCAAAGAAGCAACATCCTAGCAGGATCTATTCTTCCTTAAGCCTTCCACTGTTAAGAGATTTGAGGTTACATAGTATACTTTATGATCACAACTTACACGTGGTGGGAGAATTGGTACTGAATTTAGAGCATCAGCAGAACAAAAAAATGTTATATATTTTATTTATTTATTTTTTTGGGTCCAGTCGTGGGGCCTGAACTCTGGGCCTGGGCGCTGTCCCTCAGCTCTTCAGCCCAAGGCTAGCGCTCTACCACTTGAGCCACAGTGCCACTTCTGGCTTTTTTCTTTTTGCTTATGTGGTGCTGAGGAATCAAACCCAGGGCCTCAGGCATGCAAGGCAAGCGCTCTACCACTGAGCCACTTTCCCAGCCCTGTTATATATTTTATGCATGTCAATAAAGAAATGACCTGTTCTTGTTCTACAGAGAATGGAAATTGGAAGCCAAACACCCTTCGTATTCCAAAATAGGGTCTCAAACACTTTGTAATTTTCATGTAAATTGTTAGGATGCTTGCAGCTATTAGTTAAGCTATCTTCCAATACACTGTGTAATATAGCACTGAATAAATGATACAAGATGTTAATGGATGAGTGATCAACTAATAGCTCTGCTAGTAATTCATTTTTCTTCAATAAAGTTGCATAGATCAAATTAGTTAACTGCCTGGATTAACCAGTATGGGACACAATGTTTTGTAAATTGAAAACTTTTTTGTTTGTTTTTTCCCACCAGTCCTGGGGCTTGAACTCAGGGCCTGGACACCGTCCCTGAGCTTCTCTGGCTCAAGACTAGTACTCTACCATTTGACCCACAGCACCATTTCCAGCTTTTATCTGTTTATGTGGTATTAAGGAATTGAACCCAGGGCTTCATGCATGCTAGGCAAGCACTCTAACCACTAAGCCACATTCCCATCCCTGGTAAGCTGTTTTTTGTGTAAACTGTTGGGATTTGCTTCACTGTTTGACATCCAAGGATGATGTAAAGTTCAAAGAGTGAATATTTTGCCATGTTCAGTTAAAGTGCACAGTCTGTTACAGGTTGACACCTTGTTTAACCTGTATTTATGCAAACTTAGTAAGCTACTTAAATAGTGTAGCATTAATAAACTGCACATGACACTGGCAGCCCTAGAGTTCATAAATGGACACGAGACCAGGAGTTCTGGAACATGTGTGTGGAACTTACTTTCCAGGTGCATCATCCCCTACCTAAAACTTCTCTTCATCATGTACACTTGATAGCTGGGGGGACAAAATGGGAGTAATACTGGGTCACAATTTACAAAGTACTGTTGGTGTGGGAGTTGTCATAAGGTTGTGTGGTATTAAGTATGAGCTATTAGGCATCCATGGAAATAGGTTTATGTAGCTATTTGCATTAATGAACGTTTAAATGCATCATTTCAGGTGACTTAACATGAATAAAAGTCAATGGTATTGTAAAAAAATTATACATATCTGTATGTATATATGGCTAGATTCTATAATCTTCATATTAAAGTAAAAAGAAGTTGTAAATTAACAGTATTGTCTCAAGTGATTCCATCAGCAGGGGAAGAGTCAGACAGAACTTGACTAGTCTTAGGGCTCCAACCCATTCTCTTGGCCAGTATTCAGACAAGTCATTAGGCAGTTGTTTTCCAAAAAACAATACATGCATAGTATTAATTTTAATTTCAATGTGTTTTGTTGGCAGAGCTGGGGTCAGACTTGGGGCCTCGTGCATGCTAGGCAAGAGCATTATTCGCCCTGACTTTACAGACAGTACTGCTCAACATGGTGTAAACCTGAGAAATATGTTAAAACAACATGTAAGAATGTAAGGAATTGTGGAGAAATGTGAGCAAGTGGTCTGAGGCTGGCAAATGATGAGCCAGTGTGACGAAAAAAAATGCCAATCTGTACAGAAGATGTGACATTAGGAGGTTTCTGATTATCTTGTTGCTAACAAGCTTGAGTGAGACCTGCTACTTGCAATGGTGCGTGGACCACAATCAAGACGTGCCTGGAACCAGCAGATACCTACCAATTCCTCATCAAATAAACAAGTCTACTTAGAAGTCCACCCAATTACGGTACAGCCTAATGCTACCTTGTGGTATTTTGCATTCTAAGCCACTGGATATCCTTTATGAAAACTACCTAGACAGCAGCAGTATAGCACGCAGCCAAACACTGCTTCCCTTGAAAATCCTGTTCTTTCTACAAGCTTGGGCATCTTCCTTGCATTGGGCACTTGAGCTTTTCCTTAGGTTGTTATTTCAATTATTGACTCTGAAGTAAAAACAAGAACTGAAAACAGCCTTGGGTTCCTGTAAGAGTTGTCATTCTTCCAATGCAAAGGGAATTCTTGGGTGCTCGTCCACCTACCCAGGGGGTTGAGAGTCCTCATCTGCTGGTGGGCTGGAGGCTGTGCTGGTTGCTGGCCAGGAACCTGAGGCTGCAGCTGCGTCTGGGGCTGGTTCATGTAGGGGAGTCCAAGAGCAGCATAGGCCCGCTGCATGGAGCTGGGGTCTATAGGATTTGGGTTACTTAAAGAAGTGGCATTCTGTTGCCCTGTCCCAACAGAACCAATTGTATTTTGAATTCCACTAGCTGGAGACCCCAGGATGGCTAGAATAACAAACAGACAGGCAAAAATGGTTAAATAAAAGGAAGCAGCTCGCAAGTGATTTTTAAAACTAATAAGCAAATAAAATCTTATAAAAGACCTTGCATGTACATCATAAAACATTCAAACAAGACCATTAAAGGCTAGACTGAAAGAATATTATGCATTTACTCTTTTTGGAAGCACAAAAAACTGTTAAAAAAAGCAACAGAGATCACTAACTAAAAACCAGTATGTATTATAACCTAGACTTCTAAGTAGCCAGTTCTAGGGAGCGGTACATGAACAACAAAGCGAAGTATTTAATTCTTTGGGGTCAGCAGCCCTCTCTGAGATGAAAGAAGGAGGAGCCTTCCTATAGTCTCCTACCCTGACCCTTCTTTCCTGCCCACCTACGTATGTAATTTTGGGATTAGCAGAGATGACATCTAGTAAACTAGCTTTTATTAATAAAGCTACAATGTAATCCCCTAAGTAATTTTTTCTTGAGACAGCATCTCAATATATAACCCACACTATCCTGGATGACTCGAGATCTTGATTACTGGGATTACAGACATGTACATCTAGTACAGTTAAATACTTCCTACTCGGCATCACAGCAGGCTGGGCACTAGTGGCTCATGCTTTTAATCATAGTTCGAAGCCAGCCTGGGCACAAAATTCTAAGGAACACTATCTAATGAACAAAAACGCTGAGCTGGAGGCATGGCCCAAGTGGGAGAATATCACCTGTGAGCAACAAAGGCAAGCAGGAGTGTGAGGCCTTGAGTTCATGCCACAGTACAAGAACAAAATTTTTTTAAAAAGGAAAAGAAAAAGAAAGACAAAAGGCCTGCAATACTTGACTGACTACAGGTCTGCTAAAACTTAAGAGCTGGAGCAAGGGCTGAAGATTCTCCCTGGGTTTTCACTTCTTCAGGTATCATCTCAGAATCGCTGCTGTTCAGAACCTAGATCTGTCTGTCTTCTTCATGGAGCCATCATCAGCTACCTCTACTGAAGCCCACAAGTGGATTGAAGAGTG
Organism: Dipodomys merriami; assembly: GCF_024711535.1. Lineage (NCBI taxonomy): Eukaryota > Metazoa > Chordata > Mammalia > Rodentia > Heteromyidae > Dipodomys > Dipodomys merriami. The sequence continues at coordinate 3,067,752 of NW_027202682.1, forward strand.
GCTGTCCCGCCCAGCTGGCCAACTCCAGGAGACTAAAGCAAAAAGCCATGGAGACATAAGGAAGTCCATTTCCTTTTTTTTTTTTTTTTTTCCTGCTTATGTGGTGTTGAGGAATCGAACCCAGGGCCTCATGCATGCAAGGCAAGCACTCTACCACTGAGCCACCTTCCCAGCCCCAGGAAGTCCATTTCAAATGGCTTTCAAATTACCGTCAGGTAACTAAAACTTTCTTGTCGAGTTATACACACACACACACACACACACACACACACACACACACACACACACACACACACACACACACACACACACACACACACACACACACACACACACACACACACACACACACACACACACACACACACACACACACACACACACACACACACACACACACACACACACACCCCACCCCCCCTCTAAGCACAGTAGCTTTCTGTCACACTCTGTGTATGCTGGTATATTAGGGCATGAACCCAGTGCCTGGAAACTGCCCTGAGCTTTTGAACTGAAAAGTAATGCTCTACCACTTGAACTACAGCTCCACTTCTGGCATTTTAGTAGTTTGCTGGAGATAAGAATCTCACACCAGGCACTAGTGGCTCCAGTATATAATCCTAGCCAATCTGGAGGCTGAGATCTAAAGGTCATGGTTGGGGCTGGGAAGGTGGCTCAGTGGTAGAGCTCTTGCCTTGGCTCGAGTGGTAGAGCGCCAGCCTTGAGCTGAAGAGCTGAGGGACAGCGCCCAGGCCCAGAGTTCAGGCCCCATGACTGGACCCCCCCCCCCCCGAAAATAAAATAAAATAAAGGTCATGGTTTGAAGCCAGCCCAGGTAGAAAAGTCCCCCTGACACTCTTATCTCCAATTACCCACTCAAAAACTGGAAGTGGAGCTGTGCCTCAGAGTGGTAAGAGCGCTAGCCTTGAGCAAAAGAGCTCAGGGACAGTGCCCAGGCCCTTAGTTCAAGCTCCATGACTGACCCTACCCCCACACCAAAAAACAAAAATAAAAATAAAAATAAATAAATAAAGGGTTCTCACGGACTTTCCTGTCCTATTTGGCTTTGATTCATGATGCTCAGATCTCAGCCTCCTGATGTTATTATGAAGGTGTTATACAGAGGGGTTTCCATTTTGTAAATCAGGTAATGAGTACATTTCTTTTTCGGACAATGTCACCCCTTTCTTCTCCTTTCCCCAGTTTACCTCTCCCATCCCATCCCACAAATTACATGGTTCATTTTTCACACAGTATATACTGAATAGCATGATTGCACTTGTTCATCCTTCTTCCCTCCCTTTCTGAGACCTCCCTCCACTGCTCCCTCCTAAAAAGAAAACAAAAACAAAAGCCAAATATCATCACTATCACCAAAACAAACCCATGTTTCCACTTCCTGGAATTTGTTTCGATAAATAGTATTTTAAATGTTCAGGAGTTACACCTTTGAGTTCTTCCACTAAGGGTATCTTCCTTTAGTCTGTGTGTAAATGCCTAAAGTCCTGTATAGGTTATCATGTCCAACTGTATTTTTAGATATGGTTATAACATATAATTTTTGACATGGGAAATACTATCACTAAGAGTCTTTCTTTAAAATTCAAGCCATCATGTGTAACAATAATGTTCTTACATTAAACTATCAATCCAACTATAATAAATTACTTGATTTTTTTAGAGCAACTCAATTAAACTGCAATGTGTAAAAATTTTTTTCAGTACTCATTCCATAGCTTTTCTGATAATGATATTCAGAACTCAAGCATATTAATGCTAATTAGATATAATTACATACACCAAATACCATATTTATTATAAACGAAAAGCAATTCCCAAGGTAAACCTTATAATATGTAGATAAGATAGTCTTGCATATTTTTAAAGTGTTTCATCTAATAGTTAATATTCCCTGAAACTTTAAACATATCCCATCATACTTCTGAAACCAATACATTTTTTTAAGGAGGTACTAAAGACACTTTTTAAAGAGTGCCGGGTACAGAATGCAGGGCCTCATACTTGCTAAGAACTACACTCCTGTTCCAGAATAATTTACTTTTCTATCACCTTGTGGTATAAAAAAAGAACACTATAATTGATAGTCATACTGATCAATTATGGCCAGGACTTTAAAAAAAAGGAAGAGAATGTGGCCTCCCTCTCTGAGTAATAGATGTGCTTTCCTGACTTTGTTCTATATTCTTTCATCACACTTCCCCAAGTGATACTGATTTAGTCAACACCTCTACCTTAGGATGAATGTCATTCTTAAGCCAAGGCCACTGACGGGGTAGCCAGTATCTCACTCTCAAGACACCTCACTGTCAACGCTGACTGACTATGTATACATTATTTTTATACCATCATAATGCTCAGAGCTTGGCATTTCTAACAATTCAGAAGTAAGGAAAATAAATTACAAACAGCAGATTGACATTGAAGCACAGCCTACTGTGAGATCCATATGATTGTTACAAGATGAAACAGCATGAACACCTAGAAGAGCACACGGGCTTACTGTGGGAGTCATGGTTATTGACAGGTGGGATACATAACATATTGTAAACTCTTGTAGAGATATAACAGTGAAACTCCCCTCCGTATAACTAATGTAAGCTGATTTTAAAAAAAATCAACAGGAATCCACATGAGACTCATTTGCCACATGGACCCAAGTCCAGGAGATTTGCAGCCATTGTGTGTAGTCCCCATCCCGCTCCGAACTGACTGAAAAAGTGCCTTGGGGCTAAACAAGAACAGAGCACTTAAGACAGCAATGTCTTACTATCTAAATCCCAAGAAAGAGTTCTCTAGTCACTAGTTCTTCAGCAGTTACTGAGGTAGATCTTCTTAGTCCTTTTACCATTCATGTACCTCTTTTCCTTTCTGTGGCTTACAGCTGATTAATGTGTCACCAGGCTACAGGATGTAATACCTCACTCTGAGGTGTCCTAATATGCCAGGTTTGGGTTCTCCTTGGTGTTGTACCTGAACCCAGATATTTGCTTGCCTTTTTGAGTTTTAGATTTCCTTTTTTTCTTTTGTACAAGTTCTGGGGGCTTAAGCTGTCTCTTAGCTTTTTGGTTCAAGGCTGATGCTCTACGAGTTGAGCTACACTATTACTTCTGGCTTTTTGGTGGCTAAATGGAGGTAAGAATCTCACAGACTTTCTTATCTGGGCTAGCTTTGATCTGTGGTCCTCAGTCTCCTGAGAAGCTAGGATCATAGGCATAAGCCACGGGTGCTTGGCTTACTTGCCTCTTTAAAGCAATCCAGTACCCTCTCTACCTCACCATTCCCACTCTATTGGAGGAAAAGCAGGAGACCATGGTTTATGAAATAAAAGGCCAAGTTTATTGTGTGTTCTTTCTAGGATTCACCTGCCATTCCTTGTTTCATTTTCTTTTCTCCTTTTGGTGGTACTTGAGTTGAAGTCAGGGCTTTCTACTTGTCATGTAGGAACGTGTTGTACTGCTTGAGCCAGGCCTCGTGGTGGGCCTGGAAACACAGTTCTCATCTCCACCTCCTGATAGCAAGGATTAGAAATGTGAACAAGCCTACCCAGCCTCACCTGCCATTCTTTATGCAGGGCAAGGCAATCCTTCCCTCATGAATATGAAGAGTGGTCTACTGAGAGTGTCTATATAGTACATGTTGCTAACAATCAATGAACCAGCAACATCGGTCTCTCATCATTCTCACTGAAAATGGACACAAATTGTAATTTCAAGGCTTTGTCGGGGCTGCAGGAGACATACTGCAGAGTGGACGAGGAGGCTAATCTACCCATTCCTTAGATTTCTTCAAACAAGAAGGCAAGATTACAGCAACATGTTAGAAGGGGACCACTGAACAGTTGTGAGGACTCACACTGTGCCCAAGCTCTAGTCTACACTGGAGATGACCCTGAAGCACTGATGTGTGTCCTTGAGGGATTCAGAGCTGGGAAACCTATGATCTCCTTTGGAGATTACCGCCACCTCTCTATAGAGCTTGGCCCTTGCAGGCATCCTGAGCAGACCATTTCAAATCTTAATGTGTACCCTAGAATTTGCTAAAAATGTAAATTATAATACAGAAGGACAGGTCCAAATGTCTACATTTCTAACAAACAACCTAGAATCACCTTTGTGGCCTGAATACTCCATTCTGAGTTAGCAAGAACCTCACCGGGTCTGGTTGAGGAACTTGGACACATGCCACACAGGTATCAGGACTGATGGCAAAAAAGTTCTAAGATTTCAACAACTGAGTATTTCTATAAAAGATGCTTAACTTAGGATCAGTCATCACAGAGCTTGTAGAAAACAGTTTGAAGAAAATTTAAAATGTCAACATAAGCCAAAAAGAAACCATTTTTGAGTTTTATTTTAGCAATAAAGGTGATTTGGAAGATTGTCTCAATAGTACTTTAACTTCAATTATAGGAGTTAAAAATAATATAGGATGTGTGCCAACCAATGAGTTGTACACGAGACAGTCATGCCAAAAAGCTGAGCTGTGTGCTGGCCCAGTGCCGAGTGCCAACAGCAGGTGCGGGTGGCCTTCAGCAGTACACTGTGGTCTTTAGAAGCTCACTCCAGCCTACCTCATTTGCACAGGTACCTCTGAGTCCAATCAGATCCGCTTCTCACAGACTATGTGTTATGCCAACATTGTTACTGCTGCCTAAAATGTTCTTCCATAGCTATTAGGTTTCAATTGAGCTCCATCCAGCCCTACCTTTCTCTATGAAGTAGTCCAGGCACATGTTTGTTCTCCTCCCAAGGATTGCCAAAAGCACTGACCTCATTAGATCCTTTCAGTGAGCCATCACCTCAGTGTCTTGTTAAGTTTCTGAGACAGGATCTCACCGTGGTATAAGCTAGGCACTAGGATCGCAGGGACATGCATCACATTTCACCACATTATTTGGATGCATATGTCATTTGCCTCTAGAATCTAACCTTAAGTTATAGAGGATCAGATCACATTTGTCTCTCAGTTCATAAACCAAAGTGCACACATTATAAGCACAATTTGGTTTAGGAGAAAAAAAAATTACAGAAAGACTATTGCTAAAAATGCCCTCACTTATTACTCCATACTCAGAAAAGTACAGGTCTAGAGTCAAATATCACACGCAAGGCTTAAATGTAATTTAAGAAGCACTTAAGCTAGGTGTTTGTGGCTCATATTAGTAATCCTAGCTACTCAGGATGCTGAGATTTGAGGATTGCAGTTAACAGTCCAGGCAGGAAAGTCCAATTAACTAGTTGATAACTGATAATTATCGTTAATTAAGTAGTGGAAAGAAAAGCTGGACTAGGAGCATGGCTCAAGTAGCAGAGTGCCAGCTGTGAATAGGAAAAGTCAAGTGGAACACAAGGACCTAGATCAATCAAGCCTCCAGTATCAGCATTAAAAAAGAGGGGGGAAAACAGTTGCAACATTTAAAAAGAGCTGTCGGACCTGTTGGCTCTTGTCATTAACTTTATATGCCCAGGAGGCTGAAATTCAAGGATCACAGTTTGAACCCAAACTGGGCAAAAAAGCTTGTGAAACTTTTATTTCCAAGTAACAAGCAAAAAGTTAGAGGTGAAGGTGTGGCAAAACAAACAAACAAAAAAACCCTTGAGCAAAAAAGCCAAGTAAGAGCACAAGCCCAGAGTTTAAGAATTGACATAAATAAATAAATAAATCTTCAATTTTTCTCATTAAAAAACTACCAAAACCTTTTGCAGAGTACATATGAGCCTCCGCTGTAACATTTGCTATCGAATCACCCTGGAAACACTTCACAATATGACTAGTAGAGAGACTGTGGTTTACCACTTGAGAGGGCATGCATCAAATCAGTTTTCCTAATACTCAGGCAGTTACAAAGATGTTAAGAAAAACAAACCACACACATTTCTTTCTTTTTAAAAACAAAACCACGTAAGTATTTCTTCTTCCCTTTTTTCTTTTTTTTTCTTCTGGTGCCCCTGAGCTTCAGTTTGCTCAAGGCTAACAATCTACCATGTGAGCTACAGTCCCACTTCCAGCATTTTTTGTAGTTTATTTGGAGATAAAAAGTCTCAGGAACCTTTCTTTCTGCCCAGGCTGGCTTCAAACTGCAATTCTCAGATCTCATTTTCCTGAGTAGCTAGGATTATAGGTGTGAGCAACTAGTGCCCAGCTTAGAGAAATATATTTTTAAAAGGAGAAATCACAGAAGTTTAGAACTTTCCTAGCAATATATACCAATCACAAAAGAACTCAAAATCTTCGTGCACTCAAATTAAAAAACTAACATCCTAGCTTATTATTTAAGAAATTAATATTGTACAAGTACAAACTTGACAATGAAATCACAATAAATTAAACCACCGCCATACATTTTTTAGAAGTTTTACAGTAATTTGGAGAAAAGTAGTCAGTATGCCACCAGAACTATTACCATCCCAAATAAACTGGCTCCAGAAGACTTAGTCTTCTAGAACTTTATTTATATAAAAGATGTCTGGGAAAATTTATGTACTAAAGTACAATTTTTGGTCAAAGAATAATATAACTGATTCAGGAAACTAAGTTTTAAAAGAAACTTACTGTGATGGGGGGAGTATGGCTCATATGGTAGAATGCCTGCCTTGCAAACACGAGGCTGTGAGTACTGCCAAAAAGAAACTTACTGGGACTCCTGTGTAGGGAGGAAGAGTAAAAGACCCCCGCGCCCTAGATTTCTCTCAATACAGACAAGGACAGCTCCCAGTGACAGCTTCAAGGGAGGGGAGCTGGACATGTAAGAGGAGACCGTGGAGCCAGCACCGGCTCCACTCCATGACCTTCTCAGATCAGGGTTCCCATCTCTCCCTGTGCCACTCACAGCCAGCCAGGAAAAAAAGCAGCATGTGTTCCCAAGGCTGCAGGTGGAGACCCTGAGGATGATGATGAAGAAGTACGAGGAATGTAAACTCAGAACACAACTGTGGAGGAGAAAAGCTGGCATAGATGAGATGGAGGAAGATGAGGAAGACCGTGCCATGAGCCCGAAGGGCTCCTCCTAGCTATCCAAACGAGGAACACTCCCAGAGACCACTGACATGATAGAAAACGGCCTTAAAAAGAAGAGATACTCAGTTTTCTTATTGCTTTGATGCCTACAAACGGTAAGGATTCATGGGGGCCTCCCAAATGAACAGACATTGGTGTAGAACCGATCATTCTAAGGGTTACACAGACGACTCAGAAGACAACAAAACAATGGGAATGAGCAGATGTGCCAGTCCTCGAGCAGAGACTCTCAACGGAAGTGGAACAGGTCTGGGAACTGCATCTCTGAGTAGGAGGAAGAAAGTTCATAAATGTCTCTCCATGTGGGAATCTTATACTGACCAACCTAACCGACAGAGCCTTCACTATTTGTTTGGAGGGATATCTAATGCAAAAGAAGTACTGTTTCACCTTCCCGTATCACTGCCACTGTAAGTGACACAGCATTCAACTCCTCATACTTGGTAACTGTGAGAAAAAAAACCCATCTTCATATCTGCTATTTGATGCACTGCACTCCAAGTGCATGCATACAAGGTAGGGCCAGGGAGGAGGGTAAATTAGAGCTCAACATGGATGTGGCCATCAGCTTCACTAACGGGTGGGTTATCTACAGGTTGAGCTTGGCTGTACCTGGATCTCTGCCTGCACTGCCTTACTACTGCCCTTTGCAGCTGGTAACCCCAAGCTTCTCTGCCCCCGTGCTCACTTACTTTGTTGGTTTCGCTTGTCACTGGCATTTTTCAAAGGGAGGCAAACAGGACAGTCATGTCGTGTGCAGTTCTTCCAATGAGAGATGATTTGTCGTGAAGATGCACAATGGGCAACTATGACCAGAAAAACAACGAGATGTTATTTTTCTATCCAAATCGTCACACTTTCAATTACACCTAAATTATAATGCCAGATTCCATAAGAAAATGGTAACAAGTGTAACCATAACACAATACAGGCATCTTCAACTTACAGATTGCTTTCCAAAAAGTTTGTAAGTTGACTGTCAAAAACTCCAAACAGAAAACTTCCCATAGAGGCAATGTTATGAATGATGGGTGATTAAGATTTAGCCCACAAACAAAATAAAACTATTCAACCTGAAATACAGAACTGAAAAGTAAAACAAATATAGTTCTGCAATGTCAGTATTTAAAATAAAAACATTGAGTTGTATTTAAAGATGAAAGCATCTAAATACTTCAGTTGAAGAAATGTGGATAGAGAAGCAAATGAGAAGTCTGTGGAAATTTGGAAGGAGACCCTTAAGTGTTTATGATAAAGTGCTGGAGAGGATAATCAAGGCTCCAGCTATTCCCAGTCTTCATCTTCGAAGTCTAACCTTACCTGTTCCAACCTACTCATGATCAGGATTACTCTTGGGACTCACAAGTGACACAATGGGAGAAAGACAAGGTAGAGTTTACCCCAAGGTTTAGGAAACAAGAAAGAAGAGAAGGCAAGAAGATAAAGATGACAGAAAAGGCACAGCTGTTCATGTGAACAGTTCACCTCATTCAGTGTAACTGAGGCGTCTGGGAAAAGGGGTAAAGGGAACACATGATGTGCCTTGGGATGAAACGGTGCACACAGTCTCCCATGTCACTGCCAGTCACCCAGGACAACTTGCTGTCATTGGAGTAGCCTCAAGATGTAGGGCAGAGAAGCAGAGCAGTGGGCAGCAGCAGGTCTGAGTCCATGAACAAGACAGATGCTAGGTTCAGAGAAGGGCATGTGCCTGTCTGTACATGTGCTAGTCACTGCCCCAAAGGAAATCACAATCTAGATATTTACAACCAGGAGTGTTCAAGAAGAGATAGTCTTCCATGACAGGAAAAGAACACAGGCCCTAGCCTTATTCAGAAGAAATCTAAGTTATTAGAAAACCAAACTGCCTTTCTCGTTAGCAGGTGAGCCTTCCACAGGCAACTGAGTGTCAGGTGGTGGGTGCAAGAGCAACATGTTCTAGGCCACACCAGAAAGGGGTCAGTACAGAAGGGTGCACAGCCTGTGACCACAACAAGAACAAAGGCACATTCTACCCTGACCATGGCCACTAGTTCAGAAAAGAGCACTTACCTTGGCAGGCTTTCCCAGCCTGACAATGTGTCATATGATTCAAAACATTTTTCATGGTTCGACAATGTGGGAGAGAGCAGGCCCGAACCTCTCCATTTGCTTGTTCTCGTCTCTGACATTTATGAGCATGAAGCAGTAGAACCAGCTGCTGCTGTATCAGTTTGCGTTTTTCAGGATCTGCAGTAGGACCTGTTGCAATTGCTTGTGTGGGTACAATTCCCACTGATGTTTGCATCTGTGACTAAAAAGAAAAAAAACAACAAAAAAACCTTAGTAAGCTTTTAAAACTTGAATTTACCAGAGCTCCTTCAGCTTAGTTTCTTCAGTGGTGCCTAGAACACATACACAGTAATTTCACTGTGGTCACTGCCTCTCCTAAGAGAGTACAACACTGTCCTCAACACATCCACCTAGTGCAATTTTAAGATTATCATGTCTTAAGAAAGGTCAAGCGCCAGGACTGGCAAAATAAATAAATAAATAAACAAGTAAGAGGGCTAGGAAGGTGGCTCAGTGGTAGAATGCCTGCCTAGCATGCATGAAGCCCTGGGTTCCATTCCTCAGTACTGCATACACAGACAAAGCCAGAAGTGGCTCTGTGGTTCAAGTGGTGGAGCGCTAGCCTTGAGCACAGAGAGGCTCAGGAACAGTGCCCAGGCCCCAAATTCAAGCCCCAGAACTGGCAAAAAAAAAAAAAAAAAAAAAAATCCTCCTCTGATAACAGCTAATACCTATCATATTCTGAATTGGTTTGTTTTTGTCTTTATGAGAACTCAGGACATGTACGTGTATGTGTAGAAAAGCCAGGTGACTTTGCTTAGAAGCACATTAGAAGCCTGAGTATAACTCTAAGTACAACCCAATTTCTAGCTGAAGTACGTCTGAGGTTTCACAGTTGACAAAAAAAAAAAAAAAAAGATTGCCCACCTATAAACCTGAGATTCTGAACTGGGCAGACTAGATGAGGCCCAGGAGAAACAAATTGCTGGGGTACATACTGAGATACACCACAGCATGAGCCCTGCAACTCACATGCCACCCTGAGAGGACTAGCACGCACGGCTCACCATTCGAATGCCATCAGTCACTGCCCATTGTGGCAGGACACAGAAGACAACCCCAGACAACCCTCTCCAGTCAGAACAGCCCTGTACCATCCATACTCTCTTCCCTTATAAAAACACTGATCAGCTGCTGATGGGGTTGGTCCAAAACATCAACTTCAGAATTCTGATACATGATCAAAACAAGTGATAACATTGCTCTCATAAGGCCTTTTAAATAAATAACACACCTGGTAAACCTCCTGCATTATAGCTTTAGGAGTGGTCAAGTTTTCAGCACAGTTAATTTTTCTTTAAAAAAAAAAAAAGCCCACATGAGCTGCGTATCTGAAATAATCTTGAAAGAGAACCTAGAGACGAAGCCTGTGTGATGGAGAAACGTTCTCAAAGACTCCCCACTTCCAAGCAGCAATCTGTTCCAGTGGCTCAGCAAGACGATGCCGCCGGTTACCAGGTTGTCTGTCTTTGGAAGGAACCGCCAATACACAGCCATTCCCTGCCACTCTCTTGACTTCTTTTTCCCTCTGGTAGCAGTGCTTCAACTGAGAGAACTCATACTTGGTTGGCTTGCTTGCTCACAGCTGGTACTCCACCACTTCAGCCATGTCTCCAGTATTTTGCTGGCTAATTTGAGAGGGAATCTCATGGATTTTTCTGCTCAGGCTGGCTTCAAACTGTGATCCTCCAGGTTTCAGCTTCCTGAGTAGTGTGTATTATGGGCACAAGGCACCAGCATGCAGCTTCTACTCTCCTAACTATGCATTCCTGCACACACACATCCCTCCTCAAAGATACCTATGTATCTCATATCTAATCTACACAAAGGCAATTCAATTTCTGCTTCCCTAAAAATCTGCTCCTCCTTCATCAATAAAAATAATTTTAAAATTCTTGCTCCCACATTAAGCTGTCCTAGAAACTGTATAGAGAACTCATATTTATTAAAGTACTCAACAGAGACAAGTAAATCAGCATACATACTATATATATGTCATTAAATCTAGGATTTGACTGAGAAGTGAGACGCTCATGAAAAAGTGCATCTGAGAATCATGAAAAATTATATGATGACAATTCTTTTTTAAAAGTATTTTTATTTAATGACTTTGTTGTTGTTGTTGTTTATATGGTACTGAGTAATCGAACTCAGGGCCTCATGCACGCTAAGCAAGTACTCCTAAGCCACTTTCCCAGCCCATATGACAATTCTAACAAACCTCAAAGTCTGTATAAAGTAAAAGAGGACAAATAAAATGGTCAAAGGTAAAGTGTAACAAGATACACCTGAAAATTTAAGAAAATGTATATTTGCTTTTGGATATATCCTCAGGAATAATTCTATTTCCAAAGAAGCTTAGCCCTCTCAGAGCCCCACCAGCATAACCTAGGAATAATGGCATCAATACTGGACGTGACCGTGGAGACATAATCCAAAGGTCTCCACACATGCCTCAGTGGAAGACAGTTCTTCCAAGGCTAACCTGCACGTTCTGACGTTCTGATATCCTCTTGGTCTTGGCACTCTAATTCCTCTGATCCCAAGGTTCCCTCTCCAGTGTTTTACTCTTCTGCTGTCCTCCTTGCCAGCTCCTCCTCTTCCTTTTTTCCCTACTCACCCTAGCTGGCTTGTCTGTCTAGTGTTCTGCCTAGAATTAATACCCCACAGCTCTCACTACACTGTCTCATAAGCTGCTGATTTCCAAATGGCCAATGCCTACTCATATACCCATTCACGTGTCTACCATGTCTCCTTGGGCATCCATAAGCATCTAAGCACTGTCCTAGAGTGCAGTCTATCATACCCTTTCCTTTGTTCCCTCCCCTAAGGCTTCTCTCTCCTCCACAGCTCAGTAAGGGTTTTTTTCATTAGATTATCCCCTCACCATACACATTTGCTTTGGTGAGCCACATCCAGGCCACTAGTGCGTCTCCATAATACTGCAGTGCACATTCCTTTCTCAATCCTCTCTCTACACATGAGCCAGAAGAACAAGCTTTGATGTAAAGACTGCAGCTCAAGGCTGGCAGAGTGGCTCAAATGATAGACTACCTGCCTAGCAAGTATTCAAACCCCAACACTGAAGACAAAAAAAAAAAAAAATCAGGCTCTGATGCTGGCAGAATTGTTTGAGTATAGAGTACATGCTTAGTAGTAAAAAGCCTTCGGTTCAACCCCTAATACTAGAGATAGCCAGCCAGCTAGCTTAATTTCTAGCAAGCCAATGGCCCTCTTTCCATCCAAGTTGCATACCTGCTTAAGATAATCCCTGCTTGGCCTCTGTCTTCTCTCAAGAGTCACATTCAAAGCCAAGAACTGGTGGCTTAGACCTGTAATCCTAGCCACTCAGGAGGCTGAGACCTGAGGATCACATTTTGAAGTCATCCAGGATAGAAAAGTTCGTAAGACTCATCTACAATTAGCTAGTAAAAAGCTGGAAGTGGAGTTGCAACTTTAGTGGTAGAGCTTTTTCCGCCTTGAGCAAAAAGTCAATTTAGAGTTAGAGGCCTGAGTTCAAGCGCCATTACTGTGATTTGTTTTCTTGGGGGGGGGGGGGGAGGGAGTCAGTGGTAGGCCTGAACTCTGGGCCTGGGCACTGTCCCTCACCTCTTCAGCTCAAGGCTAGTGCTCTACCACTTGAGCCACAGGGCCACTTCTGGTTTTCTGGTGGTTAACTAGAGACAAGAGTCTCATAGACATTCCTGTCTGGGCTGGCTTCGTACCATGATCCTCAGATCTTAGCCCCCTGAGTAGCTAGAGTTATGGGTATGAGCCACTGGCCTGGCTTATACAGACCTTCTTGAGCAGTTTTCTAATTATTCATCATTGCTGCACATCTCCAATTTCATAAAAAGGGACAAGCTCACCATTACTCACACCTACGTTCTAGGCTCTTCTCCAAATCCTGGGCACATGGAAGGGTCCCACAAGTATGACAAATTAATTAATTAAGTGGGCAACTGCAACCCTTCCCTTTTTCAATGCTACCTGACAATGTTAGACTCATACAGAAACCAGGTGGAGCTCATAGTCCATCGCCACACAGATTCAGTCTATGAAGAGCTAAACCTAGGTACCAGATAATTCAGCATCCGTCATGACTTGAATTGTTTGGTACCAAATCCAGTTGACTTCCAAAGATTACCCTCAGAAGCATGAAAGAAAATGTTAAGTCCAAGCCATTCTATATTCCTTGATCCATGAAATAGACCTAGTTTTTCAGTAGCTTCTTCTCATCATGCAAAAATCTGCAGATTTCAAGAGGCCAAATATAATAGAGAAAATTCAAGGAAGATCACAAAACACAATCAAGGAATTGCAAACAAGCTGTGTAAACACAGGCTAGGGGGACATTCCCAGCAGACTCAGGGCTGCTAAAGCATGACATCCAGATGTAATTAAAAAGCAATTTGCAGGAAAGATGTTACAAACCAGACCTCAATTTCCTCATCTCTGAAATGGGAGCTGTAATGATGGCTCTCAAGAGAATGCTACAGAAATACAGTACAATGCAGGATTTCGATGTGCTTTGGAAGAAGCCTGGCACCCTGGGAGTTGGTCAGTCTGGCCTCCAGTGGGTCACTGAAGTATGTTCTCAGACCACGCTGGCTCACAGACAACATTCACACACATACAAGCCCACCTACTCTGTGCCCTACAGAGCAAACAATGGATGCAAAAGACCCAGTTTTCCTTCTAAAAGCATTGTGGACTTCCCCCAAGCCCCAAGCAGAGCAGTGCAGCTCCTGTTGACAAGTACACTCTTCAGTTTTCCGTGATCCTAAGAAAACACAGAATACTAATTTGATTTCCCTGTGAGATTCCAGAAGACCAAAGGATGAGCCACTATTGATACTGCTTCCCTGAACTTTCTCTGGAGCAGTAGTTCCCATGAGGGGGTGGGGGAGAGAAGGGGAGAGACTATTATGTCCCAGGGGACATATGTCAAAATCTAAAAACATTTTGGATTGTAACAAGGATAGGAAGATGTTTCTGTCCAGTTTGGGCATATTATGCCCAGTAAGTTCAAGCCACTGGAACAGCACTCAAGACTGGCAAGAGGTACCTCGAACAGAGGAATTCTTTCACTCGGATGAGAATGTGAACCAAAGAGGCACTTAAAAGACAATAGGGGCATCATGATTCAAAGCCAGCCTGGGCAGGAAAGTCCATGAGACTCATCTCCAATTAACCACCAAAAAACCGGAAGTGGAGCTGTGGCTCAAGTGGTAGAGTACTTGACTTGAGCTGAAGAGCTCAGGGATGGTGCCCAGGCCAAGAGTTCAAGCCTCATGACAAGGGGGGAGGGTGTGTGTGTGAAAGGGGAGGGAAGGAGGGAGGGAGGGAGAGAGAGAAAGAGAGAGGGAGAGAGAGGGGGGAAGAAGGGAGAGAGAGAGAGAGAGAGAGAGAGAGAGAGAGACAGAGAGAGAGAGAGAGAGAGAGAGAGAGAGAGAGAGAGAGAGAGAGAGAGAGAGAGAGAGAGAGAGAGAGAAGGGCAGAAAACACTGAGAGATTCTCTGAGTATAAAGCATGGGACATCTTCAAAAAACTCAAATGCTGTCACCTAAAGCCTAAATGTACTCTTGGGTTGCTGAGCAGGCACAGGTAATAAATATTGTCCAGCTCTGGTGTCCACAACACTATCCTCTCAAGTGAGGACTGGAAAAGCAAGAAATACCAACCATGTAGGTACCAGGTCCTAATTCCCTGAAGGCCAACACCATTCCCAGAACCCAGGCCTGAGCTGTGAGGGAAAGGATAATCATGGCAACCAAAAGCTAGCAGAAAAGGGAATGGAGCCTGGGGTGTAGGGGGTCATCATTAGAAATAAACAACAGTAAAATCTTCAGTGGCTTTGATACTCCTGGAGGATGAGGGTAAAGACACCTTCTGATTCTATCCTATTAGAGAGAAAAAAAAAAAATTCATCTCTACTTCCCAACAGCTTCAGAACATTGGAGATTGTAAACATGCATCTCTTAGTTTTGATGTAGTAAGTGCAAAGGCCAGAGAAGATGTAGACAGAGGAAGCAGAATGAAGAACACAGAAGAATCCTCTGAACACTTCAAAATGAAAAGTTTTAAAACAACAAAAGGAAAACAAGACAAAAAAAATCCTGCTGGGTGCTGGTGGTTCACACCTGTAATCCTAACCACTCAGGAGGCTGAGCTCTGAGGATCACAGTTCAAAGTCAGTCATGGCAGGAAAGTCAGTGAGACTCTTTATCTCCAACGAACCACCAGAAAAAATGGAAGTGGTGCTGTGGTTCAAGTGGTAGAGGATAAGCCTTA
The DNA here is from genome assembly GCF_024711535.1 of Dipodomys merriami. Lineage (NCBI taxonomy): Eukaryota > Metazoa > Chordata > Mammalia > Rodentia > Heteromyidae > Dipodomys > Dipodomys merriami. The sequence continues at coordinate 3,083,196 of NW_027202682.1, forward strand.
AGCTGAAGAGCTGAGGGACAGCATCCAGGCCTAGAGTTCAAGTCCCATGACCGACTTCTTAAATTACTACTGCAGAAGTATGTGCATGGCAAACAAAGTCTAGCTGCTAGCAACAGCACAGGGAAAAGGAGTAGATTTTTAGAGACTGACCAATCACCACATGCACATCATACATTCAGTAGATGGGGTTGTAGTGAGGATGGACAGAAAAGGCAATAACCCTCAATATTCTAAATTAACAGAGTTCTACTTCGTGGCATAAAAGATCCTTTGTCACATTAACATCTCAGATGGGTCCACAGACTTCTTGTTTCACAGGTCAGAACTCTTAGTGAGAGAATGAAGGCATAATCATCTCTCAACTCTGATGACACTCGTCTCATCAGCTCAACACAGTCCTTGCAAGACAAAGGTCTTTCTTTTGACTGTAACGTTGACAGCTTCAACACACTAACAGTAAGGATAAGAAAAGTCAGCACCACTGGTTTTAAAGGTGTGGAAAGATGAAACAACTCATCCATTCTCTCCTTCAAGGAGAGTTAAGTTAGCCTTCTGTTGTAAAGCTTATTTAGAGAGGTGCTGGTAAGAAATATGGATTATCTTCCTATCACCCAATGACATACTTTCAGTCAAGAATGTCACTGAAGCCGGGCGCTGGTGGCTCACGCCTGTAATCCTAGCTACTCAGGAGGCTGAGATCTGAGGATCGCGGTTCAAAGCCAGCCCGGGCAAGAGAGACCGTGAGACTCCTATCTCCAATAAACCACCAGAAAACCGGAAGTGGCGCTGTAGCTCAAGTGGTAGAGCGCTCGCCTTGAGCTGAAGAGCTGAGGGACAGCGCCCAGGCCCAGAGTTCAGGCCCCATGACCGCCAAAAAAAAAAAAAAAAAAAAAAAAAGAATGTCACTGAAAGCACAATTAAAGCGGTGTGTCAAAGCCCCCACCAGGAGCTTCAGCACTGAGAGCCAAGGATAACTTACCATATTTGGCACATTGGTGACTGAAGTATTCTTGATATCTGTAGGGAAGGCAGGCAAACTATTAACCAGGCTTTGTTTGCTGGGTAACTGAGGGTTCACTCCAGTGGCTCCCATTTGCTGCCCTCCAGTTTGACTAAAGGGTTGTCCAAATGGACTTGTGTTACCAGTCATTCCCATCTGAAAGAAAAACAGCAAAGATTAGCTGACATGACACCATCTTATTACATAAAAGGGCCTCAGAAATGCTCACATGATCCACTGACATAAAACAATGATGTTTTGTGGACCCATCTTCAGTGATAAAGCTTACAAGCAGTTCACAGTCAGAACTGTGAGAAGGCAAGGTGGGCAGCAGGCTAGTAACTGTTCTACATGCTAGACGCCATCCCAGAAGCCGCAGCCACGTTCCCTGCCCCAGGCCCTCATACCCAAAAAGGTCCTTCCAGAAACACTGACCACGGGGAACTCCTTCAACTTAATCCTCAATAACTGCAGAAATGCTTTGTTTCTTTCAAGTTCTCCATCAGATCTGAACAAGTTTCCATTAGTTCCAAACATACAGTAAGAATACTGGCATTGAATAACTTTTCTCTCTGGGATTTGCTTTGAATAGCTTAGCAAGGCAGGTAGTTGTGGTGAGAGGTGAAATGAAGGGGGACTGTTAGCATGCTGGTAATTACCAACCACACAACAGTTAAGTATTCAGTGAATGTACAACCTTTAATATTACACATACCATATTAATATTACACTATTAGAATATTAGAAATTCCCTTTAATAAAGCTTGTCTTTATTAAAGTGGAGGACTGGGATAGTGGTTCATGCCTGTAATCTTAGCTATACAGGAGGCTGAGATTTGAGATCACAGTTCAAAGCCAGCCCAGGCAGGAAAGTCTATGAGACTCTTATCTCCAATTAGCCACCAAAGAGCCAGAATTGGAGATGTGGCTCAAGTGATAGAGCACTAACTTACGCAGAAAAGCTCAGAGTGAGTGCCTAGGCCCTGAGTTCAAGGCCCAGGACACACACACACACAGACACATCCCCCCTCCCCCAAATTAAAGTGAAATAAAATATACGGTAAAGAGAAATTTCGGAAAGCGAAACCCTAGGCTCTACCTCCACAAGGGCAGCCACAGAGCCCTCCCAGTTTCCTTAGATCCTCTCAGTTACAACCTCAAGTACATGTGTGAGAATCCCTAATACGATGTCCTGATGTTTATCTGTCTCCTTTGGGGAGGAAAAAAGAGAAACTAAAGGTCTGAGTGCCTACCTGTATTTTTCCCCCCAAAGTTGAAATACTCAACTGGTTGCCTTTACATTTCTGGGATCTTGTTCAATTTGATGTTTATCTGGAAGAAGAACTCTGGCTAGGGAAAACCTCCAGAGCTGAGTTTCCATTCCAGGTATCACCATGGACCAAGAATACAGCTCAGTGTGAGAATGTTTACCTAGCTTGCATAAGGCCCTGGGTTCAATTTCCAGCACTGCATGTATGTGCATGCACACACCAAGTTCTACATAAGTAAGCAGGACCTCCGTTAGCAACTGCCACACCAGGGTGCCTACTCTGAGTAACTTACATCCTTGCCATAGACTCAATCATCTCTTCTGAAAGGTGAATGTATTCAGTGAGATAGATCAAATGATTCTGTCAGCTCTAAAAGTCTAGGCTGTAAAGAAATCAATGTGTAATGAACTAAACTCCATTTCTGCTGAAATGCCAGTATAAAAACAAAACTAAAGTAGCATGATCAGAAAGGTCTTCCCCGCTGCATTCTCATACACGTGGCATCTTCACAGATAAGGCCTTCCACTTTTCTAAAAGTAAGCCCATTCTAGCCATCACTATTACCCTATGTGCTCTGCATGAGCTTAAACTGACCACAAGCCTTCATTAAACCCATGAATGAGATTCAATTTTTGTGGTTAGGAGATTTTTAATCAAGGCAAAAGGTAACTGAGTAAATATGATTGCATTTCTGATTCCCAACTTAGTTCCTTGAATTGTAATTTAAAAACCAACAACTCAAAAGGGGTTAGGATATAGCTCAAATGGTAGAGTACCTGCTTAAAAAGTACAGGATCCAGGGCTGGGAATATGGCTTAGTGGTAGAGTGCTTGCCTAGCATGCATGAAATCCTGAGTTTGATTCCTCAGTACCACATACACAGAAAAAACCATAAGTGGTGCTGCGGCTCAAGTGGTAGAGTGCTAGCCTTAAGCACAAGAAGCTCAGGGACAGTGCCCAGGCCCTGACTTCAAGCCCCAGAATGACCACCCCCTCCCCTCCAAAAAAGAGCCAGGTACCTGTGGCTCAAACCTATTATCCCACCTACTCAGAAGACAGAGATCAGGATCATTGTTTGAGTCTAGGCCAGGCAAAAAGGTCCCAAGACCCCATCTCAAATACCAGCTGAGGGCTGGGAAGGTGGCTCAGTGGTAGAGCGCTTGCCTTGCATGCTCGAGGCCCTGGGTTCGATTCCTCAGCACCACATAAGCAAAAAGAAAAAAGCCGGAAGTGGCGCTGTGGCTCAAGTGGTAGAGCGCTAGCCTTGAGCTGAAGAGCTGAGGGACAGTGCCCAGGCCCAGAGTTCAGGACCCACGACCGGACCCAAAAAAAAAAAAAAAAAAAATACCAGCTGAGTATGGGAGCATATATCTGTCACCCCAGATGCTTAGAAATATACATAGGAGGACTGTAGCATAAACATGAAACACAATCTCAAAAGTAACTAAAGCAAAATGGGAAGCTGGGGATGTGGCTAGTTAAAATGAGGCCAAAGAGGCCCACACAGGCCATCAAAGGACCACCATCACCCATATCCAGGGAGGCCAAACTGTCTCTGGGAGACTGGGTAGAACTCACGGGCCACACTCTAGCCCTCAGCTATAGTTTTTATGTTAAGCTATTTGTTTCCATAATTTACCTTTCTCCCCACCCCCACCCCCCAGGTCCCAGTACTAGGACTCAGCTTGGGTGATGTCCCTGAGATCTGTTTGCTCAAAGCTAGTGCTCTACCACTTAAGCCACAGTGGTACTTCCTGCTTAATTAGACATAAGAGTTTCACGGACTTTACTGCCTGGGTTGGCTTTGAACCACAGTCCTCAGATCTCAGCATCCTGAGTAGCTAGGATTACAGGTGTGAGCCCTAGTTCTCCACTATTAGTTTACATTTCTGAGCGCTAATTCTTTATTCTCCATGGATCAAATTCAGCACCTGCAGTCTGTAAGTCTATGTGAATACACATATTTTATAGCACCATGCTCAAAATGAAACAGTGAAATCAAGATTTCTATAATGCATAAAAACCTACTTTGGGGGCTGGGAAGGTGGCTCAGTGGTAGAGTGATTTGCCTAGCATGCATGAAGACCTGGGTTTGATTCTTCAGCACCACATACACAGAAAAAGACAGAAGTGGTGTTGTGGATCAAGTGGTAGAATGCTAACCTTGAGCAAAAGCAGCTCAGGGACAGTAACTAGGCCCTGAGTTCAAGCCCCAGAACTGGCAAAAACAAAAAACAAAAAACAAAAAAACCCCAACAAACCTACTTAGTTCTTTCAATTTCCCACGTTTCTTGATAGTAATCTAGTAAATGTGGATATCAGGATTTTTGAAGGATGCTAGAAAATGAACCTCCAAGTAATCTTCTCAGTAAAATTCTAAAAGCAGAACAGATATGAAATAGGAACTGTTTAGTGATGATCAAATTTATTTAGGAGCAAATTAAAATCTATGGAATTGCTGATAATCTACCTCATTCACTAACAGTCCATATGTTAAAATGTGCTCTTATTCTGTCCTTATTAGCTACTCTTTTAAGCATTTAAGTCAAGTTCAATCTCAGAAAATAGAAGTTACTACATCAAAAACCAAAAAAGAGCTAGGTGCTGGTGGCTCTCACCTGTAATCCCAGCTACTCAGGAGGCTGAGATCTGGGGGATCACATTCAAAGCCAGGCAAGCAGAAAAGGTTGAGACTCCATCTCCAATGAACCAGCAAAATGGCAGAATGGAGACATGGCTATATTGGCAGGGCGCCAACCATGAGCAACAAAACCCAGCAAGAGTAGAAATCTCTGCATACAAGCCCCAGTACTATGCAACACACAGTATAAAGGAGAATCAAAAAAGGAGACACATGGGCTGGGAAAGTGGCTCAGTGGTAGAGTGTTTGCCTTGCATGCATGAGGCCCTGGGTTCTATTTCTCAGCACCACATAAGCAGAAAAAAAAAAAAGCCGGAAGTGGTGCTGTGGCTCAAGTGTTAGAATGCTAGCCTTGAGCTGAAGAGCTGAGGGACAGCCCCCAGACCCAGAGTTCAGGCCCCACGACTGAAAAAAAGGAGACTCAGCGAGCACTGGTGGCTCACACCTGTAATCCTAGCTACTTTGGAGGCTGAGAACTGAGGATCACAGTTCAAAGCCAGCCCCAGTGGCTCACGCCATTAAGCCTAGTTATTAAGGAGGCTGAGATCTGAAGATCTCGGTTCAAAGCCAGCCCGGGCAGGAAAGTCCATGAGCCTCTTATCTCCAATTAACCACCAGAAAATCAGAAGTGCATTGTGGCTTAAGTGGTAGAGTGCTAGTCTTGAACAGAAGAGCTGAGAGACAGTGCCTAGGTGCAGAGTTCAAGTACCATGACTGACAAGATGGGCGGGGGAGGGGGAGAACTCTCCCCAAATTAAATGCATTAAATAATGCCTTAAAGTTCTACTAGGTTTTCCTATGAAAAAGCATTGTAATCAAGTTTGTCAATCAGTCTTTCAAGAACCTTCCTCCCAAATGTACGCATTATCCTGCCCATGTAATTGTAACTCCTCTGTACAGTATGTTCACAAATAAAATAAAATTAAGTTAAAAAAAAAAAAAAGAACCTTCCTCCCTCTTTTGTCCTCTCCCTTTCTGTGTCTGCTGTGTCTCTCTTCATTGGGAGAATGAAGAAAGTTCCTATGATTAAAGAAGGAACACAGTAGATAAGGACACACTACATAAGGAGAGAAATTCAAGCTCTAGACTTGAGTCTAGCCACCCTCAGGGACAGAGGTTCAGTATCGCTCTTAGGAAGGCCTAAGTATTAACCTTGTAGGCTGAGGGAGGTCCATACCAGCACCCCTGATAGGAAGTACCTGCCACAAACTCTGGTGGTTTGCTCAGCCGTCAGTTAAAGCCACTCGGGCCCTGAGCTGTCTGGCACATGGACGACAGCCACCAAAAGAGCGGAAGAGTATGGTGCTTCTATTTTGACAGCCACCGTTACCGATAATGAAAAGTACAAGGCACTCCACAACCCACAGCACTGTCTGCCAGAGCATATTTCTATGACATATCCAGAATCTATGCTGGAAACAAAACCAGGAAAAAGATCTTGCCTTTTGTCAACATTCATCTACTCTGGGGGCTGGGAAGGTGGTTCAGTGGTAGAGCGCTTGCCTTGCATGCCTGAGGCCCTGGGTTCTATTCCTCAGCACCACATAAGCCAAAAAAAAAAAAAAAAAAAAATTCGTCTACTCTGTATCCTCAGCACAGAGCAGGAGTTTAGTATTAAGAAGGAACTAAATAAATGAGTACTCCAAGAAATCACCACCCTACACAGACCTTAGAAACAAGAGTCACCCATATACTAGCCCTGAGGTAAAAGACCATCAAAGAATGTAGTGACAAGTCACCGAGGCCAAGAGAAAATGCTACAGAGGGCCAGTGGCCTGCAGGGCACCAGGGGAAACAGCACCTTTCTATCTGTTAAACTTCCAAGTATCTGGGGCTGGGAAGGTGGCTCAGTGGTAGAGCGCTTGCCTTACATGCATGAGGCCCTGGGTTCAATTCCTCAGCACCACATAAGCAAAAAGAAAAAAGCGGGAAGTGGCGCTGTGGCTCAAGTGGTAGAGCCCTAGCCTTGAGCTGAAGAGCTGAGGGACAGCGCCCAGGCCCAGAGTTCAGGCCCCATGACTGGACCCCCCCCCAAAAAAAAAAAAAAGAAAAAAGAAAAAACTTCCAAGTATCTAAGTTACTATGCAGAATATACAGGCAGTCCAAATGTCCATGCAGAAAGGCTGAGCAGAACAAGATTATATTATCTTAGAGTTGATTTTTTTCCTTTTCTTTCTTTACTTTTTTGGTGCTAGACCTAGGGCTTGAACAAGGCCTATGTATTGTACCTGAGCTTTTGTGCTTAAGGCTTAGTGCTCTACCGCTTGTGCCACAGCTCCACTTCTGGCTTTTTGGTGGCTGACTGGAAATAAGAGTCTCATGGACTTTCCTGCCCATGCTGGCTTTGAACCTCAGATTTCAGCTTCCTGATTACCTAAGATCACAGGCGAGAGCCACTGGCACCTGGCTTTAGAGACAGTTTCACTTTTGATTATAGCATAGATAGAAGTGCAGCTTGACTCTGAGCCTTTGGCTTTAGTGCAAGGCCTCAACCATGTCCTAACCTAAAGCCTCTCAACTAGGCTTTGAAAAATTCTGGTTCAAATGGACCGCCATGATGACTCTCATTCACTAGCAATGAGCCACATATTCTTGCATGTCAGTAAGATGCAGGCTAAGAAGTGAGGCCCCACAGGGGCAGACAGGATGCCAATGGGGCAAAACGCTGAGCAGGATTGCCTGGGTAGTTAGTAGGGACAGGAGAGGTTGACGCTGACACCTGTGGAAAATGCTGTATGATAGACATTTTTGAGGGGAAAACGCATTATCTGATTGTCAAAGAAAGTCCAAAGGGGGACCTAAGACTTGTAAAGATAAAGAACACCTTCCACTGGGGAAGGAAATGCTGTTGGGGAAGAATACGCTTGTCTCTGAACCCACTCAACCTCACAACAACAACAAAAAGACCTTGTACAGTCTGCTTTCAGAGATTCCAATAACAAGTGAAAACTACAACACAAATGGATTCCTCTGATTTTCATTTCCAGATGACTACTTAAAATGAGTATTTATGGGAAGGATTGGACCCAGCCAACACTCAATGGAACATACCACGAGACCAGCAGGAGGAAGAGGAAGACAAGTAGATGTATATGCTGCCACCTAGGAGTAGGAGGGTCTTAGAAAATGCTTCCAATAGCAGCAAACACTGAGTGTGATGTGGTTTTGATGAGCCCACTAAGAGCATAATTTTTTCAAAAGCTGACTTCTTCCGTTTTTTTCACACTCTGACGTAACTCTTAAAACCACATATACAGGGCTGGGAAGGTGGCTCAGTGGTAGAGCGCTTGCCTTGCATGCTCGAGGCCCTGGGTTCGATTCCTCAGCACCACATAAGCAAAAAGAAAAAAGCCGGAAGTGGCGCTGTGGCTCATAGTGGTAGAGCGCTAGCCTTGAGCTGAAGAGCTGAGGGACAGCGCCCAGGCCCAGAGTTCAGGCCCCACGACCGGACCCAAAAAAAAAAAAAAAAAAAACCACATATACAGAAGCCGGGCGCTGGTGGCTCACACCTGTAATCCTAGCTACTCAGGAGGCTGAGATCTGAGGATCGCAGTTCAAAGCCAGCCCGGGCAGGAGAGACCGTGAGACTCCTATCTCCAATAAACCACCAGAAAACTGGAAGTGGCGCTGTGGCTCAAGTGGTAGAGCACTAGCCTTGAGCTGAAGGGCTGAAGGACAGCGCCCAGGCCCAGAGTTCAAGCCCCAGGACTGACCAAAAAAAAAAAAAAAACCACATATACATCTGAGTGTTCAGAAGAAACAGGGTCAGAAAACATACAGAAAAGAAAATCTTCAACAATCATCTTGGTACTTAGGCTTGGCACACGTGCAAGTCCAGAGTATTAGTTAAAGCTTATCATTTCATGGAGGAGGAAACAATCACCCAGAATCCTCAGGCAAGTAACAGATCAGCTAGGAACTCATTCTAAGCTGGGTTCTAGTGGCCCTAGCATATAATCCTAGCTACTCAAGAGGCTGAGACTTGGAGGAGTGCAGTGTGAAGCCAGCCAAGACAGACACATCTTGGAGATTCTTATCTGTAATTAAACAGCAAAAGCAGAACTGGAAGTTTGGCTCAAGTGTTAGGAGTAGCAGTCTGAGTGAAAAAGCCAAGTCCCATTATTAAAAACAAAAACAAAAAACAAAGCAAAGTAAAACAAAACAAAAACTATCCAACTCCAGGAAAAGGAAAAGGCACGCCTATAAACAGATATAGAAGGATGACAGACTGGTACAAGGCCAAAAACACAAAGCCTTACCTGAAACATTCTGGAGCAGTAAGGGCTGGAGGACATGGTTCAAGTGTTGGAGCGCTTGCCTAGCCAGGATGAGGCCCTGAGCTCAGAACCCCAGTAACCCTCCTCCCACACACACCTGTCTTTGAAGCGCTATATAACAGGTACAGGGAACGTTCCCTGAACAAGACTCATTACCTCCTTGTTGAGCCTTCAAGCATACTTGATTCAAATAAGTACCACTGGACAGATACATGCTCTGTGCACAAAAGTAGCCAGTCCACCTAGTGCGTGACTTTGGAAAAACAAAACAAAACAAAAAGTCCTACTAGAGAGGCAGTACAACTTCGTGGCCAGGTGTGGGTATATATTTAACTCATAATGGTGGCTCTGTTACTTGCTAGCTGTATGATCTTGAAAAAATTTATACCTCTCTGTCTTGATCTTACCATCTATAAAATGGGAATAATAGCTTCTCCTCTTAGAGCTGTATGAGAACCAGCCAAACTCACATACACGAAGCATCATGAAGAGCAGGCACGTAAGACCATGCTATGAGTGTCCTCTACTTCATTATTACAATTATTCTCAGGCTTTACACTGTTTTCTTCCTAAGTATGCTTGGGCAACAATGAGGTGGAGCGGCTAACAGACACAGGCTGGCAGCAAGAGGACAACAGAACCACTGCCTGGGATATGAGGCCGATTCAAAGACATAAAGAACCCTGACAGAGATCAGCTCAGGGTCTGGTCTGTTACTTGTAAAAATTCTCTGAATAGACAATAATTTTAAAACTGTCAGATAATCACAAACATTCCAGTTTTCATCCGAATTTGTTTTTATCTTTAAAAACAAATAAGCTCAGACAGGTATGTAAGAGTCTTAGAGGGGAGAGGGCTAAGAGGTAAAAACGGAGACAAACATATGGTCATTAAATACAGCCTATATACATGGAAAAAATAGAAGAATAAAACTTGTTGAAATTGTTTTAAGAAAGGGAAGTAGGAGAGTGGAGAGTGACAGGAGGAGTAAGGTTGGTCAGGATGATACTTGATGATGCACACAGACCTGTGTGGAAATGTCACAAGGAAGCCCCTTTTGTACAACTCATATATGCTAATGAAAGAGAAGCTCAGAATGTTCATTTCAGATTTACAGTGCATCGTAAGCACTTGGGAGCGGTGGTTCACACCTGAGAGTCCAATACTGGGAATGTGAGGTGGAAAGAGAACAGGTTTAAGGCCAACCTAGGTTTCACAGTGACATCCTGTCTTTTTTAAACAAAACAAAAAACTCGATATGGTGATGCAGGCCTGTAATCTCATCTTCTCAGGAATGGGAGCCAGAAGAATAGTGAGTCCATGGAGAGCCAAGGCAAAAGTATTAAAACAGTTATACTCCTATAACCCTAGCTATGTAAGAGACTGATCTTAGGAAGACTGCAGTTCCAAGACCAGAATAGCAGACAGAAACGTTCACGAGACCCCTTCTCAAGGGAAGATGCTGAGTGTGGTGGTACATTCCTGTCATCCTAACTACTATGGAAAGCAGAAATAGGCAAACTGTGCTGGAAGCAAGGCTTTATCTCAAAAATAACCAGCTCAGGGCTGGGAAGGTGGCTCAGTGGCAGAGCGCTTGCCTTGCATGCCTGAGGCCCTGGGTTCGATTCCTCAGCACCACATAAGCAAAAAGAAAAAAGCCGGAAGTGGCACTGTGGCTCAAGTGGTAGAGAGCTAGCCTTGAGCTGAAGAGCTGAGGGACAGCGCCCAGGCCCAGAGTTCAGGCCCCACGACCGGATCCAAAAATAATAATAATAATAACCAGCTCAGAAAAGTGTTGGAGGCATGGCTCAGTCGTAGAGCCATGCAAGTAAGAAGCCCTGAGTTAACACTCTAGTATTGTCTAACTTTAATCTAAATCTAAAGCTGGGCCGATGCCAGTAGCTCATGCCTATAATCCTAGCTACTCAAGAGGCTGAGATCTGAGGATCACAGTTCAAAGCCAGCCCAGGCAAGAAAGTCCATGAGGTTCTTATCTCCAATTAACCACCAGAAAGCCGGAAGTGGCACTGTGGCTCAAGTGGTGGAGCGCTTACCTTGAGATGAAGAGCTCAGGGACAGGGCCCACGTCCAGAGTTCAAGATCCATGACAGACAGACAGACAGACAGACAGACAGACAGACACATAACACACACACACACACACACACACACACACACACACACACACACACACACACACACACACACAGCTGGGAGTGTGGTTCAAGTGTACAGTGCTTGTTCAACATGTTCAAGGTCCTAGGTTCAATCCCCAGTGCAACACACAAAATCGTGGCCTAACAAAAACACACACCAGGCCTGGGCACAGTAGTTCACACCTGAAATCCCAGCTACTCAAAAGAAAAACAATCAAGATAACTACTGTCTGAGCTCAGCCCCGGACCCAAACAACAACAACAAAAGTTAAACAAGACCCCCACTGTCAACAAGGTGGGTGTTGTGATGGTTCACACCTATACTCCCAGCTAGACAGGAGGTGTTCAAGGCAGGCCCTGAGCAAAAATACAAGACCTTATCCAAAAAATAACTAAAACAAAAAAGGACTTGGGGTCTGTGGCTCAAGTGTTCAGAGTACCTTCCAAATTAAAACCCCAGTACTACAAGGGGTGGGTGAAGACCAATATACCTCCTGCTCCTAAATGGGCCACATCACCACAGTGACCATTCACTGACATGGCGTAAACCTAAGCTGACATGTTTATTAAGCTGGAGTTTCCATTATCTCTCTGTACATGCTGGAATACAGTTAAAACTACAAATTCAGGGGCTGGGAAGGTGGCTCAGTGGTAGAGTGCTTGCTTTGCATGCATGAGGTCCTGGGTTCGATTCCTCAGCACCACATAAGAAAAAAGCCAGAAGTGGCGCTGTGGCTCAAGTGGTAGAACACTCGCCTTGAGCTGAAGAGCTGAAGAACAGCGCCCAGGCCCAGAGTTCAGACCCCATGACTGGACCCCAAAAAAAAATTGTTTTAAAAATTTAAGGACCAGAAATAACTCTTTTCAATGGTATAAACAACCAGAACTAGCCCAGACTATGGCCAGATCATTTGCAAAGTCAAAAGCATTTTCTGTTGGCAACCTACCACTGCTGGAAAAAAGCCAAGGAAAGCAGTTTTCATGGAAAGGCATGGCTGTATTCAGTTGTCTGCTATCACCCACTTGCTCCTGGAATTCTTCCAGGACCTCAACTTGGTGACTGCAGAGTAAGGGAAATAGGCTACTGATTACAATGCCACAACCAGCAGTCACTGGCACAGCACCCCTGCTGAGGCGCACAACTGGACAAGAGCACTTCTCAGGCCCCTGACTCAGCCCGTACCGCCCCACTTCAGAAGCACAGCTATCACCGACTCACCAACGAAAATGATGGAAAGGGCATGCAGAAGAGGTCACAAAGGACTAGGTAGTAGGAGTGCAGGTGACACAAGAATTCAGAGCAAGGAACAGATGGGACTGAGTCTGAAAGAACGCTTGAAGAAAGAGGCAAAGGAAAAAGCTAGCAATACCTTCAGGAGCTGTGCCTCCACTACACCGGGGCAGGAAACCAGACAAGTTCTTCAATCAGGCTGTTAGTTTTACAAGACGAGAATAACAGTATGCAGGGATGAGCCCCAAGATGAGTCCACTTGGTCCTGTGCCCTAACACACTAAGTGCATCCCCTGAAGTGCAAATCACACTGAACCATGATTGTCATGTTGCAATGCAGCTCTATGGCTTACCAAATAATGGAGGTGTGAAAAGTCCTATTAAACATACAGTTGCCAGAGAAAAATGTTCTTAATCGAGTCCTTTGATTGATGGTACCAATCAGGAGACTCCGAGAAAGCCTAGAGTTCCCTTAGCAAGCAGCAGGTGAGTAGGAGATGAAGGCATGTCCGGGACGGCGGGCTGGTGAGGCAGCTCTGTTACTCTAACATGTCACTGACACCACAAGAGAAAAGCGCTCTTTTAAGTTTAAAAAAAAAAGGGGGGGGGCTGGGAACTAGTGGCTCACACCATAAATCCTAGCTACTCTGGAGTCTGAGACCTGAGGATCATGGTTCAAAGCCAGCCTGGGCAGAAGAAGTCCATGAGACTCTTATCTCCAATTAACCAAAAATGAAAGAAAGAAGACTCTTTTTTTTTTTTTTCCTTCAGTTGTAGGGCCTGAACTCTGGGCCTGGGCACTGTCCCTAAGCTCTTCAGCTCAAGGTTAGCATTCTACTTGAGCCAAAGCAACACTTCCAGCTTTTTCTGTGTATGTGGTGCTGAGGAATCGAACCCAGAGCCTCATGCATGCAAAGCAAGCGCTCTACCACTGAGCCACCTTCCCAGCCCCGTGAGACTCTTATCTACAAAAAACTACCAGAAAACCATAGCTGGCACTGTGGCTCAAAGTGGTAGAATGCTAGCGTTCAGCAACAGACCTCATGGATGGCACCCAGCCCCTGAGTTCAAGCCCCATAACTGACCAAAAGAAAAAAAGAAAAGCAGTTATGGGCCAGGTATCAGTGGCACATTACAGATCCTAACTACTCCAGAGGCGGAGATCTAAGGATTGCAGTTTGGAGTCAGCCCCAGGCAAGAAGATCCACCAAACTCTTATCTCCAATGAACTAAAGCCAGAAGTGGAGCTGTGGCTGAAATAGTAGAGCGCCAGCCTTGAGTAGAAAAAATATATAAACAAGTATATATACATATGCATAGAGCATTATCAAAGTACTTAATAGTAATGAGGGTTTCTTTTTTTAAAACATGTTATTGTATCACAGGGAAAACAAATTTTTTTACAGACATTCTCAATTCAAACATTCTGCCCATACATGACAACCCACTGTTTGGCTGCACAGCTTTTCTTAAAATATTAACCGAAGCTGCCATCAGATACGGAATACAACTAGATTCAACTAGGCAAACCAAACTGATGACTGTCAGGGATGACACCCGCTGGTCATTTATATCCAATTCACTTAAATTGTCATACTTGGCTCTACAGTATTATATGTGACCAGAACAAAGTGTGAGTGAACAAGGCTCAGTCACTGCTATCAGATATCTACTACTAGTCTTTGCAAAGGCAGGGAAGACACAAAAAGCAGGATGAAGCTCTATCCAACAGCTTATGTTTACTGCTTCAGCAGTCACACAGTTGCCCTTGGTACAAAGAAGGTACAATTATCCCCACTATCTGAACTCTGGTTCAAATTCAGGCAGCAAGAGATGCCACTGCATTAAAATCTATTTGATACCTGAGCTTTGGAGAATAATAAACAAGAGACTAGATCAGAGATTTGCCTGAATATGCTTAGTTCCCAAGTACAGACAGCAAGACCCTGTTGTAACTGTAAAGAGCCTATAAAGGAGCAAACCTTCCCCTTAAGAGATCATCTGGCAGCTAACACATCGCCCACCTGCCTCAGGCTCAGCACTGTCTTCAGAATGGTAGAACTTAAAAGGCTGTGGCAATACACATATAACCAAGAAAGTGATGTCTGTCAGACATCTTCCCGGAGGAAGGTACTACGAGGTGATGGAGGAGGGCAACCCACAGAGGCCAAGTTCACCCAAGCACACGTCAGAAAATACAGAACACAAGGAAATCAGATATGTGCTGTTAACAAAACTGTCAAGAAGGGGTGTGGCTCAAGAGGCCACAAGTGAACTGTGTTGGGAAAGGCACAAACAAAACAACAGTAATAGCCGGGTGTCAGTGGTTCACACGTGTCATCCTAGCTACTCAGGAGGCTGAGATCTGAGGATCACGGTTCAAAGCCAGCCCGGGCAGGGAGGTCCATGGGACTCTTATCTCCAATAAACCATCAGAAAACCGGAAGTGGCGTTGGGGCTCAAGTGGTAGAGCGTTAGCCTTGAGCTCAAGAGCTGAGGGACAGCGCCCAGGCCCAGAGTTCAAGCCCCATGACCAAAAAAACAAAAACAAAATAAACAACAGTAATGTTCCACTACTACTCTTGCAGTTTATCTTCCTCTACTCCAAAAACATAAATGTCCATAACATCACAAGATGAGCAGCCATCTGGCTAAGGGATAAATGACAGACCTAGTCTTAATGAACTCCAGAAGGCACAGAAGTGAGCTGACTATTAATGCTGATTACGAGTTTAAAAGGTGAGCACTGCTCAGAGCAAGGCGAAAGCTGCTTCAATTTCTCAAAATTCTTAGGACTTGATCCAGTAGTTAACACCTCCCACCACTAAACCTACTATGGAGGTAGCATCTTGACCACCTGCTCAACAGGCCGCTCCTCCCACTCTGGGACCCTCTATGGGAACAACCTTCTCCTGGTTTGTCCTATCTCTCTGTCCCTAGCTTACCTCCCCCCACGACTGATCAGGATGTCTGCTCACCACCATTCACTCTTTGATGGAGTGTAGGAAACTGCAAATCTTTTTTTTTTTTTTTTTGGGTCCGGTCGTGGGGCCTGAACTCTGGGCCTGGGCGCTGTCCCTCAGCTCTTCAGCTCAAGGCTAGCGCTCTACCACTTGAGCCACAGTGCCACTTCCGGCTTTTTTCTTTTTGCTTATGTGGTGCTGAGGAATCGAACCCAGGGCCTTGAGCATGCAAGGCAAGCGCTCTACCACTGAGCCACCTTCCCAGCCCGGAAACTGCAAATCTTAAGGCAGGTTTAAGATCTCTTTCCAAAATAGAGAACAAAAACATCTACAACAGCCAGGTGTGGTGGCTCACACCTGTAATCCTAGCTCCTCAAGAGGCTGAGATCTGAGGATCACAGTTCAAAGCCAGCTCCAGCAGAAAGTCCGTGAGACCTCTTATCTCTAATTAACTATCCCAAAGCCAGACATGGTGCTGTGGCTCACGTGGTAGAGTGCTAGCCTTGAGAAAGAGCTCAGGGACAGTGTACAGGATTAGTTTTCAAGCCCAGGACTGGCACCAAAATAAATAAATAATTTTAAAAAATATGTACCTACAATATCAGGCAGAACTCTCTGAAAAGACTTTTCTATAGTATGAAATCGGAAAGGAAACAAACTGGCAGGGTAATCTAACTAACACAATTACAAAGTCAGTAACTTTTTGTGGATGATGTCTAAAGACATATTACCTATCTCTCTTGACTTGTCTTGGGAAGAACAAGTTCTGGCCTGTTTTCCAGTATATTTTTTATTTGGGCAGAAAATGCAAATTGAATAATATGGGTCATCATAAGCACATGAAGTTTCCACTTAGAAAAGGCAATTGTTGTGATCACATTTTTCAAAAGCCATGAACTAAAGTTTACATTCTTAAGTATGTAATAATATACCCATGTGCATACACAGTAGTAGGTTCTTGAAAACACCATCCACTGATAATTATTTGCACTTCTTGACAATAAAGTCACTAGCATTCAATTCTTAGTTCTAATAGGCACTGTTAAGAGTACTCTAGATGCTTGTCTCTGCTCACAATAAAAAAGAAAGCATCTTTTACCCACATACAAGTTGAATACCATTCATTATAACAAGTAAATCTAAGAGTCTGAATCAAAGATGCTTGAGGGAGGCCAGGCAGTAGATCATTCCTGTAATCCCAGCTATTGAAGAAGCTGAGAACTGAGGATCTCAGAAAGCTGGAAGTGGAGGTATGGACTTAAGTGTTAGAGTGCCAGCCTTGAGTTACAAAACCTAAGCAAAAGCATGAAGCCCTGAGTTCAAGCTCCAACACCAGCAATAAGTAAATAATCAAATAAAACTTCAAAGAAATCCAATTTGTGAGCAATATAGTGTCCTTGTCTTTTAAGACAGTGTCTTATTATGTATGTAGTCCAGCTCTGCCTCAATTTATATAATCCTCCTGCCTCAGCCTCTCAAGTGCTAATGAGTATGCATATATTTTAATTACTAAGAAAAATCATTTGTTGTGATACTCATCCATACCAGCTTCTCAAATCTCTTCAAAGAATTTTTTTATTCCTTTTCTTGCACAACTCAGTATCATACATAATATATTAAGAAGCATTCTACCACTATAACTATGTCCTTAGCTCTTTTATTTGTAAGTATGCACGTATGTGTATACATGTATATACGCATGCATGCAAGCATACATGTATGTATATATTTGAGATGGACTAAGTGCTACTTCTGCCAGGACTGGCTTCAAACTCTAAACTCTCTTGCCTCAAGCAATTCTCCTAAGTAGCTGTGTTTATAGGCACAGGTCAACCAACACTCCCAGTTCATTTTAGAATGTCATGGTATACCTTCAAAAGCATGAGGAAAACTGTAATCAAATAAAAAATACCAAGAATTCTTCACAGAGTCATGAACAGGCCAAGTACAAAAGTCAGAGGTGTTCTTCCAGGAAGATGTAAGCTGTAACTCTTCATACAATAAAAAATACTCCTAAGAGTTGAGGCTTACTCTCCTAGCAATCTGTTCTATAAATTTTGTGTATGGGGAAACTGCATTCTACTCATAGAAGATAAAGTGTTATATATTCCCCTGTTACTTTATAGACAAAATGCTGTAGTTAAAAAAATGTACAAGGGCCGGGCGCTGGTGGCTCACGCCTGTAATCCTAGCTACTCAGGAGGCTGAGATCTGAGGATCGCAGTTCAAAGCCAGCCCAGGCAGGAGAGACCTTGAGATTCCTATCTCCAATAAACCACCAGAAAACCGGAAGTGGCGCTACATGTAGCTCAAGTGGTAGAGCGCTTGCCTTGAGCTGAAGAGCTGAGGGACAGCGCCCAGGCTGAGTTCAAGCCCCACGACCAACAAAAAAAAAAAAAAAAAAAAAAAAATGTACAAGGGGCTAGGAAGGTGGCTCAGTGGTAGAGCGCTTGCCTTGCATGCATGAGGCCCTGGTTTCAATTCCTCAGCACCACATATGCAGAAAAAGCCAGAAGTGATGCTGTGGCTCAAGTGGTAGAGCGCTAGCCTTGAGCTGAAGAGCTGAGGGACAGCACCCAGGCCCAGAGTTCAGGCCCACGACCGACAAAAATAAAAATAAAAATAAATGTACAAGCTGGGAATGTGGCTTACTGGTAGATGCTTGCCTAACATACATGAAGCACTGGGTTCAATTCCTCAGCACCACATAAATAGAAAAAGCCAGAAGTGGCACTGTGACTCAAGTGGTAGAGCGCTAGCCTTGAGCAAAAGAAGCTCAGGGACAGTGCCCAGGCCCTGAGTTCAAGCCCCAGGACTGGCACCAAAAAAAGAAAAGCAGCAGTCCTGGAAGTTAGTAATGGTGGGACGTCAGTGAATGTCTGCACTTTCTAGTAGTTTTGAATGATCTTCCATCCAGGGAGGAAAGTGACGCAAAAAATTTTATTCCTCGTGCAAAATAGATTTGGTACCCATTTTATAGGGTTTATTAGCCATGATACGACAAGAGATCACATTTGCAAAGCACACCCGGCACAGGGCCCAGCACAACTGGCACGTCCTTTCCTGCTCTCTATCATAATTCAAAAAATATAAGCATAATAATTGCTTCTTTTGTTCAAGGCTAGCACTCTACCACTTGAGCCACAGAGCCTGAGGAATTGAACTCAGAGTTTCATGCATGCTAGGCAAGCATTCTATCTATCACTAAGCCACATTCCCAGCTCTAGTAACTGTTATTCTTATTCACAAGATCATGCTAAAATTTCATGTTATAGGCATGTATTACTTTTGAAAAATGTCAAAAATATTACACAGTGATGAACATACAAAAAAAACCCGTGTTATAATTTGGTGACAGATGGATAGCAAATTACTGTCTACAGTAAGTATAACTCTTTCCAAAATACAGCAAGAATATTTTGGAAGAGCCAGTCCTTGCAGTTATGCTTAGGATCTGCTTACATTAAGAGAAGCACAGTGTCTCAAAGATTTCTACACTGAACTTATTCTGTGGACAATTCAACAAACTACAGAGATAATCTGTAAAGTGGAAATATACAATCACCATGGGCCAACCACTGCACAGCATTATGGATGTCCACCCTCACCATCAAAACAGAGCATACCCCAGTGGTACCACATCACCAGCACCACCGACACTGCACCTGCTCCAGATGAACGGATTCTGGAGGTAGCACAGTGCCAGGAGCCGAGTCTGATCAGCCAGTTTCAAGTTCTGTTGGCTACCCCAGGGATTAAACTGTGACTCCCAAAAGACCCTATCTAAGGAGAATGAAGCCACAAAACCTGCTCTAAGAAAGTTTAAAAACAGGGGCGAGGAAGGTGGCTCAGTGGTAGAGCGCTTGCCTCGCATGCATGAGTCCCTGGGTTCAATTCCTCAGCACTACATAAGAAAAAAGCCAGAAGTGGCACTGTGGCTCAAGTGGTAGAGCGCTAGCCTTGAGCTGAAGAACTGAGGAACAGCGCCCAGGCCCAGAGTTCAGGCCCCACGACGGGACCCCCAAAAAAAAAAAATCACACAGCCGGGCGCCAGTAGCTCATACCTATAATTCTAGCTACTCAGGAGGTTGAGATCTGAGGTTCGTAGTTCAAAAAACCAGCCCAGGCAGAAGAGTCTGTGAAGCTTTCATCTCCAGTAAACCACCAGAAAAAAACAGAAGTGGCGCTGTAGCTCAAGTGGTAGAGCACTAGCCTTCAGCTTAAAAGTTGAGGGAGAGGGAGGTGATGCTGTAGCTCAAGTGGTAGAGCGCTCGCCTTGAGCTGAAGAGCTGAGGGACAGCGCCCAGGCCCAGAGTTCAAGCCCCACGGCCGACCAAAAAAAAAAAAAAGAAAGAAAAGTTGAGGGAGAGCACTCAGGCCCAGAGCCCCACGACTACCACCACCACCAACAACAACAACAACAAAGAGTCTCACAGACCTTCCTGCCAGGGCTGGCTTTGAATTGCAATCCCCAGATCCTAGCCTCCTGAGTAGCTAGGATTGTAAGCCACTAGCATTTGGCTTTCCATCCCATTTTTCAATAGCCATGAAAGAGCTAGATTAAGTCCAAAAATTATGGTCTCCTGGCCTCTGAGAGTCCAGAAGTAGACACTCCTTATCTATTAAATTTCATTCCCAGTTAGTTATCCAAAGGAAATGAAAGCCTGCATGTGCCACACAAAAATGTGTAATAAGCCAGGCACAAATGGGTCATACCTGTAATCCTAGCTACTCAAGAGGCTAAAATCTGAGAATCATGATTTGAAGCCAGCTAGAAAAGTCCATCACTCTCATCTCCAAAAAACCACCAAAAAAACCCCCAGAAAGTAGAGCTCTGGCTTAAGTGGTAGAGTGCTAGCCTTGACTGAAAAGGCCCCAAGACAGTACTCAAGCCTGTTCAAACTCCAGGACCCATAATAAACAAACAAGCTAATACACACTTGTAAAAATGTTAACAGAAGGGCTGGGAAGTTGGCTCAGTGGTAGAGCGCTTGCCTTGCATGCCTGAGGCCCTGGGTTCGATTCCTCAGCACCACATAAGCAAAAAGAAAAAAGCCGGAAGTGGCGCTGTGGCTCAAGTGGTAGAGCGCTAGCCTTGAGCTGAAGAGCTGAGGGACAGCACCCAGGCCCAGAGTTCAGGCCCCACGACTGGACCAAAAAAAAAAAAAAAAAAAAAAAAAAAAATGTTAACAGAAGCTTATTCATAATAGTTCCAAAACATAATGTCCCATTAAAAGAAGAACAAATAAGCAAAAGAATGAACAGCAGGGCTGGGAAGTTGAGCCAACTTCCAGAGCCTGAGGCCCTGGGTTCGATTCCTCAGCACCACATAAGCAAAAAGAAAAAAAGCCGGAAGTGGTGCTGTGGCTCAAGTGGTAGAGCGCTAGCCTTGAGCTGAGGAGCTGAGGGACAGTGCCCAGGCCCAGAGTTCAGGCCCCAAGACCGGACCCCCCCCAAAAAAAAGAATGAACAGTAATAATAATAATAATACAACCCTACTGATTCATATATTAACACTCATGAAGCTCATAAAAAAATAACTAAATTGAACTCTACAGAAAAATAACAACAAAAAAAAAAGAAAAGCAAAATCTAATACACATATCCCCACAAAGTGCTGAATATTAGCCCAGCTAGAGAGGGGCCCAGCACTTGGGAGAACCTGCCATCAAGTGGGGAAAAACTCAAGTCTAAGCTTAAAGCATCCAACCAAAATGATGGCAAATTAGAGACAGGGGTCCAAATCTCCAGGATGAAGTACTACAGGTAAAAATAAAAGTAGTATTATTAATATCCCTAGTACTTTACTTGGAAAAAAATGAAAGGGGAAAAAAAGCCCTACTCTAGCCTCACTGTGAACAAACATTCATTACACATGCCTGTTTTGGTCCCTTTTTGGATATGTTAGAACTAAAAGGACCTCTAAGGCCACATAGGCCAAAGCAAGCAGTGGGAAGGTGGGCTTAACAGGGTTTAGGATTTGGTAGGCAAGTGTCCACATCACTTTTTCTTCCATTCATTCTTCAAGGAGGGTCCTGGGCTTCTGCCCGGGGCCAGCCCCTACTTCTGTTTCTGTGTAGCTAGGCTCACAGGCATGCATCATCTCTTTCAGCTTAGTTGACATAAGAGTTCTCCTAAACTTTTTACCCAAATTGGCCCTGAATGGCAAACCTATCTCTGCCTCTTGAATGGATTACAAGTGTGCGCCATTAAACCAAAGTTTAATCAGCCTTTAAATCAGAAAGATTTTGGATCACCTGGCCAAATAACCTCACAATACTTTCTTCTTTCTACCAGACACCTTACCCGTGCAGTGCAGTATCTCTCAGCAAAAGAAAGCTAATTTAAGTGTGTATAGCTTCTAAATCCCGGTTACGCTGATCTTTTTTCTTTCAAACTACAAGACAAGTGTTTGGGTTATTTTCAGTAGAAAACTAGAACATACTCCTAAAAAATTACATCTAATTTTGTTGAAATGGCTTGTATTTTTTCTATTCTGAATGTCTTCTCATCTGGTATAATAATGCACACTGATAATGCCAGCACTCAGGAGGCTGAAACAGGAGGATCACAAAGAATATAAGCAATTAGCAAAACCAACTACTGATAAATTTATGAAAAGACATTGTGTGTGTGTGCTGGTCCTAGGGCTTGACCTTAGGGCCTAGGTGCCTCCCTGAGTTGTTTTTTTTTTTCTTCAAGGACAGCACTCTACCACTTGAGCCACAGTTCCACTCCCAGATTTTTTGTGGTTAACTGGAGAGGAGTCTCCTAGATTTCCCCTCTGGGCTGGCTTAGGACCGATATTCTCAGATCTCAAGCCCTTAAGTAGCTAGGATGACAAACATAAGCCACAGGTGCCTGGCTGCAATTTGTCTTTATTAAGACTATCTTTAGGGGGCTGGGAAGGTGGCTCAGTGGTAGAGTGCTTGCCTTGCATGCATGAGGCCCTGGGTTCGATTCCTCAGTACCACAAAAGAAAAAAGAAAAAAGCACTGTGGCTCAAGTGGTAGAGTGCTAGCCTTGAGCTGAAGAGCTGAGGGACAGCACCCAGGCCCAGAGTTCAGGCCCCGAGACCGGACCCAAAAAAAAAAAAAAAAAAAAAAGAATATCTTTGGGCTGGGAATGTGGCTTAGTGGTAGAGTGCTTGTCTTTCATTCATGAAGGCCTGGGTTCAATTCCTCAGCACCACATAAATACAAAAAGCCAGAAATGGTGCTGTGGCTCAAGTGGTAGAGCCCAAAGAATAGCTTTGAGCACAGAGAGGCTCAAGGACAGTTGCCCAGGCCCTGAGTTCAAGCTCTAGGACTAACAACAACAACAAAAAAAAGCACTATGGAAAAAAAACAAAAAGATGTATTTTTGCCAGGTGCCAGTGACTCACACCTGTAATCCTAGCTATTCAGGAGGCTGAGATCTGAGGATCGCGGTTCAAAGCCAGCCCAGGCAGGAAAGACGATGAGATTCCTATCTCCAATAAACCACTAGAAAACCGGAAGTGGCGCTGTAGCTCAAGTGGTAGAGTGCTTGCCTTGAGCTGAAGAGCTGAGGGACAGCGCCCAGGCCCAGAGTTCAAGCCCCATGACCGACAAAAAAAAAAAAAAAGAGTATCTTTTTCGGGGCTGGCAAGGTAGCTCAGTGGTAGAGTGCCTGCCCTGAATGCATGAGGCCCTGGATACGATTCCTCACACCACATAAGGAAAAGCCAAAAGCGGCACTATGACTAAAGTAGTAGAATGATAACCTTAAGCTGAAGAGCTCAGGGACAAAGCCAAAGCCCAGGCCCAGGCCCAGAGTTCAGGCCCCACAACCAAAAAAAACAACAACAAAAAAAAAGAATGTCTTTTCACTGGGCACTGGTGGCTTATGTCTGTCATCCTAGCTATTCAGGAGACTGAGATCTGAGGATATCAGTTCAAAGCCAGCCCTGGCAGGAAAGTCCATGAGACGATCTCCAATAAACCACCAGAAAACTGGAAGTGGTGTTGTGGCTCAAGAGGCAGAGCACTAGCCTTGAGCTGAAGAGCTGAGGGTCAGTGCCTAGGCCCTAAGTTCAAGCCCTATTACAAGGAAGGAAGGAAGGAAGGAAGGGAGGGAGGGAGGGAGGGAGGGAGGGAGGGAGGGAGGGAGGGAGGGAGGGAGAAAAAAGAGAGAAAGAGGGGAGAGAGAAAGAAAGGGGAGAGAGAGAGAGAGAAAGAAGAGAAAGAAAGAAGAGAGAGGAAGGAAGGAAGGAAGGAAGGAAGGAAGGAAGGAAGGAAGGAAGGAAGGAAGGAAGGAAGGAGAGAAAGAAAAGGAAGGAAAGAAAGAAAAGGAAGAAGGAGAAAGAAAGAGAAAGCGAGAAAGAAAAGCAAGCAAGGACAGATTGCCTAAAAGAATGACAAGTATAAGAAAACCTCTATCTAACAGTATCTAATATTGTTAAAAATTTAGGCAGGGGCTATTCACTCTTGGTAAGGGTGAAATTTGCACAATATTTTTGTGAAGTGTTTGGTAAGATCTATTTCAATTTAAAATGTCAAAATCCTTTAATACAAAAATTCCAATTTCAAGAATTTTTCAGCATTCACTCAATTGTACAAAGAAGTGTGTTTAAGAAGGTGTGAAACAAAACTGTGACAATACCAAAATACTGAAAATAGTCCGTTTAGCCTAAAGGGCTCATGTCCTATAAATTACAACAGACACAAATTAGGTTACTACTGCAACAGGTTACTACTGCGACACTATAAAGAATAACATGACATGATTTCCAACTAGCAGTGGAGTTCTTCAGACCCTGTGTGATATGTCAATGCCAGTGAGCCTGACAGCTAATGTGTTTTAAAATGCTGTATAAATACTGATTTTAAAGAAATCTCCTTGAGCTGGGTGGCAGGGGCTCACACCTATAATCCTAGCTACTCAGGAGGCTGAGATCTGAGGATCATGTTTCAGAGCCAGCCTAAGCAGGAAAGTCTGTGAGACTCTTATCTCCAAACAGTCACCAGATAACTGGAAGTGGTGCTGTGGCTCAAGTGGTAGAGCACTAGCCTTGAACAATAGAAGCTCAGAGACAGAATCCACACCCAGAGTTCAAGCCCTAGGACCAGCCCCAAAAAAATAAAATTAAAGAAAGAAAGAAAGAAATCTCCTTCAGGTATCCAAGATTATTCAAGAACCTGAGAGCACGGCTGGGAAGGTGGCTCAGTGGTACAGTGCTTGCCTTGCATGCATGAGGCCCTGGGTTCGATTCCTCAGCACCGCATAAACAGAAAAAGCTGAAGTGGCGCTGTGGCTCCAGTGGGAGAGCGCTAGCCTTGAGCTGAAGAGCTGAGGGACAGCGCCCAGGCCCAGAGTTCAGGCCCCATGACTGGCAAAAAAAAAAAAAAAGAAAAACCTGAGAGCAAAAAGTTTGAAAACTAGGGGCTGGGAAGTTGGCTCAGTGGTAGAGCACTTGCCTTGCATGCTCGAGGCCCTGGGTTCGATTCCTCAGCACCACATAAGAAAAAGCTGGAAGTGGCGCTGTGGCTCAAGTGGTAGAGCACTAGCCTTGAGCTGAAGAGCCGAGGGACAGCGCCCAGGCCCAGAGTTCAGGCCCCACGACCAGACCCAAAACAATCAAAAAAAAAAAAAACCAACAACAAAAAGTTTGAAAACTACTGGATTATGCTAGTTATGTCTCCTTTTATGTATGATTTAAGTTCTCCAAATAGAACGATTCCTTAAACTGGACAGTGTGGAGTAGAGTGATGACTTAAGAGTGTAGAAATGTCCATATACCCAGGAGGCATAAACCCTTTTCCATCATACTCTAAAATGATCAGTGCCACCCACTCACCCCAGACTCTTCCTCCAGCAACAGGTAACA
This sequence comes from Dipodomys merriami, assembly GCF_024711535.1. NCBI lineage: Eukaryota > Metazoa > Chordata > Mammalia > Rodentia > Heteromyidae > Dipodomys > Dipodomys merriami. The sequence goes on from NW_027202682.1 coordinate 3,108,582, forward strand.
TTAAAACTTATGTTTGCAGCCGGGCGCTGGTGGCTCACGCCTGTAATCCTAGCTACTCAGGAGGCTGAGATCTGAAGATCGCGGTTCAAAGCCAGCCCGGGCAGGAGAGACCGTGAGACTCCTATCTCCAATAAACCACCAGAAAACCGGAAGTGGCGCTGTAGCTCAAGTGGTAGAGCGCTCGCCTTGAGCTGAAGAGCTGAGGGACAGCACCCAGGCCCAGAGTTCAAGCCCCACGACCGACAAAAAAAAAAAAACAACAACAACAACTTATGTTTGCATTCCCCACTACTTCCATTTCAAAAGATAAACTCAATTACAATGTGGGACTACTTCTCTCGTACTTAAGTAAAAAAGAAAGTCATGGGGCTTCGTACCAGTCACCCATGTTCTCAAGCCCCCTGAAGGAGAAACTGTGTTCTACTCTTACCTCTCCCTTCTTCTTGAGAATAATCAAATTCAAAGAACAGTCCTAACAGTCTGGAATTGGCTAAATTGCACTGAAAAAGGTCCACCGTGGCTATCACTCGTAAGCCTTGGGTTGCAGAATCTCTGCAGGGTTTTTTACTTTACTGGCAAAACAGCCTGTGTTTCTTTTTCCTCACTCTTCTCCTATGTCAGGTTCCATTTTCTTCAGTTTCTCCTATCTGTCTTGGCATTTGTCTTTCCTTAGTGGATGTAAATCCCAGCCCAGGCTATTCCCCAGAGTATAGCTCCCTCCAGGCCTTGCAGGGTTGTACAATCACCCAGAGGTTTCTTAAAGCTCAGAGTTCCAGACTGCACCCCAAGATTCTAAGTTAGGAGGTCTGCCTTCCCAACAAGCTCCCAGGTGACTAAACTGCTAGCCTAAGGGTACTTTGAGAACCACTGCTGTGGTCTTTCTAATGAGACCCAAGGACCCACATATCCATGGCTCTGCCCAACCTTTCTCCTGTGTTAAAGGAGCAGATAACTAACCATCTTGAGTAAAATGGACAGAAACAGTAAACAATATTGCCAGGTAAATGAAAAAAAAAGACACACACAAGAAAGTACTCTATCAAATGCATAAAGTGAAGTATAAAGCATTCATTACCAGATCTACAAACTAATGCACTAAAAGGCATATTTTTGGCAGAAGTTGCCTCTTTCAAGTTCCCTATTTTTACACATGCTCTTTGGGTTAAAAATTGAAGGTCAGTGGTACCTGCCTATAATCCTAGCATTTGGAAGTCTGAGGCAGGAAACTACAAGTTTGAGGCCAGGCTGTGTCACACAGTTTCCAGTCGCCAAGAGCAACAACAAAGCACTATCATTTTAAAGATATGGGCAGAAATCTTTATCATGAAAAGAGCTCTTCCACATATGCATGTCATGTACAAAGACCAACAAGAGGGACAACAGAGCATGTTACTTAGAGAATAATGCCTCTAAGGGGCTGGGAATGTGGCTTAGTGGTAGAGTGCTGGCCTAGCATGCATGAATACCTGGGGTCAAGTCCTCAGTAACATACACAACACAACAAAACAAAACAAACAAACAAAAAGCCAGGATAAAACCTCTGCTTGACAAGTAATGTTCAATCACTTCAGTTTACATACCTTAGTCATGCCTCCTGCTTGCGCTGTGTTCAGTCCCGTGTGGCCGGCCATTTGCGGGGAAACCTGTGTTAAGGTTTCAGCCAACACACTGCTAGTGGCTCCCTGCATAGTTGGAGCAGGGTAAGGCATTCCAGCTCCCCTTCCTCTGCCAGCAGCCCCAAGAGATCCATTCATGACTTGGGCCTGGCCTTGTTGGGCCTGATTCATTAAGCTATGGCCAGAGTTACTATTGAGAAGGCCCGGGTGGGTCTGGTTAAAGTTAGCATTCATACAGATCCCAGGTCCAGTCTGCGACGTAGCAGGGCTACTAGTCACCAGCCCTACTTGCTTTTGTGCTTGCGGATTCAGTGCCTGGGAAGCAGGGGTGGTGGGCCCCGAGGTGCTGGCTGCCTGTTTGGGCAAGTTAGGGGTCGATGAATCACCCTGGTTCAGAGGGCTCTTGCCCATGGCACCCAAGCTGGCCATGTTTGTACTATTCGGCTGCCCTTGAGCCTGGCCACCAAGGCCCTGATGCACAGGGCTGCTGGCGCTCACATTTCCTATTCCTGGGTTGATACTAGAGCCGCTGCCACCACGAAGAAGCTCCGACAGTTGTTTATGTTTGGAAGCAGCATCTGGAACCAGGTTCCCACTGTTTAAAAGGCTTAACTCTCCTCCATTGGGGATCAGCTCATCAGGAAGATCATTTTCCAAGTCAAACAATGATCCAAAATCTAGAAATTAAAACAGAAATGGAAATGAGAAACTACACAATCATAATAGCTCTCCAACTGTGATATATTACTACGATCTTAACCTAATGGGACATTTAACACAAAATACTAGCAGATCTTTTTTGCTTTGTTTTGTTTTGGCCAGTCATGGGGCCTGAACTCTGGGCCTGGGCACTGTCCCTCACCTCTTCAGCTCAGGGCTAGTGCTCTACCACTTGAGCCATAACGCCACTTCTGGCTTTTTCTGCTTATGTGGTGCTGAAGAATCGAACCCAGGGCCTCATGCATGCAAGGCAAGTACTCCACCACTGAGCCACCTTCCCAGCCCAATACTAGCATATCTTAAGAGCAATGTCAAAATGTTTCAAAACTTTAATAAAAATATTTTTAAGCTCAAAAAAATGGAAATAGTTATACAAAGATGAGAAGGGGGTCAGCCCTACTATACTTTATCATTTCCTAAAATAATAAATGTGGTGTGAGGAAAAGCTCAGGTATACAAATAGGTCTGGAGAAGGTCAAAAATTCATTAAATTAAATGCTAAGATACTTTTAAGAGGAGCTGGGAAGGTGGCTCAGTGGTAGAGTGCTTGCCTTGCATGCATGAGGCCCTGGGTTCGATTCCTCAGCACCACATAAGCAGAAAAGGCTGTAAGTGGTGCCGTGGCTCAAGTGGTAGAGTGCTAGCCTTGAGCTGAAGAGCTGAGGGACAGCATCCAGGCCCAGAGTTCAGGCACCATGACTAGCAAAAAAAAAAAAAAAAGATACTTTTAAGAATAGTTGTGGGGCCGGGCGCTGGTGGCTCACGCCTGTAATCCTAGCTACTCAGGAGGCTGAGATCTGAGGATCGCGGTTCAAAGCCAGCCTGGGCAGGAGAGACCGTGAGACTCCTATCTCCAATAAAACCACCAGAAAACCGGAAGTGGTGCTGTAGCTCAAGTGGTAGAGCGCTCGCCTTGAGCTGATGAGCTGAGGGCCAACGCCCAGGCCCAGAGTTCAAGCCCCAGGACCGACAAAAAAAAAAAAAAAAAAAAGAATAGTTGTGGGGGCTAGGAAGGTGGCTTAGTGGTAGACGCTTGCCTTGCATGCATGCGGCCTTGGGTTTGATTCCTCAGCACCACATAAGCAGAAAAAGCCGGAAGTGGCACTGTGGTTCAAATGGTAGAACACTAGCCTTGAGCTGAAGAGCTCAGGGATAAAGCCAAGGCCCAGGCCCAGAGTTCAGGCCCTACCACCGACAGAAAACACAAAAAAAAAGAATGGATGTGTGGGGCTGGGAAGGTGGCTTAGTGGTAGAGTGCTTGCCTAGCATGCATGAAGCCCTGGGTTCGATTTCTCAGTACCACATAAACAGAAAAACCCAGTAGTGGAGTTGTGGCTCAAGTGGCAGAGCGTTAGCCTTGAGCAAAAGAAGCTCAGAGACAGTGTCCAGGCCCTGAGTTCAAGCCCTAGGATGGGCACAAAAAAATATGTGTGTAGCCGGGTATCAGTGGCTCACGCCTGTAATCCTAGGTACTCAGGAGGCCGAGATCTGAGGATCCCCGTTCCAAGCCAGCCCAGGAAGGAAACCACCAGAAAATCAGAAGTGATGCTTTGGCTCAAGTGGTAGAGCCCTAGTCTTGAGCTGTAGATCTGAGGGACAGCACCCAGGCCCAGAGTTCAAGCCCCACGACACACACACACACACACACACACACACACACACACAACTCATACACGCGCGCGCGCGCGCGCACACACGCACACACACACACACACACACACACACGGTGTGTAAAAGAAGTAACTGAACAGGTTACATGACTAGCAATTTGGAAAAAACCTTAAATGATTGCACATTTACAAGTTTCTGGCCATAACAGAAAATGAGATTAGTGATTTCTTAAAATGTTAAGGCTGCTGATAATAATTATACACATAGAAATAAAAATAGTGGGGCTAGGATGGTGGCTCAGTGGTAGAGCGCTTGCCTTGCATGCATGAGGCCCTGGGTTCCATTCCTCAGCACCACATAAGCAAAAAGAAAAAAGCCGGAAGTGGCGCTGTGGCTCAAGTGGTAGAGCGCTAGCCTTGAGCTGAAGAGCTGAGGGACATCGCCCAGGCCCAGAGTTCAGGCCCCATGACCTGACCCCCCCCAAAAAAACAAAGGTGTGTATGTTATAGAAAAATATGCAAATGGAATATGTATGCAAATAGAGAGTAAGATTAGAGCAATAGAGGGAATATAACATGTTAAAAATAAAATTAGGGGCTGGGAAGGTGGCTCAGTGGTAGAGTGCTTGCCTAGCATGCATGAGGCCCTGGGTTGATTCCTCAGTTCCACATACACAGAAAAGGCTGGAAGTGGCACTGTGGCTCAAGTGGTAGAGTAGCTATCCTGGAGCAGAAAGAAGCTCAGGGACAGTGCCAGGCCTTGAGTTCAAGCCACAGGACTGGCCAAAAAAATAAAAATAAATTAATGCAATTGGTCATATTAGTGTAATAGTAGGACAGTGGGCACGTGTGGCTTTTTAAATTTTAATATATCCATCTACTCTATCACTTCCCCCCTTTAGAAATGTAAAAGCTTTCAGGGGAACAGACCATGTAGTGTCTGCTATCTAACATCTCTCTTTCACTGCTGACAAACCTGTGTGGTGTAAAGGTAGCTGCCTCAGAAGTTTCCTGAGAAAGAGCAGAGCCTTTCCTGGCCACTGGACAGCATGATCAAGTAAGCCAGACACCATGACTACCTTCCCTGTGCAGAAGACGCAGGAGGCTGAGGGGAACTGAACATCTGTCAGCCAAAATCATTCGGGAAAAGGTTTTTTCTGATAGTACGTTATGCTCAGAAAGAAATCTCCTTTTCATCACCAGGTTTTATTATGGGCCTGGAGCACCCCCACCTTGTAGCCATGAGAGGATCTTCAACCATTTTCACACTAAGGATGGCCACAGAAAAAGAGGGGGAAAGCCCAAAACCCAACACAAGGTAGTAAAGCTGCTGCACTGTTTTTTGGGGGGTTTTTTTGGGTCGGTCATGGGGCTTGAACTCTAGGCTTGGGTGCTGTCCCTGCGCTCTTCAGCTCAAGGCGCTCTTCAGCTCAAGGCAAGCGCTCTACCACTTGAGCCACAGCGCCACTTCCGGTTTTCTAGTGGTTTATTGGAGATCAGAGTCTCATGGGCTTTCCTGTCCAGGCTGGCTTTGAACTGTGATCCTCAGATCTCAGCCCCCTGAGTAGCTAGGATTACAGGCGTGAGCCACCAGCACCTGGCATCTGCTGCCCTGTTTAATCATTGGACCTTTCTACTTTCCTCCAGCTTCTTGTTATGCGAGAAAATACACTGACTGGGGCTTAAGCCACTTTAGCTGGAGTTTACCCTAATTGCAGCTGAAAGCATCCTAGCATATCCATCATGTCTGTGAAGTTCAAGCTCCTGAGCTTACACAGCATACAAGACCAAAAGAAAGAGACCTCGGCATTCAAAGGTCTTAGCCTTCTTTACTCTGCACCTCTGGATGCACTCTACTCTCTAGCCATTAACATAGTGAGCTGCTACATACATCAGTAATCTTCCTTCTGGATGCTCTCTTGGTTGAAAACCAATTCCATTCCCACTAGATCAAACACAACGGCTACACAGACTTGCAGATTTCTCTAGGCTAGTCTTGCAGAGCAGCCCCTCTCACACACAAGTTATCTGAACTTCCTTGCCTAGCAAACTTGCTCTGACACACTTTTCAGCTGACTATAAAGAATGAAGTACTATTTGCTGAGTGTACTCTCTCTCTCTCTCTCTCTCTCTCTCTCTCTCTCTCTCTCTCTCTCACATAGAGCAGTAGGATCCTTTCCTCCTAAGTACTTCAGTGTGTATCTCCCAAGAACATCTTTTACATAATCACCACACACATATCCAACGCACAAAGTAAACTGGGTGTCCTCACACCTGCAATACTAACTACTTAGAAGGCTAAGATCTGAGGGGCATGGTTTGAAGCCACTGGGCAGAAGTGGCGCTGTGGCTCAAGTGGTAGAGCACTAGACTTGAACTGAGTAAGTAGCTCAGGGATAGCACCCAGGCCTAGAGTTCAAGCCCCATGACCAAAAAAAAAAAAAAAAGGTCACAAACTTTCGTGCCCCAGTTGGCTTTGAACCACAATCCTCAGATCTCATCCTTCTGCGTAGCTAGGATTATAGTCCTGAGTCACCAGCATCTGGCTCCCAATGAGCTTTTTAAAGCATCCAGAAGTGTTTTTCCCAGGAGAGGAAGAAAAAAAAAACAAAGAAAAGTAGATAAGCCTAGACAAAAAAAGTTGATAAACCCATATAAAGCCACAATTTATTTAAATTCAGAGTTATGTCAGAGCCCTAACTTGGTACAGAAAAACAGAAAAGCTGAACTCAGAGTTCAGATCCTGACTTAACTCCTGGCCACGTGTCTGAACTAATTAATTACCTAATCTTGTCATCTAAGATCCTTATTTACAAAACAAAGACAATATCCCAGGTCACATAGCAAAAGCTGGACTTGGATACTTGGTGCCACCACATGTTGTGGTTTGTAATATCCTACAGAACTTTTTTTTTCCCCCTTTGGTCAGTCATGGGGCTTGAACTCTGGGCCTGGGCACTGTCCCTCAGCTCTTCAGTTCAAGGCTACTGCTCTACCACTTGAGCCGTGGCACCACTTCCAGTTTTCTGGTGGTTTATTTGGAGATAAGAGTCTCACTGACAGGCTGAGAATGTGGCTCAGTGGTAGAGTGCTTGCCTAGTATGCATAAAACTCTGGGTTCAATTCCTCAGTATCATACACACAGAAAAAGCCGGAAGTGGCACTGTGGCTGAATTGGTAGAGTGCTAGCCTTGAGCAAAAGAAGCTCAAGGATAGCGCCCAGGCCCTGAGTTCAAGCCCCAGGACTGGCCAAAAAAAAAAGTCTCACGGACTTTCTTGCTTGGGCTGGCTTTGAACTGTGATCCTCAGATCTCAACCTCCTTAGTAGCTAGGATTACAGGCTTGAGCCACCAGCACTAGGCTACATAACTATTTTCTTACCAAGTACAGAGGCTTTTTACTTTGCCTGATGTTTAGTTTAAATTCCTCTGTCACATCTTGTCCACCTTGAAGACTCTTTTCATCCTATTTCAGTCCAAACACATCCGAAGCTATTTGGATACAGTGAGTGTCAACTAATTTCTCTCAGCTTTATCTAAACATGTTTATAACCATAACCATGAGTACTAGGTGTGGCTTTTTAAGAAGACAAGATAGGCTGCCTACATATTTATCATGTTTTTCTTACTTTTCCCTATACTCTATTTTTGAAAATACACAAAGAGTAAAAAAAGGCACGCCAGGATATTGTGACATGGCATAGCTACACTTTCTACATGCCAGTGTCCCAACAAAGGGGTTGAGCAATAGCAATCTGAATCATCATCGGAAGTTCCTAAGATTCAAGACTGAGAACTGCCAGGCACCAGTGGCTCAGCCTGTAATCCTAGCTACTCAGAAGGCTGTGAACTGAGGATCACAGTTCAAAGCCAGCCCAGGCAGGAAACTCCATAAGAATCTTCTCTCCAATAAACCATCCAGAAAACCAGAAGTGGTGCTGTGGCTAAAGTGGTAGAGCGCTCGCCTTGAGCTGAAGAGCTGAGCGACAGCGCCCAGGCCCAGAGTTCAAGCCCCATGACCGGCCAAAAAAAAGACTAAGAACTACAATTTCAATCCCAGGTAAATTCTCTCTGTGTGCAAATCACCAGAGTCTTAGAAACTGTACCATCCTGTTGCAGTACAAGACTGCCAGTACCCTGTTTTCAGGTCCATCAGCCTTAGCAGGAGTCTTCCCGATCATATAACAAATACCATACACTATCAGTCACTCTAAAACTGCTAGGCAGAGAACCTTTTCTCTTCTGGGGCTTCTTGGCCACCAATCTGAAGCCCACCATAAAAAGAAACCCAAAGACCAAAAAAAGAAACCCAAATCAGTACACACAGATTCTGCTTAGGTGATGACCTTCTGAACACTCAAAGACAAATAGTATTATTCCACATGAGCTATAAGACTTAGTCTTATTTATTATGATCACAGGTAGCAGTGCAACTTTTATCTCAGTACTTGGGAAGCAGGAGGATCACAGTCCTGGCTGGTCTGACTATTACATAGGAAGACCCTGTCTGGAAAGAAATAAATCTATTGAGTACTCATGGGGGGAAAAATCCTGTTATTTTTTGGAGGGGGAATGCTAATAGGGTTAGAACTCAGGTCCTTGCTAGCAGGTGTCTTACAACTGAACCTCATCTCCAACCTCTACAACTTGGCATTCTACAGAACCAAATACGAAGATGACCAAGGCAGAATGGCACGTGGTATAGATCCAGCTCCTCAGAAAACAAGCTGGAGGCTCATTTGAGGCCAGGAATAAGAGACTAGCCTGAGCTCCCTCCTCCTCTCACAAAGCAAAAATGCAGGTATGGGAGGCACGGCTGGGGCAGCAACACAAGCTAGCAGCCAGTTGAAGCAACTCAACAAGACCCATCTGAAAGAAAAAAAAAAAAAAAAGTAAAATAAAAAGGGTTGGGAATGCTGCACACCAAAGGTGAGGCTCTATGCTCAGTCCTCAGAGCAAAAGGGAGACAGCTGGGCGTCGGTGGCTCACACCTGTAATTGTAGCTACAAGAGACTGAGATTTGAGGATCACAGTTCAAAGCTAGCCTAGGGAAGAAAGTCTATGAGACTCCTCTCCAATGAACCACCAAAAAACTGGAAGTGATGCGATGGCTCAAAGTGGTAGAGCACTAGCCTTGAGAAAAAAAGCTCAAGGACAGTGCCCAGACCATGAGTTCAAGCCCCATGACCCTCCCCCCATAAAAAAGGGGGGGCTCAGGGAGAGCAGCAGTAAATGGCTGAATCAATTTGCCCAGCCAATAACATCTTAAAAGTTGAGTAGGTACAATAGCTCAAGAATGTAATCCTAGGGTCTGGGGAAGAGTGGTAGAGTGCTCACCTTGCATGCATAAGACCCTGGGTTCGGTTCCTCAGTATCATATAAGCAGAAAAAGCCAGAAGTGGCGCTGTGGCTCAAGGGGAGCACTAGCCTTGAGCTGAAGAGCTGAGGGACAGTACTCAGGCCCAGAGTTCAGGCCCCATGACCGACCAAAAAAAAAAAAAAAAAGTAAACCTAGTTAACTTGGGAGGCAGAGTTCAAAGGGTGGCAACTCTAGGCTAGCCTGAGCAAAAAAAAAAGTTGTTCAGGGGACTCCCATCTCAATCAATGGTAAAGTAATGCATGCCTACTATCGCAGCTACAGAAGCACAATTGTTGGGTGCAATGGCACCTGCCTGATATGAAAAACGAGAAGGCACAAATAAAAGATGTAGGCCAGGCCAGTCTAGACAGAAACCAAGACACTACCTGAAAAAGAAAATGACTGGCTGGAGTCATGGCTCAACTAGTAAAGTGTCAGCCTAGCAAGAGCAAGATTGAGTACAATCCCCAGTACTGTCCCCCCTTGGAGGGAAAAAAAAAGTTCTTTTGCTTAAAAACAATGTCAAATACATCAGCTAAACAAATCATCCACAAAACATCTTTCTTCAGATTTAAGGTCTCATTTGTCTTTTATTTTTTTACTGGTCCTGGAGCTTTAACTCTGGGCCTGGGTGCATCCTGAGCTTCTTTGGCTTACGGCTAGTGCTCTACCACTTGAGCCACAGTGCCACTTCTGGCTTTTTCTGATCAGTTTATTGGTGGTAAGAGTCTCACAGACTTTCCTACCTAGGCTGGCCTGGAACCATGGTCCTCAGATCTCAGCCTCCTCCTCCTGAGTTTCTAGGATTACAGGTGTGAGCCACTGGCACCCAGATTCTCTTCTGTCTTAAGACCTTATTTTTTTCAGCAGCACTTGGGAGGATGAGGCAGGAGGATTTCAAGTCCTGGGCCAGCCTGGAATTGAATTTTGTGTCCCAGACTCTCTTTATTGACATAATTGATTATCAAAACATAGACAAACCATTTTACCATACTTTATTAGCCAGAAGAATGAACTGCTGTACTCCACAGACAGATGAAATAAGCTGAACTTACACTATCCACTTCAAGTGGGTACCTTGCAAGGTCATAAGCTCCATGAAATCAGCAATGTCACATCTAACTCAGAATCTGGCCTGTATTGAAAGAGACTATATGGACCACAAAGAACATGTAATTACAAATTACAATGCGGATATGGATCATGAAGATTATTACAAAGTAGTCATCTTAACATTTACATTTATCGCTACATACTGAAAATAGAAACAAAAAGAACAAAAATTAGAAAGTGAAATCTGTTGGAATGTTACATTGTTTGACTTGTCTTTTTTTTTTTTTTTTTTTTGGGTCGGTCGTGGGGATTAAACTCTGGGCCTGGGCACTGCGCCTCAGCTCCTCAGCTCAAGACGAGCGCTCTACCACTTGAGCTACAGCGCCACTTCCAGTTTTCTAGTGGTTTATTGGAGATAGGAGTCTCACGGTCTTTCCTGCCCAGGCTGGCTTTCAACCGCGATCCTCAGATCTCAGCCTCCTGAGTAGCTAGGATTACAGGCGTGAGCCACTGGCACCCGGCTCTTGTCTTTCTTTTTATATACCTCTTTATTATCTTACAGAGAGCCATTCCCATATTCTGGAGTCCAGAACCTGGATCCTTACACTTGGCTGCTATAGCCCTGAATCAACGAACCTCAATTCTGAGACTGAAGCAAAGACTAAATGTAGAGGAAGAAATGGAAATGTGAGAAATAAGCAACAAAGGCGTTCAGATACTGTTAAATATATTCACATTTCTGTACTCCCTTCCCACAAATATTTCCTCTTCCCACCCACTCCTTATTTCTCTTTAGCATCCTTACTTCCTGTGAAAAATATTCAGGTCTGCACTCCCTAATTTTTCAGAGTTCTTTTGACATTACTTGTATCTCTGACTACTCGAATGCTTCTCTTAAATCTGTCCAAATCTGCACACTTCTATTCAACCCTCTAGATAATCTTACAAAAAGAACACAAATTCTAGTTACTCCTGGATACACTGTGAGGTAATACATATGTTCATTAGCTGGATTTAGCCAATTCACAAGGTAAATGTAAAATATCATGCTGTACAAGACAAATACACTATTTGTCAATTGAAAAGGATACAAAAAACTTGAGCAATAACAAAACATGCTAAAAAAATGTCTTAAGGCAGAAGGGTAGACACATTCATAAGGCAACTATTCTTAGATGTGGAAACCACTTTACTTTCTCAATGTATAACAAACTATTACTAATTAGATACAACACAGGAAGCAAGTTACCTAAAGAATCAGGCTGGGCTGAGTTCACATCACTACTACTAGTGTCACCACTACTACTGTCACCAGCCTCCCTGCCCCAAGCCATGCTTCCTCAAAACGAAACAATACTGCTCACACACAGCAGCACCTGCCCCCAGGACAATGGATGAAGGAACTCAACCATGCAATTGTGGATATGGCACTCAGCACTGGGCCTGGCTTGCAATAACAGCTCAATGAGTGAATATTTGTCATTATTATCACTGTCAAAAGGCAACTGAAGGCTGAACAAGACAATAACTGTCAATGACCTGGTACCTACCCTTAGGACAACACAGGCATTAAGGGATAGCCCTGAATATCCTCAGCCTAGATGATCTGTAGCAATTCTGGTAGGACTGAAGCTGACCTGGTATTGTGAGTGCTTAAGAATAAATATATAATGGAATAGCTCTCCAACAGTGAAGAATGAAAAATACAAAAAAAAAAAAAAAAAAAAAGAGAAAGACCTATTTTATTAGCATTTACACAGTAATTTTAATCTAGGCAATTAAACAAGTTCCCAAAGGACTTTTTCTTTTTTACAATGACTGCTAGGAAATAATTAAATTCCCTCTAAAATTTTCTGTAATTCAGGTTTCTTTTACACAGATACAATACCTCCTAATTAGCAGGATAATAAGGGTTTACCTCACCCTGAGCATGAATGATCTGAAAGGAGTATCCTCAGCATCACTCATCTGGGGATGGGCTACTTGGTCCCAGTGAGGCTACTGGGCTAAGGTGGCCTCCCCTTTATACCCCTCCCTGCAGTGGGGAACAAGTCACTGCCCTGGGTCTTCCTCTGTACAGGACTAACTCATTGGGTCTATTTAAGATGCAAACAGACAGCTGGCCGCTGGTGGCTCATGCCTGTAATCCCAGCTACTCGGGAGACTGAGATCTGAGGATCGCGGTTCAAAGCCAGCCCAGGGAAGGAAAGACAATGAGACTCCTATCTCCAATAAACCACCAGAAAACCGGAAGTGGCGCTGTAGCTCAAGTGGTAGAGCACTCATCTTGAGCTGAAGAATTGAAGGACAGCGCCCAGGCCCAGAGTTCAAGCCCCACGACCGACAAAAAAAAAAAAAAAAAAAAAAAAGAGTCTCACAGCCTTTTCTGCCCAGGCTGGCTTTGAACCAGGATCCTCAGATCTCAGCCTCCTGAGTAGATAGGATTACAGGCATGAGCCACCAGCTCCAGGCTGAAGGTTTTTTTGACAGGAATTAATCAAACCCATATTTGTCCTCACTTAGCAGACTCTCCTGAGAATACAAAAATGTGTGCATGATATTGAGCTAGGGTTACAGCTCAGTGGCAGAAATGCTTGCCTAGCACTAGGTCCTGGGTTCAAGTGTGGCCCTGCACACGACAGACAAGCACTTTACCACTAAGTTACATGCTCAGCCGTGGTTTTGGTTGTTTACAAAAAAGAAAAAAACATTCAGAAGGATACAAAATAAAAAGGAGAAAGGCCCCAAGATCCCCAGTTCCTCAATTCCTAAAAGACTCCTCAGGAATTCCTTCTAAAAACCTGGGCCACAAAGCTCTTTACGCTTCCTCATAGCTGGGATGACAGGCACACACAACCATGTCCAATTGTTATGGGTTGAGACAGGGTCTCCTGAACATTCACCTTCTGACTGGGCCAGCCTTGGATCTTGGTCCACCCAAACTCTGCCTCCTGTGTAGCGAGGACCACAGACTTGAACCACTGTGCCTGCTCCTTCTAGGAAGGAGCTTCTATTTCTAAAAAGGGTCTAATATTACCTTTTTATTCCATGCTTTGTATTACCCATTTCCACTGCAGTATTCACCTACACAGAGTCGGGGTGGCAGTGGCAGTGAAGGGTAGGAGTGGTGCTTAACTACTGTTCTTCATCCCTAAGATGACTTCATCATTTTTTGTCTAATAAGACTTTTGGGGTCATATTCAGGATTTTACAATCTCAAAATTAATTAACGAAAATAATGAAAAGGTCTGTGATTGGAATGGTCTGGGTTAATGTAAATGTTCTCAGCAGGCCTACCAAGCAAAAGGATGTTTAGTGTAGGTTGTTCAACTAGATATTTGTACACCAACAATGATGGTGTGAACTGGCTGCTGACATATTTTATTGTTTTTTTTTTAAGGCCTGAGACTGGAACTGGAACTCGATACCTGGTGCATTTGTTCATTGGTTAGCACTCTACCAACTGAGTCATGCCTCCAACAGCAAAACCTCTGATATTTGAGATAATATAAAATTAATTTTTAAACATTAATTCTGTTATATAATGTAATGAACACACTAAAATCATTTTGCTATTTAGCTAAATATTGCACCAAAATACTCTTACCATTAAAAGATAGGATCAAGTCACTTCTTCTAATATTGCTATTTCCAATAGCTCTGAGCTATTTATTAGTGCAAAATACACCTGAAAGTGGTAGTACAAATTCAAAGAGCTACTCTGAGTAAAGAGTATACAGAAAACAAACTCACTCTTGTAATCCTAGACACTCAAGAGAATGAGATCTGGAAGACTGAGGTTCAAAGCTAGTATGGGTAGAAAAGTTCAAGGGGCTCTATCTCCAAAATAACTAGCAAAAAGCTGGTAGGAGGCATGGCTTAAGTGGTAGAGGTCGAAACAAGCAAGCCAAACCAAATGAGCCCTGAGTTTCAACCCCAGCACTAGCAAAAAAAAAAAAAAAAAAAAAAAAAAAGGTATGCAAAACTTTTATTAGCTTAATGATGCAAAGTCCATCTCTAAAATGAGACAGAAAAAACTACTATGGGCCGGGCACTGGTGGCTCACGCCTGTCATCCTAGCTACTCAGGAGGCTGAGATCTGAGGATCATGGATCAAAGCCAGCCCAGGCAGGAAAGTCCATGAGACTCATCTCCAATAAACCACCAGAAAACCGGAAGTGGCGCCATGGCTCAAGTGGTAGAGTGTTCGCCTTGAGCTGAAGAGCTGAGGGATAGTGCCCAAGCCCAGAATTCAAGATCCATGACCGACAAAAAAAAAAAAGAAAAAGAAAAAGAAAGAAACAGTTATGGGTAGCTGCCTGTGGGCGTGAGAACAGGTGACTCCAGAAACAAACAGGAGGAAGACTGTGAAAACTGGTTTTTCACTTTTGGGGATTTTTCAACCATATGAATGTATTACCTGTTTAATTTGTTTTAACCTTTTGAGTTCTGTTTATACAAAAATTTCCCAACATCTTAAATAAGACCTCTAGTCCTAATTCTTACACTTTTCACAGGACCCTTCTCCTTCCAGGAATGAGGGTGAAGGAAAAAGAGGGCAAGTGCCAACTGCAGGTACAGCCTAAGAAGAAACATACAACGTGGAAAAAGCCAATCCAGGCTTGTGGAATACAAATCTCAGTAGCTGCTCCTAAATGTTCTGGGTATGCTCAGTTTTTCAAAACTTTGCATTGTTCTTTAATCCCTAACAAAAGAAGACCTGGGCTCCCTAAGCTCCCGTTCAAGGCTGTTAGTGACTGTACCTGGAGCTGCAGGTGCTCCACCTGCCTTCCCTGCTCACCACACAGGCTCTCACAGGCCCTTCCTTTGACAGGCTCATTGACTACCCAACCAACACCTTCAGTCAGAAGCTGTCCTCAGGCCAGGTGCCACTGGCTCAAGCCTGTCATCCTAGCTACTCAAGAGGCTGAGATCTTAGGATCTCAGTTCAAAGCCAGCCTGGACAGGAAAGTCTATGAGTGGTGCTAGGGCTCAAGAGTAGAGCGCTTGCCTTGAGCTGAAGAGTGCAGGGACAGCGCCCAAGCCCAGAGTTCAGGCCCCACAACCAACAAAAAAGGGAAGGGAAAAGGGAAAGGGGAAGGGAAAGGGGAAGGGGAAGGGGAAGGGGAAGGGGAAGGGGAAGGGCAAGGGCAAGGGCAAGGGCAAGGGGAAGGGGAAGGGGAAGGGCAAGGGCAAGGGCAAGGGGAAGGGGAAGGGGAAGGGGAAGGGGAAGGGGAAGGGGAAGGGGAAGGGGAAGGGGAAGAGGAGGAACTGTCCTCAATCTGAATGGCAGCATCACTGGTGTAAATTAGCTCATTCCTCATTACCATCACCACCAGATAGAGTGCACCTCACACAAAACACAGTGAAGGCCAGTAGCAGTGAATGAACCAGTAGCAGAAGCCTGCGCTGGTGGCTCACCCTGTCATCCTAGCCACTCAGGAGGATGGGATCTGAGGATCGCAGTTCAAAGTCAGCCCCAGCAGGAAACTCCATGAAACTCTGTTTCTCCAATAAACCACTCAGAAAACCAGAAGTGGCATTGTGGCTTAAGTGGTAGAGTGCTAGCCTTGAGCTGAAGAGCTGATCGACAGCAACCAGGCCCAGAGTTCAAGCCCCACAACTGGAGGGGAGAAAAAACAGTGCCTGAGTTGAGACTGGAGCTCAGGCCCAACCAGCTCCCCTTGGGCAGGACCACATCATTAGTCTTTATCTCTCAGAAATAATAGGAATCAGGCCTAAATTGAGGTAGACTGGTAAACATAAACCAAAATAAAACTAATTTTTATAAAAACTGTCAAAGAAAACAACTTTTGTAAAAACTTAAAACAAAACAAACAAAAAAACCCTTCTGTATCTGTTGCTTCCCATGCTTAGCAAAGTACCACCTGCCAGGTCCTGAGGACAGGAATGATAATTGCCCTCAGTTAAGTCCTCAGGGCCTCCAGAGACCCTTCAGAGTGGCTGGAAGCTAGCATCTCCTCCAAGAGGTCACACCTTGACTGCTGTTGCACTGTCTTCCCCCTACCCCATGAAGGCAATCTGTGGCCAGCCAAGGACACACCAGTATGACAAATATTTGAATAACTAATCCTCAATGGTCACCCTAAGCCACGAATATTTCTGAAAGTTCCACCCATCTTCAAAAGACAGCCTTTTCTGTGCTGGTCCTGGGGCTTAAACTCTGGGCCTGGGCACTGTCCCTAAGGTTTTTTTGCTCAGGGCTAACAACCTGCTACTTGAGTCACAGCTCCACTTCCAGCTTTTTGGTAGTTAATTGAAGATAAGAGTCTCATGGGGGAGGGGGTAAACAGGGGGAGGGGCAGGGAGTGATGGCTCATCCTATAATCTTAGCCACTCAGGAAGCTGAGATCTGAGGACTGAGGTTCAAAGCCAGCCAGGGCAAGAAAGTTCATGAGACTCTTACCTCCAATTAAACACACACAAAAAAATAGAAGTAGAGCTGTGGGTCAACTGGTAGAACACTAGCCTTGAGCAAAATAGCTCAGAACAGTGCTCAGGCCCTGAGTTCAAGCAAGATCAGCCAAAAAAAAAAAAAAAAGTCTCATGGACTCTCCTGCCCAGGCTAGCATGAACAGTGACCCTCAAATCTCAACCTTTTGGATTATAGGCAAGAGCTACCTGCCTCTCCCTTTTCTTATGCCAGTATAGGGCTTGAATTCAAGGCCTATGTTGTCCCTGAGACTTTTGTCAGCCGTAGGGCTTGAACTCTGGGTCTGGGTGCTGTCCCTCAGCAATTCAGCTCAAGGTGAGCACTCTACCACTTGAGCCACAGCACCACTTCCAGTTTCCTGAGTGGTTTATTGGAGGTAAAAGTCTCATGGAGTTTCCTGCCCGGGCTGGCTTTGAACTTCCATCCACAGATCTCAGCCTCCTGAGCAGCTAGGATTACAGGCATGAGCCACCAATTCCTGGCTGTCCCTTAGATTTTTTTTGCTCAAGGCATGTGCTCTACCACTTGAGCCACAGCTCTACTTCTGGCTTTTTGGTGGTTTAATTGGAGATTTTAAAAAATGCCTCACAGAGGGCTGTGAAGGTAACTCAGTGGTAGAGCGCTTGCCTTGCATGCCTGAGGCCCTGTGTTCGATTCCTCAGCACCACATAAGCAAAAAGAAAAAAGCCAGAAGTGGCGCTGTGGCTCAAGTGGTAGAGTGCTAGCCTTGAGCTGAGGAGCTGAGGGACAGCGCCCAGGCCCAGAGTTCAAGCCCCACGACCGGACCAAAAAAAAAAAAACCAAAGCCTCACAGACTCTCCTGCCCAGGTTGGCATGACACAATGATCCTCAGATGTTGGCCTCCTAAATAGCCAGAACTATAGGCGTGAGCTTACCAGTGCCTCACAAAAGATGGCCCTTTTATAAAGGAAATTTGTCGGGGCTGGGAAGGTGGCTCAGTGGTAGAGCGCTTGCCTTGCATGCTCAAAGCCCTGGGTTCGATTCCTCAGCACCACATAAGCCAAAAGAAAAAAGCCGGAAGTGGCGCTGTGGCTCAAGTGGTAGAGCGCTAGCCTTGAGCTGAAGAGCTGAGGGACAGCCCCCAGGCCCAGAGTTCAGGCCCCATGACCGGACCCAAAAAAACAAAAAAAAAAAAAAAAGGAAATTTGTCCTTCAGATTCTAAATACCTTCCAAGAAAACTTGAGAAGCAAATACTCCTAGAGATATGCTGTTCAATACAGTGGCTACTAGCCACATGGAGCCATGTTAGTATTTTTACATTTAACATTTGCATCACACCAATCACATTTCAATGTTTCAATGTCATATGTGGCTCACACTTCCAGCCTGAGCAGTGCAGACACAGAATGCATCCACTACCACAGAGAGTACTACTGGACAGTGCAGGCCTACAAACCAACATCATCTCTAACAAGGGAATGTGCAATTACTTTCTCTAACTGTTAAGAAGAAATCTTTTTTTTCCTCACATGTTGGGGACCATGAGAGCTAGACTTTTCTTTCCTTCATTTGAATGAGTCCCTGAAGATTTTTCACAAGAAGTTCTACTGTAAGTAGATCTTGCAAAACAAAACCTGATTCACACAGAAGCAGAGGAACAATCAAAATGACACTGAAAAACCTATCAATATTTTAAACCTTTTTTCGTGTGTGTGTGTGTGTCTGTCTGTCTGTCTGTCTGTCTGTCTGTCTGTCTGTCTGTCTGTCTGTCTGTCTGTCTGTCTGTCTGTCTGTGTGTCTGTCTGTGTGTCAGTCATGGGCCTTGAACTCTGGGCCTGGGTGCTGACCCTCAGCTCTTCAGCTCAAGGCTAGCTAGGAGCGCTCTAACACTTGAGCCACAGTGCCACTTCAGTTTTCTGAGTGGTTTATTGGAGATAAGAGTCTCACTGACTTTCCTGTCTAGGCTGTCTTTGAAGCTCGATCCTCATTATTTCAGCCTCCAGAGTAGCTAGGATTACAGGTGTGAGCCACTAGCACCAGACATTTTAAATCTTTTAAGGTTTTTACTGAAGCTATAAGATTTGATGTAAATATAATCACAAATTGGGGGGGGGGATTCTCCATAGTCCCAAGGGATAATTTTTACAGATTAAAAAAAAAAACAGTCACCACACCTAAAATAGTGAAGATAATGCAATCTCCATTGAAAGGTTTCCCATAGTGAAACTGGCAGGAAGAGAACTTCTCAACATGAATCTGTTTCCCTCAACGCCCACAAGAGCTGCTTTCAGGAGGAATAAAGTCTGATGTACCTGTCTTTCAACCAGCCAACCTACAAAGTTCAACAGGGAGCCAAGGCCATTCTCTCCTCTAATTCTGCTTTCTAAACAACAAAAGCAAGTTTTTATCATTTCCCTGTATGCTTTTTTTTTTTTTAACTAAGTGTTAGCCTAAATCAAGCCCTTGAAACAATAATAATCTAAACAAACAATATTCAGGAACAAAGAAAAAGTTACATTCAATTACAGTTCCATTTTCCAATAAACAAGAGTGGAAATGCAAACAGATCCAGTACAGTAAGTCATAGTATTGCCCATTTTGTAGGATTTCTACATCTTAGCTCTCGATTCATTCAAAATGTAAACTACACGAGCTAGACATGGTACTGAAGTGAAACGGCAGGGATGGCAGCTTCCCACACTGGCACCTTGAGTAGCGTCTGTAGGTCTGGATCTGAGACAGGCCTTACTCCTATCATCCCAATCCTTACTGGCTGAAAGGCAGGTAGCACTGCTCGTCTCCCACACAATTAAAACAACCTGAGCTGCCTCAACCTGTTAGAGATCAGGCAGCACAGTAGCTAACACACAAAACTAACCAAGTAACAAAGTGTGTGGGGAATCCTCCCCTCCCCTTCTTTGTCTCTGATTCACTTCCCTGCTCCTTTGATTCACACATGTAGACAGACACTTAACCCCCAAAGCTCTAGCATGAAGCCCCAGCCACCGAGCTGCTGGGCTGGGAACTAGACTCCTAGTCCACTGTGATCCTAAGCCAGGGATCCCTCCCCTTGTACCACACTGATGGCTCTCAGTATAAAAAGCACTGACATTTCCTTCAACTCTGAGTCATGCTTAGAAGGTTCTACTTTTAATCAGGTGACAAATACTCAAAATATTTTAATCCAAAGGAATTGGGTCAAGCTCTTATAGTCCATAATTGTAAAAGCAAACCCTAATTACTAATAGATCTCAATAGCTCCTTAGTGCATCATTCAGTTCATAATCAAATACCAAAATCTGCTGCTCAGTTTAAATGTTGTATAAGCCTTCTCCATAAGCTAGAATAAAGAGAAGTTTTTTTTCCTACCCACTTCATCAGATATTCTAACCCATAAAGTTGAAATATTTATCAGTAGTGTCATTTTCAAAAGGATAATCCATACTATTTGGGTAGGGAAAGAGAAGCTTTTGTATTATAAAAATAATATACACTGCAACAGAATTATACAACCCCATTAACAGTTCACTTTGTGTTTTATTATGGATGATTTGAACTCAAAAATTAGATTTAGGAACAGCCATAAGAAATATCAACTGTACACAGTAAGGTACAGGTATATTAGAGAGAGGACAGATTATAGGATTTCCAGACAGTAGCTGATAGAACATCTTGAGAAGGGAGAGAAATTCAGATGTACTCAGGAGTGAGGATTTTCACCATTAGGTTTTAATCATTCTTAGTGATAGCTCAACTAAGCATTCCTTTGATTAATGAAAACAAAACCCCAAGGAAAATGTCACATGGGATGATATCCAATTCTTTCTTAAGTAAGCTTTAAAAGAAATACTCTTAGAAACAGAAACCAACAAAAGCCTTGCCTCCTAATAAAACATCCTAATGGTAGTTTTTCAATCATTGTCATTCTCTACATTGTCTAAAAACTTTAAAAGGGGAGGAGCTGTGTGTACTTCTAATCTTCCATGCATCTTTCTATGTGTGTGCGGTACCCTAGCTCAGATCCCTTCAGGAATGTCCAGGCTCAATGGCAAGGTCCACCTACTCCAAGGAGCTCTTCACATAACTCCACTGACAAAGTGGAAAATGCAAAAGCTCCAAAAGGTACTGGTGCCATGGCTTACATTTCTGCCTCAATGTGAGCATTTTCTTGAAAGCTAAGTTGAAGATTGAATATGAAAGGGTGTATCCCTTCCCCAGTTAAAGCAGATTTGGCCATTCCACGCCAGATCCAACAGATATATTCCCAGAAGGATGCACGCAGAAAAAGACCTCAGCATAGGCCAAAGGACTTAGGACACATACTGTAATCAGAAAGCCTATCTAGGAGCATTAGGGTTTCTGGGAGGCCATCTCAGAACAAGCAGAAGACTTATGAGTGCAGTGACATCCAAGGAAATAACACGGTTACGGCCAAGGTACTATTCCAGCCCAGAAGGCCAGAGAGGGTAGCAGAGCTTCGAGGGCCACCACACTACTAATGGCATGTATGTTTCCATCAGCCCCAATTCCCCTCACCCAACTCTCAGGGTCCACCTTAGGTGCCCCTTCTCCAGTCCCTAGCTCTAGGCTTCTGAACTGTGAATAAGTGCTGCCCTCTTTGGATGACCCTTTCTGAGTCAGGCACTTTCACACTCATTGCATTTTGTATTTTTTTCTCAAGGTTTGTCCTAAATCTTATTATCACAGTTCTAAGCTACTGAAAGACATCTATCAGAATCCCCTCTATACATACATATCTACATACTCTCTCTATAGCTCTATATCTATATATCTATATATGTATGTACCTAGAGAGGGAGAGACAGATAGACAGACAGACAGAAATACAGACAGAAATCCTATATATATTGCTATTGCCTACTGAATATCTCAAATTAAATTATACACTGTAAGGAATAGAATCAAATATTAATTTGCTGCTTAACAGTCCATGAAACACTTAAAAATTATAAAGTGTGTTTAGAACACAGCAGATAACTTTGGTTTTTATCTTCCTCATGTTCTTATTCTTAAAAATACAAGTGAAGGGCTGGGAAGGTGGCTCAGTGGTAGAGTGCTTGCCTTGCATGCATGAGGCCCTGGGTTCTATTCCTCAGCACCACTTAAGCAGAAAAAGCTGGAAGTGGCACTGTGGCTCAAGTGGTAGAGCGCTTGCCTTGAGATGAAGAACTAAGGGACAGCGCCCAGGCCCAGAGTTCAGGCCCCACGACCACCCCCCCCCAAAAAAAAACAAGTGAAAATGGCGGCAAAATCAATAGTGTTAATTACAGAATTCCTGGCTATGTATCCAGTAAGAGGCTGTACAACAGACGTGCCTGCCCATGGGCCTCTGTGGACTCATGCACATAGTTATTGTTGTTTCCACAATTCCAACAAGTAGGGGCTGGGAAGGTGGCTCAGTGGTAGAGTGCTTGCCTTGCATGCCTGAGGCCCTGGGTTCAATTCCTCAGCACCACATAAGCAAAAAGAAAAAAAGCCGGAAGTGGCGCTGTGGCTCAAATTATAGAGGCTAGCCTTGAGCTGAAGAGCTGAGGGACAGCGCCCAGGCCCAGAGTTCAAGCACCACGGACCGCCCCCCCCCCAAAAAAAAAATTGATCCTCTTTTGGGCTGGGAAGATGGCTCAGTGGTAAAGCGCTTGCCTTGCATGCATGAGACCCTGGGTTTGATTCTCAGCACCACATAAGCAAAAAGAAAAAAGCCGGAAGTGGCGCTGTGGCTCAAGTGGTAGAGCGCTAGCCTTCAGCTGAGCTGAAGAGCTGAGGGACAGCGCCCAGGCCCAGAGTTCAGGCCCCACGACCAGACTCCCCCCCCCCCAAAAAAAAAAAAAATTCCAACAAGTAGGTCTTAGTCCAATCACACAAGACTCCCAGGAAGTCTTTTAAGGACAAGACACATTCTCATTCCCTGATGGTTCCAGTGCCAGCTCCTCAGTCTCTGAGTATATGCTTCAGAACAGACCCTTACTCTGCCTTTCCATTGGGAATCACTAACATGAGAATCATTATCTTCATCTGCTGATGAAGAAAGGGAAGTTCTGATAGCTGGCATAAACTATCCCAAACATGTTCTGGCCTAAACTCACCTAGGTCAGGTGGGTTGATCACTGCATGGCAGCACCTAGGTGGGGAACTCAGGATTAAAAGGGAACAGATTCAGAGAAGTCAAAAGTAACTTTAAAATGCAGTCTTAGGAGAAAGCTATGAGAACGCTGAAGGACAAAAACTTTACATTCTTTTATCCCTTGCCTCAAAGCTCCCCAAGAGCCTCCTGTGTCAGGTGCGGTGTGTGCACCTGAGAGCTGCTGGGGGAAAGTGAAGCAGAGCAGGAAAGGGAGGCGGCGACTGACCTGAGGTGACAAACTGTGATGAGAATGTGTGGGGGCTACCCCACGGGCCAAAGCTGAAGCGGCCAGCGAACAACCAAAGAACCTCTTTGTGAAACTACCTGGTTGGCTTTTTGCTAAACTTACCTGATTTTAAATAAAACACATAAACTGCTACAGAAGGGGAAAAAAAAAAAGGAAGAGACTCCTAATAAAGGAAGAGACTCCACTAGGACTTACCTCCCCTAATCAGTGTCCAGGCTAACAAACAGGAGAAGGCAGCAGAGGCTCAAAAGACTTGTGACGCTGCTGTAGCAGGGCCAAGGGAGGTGAGAGCAGGGGCAAGCTCCGCAGCCCAGTGCGCCCAGCGGAGTGCTCAAAGCCCAAGTCCAAAATCACATTAGGATCATCAAGCAGCAGCTTGTGGACCAAATTCCATGGAAGCCAGTATTTATATCAAAGTTTTCTGGGAGTAAGCCATAACCATCAGATTCCACACTGTCTACGGTCTTTCCAAAATGGCAGTGCACAACAGTTGAAACAAGAAACCAGATTCCCCAACAAGCTGAAAGAAAACATGGATTCTCCAGCTCTTTACAGAAGTTTGCTGATCCATGGATCACATTAAAAAGAAAGTACTACTGCTTGCAAGACTGGGGAACAATGCAAACACTAGCCCCTTTCTCAAAGGCTCTAAGAAGCCTGCACTGAAAGGTCTTTAGTTAAAGCTGGTTGCTGGTGGCTCACACTTGTAATCCTAGCTACTCGGGAGGATGAGATCTAAGACTCCTGATCATAGTTCAAAGCCAGACTGGGCAGAAAGACCCTTGAGACATTTTTTTTTTTAGTCAGTAATGGATCTTGAACTGAGGGTCTGGGCGCTGTCTCTGAGCTTTCACTCAAGGCTCTAGTGCTCTACCACTTTGAGCCACAGTATTATGGGGCTGAGTATATGGCTTAGAGCGCTTGCTTAGCATGCATGAAAGCCCTGGGTTCGATCCCTCAGTACCACATAAACAGAAAAGGACAGAAGCAGCATTGTGGCTCAAATGGTAGAGCACTAGCCTTCAGCAAAAGAAGCTCAGGGACAGAGCCCAGGCTCTGAATTCAAGCCCCAGGACTGGCAAAAAAAAAAAAAAGTTTCATGGACTTTCCTGCCCCAGTTGACTTTGAACCATAATCAGATCTAAGCCTCCTGAGAGGCTAGGATTTCAGATGTCCATGGGACTCTTACCTCCACTTAACCACCAGAAAACTGGAAGTGGAACTGTGGCTCAAAGTGTAGCCTTGAGTAAAAGAGCTCAGGGACAGCAACCAGGTCATGAGTTCAAGCCCCATAAACCGTCAAAAAAAAAAAAAAAAAAAAAAAAGACCTTAGTTAGAACCAGCTGCATTGGAACACAAAGCCTTTTTGGAGAAATCCCTCTCAGCATGCCCTCTTGTTTCCTGGAATACATTCCAAGTGCTAGTTTGAGTAAGATACAAAGGTGTTCCCTCACCAATATGACCCTGTGCCGCACATGCACACACACGCACGCACACACATACATCCTCTCCAGCTAAACTGGTAAGTTTTCCTCTCCTTTATTAACTCACAATAATGTACAGGCTCATCTTCAAAAAAGACATACTTCAGCCAATCCATTTTTAACTAACTTAAAACATATGAATTTCAAATATATGATGTAAAAATATAAAGTAAGCACTTACACAGCCCCAAATTAGGAGTACACTTAGAGATGGAAAAAGATAAAGGCATAAGAACACACGCTAATAATCTAAGCATCAACTTCCACCTGTAGGATTAAGCCTCAGTCCCATTATAAAACATTCTCAATTATGTTTAAGAATTACAAAATCACTGGGCTCTAGGGGCTCATTCCTGCAATATTAGCTGCTGAGGAGACTGAGATCTAAGGACTGCTGTACAAAGCCAGCCTAGGCAAGAAAGTCCATAAGCCTCTCTTCTCTAATTAACCGGGGTGGGGATAGGGGGAGCCAAAAATGGAGTTGTGGCTCAAGTGGTAAAGAGCTAGCCTTCAATGAAAAATGAAAACTCAAGGACAGTACCCAGGCTCTGAGTTCAAGCCTCAGGATCAACACACACACATATGAAAAAAAAAAAAGGGGGGGGAGGTGCTTGGAATGCAGCTTAGTGGCAGAGCGCTTGCCTAGCATGCATGAAGCCCTGGGTTCGATTCCTCAGCACCACATACACAGAAAAGGCTGTAAGTAGACGCTGTGGCTCAAGTAGTAGAGCGTTAGCCTTGAGCACAGAGAGGCTCAGGGACAGAGCCCAGGCTGAGTTTAAGCCCCAGGAAGGGAAAAAAAAATTAAGAATTAAGCCAGCAGCTCATACCTATAATCCTAACTACTCAGGAGACTAAGATCTGGAGGAGGGGCTGGGAAAATGGCTAAGTGGTAGAGTGCTTGCCTTGCATTCATGAGGCTCTGGGTTCCATTCCTCAGTACCACATAAACAGAAAAAGCCAGAAGTGGCACTGTAGCTCAAGTGATAGAACACTAGCCTTGAGCTGAAAAGCTGAGGGACAGCGCCCAGGCCCTGAGTTCAAATCCCAGGACTGGCAAAAAAAAAAAAAAAAAAAAAAAAGAAGCAATTCTGACTTTGCCAGTTTGTGAAAAAGAGAAAAAGACTTGGGATCAGAAAGGTACAATGTCACCTAACGTAACTCAAAGCAGGTAACCTAGCATGACCCACAGGGAGAGCCAGGGGTTGGGCAGAGCTCTGGCCCTCTCACTCACACATGCCATCATCCTAATCACTCTGACCATTGGTCTCATCCGTAAAGCATGAATAAGCATGTTGCACGTATCATTTTTTCCCACCAGCCCTGGGGCTTGAACTCAGGGCCTGGGCACAATCCTTGAGCTTCTTTTAGCTCAAGGCTAGCACTCTACTACTTGAGCCGGAGCACCACTTGGGGCTTTTTCTGTTGATGTGGTACTGAGGAATTGAACGCAGGACTTTACAGATGTTAGGCAAGGACTCTACCACTAAGCCACATTCCCAGCCTCTCTACTTTTTTTTTTTTTTTTGGACCGGTCATGGGGCCTGAACTCGGCCTGGGCGCTGTCCCTCAGCTCTTCAGCTCAAGGCGAGCACTCTACTGCTTGAGCCACAGTGCCACTTCCGGCTTTTTCTATTTATGCGGTGCTGAAGTATTAAACCCAGCGCCTCATCCATGCAAACAAGCACTCTACCACTGAGCCACCTTCCCAGCCCTCAAGTCTACTTTTTTTTTTTTT
The DNA here is from genome assembly GCF_024711535.1 of Dipodomys merriami. NCBI lineage: Eukaryota > Metazoa > Chordata > Mammalia > Rodentia > Heteromyidae > Dipodomys > Dipodomys merriami. Next base: position 3,134,966 of record NW_027202682.1, read on the forward strand.
TTTTTGGTCCAGTCATGGGGCCTGAACTCTGGGCCTGGGCACTGTCCCTCAGCTCTTCAGCTCAAGGCTAGCGCTCTACCACTTGAGCCACAGCCCCACTTCTGGCTTTTTTCTTCTTGCTTATGTGGTGCTGAGGAATCGAACCCAGGGCCTCATGCACGCAAGGCAAGCGCTCTACCACTGAGCCACCTTCCCAGCCCCTCAAGTCTACTTTTTATAGCAAAGGTAACTAGAAACTTAGGTGAAAAGCCTTCCTTCCTTTTTAGCGAGGACTTAGTGATGAGGTAAATTAACTTGACTATTTCTCAATTATCCCCAGCAGTAATCAGGAACATGAACCAGTTTTGACTGAGGGTAACACCAGAACCAAAGGGAAAAGAGAGTCCTGCTCCATCATGCCAGGAAGAACAGTCTGCTTTCCTCATCTAACTGGCTATAAACTTTCTGCATAGAGCTTTATTTAATTCACTGGTTGTAGTAGTGCTCCTGAAATTTCCTAAGTATCATAGTCTCCTATGTCTACTAAACTCAAGTAAATTCAATGTTTTTGTTGTAGATTTACAAAATAAATATAGTCTGCTACTTTTACCATCTAGATTTAGTTCTGGTTTTGACTCTTTTTGCTGCTGTGGGCAGATCAACTCTCTCAAATCTAGGTGCTCACCTAAAAAACAGCAGTAATGGTGTCCTCTTGGCCCCCTGAAGACAGTGCGAAGATCAAATTGAGATGATGCAGAGAAAAGCACTCTGATCTGCACTAAAGTATTGTACATACAACAAGATTACTTGTATTTGCCTCAAGCTTTCTTTATAAACACACATCTCAATTGCATTCAAAGAGAGTCATGGGTGGAGCCAGTGTAGTTCTAGCTTCTAGAGGCTGACACAGGAGGCTCACAGGAGCCCAGGAACTGGAGGCCAGTCTGGACAATAGTAAGACTGAGTCTCTTGAAAAAATGAAGACAGGTACCAGTGCCTCATGCCTATAATCCTAGCTACTCAGGAGGCTGAGATCTTAGGATCAGGGTTCAAAAGCCAGCTGGGGCAGAAAAGTCTCTTGAGACTCTTTATCTCCAATTAACCACTCAAAAACCAGATGTGGAGCTGTGGCTCAAAGTGTAGTAGCGTTGAGGAGAGCTTTAGGGACAGCTCTTAGGGCCTGAGTTCAAGCCCCATGAAGGACAAAAAACAAACCAACTAAGTTAACTTCTTTAAAAACAAAGCATCAGGGCTGGAAAGGTGGTTTAGTGGTAGAGTGCTTGTCTAGCATGCAGGAAGCCCTGGGTTCAATTCCTCAGTACCACATAAAAGAGAAAAAAGCCCGAAGTGTCACTACGGCTCCAATGGTAGAATGCTACCATTGAGCAAAAAGAAGCTCAGGGACAGTGTTCAGGTACTGATTTCAAGCCCCAGGACTGGCAAAAAACAAAAAACAAAAATGCAAGCATCTACATTCATTATAAAATGTAATCACAACTGCTTGGGGCCATCTATATGTAATATATGATGAAATATACCTATGATCAAATTTCAAAAAGAAATTTGGAGGGCTGGAAATGTGGCTTAGTGGTAGAATGCTTGCCTAGCATGCACGAGGCCCTAGGTTCGATTCCTCAGTACCACATAAACAGAAAAAGCCAGAAATGGCACTGTGGCTCAAGCAGTAGAGCACTAGCCTTGAGCACAAAGAGGCTCTGAGACAGAGCCCAGGCCCTGAGACAGAGCCCAGGCCCTGAGTTCAAGCTCTAGCACCGCAACAAAAAAAAGAAAGAAATTTGAAAAGTTTTTTTTTTTTTTTTAGGTCGTGGGGGCTTGAGCTCTGGACCTGGGCGCTGTCCCTCAGCTCTTCAGCTCAAGGCTAGCTAGGAGGGCTCTACCACTTGAGCCACAGCGCCTCTTCCGGTTTTCTGGTGGTTTATTGGCAATAAGAGTCTCATGGACTTTCTTGCCAAGACTGGCTTTGAACCATACTCCTCGGATCTCAGCCTCCTGAGTAACTAGGTTTATAGGCGTGAGCCACTGGCACCTGGCTTTGGAAACTTTTTTACTCTACTCCTTGTGCACAAATTTTGCTGTAACAAAGTTGACCAAAAAAAAAAAAGTCTACCATTTGCCTGGATAGTAATTACTTATTTCTTCTACACTGTGCTATGATAATTTCCTGCTACTGAAAGACACTAGTATGCTGTTTTAATTTAGACATATTAAAGAAGTTTCCCAAACACACAATTATATATTAGTAACAAAAAGTCCCCACTTCTTATAAAGGGTGCCAAGAAAAGGAAGAGTACATCTGTGAGCAAGTGTTTAAGGCTTCAAAGTAAAACAAGAAAACGCCACTTCACTACCGTCTGGTACAGTCAGACTCTGTGCCACTTCAGAGCTGCTTTATTAGTGGGATGAAAGTACTGCTTCTCCTTCTTCCTTGTACTCTCTTCCTGTCACTGGTGACAATGACATTTATCACTCAGATACTGCCTGGCCCTACTTCAGTGGCTTATTCATATGAGGACGTCCCCTAGGTGGACTTCTATAGCCTACAGGCAATACTCTGGCTAATAAGCTCCCCAACATGAGGACATTCCCTTCTCAGTCCACAGCTACCTCAACAGACACATCTAAGACACTGAGGGCTTCCACCAGCCTCCTCAGCTGGGCTCAGCATCCCCGCAGTCCAAACTGCTCGTTTTCCAGGCTCCAAGGCCACCTCCGCCACCTCCTCCTTCTCCTTCCACCCTTCAGTTCTTCCCAGACAGAGCTCCCTCCCTCAAAGCTGACACTCAAGGCAAAAATGGTGCTTTATCTGACCCAATATTCTCCTGGAAGGCTGAGCTCCATCCTCACACTAAAAAATGAAAAAAGACTGAGTCTTTCAAGAATATTATTCTTAAGTCTCTACCATCTAACCTAATGCCTTTACTCCTTTGAATGTACTTGATGTAAACACTTTAGCCTCTTATTTGCTTAATACATATCCTTAAGATCTCTCTGTGTCCATTCTCATTTACTGGCTATCTTAAACTACTAGTTACTCCAGACAAGGTTTCACCTTGTTTAATGTGCTCAATAATGATCCCTTCCTCAGTGGCCCATGCTAACACACCCTTTCATGATAATGGGATAGTAGTGACCAGTAACTGAGGACTGGAATATCACTGTCCTTTTTTTATTTGGACTAAATTACTTTATATTCCACATTTGGGAAAGTAAAAGTGCTCCTGTGCCTGTCAAGGGTCAAAACTGGAAAAGGATTGGGGAAAAGTGGTTAGAGACAATCGTTTTTTGATAAGCTCTATTGTGATCAGTGGCACAATAATATCTGACCACCAACTAACAGAAACTACTCTGAAGAAGGCCATCCTTTGGGCTCCATCTTGGAAACACCTGAATAGATACAATAGTACAAGCTTTCTTCAGTCTTATTAATTTGTCCATGCTTTTAAGAAAAAAAAAATCTACAATAACTTCAACAATAGCAAGGCTGCAAAGCCATTCAAGTTACCAGTGTTAGGAACAAAGCTTCAAAGCTGACTGCTTGGTGTGACTTATATTTTATGATTAAAGACTTTTCACTCCAACATGGCAAGATTAACAAAGCAAAGGAGATCTGTTCAATGGAAGGGTATTCAAACTGTTGTCACATTCACATTTCTCAATTCAGTAACTTGACTCTATAAAATGAATGTCAAACTTAAATTTTAATTAGTGATTTCTTTATCCCCAAGAATCATTACTCTTTCCTACTAATGAACACATTTCACCTCAACAAGACAAAAAAAAAAATCTCCTTAAAACTGTTTTAAAAAAAAAAAATTATCTCTCCTTTCTACATTAGCAATATTACATGCTGCCTTTCATGACTGGTTTCCAGGAACTATATTCAAATTGAATCCACGAAATTCAAGTTTTATTTCAACAGCAGAAGAAAGATTTTAAAAAAAAATACATCACTGGTCAGTGGAAGAAATAGCTCCATAAGTTAAAGGACTGTTTCTGGAGCAAATCTGAAGGCAGCAATGTAATTCAATTTGGACACACTCATCAAAAACTGATTTTCAGATGCCACTACTACGAGACTACAGGAGAAATGCTAGCTGCGCTGAGACTGCATTGTTCCCAGCAGAGATCAAGTTTTTACTGCAAAGGTGAGCTTAAAAGAAAAATACAAATAGTTGGTAATGTTACCATGAAGCAATCTAGAAGACCCCAGAGTTACTGAATGAGCGGCCGTATCTCCTGGACACCTGATATGATAACCTACGAAAATGTCCAGCGAAGTTGTTTAATTGGGGGGGGGGGAGAGGTAGGAGAGAGAGATGATTTAGTCAATATCAGGTTCAATTTCTGGAAAAATTCTAATCCCTACATTACTTGACACGGTTTTTGTTGTTGTTGGTCTCAAGAAAAAAATCAACGCGAACTCAAAAGGGCAGCAAGGATGCCCAAGATGGGCTGAAAAATCTCCCAACTTTCTTTGGAAGTTACCTAGGTAAGTTCAAACGCGCCACAGCAACTCGGGTGATGACATCTGGTTAATGAAGTTTGGGTATTTAAAGAAAAGAGAGAGGAGAGAGAGAGAGAGAGAGAGAGAGAGAGAGAGAGAGAGAGAGAGAGAGAGAGAGAGAGAGAGAGGAGTAACGAGATGGCCAGAAGAAGAGAAAGGAGAGAGAAGAGAAGGAGAAGCGAGTTTCCCGACACTGCTCGGCGCCCCCCCCCCCCCCCCCCCAGGAACACATTCCAAGAAAACTTCGCAGTCGCAACTCGGCAGCCTCTGGCGGCTGGGTCCGCGGACTGCGGCGCGGGAGCGGCGGCCGGGGCCGGAGCCCGCCCGGGCCCCGCCGCTGTCAGCGCGGCGGGCCACGCGTGCGGACGCCCGGCCGCACCCCCGCGCCCCGCCACACACACACACACACACACGCACACACACACACACACACACACCCCGCTTCACTTTTCCTCCCCGGAGCGCCCGGGCCTGCCCGCGAGCAGGGCCGGTCCCGGCCGGGGAGGCCCGGCGTCGGATCGCGGGCGAGCCCCGGCCGGCCGGCCCCCGGGGCCTCCCGCCACGACCCCCCCACACACACACCCCACGACGGGCTCCCTCCCCGCGGCGGGGCGCTGACAGCGCGCCGGGCTCCGTCTCACCTGTGCTGTCATTCGCTGAGAAGCCGGGCGAGCTGAGTTTGGCTCGTTTCGGGTTGGGCGGTCCGTCCAGCAAGTTCTCGGCCATCTTCACCTGCTTCGCGGGATGCGCCCCGAGCGCGGGCGGCCGGCCGGCGGGCAGCAGAGGCCGAGGGGGTCCGGCCGGCGACTGCGAGCGAGCGAGCGAGCGAGCTCCGGAGCGCAGGAGCGCGGGCCGGGCCGGGCCGGGCCGCGGAGGGCGCAGGCCGGGTGGGGGAGGCGGCGGCCAAATCTCAGCCTCAGCAACAGCGCCCCGCAGCGCTCACCGCCCGCCCCCGGCCGCCGCCGCCGCCGCCGGCCGCGGCCCCCTCATCCCCTGCCCGCCTTCCGAGCGCGACACTCCGCGGCGGGGGCGCCCCGGCGGCCCGGCCGCCCCCCCGGGCCCGGCTGGCAGCGACGGCGCCCGGCCCGGCGGCTCAGGCGGCGCCCGGGAACATGGTGCCGCCGCCGCCGCCGCCGCCTCGTTCCCCCCCCCCCCGCGCCCCACTTAATGAATTCGCCCGCGGCCCGACGACCGGGGGGCTCCGGGCTCCGACGCCCGCCCGCGGCCCGCCGCCGCCGTGAGGAAAAACAATGCGCCGAGCGGGGCCGCCGCCGCGCCGCGGCCCCCCCACCCCGTGCCGCCGCCGCCGCCGCCGCCGCTGCCGCCGCCGCCGCCGCCGGGCTCCGGGAGGCCGAGCCGAGAGGCGAGCGGGGCCGCCGGGGCGGGCGCCGAGGGCCGGGCGGAGCGGGCCGGCCGGGCGGAGCGGGGTGCGCGGGCGGTTGTGGGGCCCGGGACCGGCGGGGCCGAGTAGATCGCGCTCGAAGCCCCGGTCGGGTCCGCGACAAGATGGCGGCTGTTGATTCCTCAATTAAAAAAAAAAGAAAGTTTTTTTTCTTCTCTTTCCAGAGCCTGAACGGGGAGGGGGAGGGGGCGGGGCACGCCGGTGCGTCACCCCCCCGCGGCGTCACCACGCACGGCCCCCGCCCCGCCCCCTCCACCTGCGCCGGCCGCGGCGGAAAGAGCCGAGCGCGCTCGGGCGGCGGAGCCGAGGGCGCGGCGGCGGCGGCCGTGCGTGGGGCGCCGGCCGGCGGCGCCGGGGCCCGGCCTGAGGGAGACGCGGCCGGATCACGGACCGAGCCGCCGCCGCGGCTGCTGTTCCGGGGGCGGCCCGGGCCGGGCGTGCGCGGGGAGGCGGCCTGGCCGCGGGCCGCGCCCCGAGGCGCGAGCGGAGCCGGCGCCGGCCGGCCGGCTTGGGGCTGCTCCGCCGGCCCCCGGCTCCTCGCCTCCCCGCCCGCGACCCTCCCCGGCGACTTCGGGCGACGACGACCGGGAAGAGCGCAGCCGGGGCCCCTCGCCCCTGTGCCGGCGACTGTGCGACTCCGCAGGTTACCGACCGCCCTCGGGGAAACTCGGGAGGCGTGCGTGCGTGCGTGCGGGGAAACTGAGGCTGGCGGGGAGCGCACCTTCCCCAAGGTCACCGGGGGAGGACGCGACCGAGCGAGATTCGAGCTCGAGCCCTCCCCTAGCGAAGCGAGGGGGGCATCCGGGTCCGACCCGGTCACCTGCAGGAAGGCGGGAGCGGGGGGGGGGGGCGGCGGAGAAGACGCCGCCATCGGGGCTGAGGACCCCGGCGTCCCGGGGCGCCCCCGCCGCGGACAGCCAGGCGGGGGGTTGCGGGGAGCTCGTCGCTGCCCACGGGACACCCCTCCCCGTTCCCTCTCGGCCTCTCCAAACTTGCCGGTGATTCCTGAACCGGACGCCTGTGAGGTGAGGGCGCCCCCTCCCCCCCCTCCCCCCCCCCGTGCCCCCAGCCTTTACCTGGGAAGCACTTCCTCCCCTACCCCACGCTGCTGCCCCGCTGTCGTCTCGCAGCCCCAGTCCCAGTCCCGCGGCTAAGGGGTGATTGCTCACTTGAAGAGTTCCTTGGCACCACGTGGCCATGGAGTTAATGTCCTGAAATAAAAGAGAGGGGGAAAAGAAAAGGAAGAAAAATGTCCAGAACAAATAGCTTCTCTACATAGTCTAAGAACACACATGTTGTCTGCCAGTGATCGGCATACATGTTTCCATTTATATGTGTTCCCACCCCTCTTGCCTCTTGTCTCTCTCGGTCACTGCCAGCACCCCCACACCCACTCGGCTACTAGGTGGTTCTCGTCAGTCATGCCATTCTATACTTTTGTAGATTCCAGCAAATGTTACTAACACATGACTCTGGCAAACCATTCATCCTCCAAGACCCAGTTCAGATGACACCTCTAGGAGGAAACCCTTCCAGTCCAAGGCAAACTCTTAAGAGAAGACCTATAACACAACCCCTTCCCTCCCACCCCCATCCATTCACATTTTCATTTATTCATCAGCTATCTTGAGACTCTCCCTAAGGCATTGCCACTGTGCTAAATCCCTGGGCAAAGTATAAAGAAATCCCAATGCACTCTATTTGAAGAGTTAAAGTAACAAGCCCTGGGAATCACACTGAAATATTACAAAAGAAGTCCATCTGAGCTAGGCTGAACTGCTGCAGTCCTGTAATTACTCACTATACAGGAGGAAAAGCAGGAGAGGAGGATGAGTTTGAGGCCAGCCCAGGCAAGAGATAAAGGAGATCCTGTCTCAAAAACAAAAGGCTGTTGGGCACCAGTGGCTCCTCACCTGTAATCTACTCTGGAGGCTGCAATCTGAGGATCATATAGTTCACTAAGTCAGTCAGGGGACTGGGAAGGTGGCTCAGTGGTAGAGTGTTTGCCTTGCATGCATAAGGCCCTGAGTTCATTCCTCAGCACGGCATAAACCAAAAAGGCCGTAAGTGGCACTGTGGCTCAAGAGCTGAGGGACAGGAAGTGGAGCTGTGGCTCAAGTGGTAGAGAGCTAGCCTTGAGCTGAAAAGCTGAGGGACAGCACCCAGGCCCAGAGTTCAAGCCCCACAACCAAAAAAAAAAAAAGAGCTGAGGGACAGAGCCCAGGCCCAGAGTTTAAGCCCCATAACCAACAACAACAAAAAAAGTCAGGGGAAGAAAGTTGATGAGGGCTGGGAAGGTGGCTCAGTGGTAGAATGCTTGCCTCGCATGCATGAGGCCCTGCATTCAATTCCTCAGTACCATATACACAGAAAAAGCCAGGCGCTGTGGCTCAAATGGTAGAGCGCTCACCTTGAGCTGAAGAGCTCAGGGACAGTGCCCAAACCCAGAGTTCAAGCTCCACGACTGACAAAAAAAAAAAAAAGAAAGTCCATGAGACTCTCATCTCTAATAAACTACTCAGAAAAAGCTGGAAGTGGAGCTCAGTGTTGGAACCATAGCCTTGAGCAAAAAGAAGCTCAGGGACATCACCCAGGCTGAGTTCAAGCCCTAGGACTTATATAAAAAAGGGGGAGGGGGACTGGAATTGTGCCTCAAATGGTAAAATGCTGGCCTAACAAGTAGAATGGCTGCTCAGGAAAGGCAGGAAGTACAAGGAGTCACAGAGTGACGCAGAACAAGCTGCACAGTTGCACGTGAAGTACCCTAGCTGGCTGTCTAACCAGGGGGCTTTGAGCCCCTTGAGAGCAAGGGCTATGTCTGGGTCACAGTACAGTGCGCAGCCAGAAGTAGATATGTAAATATAATAAATGAGGAGCTGTGGCTAAGAGGTAGTATGCAAATATACCTCAGGGGCATGCCCAGGCCCGGAATTCTAGCCCCAGACTGGCATGGGGGGGGTGGGGGGGAGAACAAAAACTCTCAAAGAATGAATGAGTGAGTGAACAGTGTCAGATCCCCTGAGTCCTAGAGGTCACTGAGATTGAGTGGGTCTACCGTAAGCAGTGCCAGGCTATTGCCCCACAGAGTGGACAGGTGCCCAGCCACAACAGAAGAAGCCTTCGCTAAGACCTAACCCAAGGGCAACAGGGACGCCGCGGAGCTCCCCCTCCCCCTGGAGCTCCTTGATAAATAGTTCACGCAGCAGTGTGTGCAGGACCCCTAACTCTGGTCTTGCTAGTGAGCAGCTTTGAGTCACACTTGATTTCACAGTGGAGAAAGCTGGGGGACCCAGTCCACACAATGCAGAATGGATATGTCAAGGGCCAAGCCTGGATCATAAGTTTTCCGGCTCCAAACCTCCCATTCTTCTGCCTGCCCAGGCCCAAACCTAAAACACTTCTACTGGGAAGAATCCATTCCTATCTCCATCAGTTCCCCTGGTACTTCCTGGCACTTACCTGCCTTTTCTCTTTCTCCATTCAGTCCCCTGCACTCTGGCACAGCTGTGGGGACAGCATGGGGGAGATGTGGGTGCTGCCCAGGGGTCACAGCTAACCACAGAGGGCCTTGAGTGGGCTGGGCCACTGCCACCACAGGTGAGTAGCACTTCCCACAGGCCTGGGGGGAAGAGGGAAGGAGTGTTACCATTTCTCAGAGGAAAAGAGCAGAGGACACTAGGGGCGTCAGCGTGGTACACGGCTAAGACTGCCTCCTCTTCCCACAAGCCATAGTGGCTTGAGGATCCCAGACTGCACTAAATGACCAAGGAATGCCTTGGTCATGTCTCCAGGGTCAAGAGAAGAAGGTGGGTACATAAAAGAATGAGGTGTGGGATGGGCTGGGAAGGTGGCTCAGCGATAGAGTGCTTGCCTTGCATGCATGAGACCCTGGGTTTGATTCCTCAGCACCACATAAAGCAAAAAAAGCCAGAATTGGCGCTGTGGCTCCAGTGGTAGGGCATTTGCCTTAAACTGAATAGCTGAGGGACAGCGCCCAGGCCTAGAGTTCAAGTTCCACAACCAACCAAAAAAAAAAAAAAAAAGAATGAGGGGTGGGAATAAATCAGTAAATCAGGAAAAGTTTCTGAGAAAAGTTCATTGGAGGCTGGGAAGGTAGCTCAGTGGTAGAGTGCTTGCCTAGCATGCATGAAACCCTGGGTTTGATTCCTCAGTATCACATAAACAGAAAAAGCCTGAAATGGCTCTATGGTTTTTTGAGCACAGAGATGCTCAGGGACAGAGCCCAGGCCCTGAGATCAGCCAAAAAAAAAAAAAAAAAAGGAAAGGAAAGGAAGAGAAGAAAGAAAGGAAGGAAGGAAAGAAAGAAAGAAAGAAGAAGAGAAAGAGGGGGAGGTAGAGAGGGAGGAAAGGAAAGGGAAGGGAAGGGAACAGAGGGGAGGGGAAGGGAAGTCAGTTGAACCCATCAGCTGATGAACAGTGAACACAGTGGAATAGGATTTGGCCATGGAAATAAGACATACTGCCGGGCGCTGGTGGCTCACACCTGTAATCCTAGCTACTCAGGAGGCTGAGATCTGAGGATCACAGTTCAAAGCCAGCGCAGGCAGGAGAGACCGTGAGACTCCTATCTCCAATAAACCATCAGAAAACCGGAAGTGGCGCTGTGGCTCAAGTGGTAGAGCGCTCGCCTTGAGCTGAAGAGCTGAGGGAAAGCACCCAGGCCCAGAGTTCAAACCCCACGACCGACCAAAAAAAAAAAAAAAAGAAAATAAGACATACTAACACCTACTACAACATGGATGAATCCCCAAATCACATGCTCAGAGACAAAATAAAAATTTTGTTTTGAATACTCAGACATTTGACATAAATGGCACATTGCATGATTCTGGAAATTGCTTTTTGGCAATCAACATTATGAATTTTTCTTACGGTATGGGGGTTGAGTTGGCTAAGTAGGCACTCTACCACTTAAGCCATAATATCAGCCTTTTTTGTTTTTGTTTTTTTTATTTTTTGGTCATGGGGCTTGAACTCTGGGCTGGGTGCTGTCCCTCAGCTCTTCAGCTCAAGGTTAGTGCTCTACCACTTGAGCCACAAGTGCCACTTCCAGCTTTTTCTGCTTATGTGGTGCTGAGGAATGGAACCCAGGGCCTCATGCATGCAAGGCAAGCACTCTACCACTGAGCACCTGTGTGTGTGTGTGTGTGTGTGTGTGTGTGTGTGTGTGTGTGTGTGTGTGTGTGTGTGTGTGTGTGTGTGTGTGTGTGTGTGTGTGTGTGTGTGTGTGTGTGTGTGTGTGTGTGTGTGTGTGGCTGGGTGCTGTCCCTCAGCTCTTCAGCTCAAGGCTAGTGCTCTACCACTTGAGCCACAACGCCACTTCCAGCTTTTTCTGCTTATGTGGTGCTGAGGAATGGAACCCAGGGCCTCATGCATGCAAGGCAAGCACTCTGCCACTGAGCACCTGTGTGTGTGTGTGTGTGTGTGTGTATGTGTGTGTGTGTGTGTGTGTGTGTGTGTGTGTGTGTGTGTGTGTTGGTCGTGTGGCTTCAACTCGTGGGGCTTAGGCACTGTCCCTGTGCTCTTCAGCTCAAGGTGAGGGCTCTACCACTTGAGCCACAGCACCACTTCCAGTTTTCTGGTGGTTTATTGGAGATGAGTCCCATGGAGTTTCCTGCCCGGGCTGGCTTTGAACTGCGTTCCTCTCATCTCAGCCTCCTGAGTAGCTAGGATTACAGACATGAGCCACCAGTGCCTGGCTTGCCTTAGTTATTTTTGAGTTAGAGTTTCACTTTCTGGCTGAGCTGGCTTGGACTGTGATCTATTACTACTTCCCTTTGTCACTGGGAAGACACACAGTGACACCTGCCACTGTGACCAGCCATTGGATAAGATGGAGTCTCATGAATTTTTATCTCAGCCTGGCCTTGAACCACAAAGCCTCAACCTCTGGCCTCCCAAGTAGCTAAGATTACAGGCATGAGCCACTATGCCTGACCAATTTTGTTATGTGGCTGTTTTTTGTTCTTGATAGGTATTTTGGGCACAAGATAGCCTTCTCTACTTTGATTTCATAAAGATAGATTCCCTGATTTCCTTCTAGAAAAGCATTTTTTCTTTTCTCATTCAGATGTTTGATGATTCGAGGGGGCCTGTGTGCATGTGTGGGTGGGGTTTGGGGTAGATATAACTTCCTTAGAGCCACTTCCTTATCGAATACACTATCCTTTTCTCTGTGACTCTTAATATAACTTTTAGACCCCAGTCCTCTTAATTCTGTTGGATTAGCCAATTTGTATTTCTGCACCAATATAATGTTTCAATGTTTCCAATTTAGAGTAACTACTGAGTAACTTCTTCCATCACTCTTTCTTTTCAGAATTGGCTTTTTTTTTTTTTTTTTTCTCTTGTCGGACATGGGGCTTAAACTCTGGGGCTTGGGCACTGTCTCTGTGCTCTTCAGCTCAAGGCGAACACTTTACTGCTTGAGCCACTTCCAGTTTTCTAGTGGTTTATTGGAGATAAGAGTTTCACGGACTTTTCTGCCTGGGCTGGCTTTGAACCATGATTCTCAGATCTCAGCCTCCTGAATATAGGATTACAGGCGTGAGCCACCGGCACCCAGCTTGGAATTGGCTATTTTTTGCCTCTTTACTTTTCCATAGGAATTTAAGGTCAGTTTGACAAGGGCCCATTTCTGTGGGATTGTATTGAATTTGTACATTCATTTCAGAGAAAGTTGCTCTCTAAAGAAACAGTGCCTCTTCTTAACAGTTATTAGGCAAATAGGGCAAACGAACACAGCATTCAATGCTACAAAATGTCACCAGATAAATCCAAACTGTGGGATACTGCAAGAAAAATACTTGGCTTCTTTAACAAATAAATGTCAAAGCAGAAAACATAATGAAAATGAAGGGAGAAACTATAGATTAAGAGATTTAAGGGGCTGGGAAGGTGGCTCAGTGGTAGGATGCTTGCCTTGCATGCATGAGGCCCTAGGTTCGATTCCTCAGCACCACATAAGCAGAAAAAGCTGGAAGTGGTGCTGTGGCTCAAGTGGTAGAGCACTAGCCTTCACTAGCTGAAGAGCTGAGGGACAGCACCCAGGCCCAGAGTTCAGGCTCCATGACAGACAAAAAAAAAAAAAGAGAGAGAGAGAGATTTAAGCAATACTGCAAGAATGCAGTTGCATTCTGAACCTTGCATGAATCCTGATCCAAATAAATTCAGATAACAATAATGAGACAATTCACCGGAAATGGAAACACAGACTGGCTAGGATTGATACTGGGAAGCTACTGTTAATGTGGGTGTATACATCACAGGTTCATGCCTGTAGTTCTAGCTATTTGGGAGGCTGAAATCTGAGGACTATGGTTCAAAGCCAGCCTGCGTAGATAGTCTGAGAGGAGACTCATCTCCAATTAACCAGAAAAAAGCTGATCTGGAGGCCTGGCCCAAGTGGTAGAGTGCTAGCCATGGTCAAAAAGGCCAACTGAACATGAGTTCTGGAGCTCAAGTCCTAGTACCAGCAAGTGTGCGCATGAACACACACACACACACACACACACACACACACACACATGTTTTACTGTTGGTTTTTTAACTGTGATATTGTGATTATGTGTTTTAAGTAGCTATCATGTCTTAGAAGCATAAGTTAAAATATGATCAAAATCTAATTTGATAATATGCAAATACATATGATAAAGTATAAAGGTTGGAGTGACAGATGAGGCAAGATAAGCCAGGAATTAACTAGTAATTGAAGCTGAGTGATGAGCATGAGAAGGTTCTTTACATGGCTCTCTGTACTTTTGTGTATTTTGACAATTTCCATAATAAAAGGTTTAAACATTGAAATTTGAATCTTCTCAATCACAGATATGTTATAACTGTTCATTTAAGTTTTTTTTCTGTCTTGCAATAAGACTATCTAATTTTTTCCATCAGGTCCTTTTTACATCTTTAGCCAATCCAAAAAAATTGCTAAACTATTTTTAGTTCTAATTTTACTTTATTGTTTTGAGTGGGGTGTGGATGTATATGCACTTACTAAGGCTTGAACTCAGGACCTACAGACTGTCATTTATTTATTTTTTTTTATTTTTTATTGTGAACATACTGTACAGAGGGGTTACAATTACATGGGCTCATTTATTTATTTTTTGGGGGGAGGGGGTCCAGTTGTGGGGCCTGAACTCTGGGCCTGGGCGCTGTCCCTCAGCTCTTCAGCTCAAGGCTAGCACTCTACCACTTGAGCCACAGCGCCACTCCCGGCTTTTTTCTTTTTGCTTATGTGGTGCTGAGGAATTGAACTCATGGCCTAAAGCATGCAAGGCAAGCGCTCTACCACTGAGCCACCTTCCCAGCCCCAGACTGTCACTTAGTTTTCTTGCTCAAGACTAGCATTGTGCCATTTGAGCCCACAGCTCCAGTTCGAGCTTTTCTGGTGTTTAATTGGAAATAAGAGTCTCACGGACTTTCCTGCCCAGGCTGGCTTGGAACTGAGATCCTCAGATCTCAGCCTCCTGAGAAGCTAAGATTACAGGCATGAACACTGGCACCCAGCTTTGTACTAATTATTTTTCTCTAGAATCTCTTGGGAGTTTCTATATAGACTATTGTTTTTTGTTTTGTTTTGTTTTGTTTTCCTTTCTTTTCTTTTCTTTTCTTTTGCCAGTCCTGGGGCTTGAACTCAGGGTCTGGGCACTGTCCTTGAGCTTCTTTGGCTCAAAGTTAGCACTCTACACTTGAGCCACAATACCACTTCCAGCTTTTTCTGTGTATGTGGTACTGAGGAATGATATCAGGGCTTCATGAATGTTAGGCAAGCATTCTACCACTAAGCCACATTCCTAGCCCTATATAGACTATTGAAACACATGTTTAAAAAGAAAACAATGGCTGGGAATGTCAGGGACAGTGACCAGGCCCTGAGTTCAAGCCCCAGGACTGGCAAAAAGAAAAAAGAAAAGAAAAGAAAATTGTTTCTCCTCTCCCATAGATATAGCTTCCACTTCATTGCCTTGGGATTCATTGCTGGCCAGACAGAGCCTCTAGAACAACACTGAATACAGTGTATAGACATTGCACATGTACACAGTGTGTATTCAACATTATACAGTACTAATGTTTACAGAAGCTTTAGTGTTTTGTTCCTGGCTTGAGTAAGGCTAGTCATTTTATAAGCTTCTTCATTTATTTGCCAACAGTTATGGAAGACGTTTGATGTACCAAGTGCTGGGAAAGTACTCTAGTGAACTTTATGTTGCTGTGACAAACTACCTCAGAGAATTGTATTGGCCCTGACTCCATTGCTTCTGGGCCTGTGGCAAGGCAGAAATGTCATGGTAGAAGGGCGTGGCCGGGGAGACCCGCTCAGGTCATAGCATCCAGGAAGCAGAGAGTGAACAAGGAAGAGGCCCAAAACAGGCAATGTCCTTCCAGTCACTGCTTCCTACCTACGAAGTTTCCGACCCCTCAACAATGCCATGGAGTCAGAGCCTCAACAGTCCAATCAATTCCTCAGAGTCTCACCTCTGTTTTTCTTTGGGGGGGGGGGGACACTTTATACCCAAGCCATATAACAGACTCCTCATACAGTAAGCAAAACAGAGATCACTGCTCTCACAGACCTTACATGCTAATGGGCACTGGTGGCTCATGCCTGGATCTTAGCTACTCAGGAGGCTGAGGTCTGAGGATCATGGTTCAAATCCAGCTTGGGCAGGAAAGTCTGTGAGATTCTTATCTCCAATTAACCACCAGAAAACCAGAAGTGGTGCTGTGGGTAGGCTGGCAGAATGCTTACCTTAAGCTGAAAAGCTCAGGAACAGTGCCCAGGCCCAGAGTTCAAGCCCAATGACTGACCAAAAAAAAAAAAAAAGAGGGAGAAGATAATGAGTAAAGTATACAATATATGTCAGAATAATAAATACTACACATTAAAAATGGAGTGTTAGGGCTGGGAAGGTGGCTTAGTGGTAGAGTGCTTGCCTTGCGTGCATGAAGCCCTGGGTTCCATTCCTCAGTACCACATACACAGAAAAAGCTGGGAGTGGTACTGTGGCTCAAGTGGTAGAGTTCTAGCCTTGAGCAAAAGAAGCTCAGGGGCAGTACCAAGGCCTTGAGTTCAAGCCCCAGGACTGGCAAAAAATAAGAATAAAAAATAAAAATAAATGGAGTGCTAGCCTGCCCGGTGCTGGTGGCTGGCGCCTGTAATCCTAGCTACTCAGGAAGCCAAGATCTGAGAATCACAGTTTGAAGCCAACCCCTGAGCAGGAAAGACTGAAAGATTCTCTTCTCCAGTTAACCACCAAAAAGCTAGAAATGCAGGTATGGCTCAAGTGGTGGAATACCAAGCCTTGAGCAAAAAAGCCAGATGAGAGTGGGAGGCATGGAAATGCTGCAGCGAACTCTCTCTTGAACAACTGATGTATAGGAATAAAACAGTGAGGATGGAATGGGCCAAAGGGACCTGCAGTGTTAGTGTGGGGACGGGGAAAATGTAACTGAGGTGAGGGAGCTGGCCTCACTGGGATGACTGTGGAGCACAGACTTGAATGGGAGGAAGAGAGGGATGAGCGCGTGAGGGCAGGCAGGGCTCAGCCCAGGTGCAGTCTGCTGAGGCAGAGCAGGGGAGGCCACAAACCCGCCCACTCCGACAGTGCGGCCTCCATCTTGGACCTCTTCTGTTCTTTCCTTTCTGTTTTTGTCTTTGTTTTTGTAGCGCATTGTCAGGTGGCATTCTGACAGTACTTGAGCTCTGGGGAACCTTCAAAATACCAGTTCCAACCTTCTTTTTGCTTCTTACTGACAGCTGTTGTAAGTGCTGTCTGCATGGACACCCACCCCCCTTTCCCTCAGCCACGTGCCTGCAGGTGCTTGGTCAATCCAACTAGGTCTCTGCTTCATCTTTTTGTTGTTGTTGTTGTTGTTGGTCATGGGGCTTGAACTCTGGGCCTGGACCCTGTCCCTGAGCTGGCTCAAGGCTAGTGCTCTACCACTTGAGCCACAGCA
The DNA here is from genome assembly GCF_024711535.1 of Dipodomys merriami. Classification (NCBI taxonomy): domain Eukaryota; kingdom Metazoa; phylum Chordata; class Mammalia; order Rodentia; family Heteromyidae; genus Dipodomys; species Dipodomys merriami. The sequence goes on from NW_027202682.1 coordinate 3,151,858, forward strand.
CCACTTCTGGTTTTCTGGTTAACTGGAGATAAGAGTTTCATGGAATTTCCTGCCCGGGCTGGCTTTGAACCATGATCCTCATATCTCAGCCTCCTGAGTAGCTATGATGACAGGCGTGAGCCACGGGCACCTGGCTAAGAAACAAATTCTATTTGCTCACTACCTCCCTCCAGGGGGACTGTTATATCTCTTACTTCATTGTAAACCTTACCCTTCATTTACAAAACCTCATGATAAAGTGTTGTTTGGGCCTCAAATCTGATGTTTTCAGTCATTTTCTCAAACCACTCTGCTTCCACTTAGCCTTCTTCTCTCGCAGGGACTCCAATTTTATGATGACACACATTGTTCTTGAAACTTGGTTCACTTTTTTTCCATCTTCTCACTTTTCTTCAGGATTAATATCTTTTATTTTTTGAGGCAGGATTTTGCTGTTTATCACAGGCTGGATTCTGATTCTCAATCCTCTTATCTCAGCACCCCAAAATCTGGAATGACAAATACATTTGTCAGCATACCTGACTCAAAGTGAGTAATAATCTTTTCCCCTCCTCCTTCTCTTTTCCTCCTCTTCCTCCTCATCCTCCTCCTCCTCGTCATCCTCCTTCTCCTCCTCCTCCTCTTACTCCTCCTCCTCCTCTTCTTTTCTGTTTTTGGCAGTACTAGGAATTGAACTCAAGACTTTATTTACAAAGCAGGCACTCTACCACTTGAGCCATGTCTCCAGCCTCTTTTTAAATTGTTTACTTTCAGGGTAAGCTATTGTTTTATGCCTAGATTGGCCATGATCCTCCATCTTTGCCTCTCAAAATAGCTAGGATTACAGTCTGAGCCACTGTCCACGAAAAGATCATTAGCTGAACATGTTTTCCTTTAAGAATATATTCATAACCGGGCACCGGTGACTCACGCCTGTAATCCTAGCTACTCAGGAGGCTGAGATCTGAGGATCGAGGTTCAAAGTCAGCCCAGCCAGGAAAGTCCTTGAGACTCTTTTTTTTTTTTTTTTTGTCGGTCGTGGGGCCTGAACTCTGGGCCTGGGCGCTGTCCCTCAGCTCTTCAGCTCAAGGCGAGCGCTCTACCACTTGAGCTACAGCGCCACTTCCGGTTTTCTGGTGGTTTATTGGAGATAGGAGTCTCACGGTCTCTCCTGCCCGGGCTGGCTTTGAACCGCGATTCTCAGATCTCAGCCTCCTGAGTAGCTAGGATTACAGGCGTGAGCCACCAGCGCCCGGCTATCCTTGAGACTCTTATCCCCAATAAAAACCACTAAACCAGAAGTGGCACTGTGGCTCAAGCAGTAGAGTGTTTGCCTTGAGCTGAAGAGCGCAGGGACAGAGCTCAAGCCCAGTGTTCAAGCCCCACAACCGACAAAAAAAATATATTTATAATGTCTGCTTTTAATATCTGTCCATTCAGTTAAACTTCCAGTGCATCTTCTATCCACTTTGACTAATATTTTTTTCTTCATTTCAGACCATATTTTCCTCTGTATTTGTGTGTCTAGTCATTTTTTTTCAGTACACATTGTGATTAACACAAGATTGAGACAATGGATTCTGTCGTCCAATGAAAAGTAGTATCCTTTCTCATTCTAGCTTATAATCCCTTCTGGACAATCACCTTGAATTTCCCCAGGATTAGATTCACGGACAGCAGAGTGGCTTTGTAGAGACCACTGTTGTCTCTTGTTCCTCTATATTGGACCTTCATACTGCTGGGAATCAGGATGTTTGCTTAGGCCTTGGGGAGGGTAACTCCAGAAGACATCTTATCCTAGGGCAGGGATTTGACAGATTACTATACCTGGGCCTGATTCATCTATCACAGGTTGTTTGATTGTTTGTTTGCATGAGGCCTGAACTCTGAGTCTGGGCTACATCCCTGAGCTCTTCAGCTAAAGGCTAGAACTCTACCACTTGAGCCACAGTGCCACTTCTGGTTTTTTCTGCTTATGTGGTGCTGAGGAATTGAACCCAGGGCCTCATGCATGCGAGGCAAACGCTCTACCACTGAGCCACCTTCCCAGCCCCTAATTGTTGTTGTTGTTTTAAATAAAATTACAGTTTGATTGGAACAGAACCATGTCCATTCACTGCAGATGTCAATGGATTCTTTGACACCATAGCTCTAGAGCTGAGTGACTATGGAATCTTCCAGATTACCCACAAAGCTTAAAAGTTTCATATCTGCCCCTTTGTAGAAAAAGCTTGCTGGCATCATGCCTCGGTCATGGATGCCAAATGTCATGGTATCCACAACGTGTCATGGAGATAGTAACTCTCTCTATACCAGCACAGGGCCACCACGCCCAAGATTTTTTTCATGTGTGTGCTGGTACAGGAGCTTGAACTCAGAACTTAGGTGCTGTCCCTTAGCTTTTTAGCTCAAGGCTTTTTAGTGGCTAAACTGGAGATAGAAAGTCTCTCAGAAGCCAGGTGCTCAGGGGCTCACACCTGTAATCCTAGCTCAGGAGGCTTAGATCTGAGGACCACGGTTCAAAGCTAGCTCAGGCAGGAAAGTCCATGAGACTCTTATCTCCAATAAGCCACAAGAAAACTAGAAGTGGCGTTGTAGCTCAAGTGGTAGAGCGCTTACCTTGAGCTGAAGAACATTGGGACAGCGCCCAGGCCGAGTTCAAGCCCCATGACTGACCAAAAAAAAAAAAAAAAGCTTCTCAGATTTATCTGGCTGGGTACACCTTTAACTGTGATCCATAGATCTCAGCTCCTGAGGATCTGGGATTCAAGGCCAGCTTAGGATGGGAAAATAAAGTTAGCAAAATTCCAATTAGACCAATGGCTAGATATAGTGAGTCACATCTGTCATTCCAGTGAGATCTGAAAATCATGGTTCAAAGCCAGCTCAGGCATGAAAGTCCATGAGACTCTTACCTCCAGTTAACCACAAAAACTTGGAAGTGGAGCTGTGGCTTTAGTGTACTGCATTAGCCTTGAGCTAAAAGCTAAGAGCCAGGCAGGTGCTGGTGGCTCAAGCCTATAATCCTAGTTACTCTAGAGGATGAGATCTGAGGATCATGGTTTAAAAGTAGCCCCAGCTGGAAAGTCTGTAAGACTTTTTTTTTTTTTTTCCAGTCGTGGGGCCTGAACTCTGGGCCTGGGCACTGTCCCTCAGCTTTTCAGCTCAAGGCTAGCGCTCTACCACTTGAGCCACAAGTGCCACTTCCAGCTTTTTCTGCTTATGTGGTGCTGAGGAATCAAACCCAGGGCCTCATGCATGCGAGGCAAGCACTCCACCACCTTCCCAGCCAAGACCCTTATCTCTAATTAACCAGGGAGAAAACTGGAACTGGAGCTGAGCACAAGCCTTGAGCAAAACTGCTCAGGGCCATTACCACGCCCAGAACCAACAACAACAGTAACAAAAAGCTAAAGGACAGTGCTCAAGTCATGAGTTCCAGCTCCAGTAATGGCATACACACACAAAAGAAATTGTAGCACTAGGAACACTGCCCTGTGAATTCATTAAAGGCCATTGAATATTTATTTACTTGTTTTTATTCTGGTACTGGACCTTGAACTCTAGGCCTTGTATTCTTACCTGGCTTTTTTTTTTTTTTTTTTGCTCAAGGCTTTTCTTAAAGTAGGATGCTGAGATCCTCAGTAGCTAGGATTACAGGTATGAACCACTGCACTTGGTCACTGAATATTTAATTAATTAATTTATTTATTTTTGGGTCCGGTCGTGGGGCCTGAACTCTGGACCTGGGTGCTGTCCCTCAGCTCTTCAGCTCAAGGCTAGCGCTCTACCACTTGAGCCACAGCGCCACTTCCGGCTTTTTTGCTTATGTGGTGCTGAGGAATTGAACACAGGGCCTCAGGCATGCAAGGCAAGCGCTCTACCACTGAGCCACCTTCCCAGCCCCAAGTTTTTTGTTTTGTTTTTGTCAGTTGTGGGGCTTGAACTCTGGGCTTGGGCGCTGTCCCTGCACTCTTCAGCTCAAGGCAAGCGTTCTACCACTTGAGCTACGGTGCCACTTCATGTTTTCTAGTGGTTTATTGGAGATAAGAGTCTCATGGACTTTCCTGCCTGGGCTGGCTTTGAACGGTGATCCTCAGATCTCAGCCTCCTGAGTAGCTAGGATTACAGGCATGAGCTACCAGCACCTGGCTATTTTTGTTGTTGTTGTTGTTTTTTAATTGGCAAAACCTATGTCTTTATTATTATTTTTATTGTGAAAATACTGTACAGAGGGGTTACAATGAAAGATCACTTTGGGGCCAGGGAGTGGCTCTCAATTGGGATAGTGTTTGCCTAGCAAGTGCAAAACTTTGGTTTTCCAGTACTAAAAAACTAAAACGATTCCTAGCAAAAGCTAAGTGGCTAGGCTCCTGGCGTGTAAGAGGAGAGGGGCAGGAAGGGAAGGCTTTGGGGACTGCACCGAGAATCGGTTCAGGGTTGGAGGCATGTTTCCGTTGGGAGAGCTCTGGCCAATGAGCAAAAGCATTGGGTGCCAAGTTCAAGTCCTGGTCTCAGACCAAAAGAGAGAAAGTGAAAAAGAAAGAAGGAAGGAAGGAAGAGAGAAAGAAAGGGAGAAAGAAATAGAGAAAGACAAAGAAGGAAGGAGGGAGGGAAAGAAGGAAAGAAAAAAAGATAACAGATACAGACAGGAGATTCACACCCTAACTAGGTGTAGCAACTTGGGCCAGAGATGACAGCACAGAGGGGAAACATGGCTGGATTCTGAACACATTGTGAAGGTAGAAACAGTCAGATTTCCCAATGAACCAAAAGTTAAGCAAGAACCCGGCGTGGGACAAGTGAAATGGAAAGCAACAGGAGGATCCCAAATTTTAGTCAAAGCTGCTAGAAAACTGGAGTGACAGTTCTCGGAGCTGGAGTAGAGAGCAGAAGGGTTGGGAGGGAAGATTAGGAGTCAGCGTGCGCAGCGTGAGCAGCGTTGGCCTCACTCAGTTCTAATCTAGATACTCTTCACAGATAAGGTACTCTCACTTCTAATCTTTGTTTACTGAGAATTGTCACAAAGAGCTCCGGATTTTAATCAAATAGTTTTCCTGAACTTGAGATAGTCCCTGCATTTTCTAGTTGAACCTGTCAGTGCCTTCACACACACACACACACACACACACACACACACACACAAACCACATACACACACCACACACACATACACACACACGCGCGCGCACACACACATGCACACACACGCATGCGCGCACACACACATAGATTTTTCTAGTGTTAAACCTTCATTTTATTCCTGCACTAAACCTTACATGATCTTAATTTGATAGTGAGTTTGTTTGCTTTTCTGTTATCATTTTTAATATATTACTGGATTTAGGTTGGTTAATATTTATTTAGGATTTATGCCTCGAGTTTCATAAATGAGGTTGGCTTGTAATTTCCTCTGTTCAAATTGTCCTTGTCTCATAAAATTATAGGGAGTTGCTTTCCCTCGTATTTTTCTTTTCTGAAATAGTTTGCATAAGATAAGTTATAATTGCCTTTTAAATATTCAGCAGAACTCACCTATGCCACAAACATGCTATGTGTGGTTTAGGACTGCTACTTTTTTTTCTCTTCTGGAATAGAAATGTTAAGTAAAGAATCAAATGGGGTTTTTTGTGATTATAAGTTAATGCACGTATTAGATGATTTTCTTGGGTTTCTTGGGTTCAAACCCAGGGCCTCACACATAACTAGACAAGTGTGAAGACATCCTGGAGAACTTAGTGATATCCTATCTCAAAATAAGTTTTTTTTTGTTGGTTCAGGGGCTTGAAGCCAGGGTCTGGGCACTGTCCCTGAGCTCCTTTTGCTCAAGGATAGCACTCTACCACTTGAGCCACAGCACCACTTCCAGCCTTTTCTGTGGTATTTGGAGATCTGCCTGGGCTGGTTTTTAACTGCAATCCTCAGATCTCAGCCTCCTGAGTAGCTAGGATTATTACAGGCCTGGGAACAAAAAATAAAAGATTAAAAAAAAATTAAAGCTGAAGATGTAGCTCACTGGGTAGAGCATTGCCTAGTCTCAAAACCCTGGGTTATAGCCAGGCGCTGGTGGCTCATGCCTATAATCCTAGCCACTCAGGAGGCTGAGATCTGAGGATTGAAGTTCAAAGCCAGCCGGGGCAGGAAAGTCCGTGGGACTCTTATCTCCAATAAACCACTAGAAAACCGGAAGTGGCGTTGTGACTCAAGCAGTAGAGCACTGGCCTTGAGCTGAAGAGCGCAGGGACAGTACCCAGGCCCAGAGTTCAAGCCCCACAACTGACAAAAAAAAAAACAAAACGAACCCAAACCAAACCAACCAACAAACAAAAAAAAAACCTGGATTAAATCCCCAGTAAAGGAAGGAAGGAAAGAGGGAGGGAGGGAGGGAGGGAGGGAAAAGAGAGAAAAGAAAGGAAGGGAGGAAGGGAGAAAAAGAGAAAGAGAGAAAGAAACAGAAAAGAAAGAAAGAAGACAAAGGGAAAAGGAAGAAGCAAGCAAGCAAGTAGGCAAATAAAAAAATAACTAAGGGAACACAAATGATGTAGGAAGCCAATAAAGTAGCTTGTTAAATAAAGAGAAGAGACTGTATTTTCAAAAGGGACAGTCAAAGAACATGAAACTGTTTTTAGAAATTAAAAATACTGTAGTCGAAACAAATAATTTTAAGTAGACAAGTCAGAGGTGGGGAAAAGCCCCAGAATGACAGTATATCCAAGGCCTTCATCCCTAACACCAGAAGAAAAAAATAGCAAGAAAGAAAGGGGAGGAAAAATAAGAGAGAAAAGCTAAGCAAATCTGTGGGTTCAGCATACAACCTGAAACTAACTAATTACAGCTCCAAGAGGACAGAGAGAGAGTGGAAGAGGAGACCTGGCATCTAAGATGTGACAATACTTCCTAGGAGGAACAGACATGTATTTCCAGATAACACCCAGTCCCAAGCCCACCCCTAAATGTCCTAGGCAGGTATATCAATGTTGACCAATATGCCATATGCCTGACAAGCTCTCAGACAGAATATGTTCTGTCTTCCTACCTTGACAAATACACCTTCATGATGCCCCCCAGAGAGCCTGGCTCACATAGAGAACGCTCAGACTCCGTGGAGTTCTACTCCAGAATGTAGAGGGGGGTGAGGAGGAGGGGGGAGGGGGCAGTGCCACACCCATTCCCTCTCCAACTCCTAGGTCTGTCCCACATCCCGAGGGCATCCGACACTCCAGCCTCACACAGTCGCACTCCAGCCTTGATACCCACTCCCCTCCAAACAGCCATTCCTTAGAACCCCATAGGCTAGGAACCCCATAAATTAGTGGCTTGATTTCTGCCCAGGACAACAGGGAAAATGCTGGCACCAGTCCTAGATGTGAATTCGGGGCTGTTTGGGCAGGAATTCCAGGCTCCACCAGGTACCTTATTTTCCCAACACCTAGATCACTGTCCCAGCCGAGGCTCTGGCTGTCCCAGATGTTCCTTGTCCTGTGAGGACCCGGCTGGTCTGGAAGATGGGTAGGGGCTTCCTAAAGTGGAGGGCTCAGGGCAGAAGACATTCTTGCCCCTGTCTCAGGGAATCCTTCCTCATTTTGCGAATGAACCCAATCCATACCAAGGGGTCTGATTCATCACTGTGAAATTTTAGAACACTGGGACAAAGAGAAGATTCTAAAAACTTTCAGGAGAGAAAGGAAAGGGAGAGAGAGGGGAAGAAGGAAGGAAGAAGGAGAGGAGGGAGGGAGGGAGAGAAGAGAGAGAGCAAGATTGAAAAAAAAGGCTTCATCCAATGAGCCGCTGTGGGAATGACGATGCACTGCTAACAGGGATGGAAGCAGAGGACAGGAGGGGAAAGCGTCAGGGTTCTGAGTACAGAGCTGAGCTGTAGTGATTTCAGATTAACCTAGAATTCTACCTGCAGGCAAACATTCATTTCTGGCTGGACAGAGAATGAAGGCAAATTCAGATGTGTAAATGTGGCCACGGCCGTCCGTCCCTTCCTTCCTTCCTTCCTTCCTTCCTTCCTTCCTTCCTTCCTTCCTTCCTTCCTTCCTTCCTTCCTTCCTTCCTTTTTCTTATTTTGGTCACACTCTTCTGAGGATGTGCCACCCCATGGAGGATCAGCCAAGAGGAAGCTGTCCTAGGCTGGTGTTGGTGGCTCATGCCTGTAACCCTAGCTACTCAGGGGGCTGAGCTCCGAGGATGGAGGTTTTAAAGCTATCCCTGTCAGAAAAGTCCAAGAGATTTCTCATCTCCACTGAAATTACCAAGAAGCCAGAAAGTGGAGCTAGAGTGTTAGGGCTGGATAAGCCCTGACTTCAAACCCCAGTACTAGCCTAGAAAAAAAACGAGCAAAAATGTAAAAAGAGGGGCTATCCTGGGACTGCCCTCGGGATGCGTGTGTTTGGCTCTTGGTTGTTGTGTGACAGTCACCACAAACTACAGCCAAAACACTGCCTGGCTCTCATTTCTAGACGTTGGGGGTGGGATGGCTGGGTGGGTTCCTTGTGTGGTCTTTGGAGGCTCAAATCCAGGCTCTGGTGGGGCTGCTTTGTCACCCGTGGAGCATCCGTCTGCCCCCTGGGTTGCTACCTGTGTTTACAGGACAGCATCACAGCTCCTGGGACGGTTCCCCTAGTCTGACCTCCATGCTAGTCAGGGCCACTGTCTCATATATCCTCTAGTGTCATCTACCATTGGCCAGAGAAAAACTCTGCCGGGGAAGAGCACCTGTACTTGAGTCAGGCCACCCAGGGAAATCTTAGCTAAAGGCCAAGCGATCAGCGACTGCGATCACATCTCCACTTCCCTTCAGCGGTGAGACAGCGGCAAAGCACAGGACTCCTCCAACTCACCCATCACAGCTTCTGCTGACACTAGGGCTCCTGGGGGTCACCGGAAATGGTTGGCAGCCCTGTTGAGAACGATAGGAAGACTAAGGAAAGGTCACTTGGAAAAGCTGAGGACTCTTGGGGAGGCTCTTTAAGATGAAAGCAACTTGCAGGATGAGCCAGGTATACACCAAGGCAAAGCAAAGCAAAGCAAACCAAAATTCCCCAGATTTTTGACAGCTTCCTGGTGTTGGGGGTGGGGGGCATAGGACAGAGAGGCCATGTTCTGAAAGTTGAATTTGGGAGTCTTTTTTGGAGAGTGGGACACTGCAGCAAACACTCGTCTCAAAGATCTGCAGCCTAGAATCCAGTTTGAAAAAAGCTTTTTTTCTTTTTCTCTCGCCAGTCCTGGGGCTTGAACTAAGGCCTGGGCACTGTCCCTGAGCTTCTTTTGCTCAAGGCTAGCACTCTACCACTTGAACCATAGCTCTACTTTTTCTGTTTATGTGGTACTGAGGAGTTGAACCCAGGACTTCATATAGGCTAAGCAAGTACTCTACCACTAAGCCACATTCCCAGTCCAAACAAACCTTTTAAAGACAGAAATCACATGTTTGGGGTGGAGATCCAAATCCAACAGAAAGCTGGGCACTGGTGGCTCATGCCTGTAATCCTAACTACTCAGGAGGCTGAGATCTGAGAATCACAGTTCAAAGCCAGCCCAGGCAGGAAAGTCCATGAGACTCTTATCTCTAATAAACCACCAGAAAACCAAAAGTGGCGCTGTGGCTCAAGTGGTAGAATGCTAGCCTTGAGCTGAAGAGCTGAGGGACAGCGCCCAGGCCCAGAGTTCAAGCCCCACGACTGACAAAACAAAACAAAAACCAAATTCAACAGAAACAGACCATATTGGGAAGTAGCTCAAGGATCAGCTAAACTTTAGGGAAACAGTGTAGGCTGAGCAGATTAAACCATTTGGGGAGATAATAAACAGGACCTCTGCAATTCGATGAAAGGCCTCTGGCATCTCCAGGCTTTTCAGAGTTGGGATGAAACCCCCTCTACCCAGCAAGGTACCAGGATGGCTAGGAGGACAAGGCAATGTTACTTAGACCAGCCTCCTTATTTCACCGGGAAAACAAAAGTTGCTCAGGAAAATAAAAACAAAACAAACCAAACAAAACCCTCCAGCCAGGCACCCGTGGCATATACCTACAATACTAGCTACTCAGGAGGCTGAGATCTGAGAATCAAGTTTTGAAGCCAGGCCAGGCAGAAAAGTCCTGGTGAAACTCTTATCTCCAATTAACCACTCAAAACACAGAAGTAGGGCAGTGGCTCCAAGGGGTAGAGTGCTAGCCTTGAGCAAAAGGAGTTCAGGGACAGAGACTAGGCCCCGAGTCCACGCTTCACAACTGACCAAAAGAAGGGGGAAAAAAGCTGTCTGCAATATGCATGTGGCTTCAAGAATGGAATAGTGCTAAAGCCAAATACTGATGTAATATATTTTTGAAAGATGAAAGGAAAGGAAATGTGTTTGAGATTGTGTGCTAGAGGAAGTGGATAAAAGAGCAATATTCTCATCTTCCAGGACAGAAAATGTCTCTAAATTAGAAATTAAGAAAAAATTAACAAAAAAAAAGAAAGAAAAAGAAAAAAGGAACCTAATAATTTAGAGACAGAAAGGTTAAAAACACAACAGGAGGTTGGAAGCCTGGCTCAGTTGATAGAGTGCTAGTCAATGAACAAAAGCAGCATTTCTTTTTCTTTACTTTTTTTTTTTTTTTGTCAGTAGTAGGGCTTGAACTCTGGGTCTGGGCGCTGTCCCTCAGCTCTTCAGCTCAAGGCTAGCACTCTACCTCTTGAGCCACAGCACCATTTCCAGTTTTCTGGTGGTTTATTGGAGATAAGAGTCTCACGGACTTTCCTGCCTGGGCTGGCTTTGAACTGAGATCCTCAGATCCCAGCTGCTTGAGTAGCTAAGATTACAGGTGTGAGCAAAAACCAGCATTTTTAAGGGCCTACTGGGCCTACCCACCGCTCTAGACACTCCTTCGTCATGGGGGCCCATGGCACATCACAAGCCTGGAATCCCAGGACACCTTGACAGATGAGTTCACGGAGACTCTAGCCCAGGATGAGGTACCATCTCCGGCTGAGATGCTGACATGCTCCCCAGGGACCACACCTTTCCTATGAACCGGAACTTGCTTCATGACCAGAAAGAAGGTGATGATGATCCAAGAAACAGACCCGCTAAGGATTCTGTTCTAGATCTCTCTCTCTCGTGCACTGTATGACCATGCATTGGGTGCCCTATCACAATGAAGACAGCCCCGAGGGGAGAGACAGCCAGAGGTCCTTTGTCCTTTGTGATTCCCTGGCATGCTGAAGGTCAAGAGTGACTTTAGGACAAATTCTTTCTAATCCAAAGAGAAGAAAATCGTACTGGTAGTTCACCCCTGTAATCCCAGTGCACCGGGGGCCTGTGGCCGGAGGACTGTGAGTCTGAGGTGAGCATGCGCACTTGCTTACTCTTGGAGGGGGGAAAATTGGCAAAGTAAAAATAGTTGCTAGTTTGTTGCAACATTTCCATTGTTGTAGCCAAAACCAAATACAGATGGGTGTACTGTTCCATTCTGTCACTTGGCCGATTTCATGTACGGGTTAAATATCCTCATATTTGCATTTGAAACTGCCTGTTGTGTAACAGAAGCTGGAGTAAGTAAAACCCATGCTAATAATTCCCAGTCGTCATTTTCCTGCATTTAGAAAGACAGTGGTAAATAAAAAGTTCATTGCAGAGCTGGTGGCTTGTGCCTGTCATCCTAGCTACTCAGGAGGATAAGATGAGGATCGAGGTTCAAAGCCAGCCCAGGCAGGAAAGTCTGTGAAGCTCTTATCTCTAACGAACCACCAGAAAATCGGAAGTGGTGCTGTGGCTCAAGTGGTAGAGCAAAAGAAGCTCAAGGAAGTGCTCAAGCCCTGAATTCAAGCCCAAGGTCCGGTGCACACGCATGTATACATAAAGTCAAGGGAATGGCCATGGAAGGAAGTGCCGGGTGTTTCCCCTCACGGTCTCGGGGCTGAGCGGAACTCGCATGTGCTGCTTGCACATTTTGAGCCAAGGCTGACTTGTGCACACCCACCCGGTGTTGGATGTAAGGCCCCCGAACGGCTCCCGTGCCAAAGCCTCCACGGACAGCTGAGGACACAGCTGTGCCTTTGGGCAGTGACTAGCTCCCCAGGGTCCGGCCTCCATCAGCGGATTGATCCACGGTGGCTACGAATGTAGCGGCATCATTGGAGGCGAGGCCTACTTGGAGAAAGTCGCCAGGGTCACCGAGTCACACATTGGAGGTACGTTCTTGGGGTTGGTCTTGTCCAGGGCCTCTTTCTCACTGTCTCTGCAGTAGCTTCTTGACCCTGGACCAAAGGTTGCCTCCAGAGAGACTCATAGGGACAATGACAAACACTGGTTTGGGTGAGGGCACACTTTCAAGGGGGAGGCAGAGGGCTGTTGGGAGAATCCTTGCAACATGCAGATTTTTTTTTTTTAGGGAGGGGGAGGACTTGAACTCAGGGCCTGGGAGCTGTCTGAGAGCTTTTTCACTCAGGGCTAGTGCTTTACCACTTTGAGCCACAGAGCACTACCAGTTTTCTGGTGGTTTACCAGCGATAAAGAGTCCCGTGGACTTTCCTACCTGCTTTGGACTTCGATCCTCAGATCTCATCCTCCTGAGTAGCTAGGATTACAGTACGGAGCCACCAGTGCCCAGCAGCATGGAGATCTTTGTCCTTAGAAGTAACCAGGATGTGTTTTGCATGGCTCTGTCTCTCTCTCTGCTGCCTCTCTCCCTCTTTGGTGCCATCGGCACCGGGAGTCCTTGAAGAACTCTGGAGTGAGGCCAATCTTGCCCCTTCCTGCCAGGCTGCCATGAGGTCCAAGAGAAGGGATGAGGAGATGGAGGGATGGAGAAAGATAGAGCAGACTGAGCTTTGGACTCAGACAAGGCTGAGGGATTCCTCTGCAGCCCTGCACCCCTAAGCAGGGAACTCTGGGCGAGCTGGGTTCTCGGAACTTCCATTTCCTCACAGTAAAACGATGAGGACACACAGAACAGAGTGATGCTCACAAAACTGTGGCCCACAGTACCACTCGGTGCCTGGGCTGTGGCACCAGCCACTGACATCTTGGTTCTTGGTGACCCATAAGGGCATGGGGCATGGGGACACGGCTGTCCTCAACTTCCCTATGGTGGCGCAGAGTGGGCTGCAGACAGCCCAGGTGCAGACGGGCATCGGGAGAGGTGTCCTGACCATCCACGCGCTGCATATTTAGTTTTTATTTGCTTTGAGGCTCAAGGATGTTTAATGGTTTGTCCAGGGCCAGCCCCAGCTAAAACCACGAGTCCTGGGTAAATAAGGGGTAATAATCACGCTTGGACTCATGACTCACGACACTTAGAAGCCCTTAAATTGCAGCATGCATGGTTTGCGCCTCTGTCCTCACAGCCCAACAGTCCTCTCTTTTGAGATCAACATTAAATGCTTCTTGCCAAACAGAGGATGGGGAGAGCGTTGGTGCCGGTGGGGGTTTGCTCCATTAAGTGGTGTCACACGCCTCGACCCCCAGACACAAGCAGGAGGGTTGTTTGTGGCGAGGACCAGGAAACAAAACAAAACAGAGCAGAGGAGAGCTGCACTGCACAGTCCGGCTCAGCGGAGCTGGCACAAAAGCGGCAGAGAATTCCACTCTGCCAGGGGGCGGGGGCGTGGATCCCGCCATGAGCCGTGGCCATGGGATCCAGGCATCAGTCACAGAATGGCTGCTCCCGGGGCCTCCTGTGTTCCTCCCCGCCGCTCTCCCTGTTCCTGCAGCAGGTGTCTGACTATGAACTCTGACGGGAGCTTTCGTGCCCCTTCTCTATTCTCAACTCTGCAAGGCTGACCCACTCCTGCCGTCCTGGATCATGGAGGCAGAGACACTCCTCGAGGCACAGAAATGTTCCAGAGCAACACGGACGCCCTGGCGAGGCTGGCAGCGAGCGGCCCCTGCGCTCTGCTGACCCTTAAAGGTCTTCTCGTGCGCGGTGACACTTTGGACCTTAAATCCGAAGGCCCATGTGTTGGCTCCTGCATGGCACTTCTAGAAAGTAGTGGGGCCTGAAGAAGGCAGGGCCCAGAGGAGGTCTTTAGGTCACTGGGTGGGTGCCCTTGTGGATGATAATGGGATCGCAGCCCCTTCCTCTCTTACTCCCTGGCCAGGCCATGAGGTAGTGATTTTCTCTGTCACATCCCCCCCCCCCCCCCATGATGGGCTGCCCTGCCATAGGCCCAAAACAACAGGACAACAGACCTCCATGTTGTGAGCCCAAATAATCTCTCCCTCTCCTTCCCCCCATCTCCCTTTCTCCCCGTCCCTCTCATTGTAGTACTGGAGTTTGAATTCTAGGACCTCTTGGGTAAGGCGGTTACTCTACCATTTAAGCCACACCCCTAGCCAGTCCTTTTGTGTGTGTGTGTGTGTGTGTGTTGTTTTGTTTTGGATAGGGTCTTACCTTTTTGGACAGGGGATTACAGTCCTCCTACCTATTACCTTCTGGATTACAGGGATAAGCATCAGTCAATGCTTGTTACTATGCCTAGCTTGTTGGTTAAGCTGGGGTCTTTGGGTGGGGGGGGGACTGGGGTTGGAACTCGTCCCATGTGTTTGCTAGACGTACACCAGCCCTCCTTTTTGCTTTATTATTTTTCAAACAGGATCTTGCTTCCCCCTCCCCCGCCCCAGGCCGGCCTCAAACTACAATCCTCCCATCTCAGCCTCCCAAGTAGCTGGGATTACAGGTATGAACCACCACACTCATACACTCACACCTCTTTTTCCCACCATAAGTTGATATCTCAGACAGATGAAAGGCTGACAAACACATGCCCCATCCAGGGCTCTGACCCCATCTCTCCATTGTGTCCAGATCATCTTAGGAGTCTAACTAGAGCACAAAGAAGAGCAGCTGAGAGTCCAAGCTGGTGCTGAAGGTGTCGGAGTATCCCTGAGGGTGATGCAGAAGAGCCCAGATACATAAAAACGCCCCTGTGGCCAGCGCGGTGGTAGAGAGTTTTGAGATGGGGACAATGACCTTAGACAGTGGGAACTCATTGGGCATCTCCTCTGCGCTGTGAACTGAGTCACAAACTGTCTCGTGGGATCCTCACACGAGCCCTGGATGGGAGGCAGATGCTGTTATTGTTATTATTAATTTCCATTTCACAGTGGGTCATCCTAAGCTCAGAAACTGCCCAAGGTCAGGAAGCTGCATAGGAAGACTGCAGGGCCCAGCTGGGCACTGGTGGCTCACACCTGTCATCCTAGCTACTCAGAAGGCTGAGATCTGAGGATCATGGTTCAAAGCCAGCCTAGGCAGGAAAGTCTGTGAGACTCTTACTAGATAAACCGGAAGTGGCTCTGTGGCTCAAGTGGTAGAGCGCTCGCCTTGAGCTGAAGAGCTGAGGGACAGCGCCCAGGCCCAGAGTTCAAGCCCCATGACTGACCAAAAAAAAAAAGACTGTAGGCCCCGGCTACCAGCCTGGTGGTCAGAGCCTTGGCTCCCAGGGCAGAGAAGTGCTTGGACTCTCCAAAGCCAGCATGGGGAATCTGCCCTTAATTGCCCAGCTAGGAGTGATCAAACAAGTTCTATCACATGCCAACGCCCAGGCCCCTGTGGTTCTTTGAAGATGCCGCAGCACTTGCTGGCATGGTCTGAGGGCAGAGAGGAGAGAAGAGGCCGCTGGACCTGCTCCCTGAGCGCCTGGGGTCCACACGGTGGCGGGGCCCCTCCGACCTGGCAGCATCCGCACCCATGTGTGGGCCTGACATCCACCAGTGCCAGGGCATGCACGCCTCCACAGGCACTTTCTCTGTGTCCCAGTGGGGAACACTAGTGTAGGGTCTATAGTTGAACCCAGCCTAAGCTGGACTCAGACATCTTGGAGGTAAATGCTGTGCTAGTAGGTCTTCCCCATCCCGATAGGCTAGCTCCAGAGGCCAAGGAAGGAAGGGGCGGGGCTTGGCGGCTGGCTCTGTAGTGGGCGGCTTGGTTGAACGACCCAGCACCAAGGAGATGCACGTGGCATGCTCAGAGAGCTGGAGGAAAGTGAGGGTGGTAGATGTGCCACAAGGGAAAATATAACAGTGCTGAGTTGTATACTCTGGGCAACATGCCTGCAACCACCTGCTCATGCTCACTTGCCACACACCAAACAAATGGGATGCCCAAGACACAAATCAGTTCCTTTCACTCCTTGCTGAAAACCTTCAACAGGCTGGTGCCAGTGGTTCACGCCTGTAATCCCAGCTACTGAGATCTGAGATCCAAGGACCACGGTTCTAAGGCAACCCAGACAGGAAAGTCCATGAGACTCCTATTTCCAGTCAATCACCAGAAAGCCAGAAGTTGGAGCAGTGGCTCAAGTGGCTAAGTACTAGCCTTGAGGAAAAAAAAAAAAAAAAGCTTTGGGACAGTGTCCAGGCCCTGAGTTCAAGCCTCAGGACCGAGGCACAGGGGTGTATGTGTATGTGCACATGCACACGCACACACACATACACTCACTGGACTCACTGGATTTCCTTTACCTTTAGAGCAAGAAATATATAAAAAGAAAAATCACAACCTGTTACCATGGCTATAAGAGCCATAGGCATAGCCCCTCCCCTGACTGCACAAACATTTATCAAACCTGCCACAGCTCACTTTCCCACACGGAACATTCTTCCACCAGATGTTCCCATGGTTCCGCCTCCTCTCAGTGTCCCCCTCCTCCTGGTTCTCTACTGCCTTATCTTCTTCGGTGGTTTTTATCACCAGCTAAAATACCCTATCTGTGTGTTGTAGTCTGACGCCCACACCAGCACAGTCTCCCCAAGCCTCACTCTGTGTCCTTGCTCCGGGGACTGGAAGGGGGCCAGGCACACGCAGGCACTCAGTGAATGTTTGGGGCTGAAGAGCCTTTTGGACATCACTCAAGTTCCTTGTTGCAAGGGCTAAAGGCAGTTTTCTTCACAGGGAACTCTTTGGAAAGTCTTTGCACGGAGGAAACCTGCAGATTTTGATGCAGAATGTGGGGTGGGAGGATGGGGATATAGACAGGACTGTGCTGGGGGAGTCTGGGAAGGAGGCTGAGCATGGAGGCCTGCGGTGGTGGTGGGGGGGGGTTACAGCACAGGAGGGGTCCACTCTCAGCACCTGGGCTGCCTCATGCTAGAGAGGGCAGCCTGGTGCCCAGGAGCTCCAGCCCTACCTCCTCTGCCCCCCCTTCTGTGAGTACGGCTGCTGGCCCACACTCTTTCATGACTAGACACCTGTGCTATTCTCCCTGCGACCCCAAAACACCTCCCTAGCATTCTGAGGCCAGCCCTCACCCCAGTCCATGCGCCCCACTCCCCTCTCAACTCCCCTCCTCCTTCCCGGGGCCAGGATACCTGCCACATAATTCCTAGCTCCTAATTCCATAAGGAGGAGTGTTTTCTACCCGTCTGAATCCAGAGGCTTAAGCCCTAACTGAGTTTTGCTCACTATTATTCATTTTTTTTTAAGACAGTGGCTAACTATGCAGCCCAGACTGGCCTTAAACAGATGATCCTCCTGACTTACCCTCCGACATGCTGGGATTACAGGTGTGCGCTACCATGTTCAACATCTCATTAAAACAGTTACTGAGAGGACAGGCAACCTGCTCAGTGCTTTGTCCCTCCATTCTGTTTGGCTGGGCTGTTGGGGCTTTTCTCCTGGGAATGTTTCACCTTTCCCAACTGTCTGGAAAGTGGCAAAGGGATTTAATTACCAAGTAGGTTAAATAAAAACCACACTGCTATTCTATCCTTTCTTTAGTACCATACTAAACATGGAGGAAAGGAAGAAGATGAACTTTTTTTGGGGGGGGCAGTGCTGAGGGTCTTATGTGTGCCCTATGGCTTCCCAGTAAGCCCTTCTGTTTTTAGTGATGTTGGGGTTTGAAATCAGGGCCTTGTGCTTGAAAAACAAATCACCTGTCGCTTTGAGCCATTATTTTTCCAGGCAGGTTATTGAATTTTTGCCCAGTGTTAGCACAGACCTCAATCTTCTTACTTATACCTTCTGTAACTGGGATTACAAACATATACCACCATTCCCAGTTTATTTCTTGAGATGAGTCTATCTTTTTACCCAGTCTGACTTTGAACCTCAATCCTTTTGATCTCCACCTCCTCAGAAGCTGGGCTTACAGGCCAGAGGTACCAAAGCCCAGATTTTCCATTCACAGCTGGCACTCTACTACTTGAGTCACACCTCTACCTCCAGCTTTTTGCTGGATAAATGGAGATGAGTCTCAAAGATTTGTCTGCCTGAGGTGGTTTCAAAAGATTCTCAGATCTCATCCTCCTGAGTAGCTGTGATTACAGGTGTGTGTCCCAGTGCCCCTACTCTTCCATTGCTAACACGGACAAGGTTTGGGCCAAACCATTCCCAGAACAGACTTTCCTGAAGTGCTAGGTGGAGTGCGTACAGGGCCCAGCATTATTGCCCTGACTCGGGGTAACACAGCAATGCCTCAGGCTGGGCAGCCGTGGCTCAGCTGGTCCAAGAGCTGCCTGTCATCACAGAATCACACAGGAAATGAAGTTGCTGGCCAGACTCCCTGCACAGATGCCCTGAGGAGCAGCCACCAGAGCCCGGACTTAGGACTCAGAGAGTCAGAGAGGAAGCCGGGTTCTCAGAACTCGGCAAACCTGTTCTGTGGTGAGAGAGGCGGCGGCGCTGGGGCTCGCGCTTGGGCCGCAGACTCCTGTTGGGGTTTGTAAAGAGACTTTTTTCCCCCTTCTGACAATAATATGATTTGAACTCAGGGCCTTATGATTGCTAGACAGGAACTTTACTGCTGAGCCATACCTTGTGCCTTGTTTGCACTGGTTAGAGGAGGTCTTGTTTTGTTTCTCCCCGAGGTCCACACCTGGACCACAATCCTATTTTACACTCCCTGCTTGAGTTGGGATGGCAGTCCTCACCACCACGCTCAGTTTCTTTCTATTGAGACAGAGTGTTAGCGAAGTGAGCGCCCTTCCCATAGCTCAGCGCACTATTTACCCTATCGCAGACTCTGAAATTCATAGGAAGATAAAATGGACACAGAATCACCAGTACAGCAGTGGGACTAATACTGTGCCTTTCACAACCTACCACAGAGTGCGGTCATCAACACCACGGGCGCTCACGGGAGAAGGTGGTGGACAGATAGATGCATGGGCCAGAGCAGAGCCCAGAAACGCAACTGACCTGAGGCAAGGGAGCAAGGGCAGCTCCTGGAAGGGCGTCCATCCGTCGTCTCTTCACGGGGAGTTGCTGGAGTGCTGGAGTCCACATGCAAAGAAACCAGTGCAGTCACACGAGCTGTGCCCCTTACAAACACTACCTCTGAGCCACTCATGGGCCGAGTGCCCGTGGCTACGCCTGTAATCCTGGCTACTCAGGAGGCTGAGATCCCAGGGAAGGGCTAGGTGACAGCCTTGGGTTAGCACCAAGTGTCGGGCAGTGCCGACAGGGGGAGAGCCTGATCAAACACAGGACGCCTAGTTACACTTCATTCTCATCCAGAGCCAGCGTGTTTTATACGTCCCTCCCCTCCCAGGGGACATGAAAAATATACAAAAAAAAAAAAGTTCTTCGTGCTCGCTGCAAGTCACACGGAGCGAGCGGGCTGCAGCTTTCACCGCGAGACCTGGCAGCCCCAGCTGGGCAGGATGTTCAAGGATGCAGAATCTAGTTCGGGGTCTGCTGACTCACTGTTTCTCAGGCCAAAGACCGATTCCATCACCCCCCACCCCCACCCCCGCCCTAAACCAAATCAGGGGTGAAGGAAGTTTAGACATACTGGAGCTGGACCGCAGAACTATGCTTTCTTAGGACATGTTATTCAAAGAAAGGGACTCAAGACCCATGTGGTGACTCGTACCTGTAATCCTAGCTACTCAGGAGGCTCCGATCTGAGGACTGGGGTTCAAAGACAGTCCAGGCAGGAAAATTCATGAGACTCTTAGCTCCAATTAACCACCAAACAGCCAGAAGTGGAGCTGGCCTTGAGCTCAAACCCTAGTACCAGCATGAAGGAGAGGTAGGAAGGAAGGAAGGAAGGAAGGAGGGAAGGAAGGAAGGAAGGAAGGAAGGAAGGAAGGAAGGAAGAAAGAAAGAAAGAAAGAAAGAAAGAAAGAAAGAAAGAAGAAAGAAAGAAAGAAAGAAAGGAAGGAAGGAGAGAGAGAAAGGGAAGGAGGGAGGGAGGGAGGGAGGAAGGAAGGAAAAAAGGAAGGAAGGAGAGAGAGAGAAAGGGAGGGAGGGAGGGAGGGAAGGAGGGAGGGAGGGAGGGAGAAAGGGAGGGAGGGAGGGAGGGAAGAGACCCCATGTACGAAGCAGGGAGGGTACAGAGAGGAATTGAAGGGAGGCTCAGGCTTCCCTACACGTGTAAGGTGGCTTTGAAACCGTTCACAGGCCCCGCTCTCCTCCTGTAAGCTAGCCAGCCTGGGGCGAGGCCCAGACACTTGTCTTTTTAAAAGTTCCCTTGAGGTCCCAGTGACCTGCTAGGTTAACAAACTGCAGAGGTTTGGAGGGGTTCCAGGACAGGGCTGGGGCTCCCCGGGGCGGGGCGGGGCGGGGCTGGAGGCTGTGGTCGGCCCAGCACCCAGGGGGACCCTAGGCAGGGGTCCTGTCCTGAGGGTGCCCCCTCTCCAGGCCACACCCCCACCTCATGCCCAGCCTGGGGTTCCCAGCTGCAGGCTGCTCTTGGCTAGGCAGTAGCCGCAGGCCCCCAAGCAGGGATGGGGCGGCCGGGTGTGGGGGGGCTCAGGACGAGGGCCCCAGGGACGCCGCATGGAGGGCCGGGTCTGCCTTGCAGATCTGGGAGGCGCCTGAAAGCCCCCGGCTCGGGGCCTGTTGGTTGTGGACTGCTTCCATCACCTTTAGATATTTTTATTGTGCTGTCCTAGGCCTTGAACTCAGCGCCTGGGTGCTGTCCCTGAATTTTTTTTTTTGGTCCGGTCGTGGGGTCTGAACTCTGGGCCTGGGCGCTGTCCCTCAGCTCTTCAGCTCAAGGCTAGCGCTCTACCACTTGAGCCACAGCGCCACTTCTGGCTTTTTTCTTATGTGGTGCTGAGGAATCGAACCCAGGGCCTCAGGCATGCAAGGCAAGCGCTCTACCACTGAGCCACCTTCCCAGCCCTGAATTTTTTTTTTTTTAAACTCAAGGCTGTTGCTCTACTATTCGAGCCACAGCTCCCTTTCTGGCTTTTTTGCTGGTTTAATTGGAGATAAAGAGTCTGACAAATTTTCTTTCCCTGGGCTAGCTTCAAACATATCTTAGCCTCCTTGATAGTTTGGATTACAGGGGTGAGCCACTGGTACCGGAAAGAATGTAACTTTAAATTAGTAAGTAGTAGTTATTGCAGGAGATACAATGTATCCCCACCAACAATGTATCCTCCTCCATATTCTCCCTGAACCCCTTCCTGCTCCCCTTGGAAAGAGATTTCAACAGGTTTCATTGTTCTATTTTCTATAATGCATGAAACTACCTGAGCCATATTCATCCTCATTCATCCTCTATGTTTTGCCAGGGTTGGCCACCTCCACTCCCAACAGATATTGTTTTGCTTTCCTAGAAAATGACATTTTAAAACAACACACGGGCCAGGCACTGGTGGCTCAAGCCTGTCATCCTAACTAGTCAGGAGGCTGAGATCTGAGAATCATGGTTCAAAGCCAACCCGGGCAGGAAAGTCTGTGAGCCTCTTATCTCCAATAAACCACAGAAAACTGGAAGTGGCGCTGTGGCTCAAGTGGCAGAGCGAGAGTCTTGAGCAAAAGTGCTCAGGGACAGCGCCCAGGCCTCAGTTCAAGCCTCACAACCAGCCCCAGCCCCACCCTCCAAAAAAAGAAAGAAAGAAAAGAAAAAGCGAAATATAGAATTTGATTACAAATTTACAACCAGGTACTGATAATGGTGGCATCCTCCCTAAAGCAAAACACCACAAAATAAGCAAACACAAAACTGTCCACACCCACACGCCCCCCCACACACATCACACACCCACACCCACACCACACACACACACACACACACACACACACACACACACCACACACACCACACACACCACACACACACACACACACACACACACACACACACCACACACACACACACACACACACACACACACACACACACACACACACGTCTCAAAACTACTTTGAAGTGCCATGTTCTGTCAGGTCTCCGCGTCCTATCTGAGTGATTTCCTTTTGAGAAACTTGAGTTCACTTTTGGGAAATGTTCTTCCCCATGTTACCAGATATTTCTCTCTCATTTTTTTCTCTCTCTCCATTTTATTTTAAAAAGTTATTCCACTAACAATTATTTGCCAGCCTGTGACTCAGATACTGGAAATAGACACAGCAGCTACTAGGAAACAGTTTGGGACTCTAGGAAACTCACCTCTAACTCTCAGGGAGGAGGGCAGCTGGCGAGAACACAGCGGGCTGCTGGAGGGCAACAGAAGCATGCGGAGCAAATCGTGGACTTAAACAAATACAAACACGTGTATTATGAGAAACTTTTAAACAGAAAAGAGTAAGCCAGGTACCGTCACGAATACTCATTACCTCATGTACAAAATCAGTAACACTCTATCACTCTTGTTTAATCTGTTCCTTTAACCTTCTGACTTGGTTTCCCCACCCCCTCAGGTTCAATGCAGAGCCTCATGCTTGCTAAGCTGGCTCTCTACAACCTAAGTCACATCCCTAGTCCTTTTTGCTTTTTTTTTTTTTTTCCTCCTTCAGGGCGGGTCTTATGGTTTTGCCCAAGCCAATAGGATCATTCTATTTAGACTTCCCAATTAGTTGAGGGCATGCCTGGCTTACTGGCTGAGTTGAGCTATCACTAACTTTCTACCCAGGTTGTCCTTGAACTTTGATCCTCCTGCCTCTCAAGTAGCGGATATTATATACATGTACCATCTGCTATGCTACCTCATTATTCCTCCAAAAAACCCTATAATTTTATGACTTTATTATTACATTTATAAAGCAGAAAATGCAACATCCTAAACAGAATCTCCAAAATTTACTATGATTTACCAGATTTGCTGTGTTATCAGACACAAAAAAAATTAAGGAAACCAGCAAATATTTAGTAAACTACAACATCAAAAGCTTTAACGTCTAAATGTATGGAGCTACTATGTACATTTAACAGTTAGTAGCTCCTGGGAAGGCTACAACCTGCAGCTTATAAATAAGTATTCTCTCTACAAGGAATCTTATCAACTATATATAACTCTGAAGCTTAATTCTACAGCTAATGTAGAGCTACACTTGAATTCATATTCTTAAGAAACAACTGCCTGAGCACTTTCCCCACCAATTATCCCAGCCAACCATTTTTCCCATCTTCTTCCTCTACCTCCACCTCCTTCTACATGAAGAAGGCATGCAGGAAGGCAGAAGGGTGACTCCCCACTGTGGGCTTTTCCTAAGAGTTCCACAGAGTTGGAGCTGGACCTCACAGAGCTTCATTCCCAGAGTGCTGGTGTGAGTGCTCTCTCTCTCTCTCTCTCTCTCTCTCTCTCTCTCTCTCTCTCTCTCTCTCTCTCTCTCTCTCTCTCTCTCATCTCTCTTTCTCATTCTCTCTCCCTCCCCCCCCCCCACCAGATTCACCCACTCTGTATTACATGACAATGCTTTCCAGCAAAATTTAGTAAACTTGGGGCTGGGAAGGTGGCTCCGTGGTAGAGCGCTTGCCTTGCATGCATGAGGCCCTGGGTTCCATTCCTCAGCACCACGTAAGGAGAAAAAGCTGGAAGTGGTGCTGTGGCTCAAGTGCTAGCCTTGAGCTGAAGAGCTGAGGGACAGCGCCCAGGCCCAGAGTTCAGGCCCTACGACTGACAAAAAAAAAAAAAAAAAGTAAACTTATGGTCATACAACCATCACTTTGGTCCAATTTTATAACATCTCCAACACTCCAACCATGTCACTTCTCCTCAAAGCAGTCACTTATCTGTGTCTTCTGTGGATTTTCCTTTTCCAGACATTGCATATCAATGGAAATAATGATGTATGCTGGTATTTCTCTTAGAACAATGCTTCTGGGGTAGCAGGAACTGGTGTGCTATCCCTCTTTGTTGATGAATAGTATTCCACTGTGTGAATACATCACATTTTATTTATCCCCTTACCTGATGACACATTCAGCTTACAGTATTTCTATTTTCTGATTATTATGAACATTCTAGTTTCAGTGTGGACATATTTTCATTTCTCTTTGATAGACACCTAACAGTGGTGTTAAGTTTATGTTAACTACATGAAACTACCAGGTGGGTTTTCCTAGATGGCCATACCATTTCAAATTCCACCCAGGACACACATGACATTTAGTAGTTATGTTAGGCTCTTTATAAGACTGTGACAAGATCTTGGATTTTTTGTATCTGTGTGTGTGTGTGTGTGTGTGTGTGTGTGTGTGCACGTGTGTTGGTATTGGGGCTTGAACTCAGGGCCTGAAAAAAATCTCAGAATATTCTGCTCAGACTGGAGTTTCAGTACTTGAGCCAACCATATATACTTGAATATTAAGGAATGTGCTTGAACACATGAGGAATTTAAGCCACAGGCTTATTCTTGGCTTTCTTCTAAGGAGCCACCACAGTTGGGAATATCTGCTTCCAGAGTCAGCAAGGCCTGGGCCCTCTGTGGGAAGTAGGGTCTGGCCTCAGGCTCTGGGGCACAGGTAGGAAAAAAAACCTTGGTCTGATCCCAGGTTGGCTTTCCTGCCCATGTATCTCACACATGTCCGAGCCTTTCTTTGCTATAGGATGGAATGCTTTGCATTTGATTGAAGTTTAAGTCATTTTTATTATGTTGGCTTTTGGGAATGGAACTACTGGGAGACCAGAAGTCCAGACGTTGTAGGACATTTTGATTTACTGGCTTTTCACTGGTGCTGGATTCCAAGCATGAACTGGAATTACAGGGTGCTTTGTGCTCTGCAAGAGGCAGCAGGGCTCGACTATGACTTATGTTCTAGAAGCTTGTTCCTGGCTTTCTCTCCACTTCCTAGCCACCATGATGTGCATGGCTCTGCTCTGTCACACCCTCATCAGTGCATGAGCCCACACCTCTGAAACCCAAAGTGGAAACATTCTTCCTTCCACCATGCTATTTCTGCTAGGTATTTTGCCACAGCAGTAAGAAAAACAATACAAGCCGGACGCCAGTGGCTCACGCCTGTAATCCTAGCTGCTCAGGAGGCTGAGATCTGAGGACCGCAGTTCAAAGCCAGCCCGGGCAGAAAAATCCATGAGACTCTTATCTCCAATAAACCACTAGAAAACCAGAAGTGGCGCTGTGGCTCAAGCAGTAGAGCACTCGCCTTGAGCTGAAGAGCGCAGGGGCAGCGCCCAGGCCCAGAGTTCAAGCCTGATGACCGACAAAAGAAAGAAAGAAAGAAAGAAAGAAAGAAAGAAAGAAAGAAAGAAAGAAAGAAAGAAAGAAAGAAAGAAAGAAAGAAAGAAAGAAAGAAAGAAAGAAAGAAAGAAAGAAAAAAGAAAGAAAGAAAGACAATACAAAATAATTAGTACCAGTGGCTCACACCTGTAATCCTAGCTACTCAAGAGGCTGAGATGTGAGGATCACAGTTTGAAGACAGCCCAGGCAGAAAACTCCCAGGAGATTCTTATTTCCAATTAACCACTTAAAAACTAGAAGTAAAAAAGTAAAAAAAAAAAAAAAAGTAAAAACAACAACAACTAGAAGTGGCACTGTGGCTCAAGTGGTAGAGTGCTAGCCTTGACTACAAAGAGGCTGGGGGACAGCACCTAGACTATGAGTTCAAGCCCCCAATCACCACTACCACCCTAGTACCAGAGTGGTGGTGGGGCTGCTGCTATGATTCCTGACTTTGTGGCTGTTGAGTCTTTGGAAATGGTTTGTGGAGGAATGTGGGAAAGTTTTAGAGAAATGGGTGAGAAAATGCCTAGATCTCCTGCAGAACTGGACAGCAGGATACCTGATGCTGGAGATGTATTTGTGATCTAGTATATTAGGAATAAAAGCATCTTTCTGTCGATCCTTCCTTCCTTCCTTCCTTCCTTCCTTCCTTGCTTCCTTCCTTGCTTCCTTCCTTCCTTCCTTCCTTCTTCTCTCCTTTCCTCTTTCCTTCTTTCCCTGCCTCCCTCCTTCTCCCTTCCTTCTCCCTCCCTTCTCCTCCCCTCCTTGGTGAAGGGTCTGTATTTGGGAGAAGGCTCGGGGTGACTGAAGTGGTCTTCACTGGGCTGGTGGAAGGCAAAGGTCTCCCTATCTCTTTGTGAGAACCCAAGAGTGAGTTTACTACCTCCAGGATGTCCAGGGCTGAGACGGGCTGTAAGGAGAGACAACTCAGTGCAGAGCAGAGGAAGTTCATTTCGCCATGAATCATCGCCTCCTGTGCCCAGGGTTTTCAGCGCGATCCGAATGGTCTTCAGGCCGTGCTTGTGCGGAGTGTGTGGGGGCCAAGGAGTTATTGGCAGGAAAACAAGAGCAAAATTAGCTTGCGTACTTTAAGTCTGTGGCTGTCTGCCAACATTTCCTTTAAACACAAACGTTCTTATTTTCATTCTGGAAGTTTTTGTCAGGTTTATTGCAAAGGAAAGGCTGGTGAGCAGACAGAAAGAAACTGAGATTTGCAGAGCTGGGAAGAAGGCTTTCTAAGGTCTGCTCTCAAGGGCTCACGAGAGTATTGTGTTTCTGGGGAAATACTAACTTTCTGTCACGGAAACTTTAGTCCCAGTTAGATACAACCTTATTTTACTGCCTACCAGGGTCTCCATGCATGGGTGTTTAGGTGTGAGTTCGTAAGTACACACATGTCCAGTGAAGGCAAGAGCCACTAAGCCACTGCTGAAGACACACACCAGATGGGCACTGAATTCACCTCACAGTGGGCATCTTCATGAACTGGTGTCAAACTCTCATGATCCTGGAAACTTTTGAAAGCTACAAAGTTAAAATAGTTCAAAGCCAGTCTGGATGGACAAATCCATGAGTCTCTTTCTTTCCCTCAATTAACCAGTTAAAAACCTAGAAATGGAGCTGTGGCTCAAGTAATAAAGTGACTATTTTGTTTTGGTTTTTTTTTGTTGGTCACGGTGCTTCAACTCTAGGCCTGGGCACTGTCCCTGAGCTCTTCAGCTCAAGGTGAGCGCTCTACCACTTGAGCCACAGCACCACTTCTGGTTTTCTGGTGGATAATTAGAGATATGAGTCTCACAGAAGTTCCTTCATGGGCTGGCTTTGGGCCGTGATCCTCAGATCTCAGCCTCCTGAGTAGCTAGGATTACAGGTCTGAGTCACAGGCACCTGGCTAGTATGCCAGTTTTGAGCAGCAAAAGCTAAAGAAAGAGGGTAAGGCCCAAGTTCCAGTAAAGAAAAAAGAAAAAGAAAAAAGTTTCTCAGCAAAAGTAGTTCATAAATCAAAACTAAATCTAACACCTTTTGAGAATGGAGAGCAAGACCCATGGATTTTTTTTTCATTTGCTCATAAATCTGTTATACAAGGTACATTTTTATTCCAAAAGGACCTTCTGAAGTTAAGTGTGGGGGCACACACTTGTACCCCTAACTCCTTGGGAGATGGATGATGTGCACCCATCATACTCAGGGGGCAGAAGCACAATGTTGGGTGTGGTAGAGCAAGCCTGTCATCCCAGCAACAAAGGGAAGCACAGATGAAGGCCTACGGCCCAGGCCAGCCCAAGTATAAAGTGAGATCTCAAAAACAATTAATATAAAAAGGGACTGGCAGAAAGGCTCAGTGGTAGAGCACCCACATAACAAGCACAGGCTCTGTTAAAAGGACATTCTGGTATGCTGGCTGCCAAGAAGGATCTTTCCTGGTGATAGAGGGCCAAAGAGCACTGGGGAAGAAGGGGCTCTGTGAGATGATTGCTTAAATCTCAGGACGGCCACCTGACCAGAAAGCAGTCCCCTTTGTAACCCAATGGTACTTAAATATACATTGGATAAGAGAAGGACAAGCAAGTGTGTGGTTGGCTATAAGAGCATCTATTTCTTCTATTAATATGCACATCTTCCTACCTGTCTGGCACAGTGCTGAGCGGAGAATAGAGAGAGGGTTTTCTTTCTCTCTTGCAATGCTGGAAATTGACCCTGCATGCTCACCAAGGGCTCCATCACAGATCTAGACCCCAGCAGGAAGTTTCTCTTTCTAAAGAGTAGGGCTGAATTAAAACAGAAAACAAACAGATAAACCAAACTGCTAACGCCCTCCCGAATGAGAGCCCAGCCTTTCTTTGTATTTGTGGTTGTCAATCAGCCGTACACACTCGTTTCCACAGTAAAGAAGCCAAATTCCTGACCTAACTGTCCATGCTGGAAATCTAACCCACTACACACAGGAAACTTTCTTTTTTTTTTTGGTTGGTCATGGGGCTTGAACTCTGGGCTTGGGCGCTGTCCCTCAGCTCTTCAGGTCAAGGTGAGCCCTCTACCATTTGAGCCACAGCGCCACTTCCGGTTTTCTAGTGGTTTATTGGAGATAGGAGTCTCACGGTTTTTCCTGCCTGGGCTAGCTCTGAACCATGATCCTCAGATCTCAGCCTCCTGAGTAGCTAGGATGACAGGCGTGAGCCGCCGGTGCCCGGCTAACACACAGGAAACTTTCTGTGATTCCTGGGCACCAAAGCTTGGCGGCTTGTTTTCACCAGATACTTAAACAACCTAGGAAATTGACGGTCATGCTTCTAAATTAAGAGACTGGGAAATTAGGCCAGTGAATACTTACTTTGGATCTGTACTTGATGAAAAAAATATATATATCACTGGAAAATGTAAGTCCTTTTCTTCTATTTTTTGCTCAAAGCAGTCCAAAGGAAATAAGCTTTGGTTCACTCCTGACCATGAGCTCAGTGTTGAACAAACTCCAGCAAAGTCTCACAGAAGTGAGGGGCAGCTATGCAGCGATGCTTCTCCTTTACGGCTAGAGAGAGAACAAAGAAGTTCCTCTCCCACGTGCCAGGAAGGACGGTGTTGGGAGTCCTAGAGGAGACAGGATGTTGCTGGCTCTCAAATGATCTCTAGCACTGCAGCACATCTAACCACCTGAGCCAAAAGAGCATGGGGCCGTAGCTGGTACAGAGTAGACACTCAACAAACACTGGCTGAATTTTACCCAGCTGTCAGAAGCAGTTGGACTAACTTTAAAGTTATCTGTTGAAAAGTCCTTTGGTTTCTCCAATATAAGTAACAGATAGGAAATTTTGATAAGCAAAGTATACATACATAAACTCAACAGCAGTGGCATGTTGTGGAGTTTCCAGTGGAAGATGGTTTGAAACATTATGTACAGAGTCATGATTAAAAGTTCTCATTCCCCAATTGGGGGGACCTATGCATTTGAAATCATATGTAACATAACTAGTCAATTGGTGTTTTCTTTTTTCCTTTTATTTTTCCTTTATGTGGTGCTGAGGAATCGAACCCAGGGCCTCAGGCATGCAAGGCAAGCGCTCTACCACTGAGCCAACTTCCCAGCCCCGAGTGCTGCGTCAATTGAGCCACACCTTCAGCTAGGCTTTTTGCTGTTTCGTGTGTCTTTTGGTCGTGGGGCTTGAACTCTGGGCCTGGGCGCTGTTCCTGTGCTCTTCAGCTCAAGGCAAGTGCTCTACCTCTACCTCTTGAGCACCGCTTCTGGTTTTCCAGTGGAGATCAGAGTCTCATAGACTTTTTTGCTTGGGCTGGCTTTGAATAGTGATCCTCAGACCTCAGCCTCCTGAGTAGCTAGGATGACAGGCGTGAGCCACCGGTGCCTGGCTGCTGGTTATTTTTGAGATAGGACTGTCTCAGACTTTTCTGCCTAGGTTGGCTTTGAACCTTGATCCTCCTGATCACAGCCTCCTGAACAGCTGGGATCACAGGTGCCTCCATAAGAGAGTTGACTTTTCATATTCATTTCCCAAAGAACCACAACTTTCATCAAGTTATTAAAGTCTCTACAAGCCAAAAAAAAAAAAAATTAAGAACCACTGTTGATGAATGAGATTCCAATAGTTGCACAGATTGCTTAATTTACTTTTCCTCCAGTCTTTGAAAGCCAGCTGGAAAAGGAGCATTCCCCAAGCTTAAATCCTTCTAATACTCACTAACAGCTCTTTGGAGCCATGCTATTTCATTAGTTAAAGGAACTATATAAATACAGACACTTGGGAAGGTGGTGGCTGTGCAAGTACATTGCCTCTCAGGGGCTCTTCCTCCTGTGAGCTTCCTTTTCCTGGTCCTTGGGATCCATTGCAGGTGGCCATAACGGTAGAGTCCCACAGCAGGGAGAGGAACCACATGCAGAGAAGACGAATGTTAAGTTCTGGGGCTTATTGCAGAGGCCGAGGCTGGCTTGACTGAGAAATCCTCTAAGTCCCTGGGTGCCTTTGGTAGCAGAAAGCCTGCCTCCTGACATATCAGGACTTCAGTGCAGTGGGAAGGTGCTTATTCCCTGGCCTGCCATCCTCGGAATGCCCACGACACAGCTGGAGGCAGAGTCCTGCCTAGCAGTGTTCACTCTGTCCCGGGGCCCGCAGATATTAGATCTCTGCAAGCTGATGAGCAACGGCTGCAAGTGGAGGCTTCATCTTCTTTCCTGGAGTCTGAAAGAATTTTTATGCTCTGATGTTGCTCATAAATTCTTGACTCCCCAGGAGAAGCCTTCATAGAAGATTCTAAATCCCAGGCAATCCACAGCTTAGCCTCAGATTCAAAGATGCCATGAACCCCTACTATATATACAAAATGGCATTTTTTTTTCTTCTGGGAAGGGACTCTTGACTTTCAGCATTCTGCAATGGGCTATGACTTCTCCAAAAGGTTCAGGAACTACTGTACCTTTAGGAGTATATATCACTTTGAGGTAGACTGCATTTAAGAAGGTGAAGGAAAAATATTTAAAGGAAGTCCTAGTGACATAGGTATATTGTCCTGAAACCTGATTTTTTCTTATTTTCTTTTTTCTTTCTTTTCTTTTTTTCAATCGCGGGACTTGAACTTGGCCTGGGCACTGTCCCTCAGCTCTTCAGCTTAAGGCGAGTGCTCTACCACTTGAGCCACAGAGCCACTTCCGGTTTTGAGTGATTTATTGGAGGTCAGAGTCTCACAGACTTTCCTGCCCGGGCGGCTTTGAACCTGATCCTCAGATCTCAGCCTCCTGAGTAGCTAGGATAACAGGTATGAGCCACCAGTGCCCGGCTTTATTATTTTTTTGACAGTACTGGGAATTGAATTCACTGGCCTCATGCTTGCTAAGTATGTGCTCTACTGCTCGAGTCATGTCTCCAGACCCTTTTGCCTTGTTTTTAAGAATCTTGCTTTACGCATGGGACAGCCTGGACTGTTACCCTCCTACTCAGGCTTACGTGCCATTGAGGACAAAGGAATGGGCTACCCTGCCCAGACACTGGTTGAGATAGAGTTTTGTCAACATTTTTGCCAGGCTAGTCGCCAACCACCATCCCCTGATCTCCATTACCTGAGTAGCTAGGGTTACAGGCTTGAGCAATCATGCCTGGCCAAATCCCTGTTGAAAATAAAACAAAACTTCTCAGCCAAAGTTAACTAGTCAATGTACCCATTAGACAGACATGTATGTGTGCATATACGCGCACACATGTGCATGCTTACGCATGTGTGCGCTCTCTCTCTCTCTCTCACACACACACACACACACCAACACCATACAGAGCTTTTTCATTTGTCTTTGTTTTGAAAGAAAAGCAAATTATTCTGAAGAGGAGTCCTGGGGTAGAACTGACACTGATTTTTTTTTTTCCAATAAGAAAATGCCAGGCAACAAAGTTAGGTTTTAGAGTATTTTAATATCCATTTCTTCAGTGGATGCATTTTGAAATTCTTAGAATTAACAATTTAAAAAGAGCAGAGCAAAAGAAACATGGAAAATGCAAATAGTTGGCTCTTACTAATTTCAGATTGTAGGCATTATGTAATTTTCAAAACAACCAATCAAAACAAAATGCTTACCTCAGAAAAAAATCTAGAAATTCAAATGCAGACGTATCTTTGGAAACTACAATTGATTACAGCCCAGGTAATGGCCGCGCACTGCCTTTGGCTTTCTGTGTCATGTGCAAATGTGCAGGTGTAGTCCCCACGAGAGACGTCAGCGTCGAAGGAGCCATGCGCAGGTGTGGCACAATCTGTGGGACTCGCCAAGCGACTTAAGGGTTTGGAACTGATGCTCTACATTTGTGGGCGTTCGGTGAATCGATTGATGTGTGCTTGTTGATCATTACAGATGTATAAAATTTGATCTGAGCTGGGGCCAAGAGAAAAGAGCAATTGCAAAGCAACTATTTACACACATTCAATTCTGAAGTATTGCTTCCTGCCCTAGGCTGCTAATAAGTATTGCCACCTGCAGGGTGCCTCCCTCCCAAAGACAAACGCTTGAGCCCACTGTTATGTCACGGTCAGCAGGCTGAGATGCCCGGCAGGTGTGCCATGGAGATTCTGTGGTTCTGTGTTGAGGTATGCTTCGGAGCAGGGAGCTGGGAAAGCCCCGAGGGAACAAGAGAACGTCTGTACTGGTTCTTTAGGAAGGCTCAGGGTGTTCTGAAAGACCATATACACTCTGTGTGAGCTGCCCTTTTTTGGGGGGCTCCATTTGCACATTTCTGAACAGGACCCCATTGGCTGACAGCTCTGGGGTCCTGCAGGAAGGGGACAATCGCAAACACCTTTGCAGTAAGGGAAGAAAAACAGTCTGAAGGGGAATCCTATGCAGAGATAGACTTGGAAGAGCCCATTTTGAGCAAGATATTAATGGCATCAGCAGCCAGCCCCTCAAAGCTACACAGCCCAGAGGTGGACAGAGGACAGACAGATATTCAGAGATACACCTTTAATACTGACAGAAGGAAACCCAGCATGCTCACAACCCCGAGTACAAGGAAAGCATCAGGTAGTGTTTTTTCGTTCTCTTTTGGTGGTACTGAGGTTTGAACTCTGGTCCTCATGCTTGCTATAGATGGGTGCTCAGCACGGAGCCAAACCTCCAGCTCAGGTAGTGTTTTTGAAGGGGCAAAAAAAATATCTGTGGTGTTTTATAAGAATACATTCTTGAGAAGCAAGAGGTATTGTTACAGCCATCCTTTCTTCAGAGTTGGAAGACCAACAAAACAAGTCAAACCTGAAGAAAAATCTTAAGTCAATGAGAAAACTCTGGGTCCCAGATGGCCACGTGGCTGATGGCACCCCACACCTCCCCCAGGGAGGTGGCTGGCCAGAACGGAGATGGCATCATGCTGCACATAGAAAGTCCTGTCTGTCTTTGGGGAAGAGTGTTGAGGGGACTCACACAGATGTGGAAATCACACAGTGAGGTTTACCAGCGAAAGAGCACACAGAGGGGGTGAAGACCTCCAACGGCTGCAGGGCTAGACCTTGGTCATGTCAAGGGCGGAGCTGTCTGAATCACCTAAAAAATAACGACAACAGGACAGCTGCAGACCGAGTTCCATTCAACAGAGGCTTCAGGCTCACCATGGAAAACCACAATCACCAGCAATGATTGGCAATGAAGAACATAGACCTTATCCTTAGGTCTTTCTCCACCTCCCACTGGCTGGAGGCCCACTTTAGACAATGGCTCTACCTCTCTGTGCAGCTCACGAGATTAAATTCTGCCGCCAGTCAGCCATGCATAGAAGCCAAGACAACCCTTGAGGACCTGCTTTGAAGCTGGACCAGTTTTGCTCTGGTTTCCCACAAGGGGGAGCAAAAAACATGAAACAGGAAGAGACACTGGTCTGCCATGCCCTTTGCAAACCATCTTTCCCTAACCCCTGCCCCCACCCCCCCAAACCAGCCTATTTTCACTCACGGAAATGACCTGGCACCCCCTCCCCAAAACATACACATACGGATAAATAAATAAATAAATAAATGCAACCCTCAGACGTTTATTTTGAGTTTCTTCCTCAGACGAATCAGCTTCCAAAACACAAACACAAAAACAAAAAACAAGAACACCTTCACTCCTGACTGGAAGAGCCCTCCACAGAGGGTCAGGATGAGAAAAACCAAAACGGCTTTGAGATACCTGAGGCCTGGGTTTACAAGCTTTGTGCCCGGCGAGCATTTGAAATCTTGGCTAGTATGCGGGTGAATGCCTGAACCCGCAAGGTGCTGGGTGTGGGGGGGGGGGGAAGGGGGGGCAGGTGCCCGCGCCAGTGGGGAGGGGCTCTGCTCTCCTCTCCAATCCCCTCCTGGTGTATTACTGGCACTTTATGTCAGATTTATAAATGCAAGTGTATGTGTGTGCGTGTGCGTGTGTGCTTAGAAAGGCCAGGTGAGTGGGAAACATAAAGAGGAAAACAAACTCAGAAGCACTTTATGAGCACAAAAATAAAATAAAATAATAAAAGGGGTCTGTGAGGAAAGGCAGTAACAATGAAATCCTAACCACAGCGTCTCTCTCTCTCTATCTTTTAAGACGTCAAAGAATACCCAGAGCCATGATCCACCGGCAGCCTCAGTCCTGGACGAGGCCAAGGCCGACCCCTGAAGGCACTTGTTCTCCACGCGGCTAAACGGATCCCCCAGTGGGGGCAGAATTCCAGGGAAGAGAGCAAAGGAAAGGAGAAATGGATGGAAAGGAACCCTGAATAACTGTGATCCACACAGAAGTTAGGGCTGAAATGACCACATAACACCACAACCAGGGACAGAAACTGGGGTGCCTGGAAAGCACGACAGCCAGATACAAATATTATTGTGTTTCAATGAACAGAGCACCGAGCAGCCGCAGGGCTGCCTCACACACTCTTTGAGACGTTGAGCTTGGTGAGCTCATTGGCTTCTTCCATTTCTGTGTCTTCACAGTCTTCCTTCTCTATGGCTTTGCCAGATCGACACCTTTCTTCGGCTTTGATGGGCTCCTTCCACAGTCTTTTTGAAGACAGATGCATGTCCTTGGCCTGCGTGTTGTCATCGGAGCCCAGGGACATCTTGTCCGAATACTGGACAGAAGGCACCAGATTGGCGATCTCATCGGTGGGGGACCGTCCGATGCTGCCGTCCACCTGGACGCGGATGTCCGGGGAGATGGACAGCTGGTGCTGTGGCACTATTCCATTGTCCATGCACTTTGGGTAGAGGTAGGTCTTCATCTGCCCCTTCCCCTTGACATTCACGGTCCCGCGGTAGTCGAAGTCATAGCCCATCTTGCTCAGCACGCGGTAGCTCTCTTCACTCACCTGGATGCGGCATTCCACGCCGGTAGTGTCCATCCTGCTGGCAATGTTGACTGTGTCCCCCCAGATGTCATACAGCAGCTTGGTGGTGCCAATGACGCCAGCCGTGAGGGGGCCATGGTTAAAGCCCACCCTGAGCTTGAAGTTAAACCACAGCATGTTGTTGTTGAAGTCGTCCACCACACGCATCATCTCCCTGGCGAACTCGAACAGGATCCGCAGGTGCTCTTGGGGGTGGCCACCTTCCTGGCACTGGGCCGTGTTCAGCCCCGAGGCTGCCATGTACGTGGCCCCAATGGTCTTGATTTTCTCGATGCTGTTGTAGTCTGGCTTACTCAGGAGCTCGTCGAAGTCACCAATCAGCTCATTGAGGACGCGGTAGCACTCCTTGCCCCCTTCGTAGTTCTCCTCGTAGAACTCGCTGAAGTTGACGATGCTGGCGAAGATCACGCCGCCACTGTCGTGGTTCTTGGAGTAGGTCTGGGAGACCTTCAGCTGCTCAGCCACATGGTAGGGGATGATGTTCCTGAGTAGCCAGTCAGCCTGGTCCCTCATGCTCTGGATCTTGGTGCGGTGAAGATCTGCTTCCACGTCCCCGTGGTAGTGCAGCCGATAGCTGACTTCAAACTCTCGGTTCAGGAACCAGACCAGCAGCAGCAGGAGGAAGAAGGCTAGGATGAGCTCCTTGCCTACGAGGCTGGCCGGCCTCCTGCTGTCCTGCAGCAGTGAGCTGTTGCACGGGCTCCTCTCGGCACTGCGGAGCAGAGAGACGAGAAAGGACAAGCCTGCTAAGTGCATCTGGTAAGAGAGAACCAGCAGAGAACCAGCACCCCGCCCCAAGCGAGACCAATTCCATCCTCCATCCTCAGAAGGGACCAAGCAGACCATTTGTGTTTGCTTGGCTGCAGAGATGGAGCAGCAGATTGACTTCTGCGACTGGGACTTCAATCAGAGCTTTAGAAACAGCTTTAGAGGAGTCTTTAGCCACTGCAAGACTTTCACACCTTTTTCTTTTGACAATCTTAACTTTATAAAGTTAAAAGTCTGGTAAAATAAACACTCATAACCCTTTATTTGGGCTCCATAACTTGATATTTTACCTCTTTGCTTTTCTCTCTCAACACACACGTATGCACACACACATACATGGCTAAACATTTTTTGGGGGCTGGTTGTGGGCTTGAACTCTGGGCCTGGGCTGTCTCTCAGCTCTTCAGCTCAAGGTGAGCGCTCTACCACTTGAGCCACAGCCACTTCTGGTTTTCTGGTGGTTAATTGGAAATAAGCGTCTCACAGACATTCCTGCCTGGGTGCTGTCCTTGAGCTTCTTTTGCTCAATGCTATCACTTTGCTACTTGCACCACAGTGCCACTTTCAATTTTTTTGAGTAGATTGTTGGAGATAAGAGTTTCACAGCCTTTTATCCTGGGCTGGCTTTGAACTGGGATCCTCAGATCTCAGCCTCCTGAGTAGCTAGGATTTCAAGCATGAGCTACCAGCACGCAGCGAGCGCGCGCGCGCATGTGTGTGTGTGTGTGTGTGTGTGTGTGTGTATGTGTGTGTGTGTGTGTGTGTGTGTGTGTGTGTGTGTGTGTGTGTTTAGGTTAGCTGAGGCTATTATTTTCAGTGGCTGCCTGGTATTTTTGTTTGTTTTTTGTCAGTCGTGGGGCCTGAACTCTGGGCCTGGGCACTGTCCCTCAGCTCCTCAGCTCAAGGCTAGCACTCTACTACTTGAGCCACAGCGCCACTTCCGGCCTTTTTCTTTTTGCTTATGTGGTGCTGAGGAATCGAACCCAGGGCCTCATGCATGTGAGGCAAGCGCTCTACCACTGAGCCACCTTCCCAGCCCCTGCTGCCTGGTGTTCTAACAGATGGATGCACCAGGTTCCGGTGGAGGGATGCTGGGCTGTATCCTCATCTTTTATGACCAGAAGCAGTGTTGCAAGACATTCCTGAACCACTATCTTTGTGCTTATGGGGTTGCTGACTCATTTTAACTACTGCACACTTAGAATCTTATTAGAGATTTCCAAACTGTCCTACGAGGCTAAACCGTCACAGAAGGCATTGTTAGGTATGACAAGTGGGCACCTTGCTAACCTGTGTCCCATTCTAAGAAAGGGAGGAAAAGGCCATGATCCCATTCCTAAAATCAAACAGCAAAAGTCAGTTTCAAAAAGAGAGAAATTTTATGTACTTAAATTCAAGAGTCAACTTGTGACCAAATACCTGGACATTAAATCATATGTGGAAGTAAAGTAAAATATGGAAGGAGCTATTACCATAGAAAAGATTTTGAAATAGAGAAAAACAGAAAATAAAGATTGCTTGTTTGGGTCCTAATTGTTAGGTCCATAATTGGTATTTGTTAGCATCTCTGTGTGTTTCAGGGGCTCTGAAAACCTATACCTGGAGTTGTGTGTGAGGAGGGGTGGCATCAGGAGCAGCTGGGAGGGGCCCAGGGTGTTGGCAGTGTTCTGATTTTGGGTCTGGGTGGTAGTGACGCAGTATGTTTGCTCGTGAAAATTCATGGAGCTATCCTTTTAGAATCTGGGAACTCTTCAGTGCATGTGTTATACATACATCTCTAAAATGTTAACTTTTGAATACTCTTAATTATTGTACATATTAAGTCTTTTATATTAGCCATAGCTACAGCACACATGCAATTTCACATCATAAAAATGCTTCCACTGGCGCTGGTGGCTCACGCCTGTCATCCTAGCTACTCAGGAGGCTGAGATCTGAGGATCATGGTTCAGAGCCAGCCCGGGCAGGAAAGTCCGTGAGACTCTTATCTCTAATTAACCACCAGAAAACCAGAAGTGGCACTGTGGCTCAAGTGGTAGAGCACTTGCCTTGAGTTGAAGAGCTGAGGGACTGTCTAGGCCCCAGAGTTCAAGCCCCATACAACTGACAAAAATAAAAAAGTAAATCAAAAGCTTCCTTAGTTTCTCTGAACTTCAGCCTCTTCATTTGGAAATGGGGTCAAAGTCTCCTAAAATGTCATGTTATTGAGAAGATTAAATATATTTCAAGTGCCTGGCAGCTAAAATTAGAAAAAGTTAACTACTACCAGTAATTTATGAATATACCAGACACTTGCCTGCTCTTCATATTCACATTACAACTTTTTATTTTTATTTTTTTTATTTTTGGTCGGTCGTGAGGCTTGAACTCTGGGCCTGGGCGCTGTCCCTCAGCTCTTCAGCTCAAGGCTAGCACTCTACCACTTGAGCCACAGCGCCACTTCCGGTTTTCTGGTGGTTTATTGGAGATAGGAGTCTCACGGTCTCTCCTGCCCGGGCTGGCTTTGAACCGCGATCCTCAGATCTCAGCCTCCTGAGTAGCTGGGATTACAGGCGTGAGCCACCGGCGCCCGGCTTCACATTACAACTTTTTCAAAGTCCAGTTTAAGGAGATGGGCATGAGGCACACACCTGTAATCACCTGTAATCCCAGCACTTGGGAGGTGGAAGCAAAAGGATTATGAGTTGGAGGTCAATCTGGGCAACACAGACCCTCTCTAAAAAAAGACCTAAAGGAACTTTGGTGCAAAGACATCACTAGTAATGATATGACACTGTCTCCATTCTTATCTTTTAGCCACATTTATTTAATTTATTTTTTTTGGTTGGTCGTGGGTCTTGAACTCTGGGCCTAGGCACTGTTCCTCAGCTCTTCAGCTCAAGACTAGCACTCTACCACTTGAGCCACTACACCACTTTCAGTTTTCTTGGAGATCAGAGTCTCATGGACTTTCCTGCCTGGGCTGGCCTTGAATCATGAGCCTCAGATCTCAGCCCCCTGAGTAGCTAAGATTACAGGTGTGAGCCACCAGTGCCCAGCTACCACATTTATTCTTTCATGAACAGTTGTTGTTTTGATACTGGGGTTTGAACTCAGGGCCTCAAACTTCCTAAGTAGGAACTCTATCACTTGAGCCACTCCACTGGTCCCTTTTTTCTTTTTTCTTTTTTGTTGGTCGTGGGGCTTGAACTCTGGGCTTGGGCACTGTCCTTGTGCTCTTCAGCTCAAGGCAAGCGCTCTACCACTTGAGCCACAGCACCACTTCCGGTTTCTAGTGGTTTACTGGAGATAAGAGTCTTACAGACTTTCCTGCCCGGGCTGGCTTTGAACTGCGATCCTCAGATCTCAGCCTCCTGAGTAGCTAGGATTACAGGCTGAGCCACTGGTGTCCAGTGCATTGGTTATTTTTTTTTGGGGGGGGGTCCAGTCGTGGGGCCTGAACTCTGGGCCTGGGTGTTGTCCCTCAGCTCTTCAGCTCAAGGCTAGCGCTCTACCACTTGAGCCACAGCGCCACTTCCGGCTTTTTTCTTTTTTTCTTATGTGTTGCTGAGGAATCGAACCCAGGGCCTCAGGCATGCAAGGCAAGCGCTCTACCACTGAGCCACCTTCCCAGCCCCTGCATTGGTTATTTTAAAAGGAGGGTCTTGCTTTTTATCTAGACTGGCTTGGACTATGGTCCTCCCATTTGTGCTTCCTTTGTTGCTAGGAGGATAAGTATAGGCCACTGAGCTCAGCCACTGTGCTTCCCCTGCAGCTTGGGATGACAGCGCATGCACCATTATGCCCAGCCTTTTGTGGGCTGGCCTGGAACTGAGATCCTTTTTTTTTTTTTTTGGGTCCGGTCGTGGGGCCTGAACTCTGGGCCTGCGCGCTGTCCCTCAGCTCTTCAGCTCAAGGCTAGGGCTCTACCACTTGAGCCACAGCGCCACTTCCGGCTTTTTTCTTTTTGCTTATGTGGTGCTGAGGAATCGAACCCAGGGCCTTGAGCATGCAAGGCAAGCGCTCTACCACTAAGCCACCTTCCCAGCCCGGAACTGAGATCCTCTTAATCTCAGCCTCCCACCTGCTGGGCTGACGGGAGAAGGGTAGCATGTGTATGCCTAGGCTGTCTCTGAACTGCGACCCTCCTGATCTCAGCTTCCCAAGTAGAGGGTTTTTGTTTTGTTTTTGGAGTAGCATCTTGCTACTTTTTCCTGGGCTGGCTTCAAGCTTAAGATTCTCTGCCTCCCTGAGTAGCTGGGATTACAGTGATGTGTCACCATGTTTGATTTTTATTTTTTATTTTTTTGCCAGTCCTGGGGCTTGAACTCAGGGCCTGGGCACTGTCCCTGAGCTTTTTTTTTTTTTTTTTTTTTTTTGTTGGCCGCGGGGCTTGAACTCTGGGCTTGGGCACTGTCCCTCAGCTCTTAGCTCAAGGCGAGCGCTCTACCACTTGAACCACAGCGCCACTTCCAGTTTTCTAGTGGTTTACTGGAGATAAGAGTCTCACGGACTTTCCTGCCTGGGCTGGCTTTGAACCATGATCCTCAGATCTCAGCCTCTTGAGTAGCTAGGATTACAGGTGTGAGCCACTGGCACCTGGCCCTGAGCTTCTTTTGCTCAAGGCTAGCACTCTATCATTGAACCACAGTGCCATTTCTGGCTTTTTCTGTTTATGTGGTACTGTGGAATAGAACCCAAGGTTTCATACATGCTAGGCAAGTACTCTACCACTAAGCCATCTGCCCAGCCCCCATGTTTGACTCTTAATAGCTCTTTACATAAGAGCCCTGCAAATATTTTTGTCTGCTTCAACTTTTCCATTAAACTAGCTTTAACATATGTGCTAATGATCAATTTATTTTTACAACAAGCTCTAACAACAAGTAGCTACTTTCCACTTTTCTTCTTTACAGATGCATACATTGCTTATTTTGTGTGTGTGTGTGTGTGTGTGTGTGTGTGTGTGTGTGTGTGTGTGTGTGTGTGTGTGTGTGTGTGTGTGTGTGTGTGTGTGTGTGTGTGTGTGTGTGTGTGTGTGTGTGTGTGTGTGTGTGTGTGTGTGTGTGTGTGTGCTCGCACGCATGTGCCAGTCCTGGGGCTTGAACTCAGGGTTTCTCACCCCTCAAATGTCCTCATTTTACCTGGATGATGGCAGTTTCCAGAAAGCCCAGGGATAAGCAGAGACAAAGGCAGCCCTTCTTATTTGTTCAGACACAGGTCCTGTGCTGCAGGCTTACCTGAAGTTCTGTGCTGCATCCAGGGGCAAAGTTGCTATGGAACTGAAATGAAAATGCAGAAAAAAACATTATGACAAAAAAAGTGAAGAAGGCCGTATAGAAAGCAATCCAAGGAGGGGATAACAACTTTCCTCTCTTGGGACATCTGAATGAATGGTTTCTAATCCATGTGCCAACTTTCTTCTTCACAACAGTGTCCCCTTCTCCCCCACCAGCCCCAGGCTGGACAGCCTCAGAACTCTGATATCTCCCCCTCTCTGTGAAAGAGCTGATCTAAGCTTGTGTTCACCACTCTTGTGTCCCCTACCTTGGATAGGCCTAGTGACAGATGGGAGGGTCCTGGGTCCAGGGAGTGTCATTCATTCACTAGGCCCACCCCAAGTTCTTGCTGTTTGGATTCTGGGTAGAAAGGCAGTGGAATGGTCTCCACCATTTTATCTCTCTGGATCCAAGTGAAAAAGCCCCACAGCAGTAGCTAATGTCAGGATTAATGCTAACCAAGTGTCTGTGTTGAGTTTTAAGTTCAAGGATGGTTTTAAGCTCTTGGTACAGAGCTTGGTAATCAGGTAACTCTAGATGGCCACATCCTCACAAAGGTAAAAGTAGGCTTCATTCTGCTTAAAGCAATTGAATAGTTTCCCTCCAGGTACAGAATGACAGTTGTACTTAACATTCTCTCTTTTTTTTCTGTCGATCGTGGGGCTTGAACTCAGGTCCTAGGTGCTGTCCCTGAGCTTTATCACTCAGGCTAGCACTCTACCACTTTGAACCACAGCACTACTTCTGGTTTTCTGGGAGTTAATTGGAGATGGGAGTCTTATGGACTTTCCTGTCTGGGCTGGCTTCAAACGGTGATCCTCAGATCTGAGCCTCTAGCTAATAGGATTATAGACTTCAGCCACTGGCACTTAGTTTAATTTGCAGAGAATTTGAATCTCTTCTTTTTTTTTCTTTTTGTCAGTCATGGGGCCTGAACTCTGGGCCTGGGAACTGACCCTCAGCTCCTCAGCTCAAGGCTAGCACTCTACCACTTGAGCCACAGCGCCACTTCCAGCTTTTTCTGCTTATGTGGTGCTGAGGAATGGAACCCAGGGCCTCATGCATGCAAGGCAAGCATCCTACCACTGAGCCACCTTTCCAGCTCCTTGAATCTCTTTCATGCTGTTATTATTCTATTAAGTAAACTGAGGGAGGACACTTACTTTGTCGGTTATTGGTCATTGCTTTGCTAATACCCACACATCCACTAAGCCCTTTACATTTGGTACTGTTGGTACTGGGCCAGGTTGGGTTATTTTGGGTTATTTTATTAGAGCAGTGGTACTCAGCAGCAATAATGCCACTCCTGGGAGCTGGGGGAG
This sequence comes from Dipodomys merriami, assembly GCF_024711535.1. Lineage (NCBI taxonomy): Eukaryota > Metazoa > Chordata > Mammalia > Rodentia > Heteromyidae > Dipodomys > Dipodomys merriami. Next base: position 3,194,384 of record NW_027202682.1, read on the forward strand.
TCCTGGAAAATGGGGAATTCTTTTGGCTCTCATAAACCAGACAACCGTAACTCAGGGAAGTCTTGCAAAGAACACTGAATCAATGTCCCATGGAACCTTAAAACTACTTCTGTAAGTATGTGGAAGTATTTCGTCAATACCTGCTAATTGTGAAACAGTAAAAGAGAAATTGTAGAAAAAGCTTAATGTTATTTAGGAAGGTTTGTTACACACAAAGAAGATGAATGGGTTTAAGAGATCATGAAACTTTTAGCTATTCACTGTGTGCAATTCTGCTATCTGAAGTATTACCAGATTTCCAACCACATATTTAGATGACAGAGCTTAAAACCCCAAAACCAGTTTCGGATATACAACAGGTAGTTTAAGACTTTTTTTGTGTATGTGTACTGGTCACAAGGCTTGAACTCAGAGCCTGGGTGCTGTCCCTGAGCATTTTTTTTTTTTTTGTCGGTTGTGGGGCTTGAACTCTGGGCCTGTGCTTTGTCCTTGTGCTCTTTAGCTCAAGGTAAGTGCTCTACCACTTGAGCCACAGCACCACTTCCAGTTTTCTAGTGGTTTTATTGGAGATAAGAGTCTCAGGGCCTTTCCTGCCCAGACTGGCTTTGAATTGTGATCCTCAGATCTCAGCCTCCTGAGTAGCTAGGATTACAGGCGTGAGCCACTGGTGCCTGGCTTCCCTGAGCTTTTTTGCTCAAGGCTGTTGTTCCACCAGTGGAGCCACAGCTCTACTTCCAACTTTTTTGTTGATAAACTGGAGATAAGAATTGCATAGACGGGCTGGGAAGGTGGCTCAGTGGTAGAGTGCTTGCCTTGCATGCATGAGGCCCTGGGTTCGATTCCTCAGCACCTCATAAGCAAAAAGAAAAAAGCCGGAAGTGGCGCTGTGGCTCAAGCGGTAGAGCGCTAGCCTTGAGCTGAAGAGCTGAGGGACAGCGCCCAGGCCCAGAGTTCAGGCCCCACGACCAGACAAAAAAAAAAAAAAAAAAAGAATTGCATAGAGCCGGGCACTGGTGGCTCACACCTGTAATCCTAGCTACTCAGGAGGCTGAGATCTGAGGATTGCGGTTCAAAGCCAGCCCGGGCAGGAGAGACCGTGAGACTCCTATCTCAAATAAACCACCAGAAAACCGGAAGTGGCGCTGTAGCTCAAGTGGTAGAGCGCTCGCCTTGAGCTGAAGAGCTGAAGGACAGCGCCCAGGCCCAGAGTTCAAGCCCCACGACCGACAAAAAAAAAAAAAAAAAAAAAAAGAATTGCATAGACTTTCCTGCCTGGGTTGGCTCTGAACTACTAAATCAGATCTCAGCCTCCTGAGTAGCTAGGATTATTGGTATGAGCCACTGGTGCCTGGCTAGTTTAAGACTCATTTTAACAAACTAAGAACCAAACACAATTGAATTAGTGGAACCCTTGGAAGAAAGAGGTCTCACTGGCCTTAACTTGGACAGGGTATTTTAATTGTCCTTCTTGTCATGTTATCTATCTATCTATCTATCTATCTATTTCGATATAGATATAAATTACATATAGATGTAAATTATATACATCTACCTATAGAGAGAGAGATAGACACAATTTTTTTTCTGGTCCTGGGACTTGAACTCAGGGCCTGGGGCGCTGTCCCTGAGCTTCTTTGTGCTCAAGGCTAGCACTCTACCACTTGATCCACAACACCACTTCCAACTTTTTCTGAGTAATTTACTGGAGATAAGAGTCTTGTGGAGCCGGCACCAGCACAAGCAGCTCACACTTGTAATCCTTTCTACTCAGGAGGCTGAGATCTGAGGATTGAAGTTCAAAGTCAGCCTGGGCAGGAAAGTCTCCAATTAATCACCAGAAAACTGGCAGTGGCACTGCTCAAGTGGTAGAGCACTTGTCTTGAGCTGAAGAGCTGAGGAACAACATCCAGGCTCAGAGTTCAAGCCCCATGACCCCTCCTCCCCCCCAAAAAAAAGTGTCTCATGGACTTTTCTGCCCTGACTGTCTTTGAACCAAGATCCTCAGATCTCAGCCTCCTAAGTACCTAGGATTACAGGTGCGAGTCATTGGCACCCAGCATATTTTCATTTTTTAAGTTTTTGTGGCACAGTGAGAGCTAATTCTGTCCCCAGAGGCCTACCATAATACCCTTACTTTTTTTTCCCTAAACGTCCCTCTACTCCTGAGCACCTGCCAGCTGTAGTTCTGAATTCTGAGACTGAAATGAAGCCCAAGGATGTGGAGAGATTTCATGATCCAAGACTGGTGTCCACTGACTCACCACCCTTCCTGGCATTCCTGTCAAACCTTGTGAGTTGCTCCAGTGAGAGTCCAGGTACTTCCTGTCAAACCATGTGAGCTGCTCCAATGGGAGTCCAGGCACTTCCTGTCCACCCGTGTGAGCTGCTCCAATGGGAGTCCAGGCACTTCCTGTCAACCCGTGTGAGCTGCTCCAATGGGAGTCCAGGCACTTCCTGTCCACCCGTGTGAGCTGCACCAATGAGAGTCCAGGCACTTCCTGTCCACCCGTGTGAGCTGCTCCAATGGGAGTCCAGGCACTTGCGAGGTGTTTACAGGTCCTCATCTCTTCCACTGTGTCCCACTTTAGTGAATGCTAGCACACTTCTTTTGCATCCCTCTGTCAACCTGGACCTCTGTTCTTTCTTTCATGTGTTACTGTTGGGTGTGTGTGTTCTTTTTAGGTTTTTTAGGGTTTTACTGTGTAGTCCACGATGGAATTAAACTTGAGCTCCTCATGCCTTCCCCTCCTTAGTGCTGGGATTATAGCTGTGTACCGTCATGCCTGGCTTCTCTCCTGATTTCGTTATAAGATGGCTTCAGGACTTATTTTCTTAGATTTTAATTAATACTTGTAAAATCAAAAATGCTACTACTGTATTCTGTTTTCGGTGGAAGCCACCCAGAAAATCTCAATGCTAGATTTTCTAGCATTTTGGATTTCAGACTTCTAGATCAGGGATGCGCAGCTTCTAGATGTGGTTATAAATTATTTTCTTTCCTTTGTGAATCAATCTGAGGGCGCTTTTCTGCTTTCTGGAGGTTCTATGTGTTGGAAGCTATTTTGGGTCATGAGAACAACTCTCATTGAGGAGTCAGTGCTAATGTGAAGCTGCAGTCGTGCTCTAAGCAACACTGGGCAAGATGGTCATGAGTTGATGGCTCCAGTCACGTACCTGTCCTGGCACAGGGAGATGTAGAGCAGCAGCAGCGGCCCGGCCCCCACGACGGTGGCAAGGGAGGACCTCATCCAGGAGCTGAGCTGGCAGAAGTTGCAGTAGTGCACGACAGCCACCAGCACGGCGGAGCCAGTGAACATGGTAAACTGCAAGAGGCAGCAGCAGTCAGTCCGTGCCCTCCTCCCTGTGCCTGCCCCACCTCCACCTGGGCTGACCATCCTAAACCAGAGCACCTGCTCACCCACCACTTGTGTTTAAGATCTAACATCGCGGCACCACAGAGCGGTCCATGTGTGTGCAGTGGTTCTGATATCTGGCGAGCCAGCAGTTTCAAGGACAGATCACACAGTTTTAGGCCCATAACTCAGTGCTTTAAGTTACAAGCTTCCATGGAGGCCATTCATTGGGGACCTACCACTGTCAGATCAGTTACTTCCCAAATGCTCCTCCAGGCCCCTGCCACAAGCTTGCTGAGATTTGTGTTATACTATCAAATACAGTCAAGCTCATCACATTACAATGACTCACTTTTTTTTTATGGTATTTAACTCAACAGCTTTTTCCCTGAGCAGTGACAGCTAATCCAGGGCAAATCTTACTTCTGCAAACTTGCACATTATCTTGTTTGGAAACATGGGCAGATACTGCTTTGTAAAGCATGAAAGGAAAATACAAATGCTCCTCAACTTACCCCAGGTTACATTCTGATAAGCCTATTGCAAACAGAAACGATGAGGCTAGGGCTATAGCTCAGTGGTAGAGCATTTGCCTACCATGCACAAAATACTGAATTTTACCCCTAGTACCTCGAGAAAAAGGTGACAAATGGGAATGATAATAAATAAAAAATGCTGGGTGCTAGTGGCTCATGCCTGTAATCCAGGCTACTCAGGAGGCTGAGATCTGAAGATCACAGTTTGAAGCCAGCCCAGGCAGAAAGGTCCCCATGAGACTCTTACCTCTAATTAACCACTCAAAAACCAGACATGGAGCAGTGCCTCAAAGTGGTAGGGCACTAGACTTGAGCAAAAAAGCTCAGGGATGGGCTGGGAAGGTGGCTCAGTGGTAGAGCGCTTGCCTTGCATGCATGAGGCCCTGGGTTCAATTCCTCAGCACCACATAAGCAAAAACAAAAAAGCCGGAAGTGGTGCTGTGGCTCAAGTGGTAGAGCACTGGCCTTGAGCTGAAGAGCTGAGGGACAGTGCCCAGGCCTAGAGTTCAGGCCCCATGACTGGACCCCCCCCCCCCAAAAAAAAAAAAAAAAGCTCAGGGACAGTGCCCAGGCCCTGAGTTCAAGCCTCACAACTGCCAAAAAGAGAAAGAGTAAAAAATGCTTTTTAATATTCCTAATCTTGGGGCTGGGAAGGTGGCTCAGTGGTAGAGTGCTTGCCTTGCATGCATGAGGCCCTGGGTTCGATTCCTCAGCACCACATAAGCAAAAAGAAAAAAAGCCGAAAGTAGTGCTGTGGCTCAAGTGGTAGAGCACTAGCCTTGAGCTGAAGAGCTGAGGGACAGCGCCCAGGCCCAGAGTTCAGGGCCCATGACCGGACCCAAAAAATTAAAAAAAAAATATTCCTAATCTTTATTCGTAAGCTTTACAGCTTAGCCTAACTCATCCTAACTGCACTCAAGAAAGCTTATGTGAGATTACAGTTGGGCAGTCATCTCACAAGCACTGACTCCCTGAGGTAAGCTATTGGATGCTGTACAGAAAGTGAGGATCAGAATGGTTGTTTGTAGCCAGGCGCCAATGGCTCATGCCTGTCATCCTAGTTACTCAGGAGTCAGATCTGAGGATTGTGTTCAAAGCCGGCCTGGGCAGGAAACTCCCTGAGACTCTTACCTTCAATAAACTACTCAAAAAAACTGGAAGTGGTGGTGTGGCTCAAATGGTAGAGCCTTCGCCTTGAGCAAAAGCAGCTCTGGGTCAGTGCCCAGGCACAGAGTTCAAGCTCCAGCACTGGCAACATAAATAAATTTTTAAAAAAATCCCAGAATGTTTTTTTGTGTGTTGTGCTTGCTTTTGTACCGCTATGAGGTAAAAATTCAAAGTTGAACTATGAGGAGTCAGGGACTGTCCAGCTGATTTGAAATGTAAAGGAGACCCATGTCGCTGGGAAAACCCTATGCTACTGGAGAACCTGCCTTGCCCAGCCGGGCAGGGCAGTGACAATCCTCGATGTAGTGCAGCTCTCAAGGGAGCTGTCTTTAAATTGTCTTTAAATCCTGAGTAACCAGGCTTGATTAAAGAGAGTGAGCCGGAGGTTAGGGATCCCGGAGAGTGTGGAGACAATACAGCCAGATGCTACTCACATGGATGTTTGTCTCAAACTCAGAGGTGATGTGGGAGTAGACGGCAAGTGCAGGCAGGGACACCAGGATGGCCCCGATGCAGTGACGAGGTAGCCACCCCGCGATCCACTCCAGGAGCCGCTTCGTGCACGCCATGACGTCCTCCAGGAAGAACACCATTCTGGCTCGGGAGAGGAAGGCAGCAGGGGAGCCATGGGTCAGCCTTCCGGAACTGAGGCCACGGTGCCTGGACCGCTGTCCTGCGCTGCCGCTGCCCTGGGAGTGGGGAGTGGGTGCCACAGGCTCCGCATCCCTCACAGTGTGAACAGGCATACGAACAGCCCTGGCTCTGGCTCCTCACACCCGACTTACAAGGTCACCCAATGCACTGTGGTCAAAATGTGCTTGTCAAAAGCCAAGCTCATGCCTTTGTGGGTCCAAGAGAGCATGTAACAGACCCCAAGTAGAGTCTACTACAGGGCTGCCACCACTGTCACCTGCTCCGACCTGCTTCCATGGCAGATCCTGAATGGGGCCACTCTAGAGGTGATCTGTGGGTCCACAACAGAGGGTAGCTACTGGCATCCAGTGGGCTAAAGCAGGGATGGAGGTGCCCTGCCAGGCTCAGGCAAGTGCCACACAGAGAAGCTCCACATCGCATCTCACGTAACTGCCCTGGCAGCTGGATGATAACATTGTAGCCTAGGGCCCAGTTGCATTCTGTGTGCCAACAGTGAAGTATTAAAGGGACTGTGATTCCTTTGTAAACCAAGTGAAGGCTGTCTTTTGTTTAGTCTGGGTCACAAAGGGTGGCTCAGCATTTCAGAAAATCACACCATCACGGTCCTGGCCACTAACTGTACACCCCATGCTTCCAGCTACCACATTTGCACCTGGGGTCCTGAGGGAAGACCGGAGACAGCTTTGTCATTTCCCAGAGGGCATGGACCCCGTAAAGCAATGCAGATCTTAAGCATCCCCTGTCCTTTCCTTCTCTTTCTCTTTTCCTTTCCCTTTCTCTTTCTCTCCCCTTCCCTCTCCTCCCCTCTCCTCCCCTCCCCTCCCCTCTGCCATTTCTTTTTCCTTTCATGCCTTTCCAATTAATCAGATCCTCTTGCTTGCTAGGCAGGTGTTCTATTGTAGAGCCACATTTCCAGCCCTTAAGTGACTTTCATTTCTCTTTAATATTACAGAGATAATTTGTGTGTGTGTGCTGATACTGGGGCTTGAACTCAGGGCCTTGTGCTCTCGTGCAGCTTTTTCACTCAAGGCTGGCACTCTACCAGTTGATCCATGACTCCATTTCTGGCTTTTTACTGGTTAATCTGAGATAAGAGTCTCATGAATTTTCTGCTCAGGCTGGCTTCCAACTACAATCCTCAGATCTCATCCTCCTGAGTAGTTGGGATTACAGGCGTGAGCCACTGGCATTCAGCCAGAGACAGCATTCTTCTGTTTTTGCCGCTGTGTTTTCTAGGAGGTAGGTTGTATCTCAGGAGGGCAATATTAATGTGATAAAATTGGTTTTATGAAGCGCAGGCAGCTGAGTGTATGGGCTGGGAACCTCAGATGAGAGAGGGTAGGTCTTGACTGAGTGAGGAGCTGCTGAGTTGGGGTAGGCCAGCAGTTGGAAGCAGAGGAGAAAGTACTGGGGGCCTTCCTGGGATGTTTGCTCCCTGTGTCCTTCTTCCTCCATCATTTCCTGTCTTTTTACTTCTCCCGTTTACCCTCTAATTTAGGGGATCAAGGGATGTGCTGGTGGCAGAGGGGCTGTGGAGGGAACCCACCTTCTCTAGCAAGCAGTCCGACTATGATGAGGGCTAGCATCTGTGAAAAGGGTGCTGTGGAGCAGAAATGAAACCAAATACCTGGAAAGAAGCTCAGAGGGACAGCTGGCTCCCGACTCCTGGCCACTGTGTGGCAGTCAGGAGCCAGAAGAGGGAGCTAAAGGCTAAGCACTGCAGAGCAGCCCTGGGGCTGGTACTCACCTGATGGATACGACCAGGGACAGCACCTCCAGCAGCAGGTCTGCTCCAAAGACAGCAAGGGCAGCTGGTGGGGGAGGCGTGGCAGTGGCCCCATACTTCAGGAAGCAGGTGATGGAGAGAATCAGGAACACTGTTGTGGACAGAAACACATCCAGGAGGGAGCTGAAGGTGGCACTGGCGAATGTCTTCACAGGAGAATTCTTTATGACCTGTTTGGAGCAGGAGACTGGGATGAACTGATGTGACCAGGGACCACCGTTTACAGGGAAAATAGCAACAATTACTGAGTGCTTGCCTACTCTAGACGAGACACAGGCTGGCAGGTGTTGGAGACACACCGTCTCCTTGCTGTTGCTTGATTTAACAAAGAAGAAGCTAAGGCAAAGAGAGTTAAGCAGCTTTCCCAGGGTCATACAGCAGCTGATTATCAACCAGTCCACTCTATCTTACAGAGATACCGAATACTGATCTTGAATGATGAGTTACTGCCTGGCAGTCAGTGAGTCCACATCTGTAAAAGGAAAATGGCAGCAAATACAGAAATCTCCACAGGAGGATGGGCTCCCAGATTCAAGGGATGTAAATACCGGCTCCAGGATTAGACAGGGGAGGATGTGAGCAGCCACAGAGGAAAGCTCCCAGAGAGGTGGAATGGGAGCGCATGGCTGTCAGAAATCAAATCTCCATGCAGGAGCCTGCCTGCCTCACCAAGTGTGTGCTGGTGTACATGAAATGATACCTGTGGGGAGCTTGTCGTCTGATGGTGGGAGAGACAGCAATAGGACTTGCAGGAGGGCGTGTCAAATGTAATAAAAAGGCATGCTAGGGCTGGTAGGGAATTAAGCCAGGAGGAAATAGCCACAGCACTAACAGATCTGAGACAACTAATTCTAGTCCTTGCGTGGGCCGAACAGGGTCATGATCTCTGTGCTCTCAACAGGTACAGGAGGAAATGCTCTTGATCTCACTCAACATGTGCACAAGGAGGCCAAGGATCCCCCAAGGTCACACAGCAAACAAGGAGTCAGATAAACTGACTCCTAACTCCTTCCTGGGGGTCTCCTGGGACATGGGTTCTGGTGAGAAGGAACACAGCAGTAAATCACTGGAGATGCCTTCCAACTTTCTGCCTGCCCCAAGCAGGGCTCAGTTTGGGTGAGGCTAGAGGTGCACGGGAAGGGCAAGCCTGTAACAAGTCTTGCATCTGGTGCATGTTCTCTTCAGGACACACTGGCTCTGGTGTCCCAGCCCCAGCAAGACCCCCAAGAGCTGGGTGAGATAGGAGAAGGGGGGAGCTCAGATATGGGGTTGAGGCTACTGGGCAGCCCCGATCCCAACACTGGACCGGCCCAAGCTCACAGCCTGGATTATTTTCTGTAATGTCTTGTACCTCCCCCTGCCTTGGTCTCCTTTTGGAAACAGGGATAATACCTGTGCCTGTACTTTATGGATGGAAAAGCTTGCATGAAAAACACCATGCTGAGCATGTGGACTGCCCTGTACTCAGCAACAGCTCCCCATCTGTCTATCTACTCCCCACACGATCTTCATCAGATACAACGGGATAGAGCCACCTCTCATCCAATCACTGGCTCTGGTCTTTGGCATGTGTGCAGCACAAGCGTCCACCTCCTGCCATGCATTCACCACTGCCCCTCAGAGGCAAACTGACTTGCTGGACACACCAGTCTCTCTTGTGTCTCTAAGGGCTGCAGGGGCTTGTTCCTCCCTCTGGAATGTCCCTCTTCCTTCACTGGTTAGTTGCTAGTCCTCCTACTAAAGTGGGCTGAGGAGTTACCACTTCTGGGCCCTCCATCTGGGGCCGATGCCTTGCTGTCTGCTCACAGGGCACTATGGGACCTGTGGCTCTGTATTATCATCTCTGCTGCCCTGTCAGTGTACCCTTCTTTTCCCTGTCTCAGCACACAGAACCATCCGGGCAGCCCAGAGGCTCAGAAGGTGTTTGGTGACTAGGGGGGTGGTGACAAGCACTTCTACGCGGGAGGCTCTGCAGTGTAGCAAGGGGGTGGGGCTGGTTGAGATGCCTGGCCTTGAACTCAGATAGACCGGCATCCAACTATACTTATGGGTGGGTCACCTATTTTACTTCTCTTAGCCTTGGCTTTATCTTTGGTAAAATAAGGATAGTAATCATTGGCTTCCTTAACGGGTTGTGAAGGTTAGGTGAAATCATGTTTTGCCTCACTGTCCACCAAATGGCCTATTCAAGAGTCCACTGAAGGACTGATTAGCTCATGCTAAGTCTTGTTCCACTGTCCCTGGGGAGTTAACAGAGAACCTGGCCCCTCCCCTGCCTGGAGGCACAGACTGGCTCTGTCTTGTTCACAATGTCTGAACATAACAGACGTAAAGTCTTGCAGAATGGGAAAATGGAATTTAGTTGGAAGTGCTTTGGGTCCTTGATTTGTGTAGGTATGTACTTTTGCCTCTGGAATGCTCTTGCTTAGTTTGAGCTTGGAGAAAGAACATTGGCATCTCCGGCTTCGAACATCAACCAGACTCCACATTCTTGTCCTTACTCCTCCCAAGGACCTAGCTGAGCTCATTGGGTATGGGAGCCGTGCTGGATGCTGGAAGAGCACGGAGAAGGAAGAGACAAGATCTAAATATCGTATAGGACTCCAACGTGGGGGTATACACAAAGGAGAAAAGGGACACAGGGGAAGTAAAATCCAGCTGGGGCCAGTGAGGGCTCCGTGGGGAAAATGAGGAGTGACTGTGAGGCAGAGGACCACAGTCAGGCACTGCTGGCTAGAGGGCGCTGTGGAACAAGGTCAAGGCCTGCTGAGCTCTTGGGCCCATTTCAAGGGGACAAAATAACACTCTCTTCTGTCTTTCTCTTTCTCCCACCCCTCTGTCTCTGTGTGCCTCCATCTTGTGTGGACCTGCAGTTGGCTCCCCCACAATAAACTCTTTTTCTGCATGAAAACAAAACAAAACCACAAACCAACAAGAACACTATTTGGAGAGGAGAGCAGCTTAAGAACTGGAGACCTCCACAGGGCCAGAGACACCAGCTGCGGAGGAAAAGGTCTGATGACAACCAAGGTCGACTTTAAGATAAAGGACTGCAGAATGCATTGGATTTTTTTTTCCCTTTGCAGAGATAAATTTACCCATAGTTGCAACTTGATGCTTACTGATGATGAGAAACCCAAACAAGCCTTCATTTTCTTGTTACTTGCTGAAGCAGAAAACAAACAGTGGCTGGCTCAAGTGTCTGGTAGATTTCTGATGAGCAGACACAGGGAAAACTCACCTCTTCCTGGTAGCTGGTCCTGTAGGATCGTTCCAGCTCTTGATCCAGGAAGTTCAGGCTGAACTGATTGATAGGTGGCTTGAAGAAATAATCTTTCATCAGGCTAGAAGATACAACAAATGTAGCTGATCAACTTATCAGAAGATCACAATCAGCAACGTAAATGTCACTCACAGAGCACATCCCAAAAGCTGCCTGTGGAAGCCAATATGTGACCAGATTCACCATACCTTGTAGATCCCTTTCTCTGGAAAGTCTAGATATCAACCACATGTGCTGCTTTACCTCTATTGCAGAATGACCACCTCAGTCATACCACTAGACCGTGCGATTGAGCACATACTCCTCTCTGAAAGAATTAGAAGACAGTGAAAAGACCCTTTTCTGAAGAATGGGCAGATGTCTACACTAAGGATACTTATACTGACTCGGAGACTTCAAGAGAAAACAGTTTGGAATGGGCTGTCCTGTACTGACAGTAATTACGACTGTACAAGCTAACAGGTTGCTCCTGCAAATGGTGTTTAGAGTTAGTGTAATTGTAGTGCTGTTGTCACATACACAGATTGTGTGTGAAAACTGAAAAATGATAAAGTTTAACCATTTTAATAGAGAAATCAAATCTGCTTTATGTGACTCATTCTTTTATGAATTGCCAACAAACAGTAAGACCCTTTTATGTTACAGAAAATGACTAGAAAATTAAAGGAATGCTGATGTGATTTCAGAAGTCAAATATAGTTATGGCACACAGTGACTATTAGCATGAAGTCAGATAAAATGTAAGGAGTCTAGCCTGCACCTGACACACAGTAGGAGTCTGTAGGTACACCCCTTTTCTTGCTGCAGGATGGACTCTCTTTTCTGTGACAAGTGTGCAATAACTTACAACCTTCTCAGGGTCATAGGACGGAAAATTCTGTCCCCTGATGTTGGCTCTCTCCTTTCTCTTCCACTCAGGAAATACAGACAGAGGGGAAACAACAGAGCAGCTGTGGGGATTCAGAGTTCACACATGGAGGTTCTGCTTTTGGGAATGGGGAAGACAGCTTATTTTGGACCAATCTTCTCACAGACCACACAACAACTGTAAACTAGCAAACAAACAAACAACCCCCCGTACATCTGCCAGAACAGAGACCAGGGTGAGCAGAGAACAGAGAGGAGGGTGCACCCTGGGGAGAAGGGAGCAGTATCAGGTAGGTTTCCATGTTCATTTTTGTTGTCTGTGGACTGAAGGTAGACATCAGTCAGCACCATTTGAGGGAAGGGTTGCTAGTCTTGGATTTGGGTATGAGGTGCACCTGTGATTGAGTACTTGGGAGGCTGAGGCAGGAGGAACACAAGTTCTAGGCCAGCCTGTTCTACATAACAAGATTCTGGGGAAAGAAAAGAAAGGAAGAAGTGAGGAGAAGAATGACAGGAGAAGGAATGGAAGGGGAAAGGGAGAAGGAAAGAGGAAAGGGGAAGAAAAGTTAAGGAAAAGAGAGAGGAGAAATAGACGAGAAGAGAAATGAAAGAAAGAGAAAGAGAGAAGAGGTAGGAGGGGAGGGGAGGGGAGACCACAGTCAAACTGGCTTAAGAAGCTGGAAAACATAGCTTGGGGTGACCACAGGGAGAATGAGGTTATAGGTTCCAGAAGTGAAAGAACCATGGGCTCCAGATTCAACTCTGCTCAAATCTCAGGCTGCTCCGTGATATATGCACATGCATGGCTGACTCCAAGCAACCCAGTTAAATCTAAAAGAACAGAGTGACCATGTTCGCCGCTGAAACAAAAATGGATACTCTTCAGAAGAACATCAACAAGATTTAGACCTTGCAAACACCATGCGCAATGTCTGTGACACAATCCAAAGTTAGTAGTCATACAGAGAATTTGGAAAACACAATTATATTCAACAGAAGAAAAGCAACCAACAGAGACCAACTCAAGATCACTCAGAGGTTGGGGTTACAAGTTGAGGGTTTAATAATGTAATCCATGCAACAACTACAACGTAAGGAATGAGAAGAGAGAGATGACCTCTACTGCAAGATTTCTTCATTTGAAGCAAAGGAATGCAGTGGTAAGGCTAAGAAGACATTAGAAATCGAATGGTGTGTGCCTGTACCTCCACTAAACTGACACCGTTCCAGCAGAACTATGAAGTAGCGTATCAGAGATGAGGGCAGGTGTGCGGATAAGGCAGTTCAGGAAGAGGGAGAAGCTTCTTCGGACCTCTACCCTTGATGGCCGGGCCTTACCTGTCTTCTTTGATGACATCCACAAAATGGGCATCGGTTTTCTCACGGATGTTCTTGAACCTCAGTGGGAGGAGGGCTGACTGGTCCAAGCTCACACCTGCCCACCGCCCCTTTTCCTGAAGGATCTCGCACAAGGAGGTTTGACTGTTGGTAAGCTTCTCCTCTTGAGGGGGGCTCAGAAGTCCATTCTGAGTTTTGGAGCTGGGCCCTCCTGAGACCTGCCTCAAGACAGAGAGGAGGCCAGCGTGGGGAGTGAAGCAGGGAGCTGAGCCCAGCCTGAGCCCACGTGCCCCTCTGCCACGCTGCAGCCCTGGCCCTTCGCTTGTGCAGGTTCCCCCTCCCCAGAAATCAGTCTATATCTCTATCAACCTGTTTCTTGGTGAATTCACCTTAGGGAAAAGCCTTCCTTACTGGTCAGGCAGCCAGCAGAGTCAGGAGAGGGAGGCTGTGGAAAGAGCCAGTGATAGGGCTGAGATCCAGAAGTTTGCTTACCACAGAACTGGGGCTCTAGGGATTGGAAGAAGGTCCGTGGGACCTCTGGGGAGGCACAAGAAGGGGTTCAAGGACAGGAAGCCCAGGCTGTTGACGTGACACTGGGGAGCAGGTGGATGGCTAGTTGGGGCTTATGTTTTGAGAGACGAGGCTGACCTGCACGCACAAGTTCTCTGGCGGATGCTGGGGTGGGGAGTGAATGACAGAGAGCCCAGGGCCTTCCTGAGAGGCAGCTGCAGAGGCTTTCCTGAAGCTCTCAGGCTTTTACCTTGTTTTCCACTCCAGCCCTGCCAGATCTCCAAGCCCCATTTCCCAGGGAGCCTCCCTGCTGTTAAACCTGCCTCTGTGTCTCTTTCAGGGGTCACTGGAGGAGACCTCTGTTCTCGCTGCACCTCTGTACTCTACCTTAAGTTGAAGCCAGCTTCCAGCCCACAAATCCACTCCCCACTCCCACCCAGAGTCAAAGCCAATGGCTAGTTTAGCATGTAATCATGCTACTGCACCAGGGTCAGCACCGACTCTCCCTTCTGCCCACACTTCCACCCCCACAGTGCCTTCGGCATGCTGTACCCCATGCTCTGCCCAGCCCCTCCCGCATACCCTTCACTGGTCTATTCAACACCCAGACTAGAAGGCAGTTCTGAGTTACACTCAGAACTAAGAAGTTGACGAGACAGGAATGTCACCTTAGGTGGATGCGCCAGGAGAGGAACTGACAGGAACAACAGCCATGAGCTTGTTACCTTGGTGCTGGCCTTGGGCTCGTCTTGACAGCCATTTTGTACAGCTCCTCCTTCTGCACCAGCTTCAGTTTTGGGAGCAAATGTGATTCCACATGAAGGGCAAGTCTGTGAGAAAAGCACAGGCGTAGGAACACTGACTACAATGCACATTCCCAACACACCCGCTATGGTTGCAACTTGCTGTGCCCAGAAATCCTCTGACCAAATGGAAAGCTTACTGAACTACCAAGGAGGAGCTGAGAGCAAACCAGCAAAGTGAAGTAGAAAGACATGAGACTCCATCTGTCAACATGCAGAACAGCACCAGCAGAGTGGAAACTCCGGTGTCAACTGACTGATGAATGGATGGACAAATAGTGGGCTATTCATACAAGGGAATAGTATTCAGCGGTGAAAAAACAATGAAATACAGACATGTGATAGTATGGGGTGAACCTTGAGCTTATTGAGACTGACCGAACACAGTGAAAAATGTATAGGAAATGTCCAGAAAAGGAGGACCCACAGAGACATAAAGCAGATTAATAGTGGCTGGCCAGGGTGAGGGGAAGGAGGGGGAGAGATTGATTTCATGGAGAAGCCCTAATTCCTATGATGATGGCATTGGACGGTAGGGGCTTGGAGAGATGATTAGGTGGTAAAGTCGAGCCCCAAGGAAGTGGATTACTAGCTTTACAAGAGACCCAGAGAATCCCTGTCACTTCCATCCTGAAAGAAACAGCCATCTATGAACCATGAAGGGAACCTCACTAGACATTAAATCTGGACTTCCCCACCTCAAGCCTCATGAAAAACAAGTTCCTGCTGTCCATACAGCATTTTGCTGGAGCTGCCTCATGGACGGACACAGGCTTTCTTAGTAGTGATGAAGTAACTGTGTTCCAAAGTAACCCTGGTGATGGCCGCCCTATCTTGAAAATATACCGAAACCCACTGGATTGTATACTTTAGAGGGTCAGTTTCATTGTATGTGAATCATATCTAAACAAAGAGGTTACTAAGTAAACAAATTGGCCACTAACTGGTTCAGGAATGCCAAGCCTGGGTTTTTGAGCACTCACTGACAAAAGCTATTCTCTTAAGTCAGGCTGAAAGAGGTTCAAGAGGTTCACCCTGACAGAACTAGGAATTATTCAGTCTGTAGGAATTAGCAGGTAAAACTCAGAGCTGACAGGTGTAGTAGAAAGAGCAGGCTGTTGTTACTTCTCACAATCCAGGCAGTAAGTCTCAGCTCAATTACTATCTTGGAGACCCTACTCACATCCGTCCCATCATCCATGAGATGAGAGTGGAAACATTTTCATTTTTGCTAGTGTCAGAGCTTGAACTCCGGCCCTCAGGCTCTTGCCCAGCTTTCTTGTTCATAACTGGTGCTCTACCACTTAAGCCATTCCCCCAGCATAACTTTTTGTTGATTAACTGAAGATTAAGCAAAAAGTCTTACTTTTCTGCCTGGACTGGCATTGAACTTCAATTCTCTCAGGCCTCAGCCTCCTAAGTAGCCTTATTGGAGATAGATATGCCTTAAAGATTAAATGAAACAGGTATGTATATAGCCTAGCATAGCTACTGGCACCGAGCATATCCTTAATTGATTTGTTATTATTGATAATGTGGCCCAGCAGTCTAAGAATTGTTGTTGGGATAGAAACTTTCCATTTTTAACAAAGATGACAAACTACATACAGTAGGAGAGACAATTTCCTTGCAGTAGGGAGTCTTAAATGTTGGAAGACACTGTAGAGAGTAGGAATCATTATTTTAGAACGTTGATTTTTTTTGAACTTCATTTTGTCATTGTGGACTTGAACTCTGGGCCTAGGTGTGGTCCCTCAGTTCTTCAGCTCTAGGCTAACGCTCTATCACCTGAGCCTCAGTGCCACTTAGTGGAGATAAGAATCTCACAGACTTTTCCTTCCCAGGGCTGGCTTTGAACCGTGATCCTCAGATCTCAGCCTCCTGAGTGGCTAGGATTACAGGCGTGAGCCAGCAGCACCCAGCTGAAAGTTGAATTTTTTAAAATCATTTTTTTTGCCCAGCAATAAAATGATTTTGACAGCAGGAAAATGACTCAGATCACACCTCAAGTTAGATCACAGGCCTATGCTATAGTAAATAAGAGAACAGAAACGCTTCTGGGCATGGTGGGCACAGGCCTATAACCCTAGCACTCAGGAGGCCGAGGTAGGAAGATTGAAAGTTAAAGGCCAAACTGGGCTATGTAGTGGAAGCTTATTAAAAAAAAAAAATCCAAGAGTTTAGAATCTGATATAATTCAGTTTAAACAGTTATACTCATTTGGAGTATGGAAATATATACTAGCTGCAAAATCAGCAACTAGTATATCTAGTAAACTGAAGTTCCTAGAGGTAACAACTGCTTATAATTCTTGAAAAAGTGATTAACAGTGCTAAAGTGTTCTAGCTGTTAATGACAGTAAAATGATCTTAAATCATGGTATTAACTGAGTTAATCTTCAAAACATAGGAAAGAGTCTATGAAGACACTGATTTTCTCAGACAAACCACACATGCATGCGTGTGCGCACACACAGAGTCAATACCAAGCACACTGAGTGACCTTCTAAACTCCCAGTAGAGAAGTGAAGCAAATGTGCCCAACACCATGCCCAGCTAGAGTCCAGAGGAGGCTGACATTATGGATTGATCCATATGATCCTGGTACTGTGGACTCCTGGACCACAATTCCCTGAAATGACCCAAGCCACCAATACTCTCTTGGTTCTCTAAAGTCCTCTACAATGATATCAAAAGAAGTTCCTAAGATCCATCCAAACAGCATACTCAATAGGCCAAGGTGTTTGCTGGCTGTTGTCTGGGTAACTTGAGATTCTTTGGAGACTACTCAAGCGCAAACTCTACATTTTCCCAGCCTAGCTGTGCCTCAGCCCCTTCTGTGGATATGGGCTCTGTAGGGAAGATTACAAGTATTTCTCTAACACATCTGTATTTGTTGTAAACACATTCTAATATAGGCATAGAGTAGGGTGAATACATAGAGTGATAAAATAGTTTTTCTTTTTCTCCAAGGCTATTTCTCATTGCAAGACAAATAATTCTGTAACTAATAGTTGTTCCTCTTCATAACTGTCACAAGAGGGAGCCGGGAAGCCTCTTGGGGAAGGAAACATCAGTCATGTTCTGGCTTTGCATAGTTAGTGCACTGAACACAGCTAGTTGGCAAGGTGTCCCAGTATTACAGGCAGCATGAAATCACGTTGGGTATTGTGGGCAATGGTAATGCTGGCATTCCAATACTGAGCACCACTCTAATCTCTTCATGTGTACCAGTTTATGATACAGGCATTATGATTAGTCTTGTTTTCTTTTTTGTTTTGTTTTGTTTTGTTTTTTTGGTCAGGTGTAGGGCTTGAACTCTGGGCCTGGGCGCTGTCCCTGAGCTCTTCAGCTTAAAGTAAGCACTCTACCACTTGAGCCACAGTGCCACTTCCGTTTTCTGGTAGTTAATTGGAGATAAGAGTCTCATGGGAATTTCCTGCCTGGGCTGGCTTTGAAACTCCATCCTTACATCTCAGCCTCCTGAGGAGCTAGGATTACAGGCATGAGCCACCAGCGCCCGGCTGGATAGTCTTGTTTTATGTAGAAGGAATCTGAGGCAAAGAAGATAAGGGAATTGCCATAACAGAAAGCAGAAAAATTTTAGTGCAGGCATCAGAGCCTTTAACCCTAACCATACATGAGGCTCTCTCTCCCCTACAGTCAGTCACACAGGGGACACAGGTCACTAGACTCGACTATGTGACCAATGAGTCAGGGCCAGATGGATTTGGAACAGGCAGAAACACTTCAAAATAGATGATTTCTGTTTTAAAAAAATAGAAAAATAGAAGCAGTAATTATCACAGAAAAAGAAAGGCATCCTAGAACCTGTTAAGAACAGAAAGTAGACAGCCTACAGATGGAGGCAAAACCACACACACTTGTAAAATTCATAGACACAAGACCTCAAAGTCACATTGGGTAGAATCAAGCTCTGATTTCCTCTGATTTTTTTTAACACTACTTTATAAATGGGCTTAAAAAATTGAGTCTGGTCATGAAAATCCAAGTCAAGAATGGATTAGATTAGATTCAACAGACAAGAGCAAGAAGAGTATTACTACGCTACGGAAATATCCCATCACAAAATTAAAATGAAGCAGGCACGGATGGCTCACATCTTTAATGCTAGCAACTCAGCAGGCTGAGGTCTAAGAATCAAAGGTTTGAAGACAGCCTGGGCAGACAAAGCCTTGAGAATCTGATCTCGAATAAACCACAAAAAGCTGGAAGTAGAGGCATGGATCAGGTGGTATAGTACCAGTCATTAATTAAAAAGCAGAGCAAGAGTGCAAAGCCCTGAGGTCAAACCCTAGTACTGGCAAAAAAAAAAAAAAAAAGTTAAAAATTAAAAAAAAAAAATAGTTCTGGGCTGGGAAGGTGGCTCAGTGGTAGAGTGCTTGCCTTGCATGCTCGAGGCCCTGGGTTTGATTCCTCAGTACCACATAAGCAAAAGAAAAAAGCCGGAAGTGGTGCTGTGGCTCAAGTGGTAAAACGCTAGCCTTGAGCTGAAGAGCTGAGGGACAGCACCCAGGCCCAGAGTTCAGGCCCTACAACCGGACCCCCCAAAAAAAATAGTTCTGTGGGAAATTCACATGCATACCACCACTTAACCTAATGACACCAGTTAAATAATAATATATTTCATATTTCAATGGATTCATTTCTCTAAGAAATCATTTTAACTTACACCAGTGGCAAAGAGCGTGTAGAACAAATTTACAATGATTCTTTACCATGTATGACAGAATATAGCTATTAGCACTACAGAAAGCTGTTGGCTTTATCCAGATATACCTAGTTTCCCTAATGTCCCTTTCTATTCTGGGACCACACGCAGGATCATGTCTCCTTTGTCTCCCTCTAGTGTGACAGATCCTCTATCTCTCCTTATTTTTTGTGACTTGGCACTTGTGAAACATCCTGGTTGTTTTATAGAACACTCTTGACTTGGGTCTGGCTGATGCTTTTTCGTCGGTACGAGGCCTTTAGATGAGGCTTTGGGATTGGGGGTAGAAGTCCGCTGAGCTGAGGCAGCTCCCTCAGCTCACCACATCCAGGTACTCGATGTCTACCTATCTCATCAACGCTCACCTTGACCTGCTAGAGGCAGGTTCTGCTGGGTCTTCCCATTAGAAAGTACTATGCTTCCTGTTATAACTAATAAGTATTTGAGGTGGGAATCATGCCTTAAGGTGATGTAAGTATCCTGTTTTTTTCTGAAAAAAATTTTTTTCTGAACTTTTTTTTTTGTCGGTTGTGGGGCTTGAACTCTGGGCCTGGGCGCTGTCCTTCAGCACTTCAGCTCAAGGCTAGTGCTCTACCACTTGAGCCCCAGTACCACTTCTGGTTTTCTAATGGTTTATTGGAGATAAAGAATCTCATGGACTTTCTTACCCGGGCTGGCATTGAACCATGATCCTGAGATCTCAGCCTCCTGAACAGTTAGGGTTACAGGCGTGAGCTGCCAGCACCCCGCTTTTTCTGAAATTTTTTCCATTCATTTGAGCTTCCTGGATCACCTGCAGTGATCATCACCCAGATCACTCGGGAATGGTGATTTTTCTATTACTCTCATTGCTCCACATCTATTACTAGAAATCTTCTATGAAGAAGAGGTCAATTTGGGCTAGGAATGCAGCTTAGTGGTAGAGTGCTTGCCTAGCATGATGAAGCCCTGGGTTCTCAGTATCATATAAACAGAAAAAGCAGGAACTGGTGTTGTGGCTCAAGTGGTAGAGTGCTAGCCTTGAGCAAAAGAAGCTAGGGACAGTGGACAGGCCCTGAGTTCAAGCCCCAGGACTGGCCAAAAAAAAAAAAAAAAAGGTCAATTTGTATCTGACCTGCTTTCTCCTCACAGAAGGAAATCCATAAGACTAAAACTATAGGTACAATTTGAAATGTCTTTAAAAACAAACTTACTTTACAAGTATATTTCAGAGACAGCAGCCAGACCACTACCCATTTATTTTTAAAATAGTTTCTTCAAGATATACTTCATCTACCATATAACACACCCATTTGAAATACATACGTCAATGGTTCACAGGTGTACACTCATCACCTTTATCAGTTTTATTACTTATAATAAATGCTTCCTTAATTTCTAAACCATATATATATATATATGAATGTATATATACAAAATAAGCTCATTATCTTTTCAATTTCTATAATAAGCTAGAATGCCCTCTATTACCTCATACTGAGCCAACTGAGCCTATTCATAATTTTACATATAGATACAAGGAGGTAAAAGAAGTGATATTTAGCCGGTGCCAGTGGCTCATGCCTGTAATCCTAGCTACTCAGGAGGCTGAGATCTGAGGATCACAGTTCAAAGCCAGCCTGTGCAGGAAAGTCTGTGAGACTCTTATCTCCAATAAACCACTAGAAAACCGGAAGTGGTGCTATGGCTCAAGCGGTAGAGTGCTCTCCTTGAGCTGAAGAGTGCAGGGACAGTGCTCAAGCCCAGAGTTCAAGCCCCATGACTGACCAAAAAAAAAGTGTTATTTATTTAGTATGGTTCAAAAAGCCATACAGCGCTGGTGGCATGGCTCAACTGGTAGGACACCTGGCTAGCAAGCACGAGGTCCTGAGTTCAAACTTCAGTCCTTCCATGCACATGTGAATGCATGCTTGCACACACACATGCACACAACTACACACACACACACACACAGACTGTCACAAAAAGATGGTTTCTTTTTTTCTTTTGTGCCAGTCCTGGGGCTTGAACTCAGGACCTGGTCACTGTCCTTGAGCTTCTTTTTGCTCAAGGCTAGCACTGTACCACTTAAGCCACAGAAACACACACACACACCCTTTTTTTTTTCTGTGTATGTGGTACTGAGGAATAGAACCAAGGGCTTCATGCATGCTTGGGAAGCATTCTACCACTAAGCCACATTCCTAGCCCAAAAAGATAGTTCCTAAGGCTAGTGATTTCACAGGGTAAGTATGAGCATTTTGAAAACAGGACAGTCCCTTCTAAGTCATCACCATGGGGACAAATCTATATCATTAGCCAGGAACAGGCTGGGCATATAACCCCAGGATGATTGCTTCCTAAACACCTCCCCTTACTTCTCAGTCCTTGGAATGAAGCTCCTTCCACTTTACATTCTCAGATAGTGTCATCCACAGCAAAGTGATGTTTAGAGAAGACATCTGTACTCAAAGAGGCCTGAGGATGCTGCACATTACCTGCCCCTGCTGGAGACTGCAACTCCTGCTGCCTACTAAGGGCTCTAAGAAACCCTGTAGTAATTCTTTTGTGGACTGTTTCATACAGAATTTCTCAGACTCACTTGACCACAGAGCCCCTTTTAGGGCTTAACGCCATCCTGCCTCCCTCCCCAGAGTCCACACTGAGAAACTAGTTACTTAGAGAAACACTGCCTTACACCAGGCATCTTCAGCAAGGCAGGGGAGGACAAGAAAATAGGGTCGGAAGGCTACAGGTAATTCACTCTCTAAAATGAGACTTCAGCAGCAAAGGAAACACAGCCTGATTCCAGGAGGAGCCAACAGAGCTTGGTAAAGGATGAGGAGAATTAGGTGGGATTCTAGCATACTGGAATAGCTAACCTTAATGCAGATTATATCGCTAAGGCAGCAAACTAGTGCCCTGAGTGTGAGGCATGGCAAGTTTGTTGGCTAAATCCACCCAAAAGGGAACACACAACTGGCATTTTGCATTGTACTACATTAAGCCTGACCCTGGTGGCTTATGCCTGTAATCTTAGATTCTCAGGAGACTGAGATCTGAGAATAGTGATATGAAGTCAGCTTGGAGAGACAAATCTGAGAGACCATTATCTCCAATTAAACAGCAAAAAGTCAGAAGTGGCTCAAGTGGAAGAGAGGGACTGTGCTCAGGCCCTGAGTTCAAGTCCCAATCCTGGCACAAAAACAATAAAGTCTCTTACTGAAGAACAGATCTTATAGATGGAATGATAATCTACATAATCTTTTTTTTTTTTTTTTTTTTTTTTTTTTGTCAGTCGTGGGGCTTGAACTCTGGGCTTGGGCGCTGTCCCTGTGCTGTTCAGCTCAAGGCAAGCGCTCTACCGCTTGAGCCACAGCACCACTTCCAGTTTTCTAGTGGTTTATTGGAAATAAGAGTCTCACAGACTTTCCTGCCCCGGCTATCTTTGAACCGTTATCCTCAGATCTCAGCCTCCTGAGTAGCTAGGATTACAGGTGTGAGCCACCGGCGCCCAGCTAATCTACATAATCTTTAAAGCAGACTGGATTTTTCACTTTAGAATTTAGGATCATAGTGGATACGACTTGCTCATAGTTACCCAGCATATGTGATTCTGAGGCATTTGGATCTGCTCCCCTCTGACTTGAGGGAGGTAGAGTAGAGAGACGAGCCCCCAGTGGTGGTTAAGCTGGGTTTTCAGCTATTTGTGATCTTTCCACTCCAGCTGTAGAATCCAAATGATTCCAACATCCTAGGATAGCTTCAGACATCCTATCATCCCACCCAAACCATCCTCTATCCAAGATACTGTACTTTACCATCAAGCCATCTTTCTCCCCCTGGAGTGGTAGGGTGACCTGAGTTCAAACCCTACCACCAAAACTAACAAACAAAACCAACACCTCAAATGCTCTTTGGGGATGAAGGAAAAACTTCTTAAGGCAATGTAACACAGAATCACTGTTACTAAGACTTCAACGTGTGTAGTCATTGCAACTCCTGACAAGGTGGAAACAAAATATGCATCATCCAAAATGAATTCTTTGGTCTTTGAGCTCTATTTCTCTACTTCAATACAGCTCTGTTTGGAACCTGGAGATAACCGTTTCTCCCCATGTAATAAAACTGTACTTAGAAAGCCACGTTTTTGTTTTTCTCTCCTGCACCAAGTTCAGAAACAGTGTGAGAGCCAGTAGCTCCTCTGTCTGATGCACCAGCCTGAGCGAGAAGGCAGACAGGCATCAGGACTGTCCTGCACAAGCAGAAGGAGCACAGGGTTGGGGGAGTTCTAATACTACTGTCCTAGAGCACTCCCCTCCCCTTTGTGTGGCTGGACCCCAACCCCTAGGTGACAATGGGCAATGCCTACAAACACTTTTAGATGGTACAACTGGGGAAAGGGGATGTTACTGGTATCCAGTTGGCAAAGGCTAGGGAAGGTACTGACCACCTGACATGGGGTTATCAGGTCCAATTTGTCAATACAACCAAGGTCAAAAAATGTACTGAACTGGGCTGGGAAGGTGGCTCAGTGGTAGAGCGCTTGCCTTGCATGCATGAGGCCCTGGGTTCGATACCTCAGCACCACATAAGCAGAAAAGCCAGAAGTGGCGCTGTGGCTCCAGTGGTAGGGTGCTAGCCTTCAGCTGAAGAACTGAGGGACCAAAAAAAAAAAAACAAAACTGTACTGAACTAACAAAGCACACAAGGAAAAGAATATATGGCTTCTCTCAATAAAACTGAAGGCAGTAGTCACCAGAATCAATGGATAAGGGGCAGGATGAATCCCAACATGAGAAAATAACCTGGATCCCCTCACTGCGTGCCACATCATAAAGACAGCAAATATCTAAACTGTAAGAATAAACAAAGTACCAGTGTGTAAACAAAAATCTAATGTGAAAATAGAAGAATAATTCAGAATAAGAATGATTTCCAATACCCAAGGCGAACCATGTGTTTATGTGTATGTGTTAATTATAGATGGACCTGCTGTCGGTCTAGAAAGCAGGAGATCTCAGTCCTAGTAATGAAATACCACAATGTCCTGAGAGCATATACTTTTCATTGAGCTCGTCATAAGATTTACCCACACCAACAAAACTTAAGATCGTCACAAAATTGTGGATTTCCAGAGACACAAGAAAATCTGAAAAAGTGGGCTGTGAAATAAACTAGAATCCAGCTCTCCAAGCAAGATACAAGGAAAATTACCTTTGCTGTCATTTATAGTTAGCTTTTAGAAGTCACCAAAGATGCCTCAGGCCGCAGAAAAAGAAAATAACCGAAGTCAAGTGAGAAGCATCTCTATGTAACGCAGAAAGGAAATGGAAGTGTGTAACAGGTCAAAAAGCAAGAATACTAAAAATGCAAAAGGCATTAAATTTAAAAATGGTAAAAATCAAATTGAAGGGTAATCTGAGGCCAAGTCTTAGTTTGCGTGCTCTACCTGCGGAGTTAATATAAAGTTTTAGAAGAAAGAAAAAAAACTAACCTTAAGGTTATCAAAGGTTTTGACAGTCTGTGCCAAGTCACTGACACTCCCTGGCGACGCTGTCCCCTGTCCCCTAGGGCCCGAGGACACCTGTGAGCCGTCAATGGCCTCGAGGCCAGAAAGCAAGGCCTCTGCACAGCTGCAGTGAGACTCCTTGGCTCTCTGACCCGATATCAGGTATGTCTTCAAACCTATGATGGACAAAAGTTACAATCAGCATAGAGTGAACCATCGGCGGTCGAAACGCAGCTGCATCTTTCTTGCTCTCTCTCTGTAGAGAACACACTCCTGCAAGGTGGAAGTAAACGAGAATGTGAGTTTGTCACCCTGCCTTTCCCCAGCTGTCGCCTCAGGGAGGCCATGTGCCTCCAAGACGCACCGTTTACCGTCTCATGTTTTCTTTGAATAATGGCTGCATGCTTTACCTTGGGGCTCAGGAGCATTACAAATTCCTCCATGAAGTGGGTGACGTGACCTCTTTGGGAAGGCAGCAAAGCGACCCGACAGCTCTCCACACTGCTTGGGTCGGCTATAATCTGCAAACACGCACCTCTGACTTTTTTTTTCCAGTGGTAAGGTCTGAACTCAGGGCCCCAAGCTCACATCGCCAGGCTAGTACTCTACCACTTGAGCCTCCGTCCATGTTTCTAACATTCTTAATTGGCCATTTCTGATCAAAGGGCAACGCCAAACTCATGCAGGATCCTTTGCTCAGGCAACTGACCAAACGCTCACTGTGCAGCCTCAGCACTACAAGAGAAAGGAAAGACGAGCATGTACTCGTAACTCCGTAATGGAGAGAGGCTGAGCAAGGACACCGACGAGCCCTGAACCTAAGAGGACAGAGATGCGTTCCCAAGGCTGAGGGCATCCTTGCAGGGAGGGCTGAGCCGCAGCTGCCTGTCTCCAATGTCAGAAACCCCAGTCCTGTCTTAATGTACACATCCCTGAAACTTGTCATTGCTTGGGAATTGTGATTCTGGGTCACTGTTCACTCACTAAACATTTACTAAACACATCCTGTTTACCAAACACTGTGGTGGACGCACGGAAGATGAGCAGACATGTCAGCCACCTGGAGTCTACTCTGTGAGAGGGACTTGAATGACAAGGGGGTGTGACTGTGGTCAGACTGTCAAAGTACCGGATGGGGCCTGTGGAATGCAAAGACTCAGGAAGGGGGGTGCTGTGTTTGGTTGTGTCTCCCCCAAGTTCGGGGGCTGCCAATGTGACAGTATTAGGAAGTGGGGTTGCAAGCGGGAATGAGGCCCTGAGAGCAACTCCTTCATGGGTGGATGGAGGTCCGCCTACAGAGGCGCCACATGGCATTCAGCCAGCCTTCCCTCCTCCTTCTGCCCTGTGGAGACACCATTTTTTTTCCCTCCAGGAATGTAGCGCTCACCCCACATCAAACCTGTGTCCAAGTCTTGATCTTGGACCTCCTAGCCTTCAGAGCTGTGGGAAATACATCCTGTTTCTTAGAAATCACCCAATAATCATTCTTAGAGCAGCAGAGAGAGATTAAGACAGAGACTTCCTTGGTGATGTGTCTCTCGGGTGAGATCAGCCCAGGCCATACTGGGACAGTCTCCCCAGGGAATAAGTGTTCCTACAACAGTCCATGGAGGTCCTGTCAATAAAAGAGCCTTTGGCAAGTAGAGTCAAAGTGATGCTGCTGAGTTTAGCAGGGCTGGGACAGCCAGACGGGTGTCAGACGGGTGTGTGTGTGTGTGTGCGTGTGTGCGTGCGTGTGTGTGTGTGCAGTGTGCGTGTGTGTGTGTGTGTGTGTGTGTGTGCAGCCAAGATAGTAGGGTGTGCATTCTGGAGGCCCTAGGGAAGCAGGGAGGAAAGAATGAGGGAGTTGGGGGGCCATGGAAGTTAGGAAGTAATGATGGCAATGGAAAACTCAGCCCCCAAATGAGGCAGCGACAGGTGCTTCAGTGCTAGGGAGCTGATGCCAAAGGGCAGGGGTTTGGTCTCTGGAGAAGATCTCTAAAAGCTGGCCTTGGGCTCCATCACCTAACATAGAACCTACATGAGCTACTTCATCCCTCTGTAACTCAGTTTCTTTAGAGCGAGGCTGAGAGCAGGACTGCTCATGGGACTGATGTGAGGCTCTAGTGTCTCATATGCTCAGGTTTACAGCAGGTCCTAGTACAGTGTGCACACTTTATAACGGGAGCTATTATTATGTGTGACCCATTTGTCACGAGGGGCCATTTGCATGCTCCCTCTAGGTACAAAAGCATGTACAGAACTGTTAAGTCAATCATTGTTGCCAATCTGTTTCTAACTTGGATTTTTCTTTAGGGAACTCTGAATGATAGGTGTGTGGTAACAGTACTGCTGGTATTACAAAGGCTGATCATAGTAGATGTCCACAACAAGGAAGTTTTGGTCGACTAAACTTATTTAGGTTTTAGTGTGGAGAAGTAATTTAAAGTGGAGACTGTTGCCCAAACTGGCAGGATTTGGGGCTGATACAGTTAGGCAGGGTTCAGTTGCCCAAAAGCACACATCTGGAGAAAGGTGTCAGGATGAAGTCACTGAGCTCAAGGCTGGTGAGAGCCTCCAGGCACCGGAGCTAACGGTTTAATGAGCAACCCCACACTTGCTTCCAAAGGCTCTGGCTCCACTAGAGCAGCTCTTTCTGGAGCAGAAAGTCAAAATAAGGCAGCTCAGTGGTTTGTTTTGTTAACTACTTTAGAAACAGGAGAACAAGTCAGATTGCCCCCATTTTTTCTTAGTGGTTGACTCTCAGTCCCACCAACACTGATACTTTGGATGAGCTTTGTTTTTTACTAACGTGTTTCCATCTGGTGGAAGAATCTGTCTGCAGCTGTGTGCTAAGATTAATGTGTGTCTTAAGTAACCCCAGTCTT
This sequence comes from Dipodomys merriami, assembly GCF_024711535.1. Lineage (NCBI taxonomy): Eukaryota > Metazoa > Chordata > Mammalia > Rodentia > Heteromyidae > Dipodomys > Dipodomys merriami. The sequence continues at coordinate 3,221,770 of NW_027202682.1, forward strand.
CCTCATCCAGGGATACCAGCCACATGCAGACAGAAAGTTCAGAAGTGACTAAAGCCTATTCACAATGAGCTGTAGACAACAAAAGGTGACTAGAACAGAATACTATATAACACACTAAAGCTTGAATTACCAGGAGCCTCTCTGAGCAAGACTGCCAGGAGAAATGGGTCACGAACTGAGATCGACAACAAGTCACCTATAGTTCACCTTCCAGACCCAAGAAGAGGTCAGGCAACTAGTTGAGAAGACCCAATTAGTCAACTGATGTTCACCAAATGAGTACACTGCCCATGCACCAGATGCAAGAGGAGGCCAGGTGGCCTGGGTGGAGGCGGCAACCAGAGTCAACAGAGACTACATCCTGTTGCAAGGAACCAAGAAATAACAGTTAATCTGCATGTTAGGAGGTACAGACTTGAGTATAGGTCAGACATAGGGATATGTGTGTTAACAGACATCACAGGTTCTACAAAAAAAGGAAATGGAAAGCAAGATTCAAAATCTGAGACCAGGGCTGGGGGTGTAGGTCAGTGGTAGAGTGCTTGCTCTATGTGTACAAGGCCCTAGGTTCAATCCCAATCATGGCAACAGTGAATGAGTAAACAAACAAACAAATAGCCATATATTACACAATTCCATTTACAGGAAGTGTCCAGAACAGGCATACCTGAGAGAGAGAAAGCAGATGGATGCTTTCCAAGGATCGGGAGGGTGGGGAGAGGCAAATGCTAACGGGTATATGGTTTCAGAGGTGATGAGTATATAAAATTAGATTATGATTATAGTTTTGAATATGCTAAAAATGCCACTGAACTGAACAATTCCTGAAGTTCCTTCCTTTTTAAAAAAGAAGGAAAGGCCAAGTGCTGGTGACATATCCCTACGCTTCTGACTACTCAAGATGCTGAGGCCTGAGGACTGGCTTTTCAGCCAGCCCAGGCAAGAAAATCTGAGACTCTTATCTCCATTTAACCACCAAAAAACTGGAAGTGACACAATAGTAGCCTTGAGTAAAAAAAAAAAAACTCAGGGACAGTGCCCGGGTCTTGAGGTCAAGCCCCAGGACTGGCACAAATAAACAAATAAATAAAATGATGTGAGTTATAATAAGATGTAACAGTTCCAAGATTCTGAGAAGAAATAAAGCCAGGAAGAAATATGTACTTCCAAGGTAAAGGAGTAGGCAGTGGCAGGTAAAAGAAAACCGTAAGGCTAGCCAGGCACTGGTAGCTCAAGCCTGTAATCCTAGCTACTCATGGGGCTAAGAATCATAGTTCAAAGCCAGCCTGAGCAGGAAAGTCCATGAGACTTTTATCTCTAATTAGCCACCAGAAAATCGGCCTTAGGTAAAAATGCTCAGCAACAACGCCCAGCACCCCTCTCGAGCCCCTGACAACAACAACAACAAAAAAGGCTAAAAACAGCAAAGGTGGTAGAGCTGTGATGGAAAAATATACAAGAAGTAAGGCTAAGTAACCTTGAAGAACTGAAGATGCTCTGTGGCAATAGTTCAGAAGCCTGGGAGAGATTAAACACAAGCAAACAACGGGAAGTGTGACCTTCAGAAGATACTTCTAAGAATCATCAAATCTGCAGCTCTCACTTGTGCAGTGTAGTTCAGAAAGGAGGGACCACAGATCAACAGGGTATGGTATGGTAAGCTACCACCGTGGCCGCCTCCATGTGTGCTACAAGGTGCAGCCAGGCCACTGCACACCCAGTGCCAGGCCACTGTGACAGCGGCCACAGGATCTTGGATATTTCTGGTCCCTTTCTACCCAGGACATTTACTGGCAAGAGCACCTTCTGCTCTCCCACAGGAGGCTGCATGCCACCTCTGATGAGCATGTTTGGCTGGGAAGGGTGGTGACATTTGCGGGTACCTTTCCCATGAGCTTCAGATTATACAAGGGGAAAGGTTCTTGCTTAGCCCTTTGTGGGAGCAGCTACGCAAGCCTTTGCTACCTGCTATTCGAGGAATCTTACCCAGGCTCTGGTTTCCTCCCTGACCACATTTCCAATATAGGCACATGCTGGCTGTGAATTTTTTCACTTTGCAAATCACTCTGTTTTCAGCTCGCATGCAGCTTTTTTGGATTTGGATGAGCATTTGCATCCTGATACAGCAACTGAAGCAGTTTCTCTAATTGCATTTTCTTGTTTATGATGCATATGCAAGATTTGATTGGGCCCCAAACTCCTTTTCTTCTTAGATACCTCCAAGATTCACCTCTAGCTGCATTTCATTAGCAGTAGCATTCTCTTTTCAACCTTTTACAGAAGAATTAACGCGTGTGTGTGTGTGTGTTGTTGTTGTTGTTGTTTTTGGTGGGTTGTGGGGCTTGAACTTGGCCTGTGCACAGTCCCTGTGCTCTTCAGCTCAAGGCGAGCACTCTACCACTTTGTTTTTTTTTTTGGTCCGGTCGTGGGACCTGAACTCTGGGCCTGGGCGCTGTCCCTCAGCTCTTCAGCTCAAGGCTAGTGCTCTACCACTTGAGCCACAACGCCACTTCCGGCTTTTTTTCTTTTTGCTTATGTGGTGCTGAGGAATCGAACCCAGGGCCTCAGGCATGCAAGGCAAGCGCTCTACCACTGAGCCACCTCCCCAGCCCCACTCTACCACTTTGAACCACAGCGCCACTTCCAGTTTTCTGGTGGTTAATTGGAGATAAGAGTCTCAGGGACTTTCCTGCCTGGTCTGGCTTTGAACCATTATCCTCAGATCTCAGCCTCCTGAGTAGCTGGGATTAGAGGCATGTGCCCAGCCAAAGTGTGTGTGTGTGTATGTGTGTGTGTGTGTGTGTGGTGTGCTTCCAATAACTTGCCAAGTGCTGCTGTGAGTGGGTGAGAGCAGATGAGAGCAGATGAGAGCAGGACCACTCAATCCCTCGGCTAGGTCAGGACTGGGATTTGCCCACCTACCACATAGCACTGGACTCTCCTAACTGTGTTGTAGGCTCGGGTATGATCAAAGTGAAAATGGAAGCAAGGCACTGAATAGTGATTCTCTCTGTACTAGAGGACGGGAGCGGGACAGGCTGGGGGTGGATCCCTGTCCTGTAGAGACATGGCTCACACAAAACGCTTACCTAGAGCTGCCATGCACTCCATCACTCACAAAACAGGCCAGGGGGTGGGGGAAGGGGTTCCTAAGAGGCTCCAGGTGGAAAGCGAGCCCTGCTCCAGACCTCAGAAGAACTACTCTTGTTAAAGAAAAGATGAGCTGGGCGCCGGTGGCTCATGCCTGTAATCCTAGCTACTCAGGAGGCTGAGATCTGAGGATTGCAGTTCAAAGCTACCCCCGGGCAGGAAAGTCTGTGAAACTCTTATTTCCAATTAACTACAAAAGGCCAAAGTGGAGCTGTGGTTCAAGTGGTAGAGTGCTAGCCTTAGGCACAAAAGCTCAGGGACAGCACCTGGGCAGGGAGTTCAAGCCCCAGGCCTGGGGGGAGAAAAAGAGAGATGGGATTGGGCAGAAAGAGAGGTGCTAGCCCCAAAAGTCACTGAGAACTTGGAAAAGAAAAGACATAAAGACCAGCTAGAAACAGGAAAAGAACTGTTATTCTAAATGATGTTAGATTACACTAAAAAGCATAGAAAGACACCAATGTATAACAGCATCACAGGATTACAGAAAACATTCATTTCCTACGCTACTATCTATTTTTTTTATTAGCAATATGTTAAGAAAGAACATGAGCCGGGCTCAGTGGCTCAAGCCAGTAATCCTAGTTAATTGGGAGGTAGAAATAGAAGGAAATCAGCCTGGGAGAACTTTTCAAACAATGGTCTGGCCCAGTAGTATATGCCTATTATCCTAAGGTATAGGGGAAGCACAACAACTGGCCATCCCAGCTACACAGGGGAACTCAAGCAGGAAGATTACAGCCCAGATTCCAGATATAAAGAAAGATCCCACCTCAAAAATAGCACAAAAAAGGGTCAGAGACCTGGCTGGATGATAGAGTACCTGCCTAGCAAGGCCCTGAGTTCAATTCCCAGTACTGGTTAAAAAATATATGAAAAAATGAACTCATTACAAAATATTTTAGACATAAGAACATGTCAGGAAAGATAAAATGAAAGTGGTGATGCCTCTGGTCTCAGGCATGACTACTAAAGCACTTTAAACTGCTCCTCCACCCCAGGGCTCTTTTGATTTTTACTGAGAAAAAGCACAGTGCTAATCAATATATACAGTATTAACACGTTCTGTAACACTCCTATAAGTGGCACCACTATATATGATCCTTCTGAAAGTTGCTCTTTTTTGCTTGCATTATAGTTGAGATTCATCCATACTGACTTGTGTTCAACTATTAAAATATTATGAGGATTTCGACTAAATAGTCTACAAATGGGCAAAGCAAAACTAGAAGTATCTAACACAAAGTATAAACTTTGTACTCTATTAAAAATAAGAAATAAGCTGAGTGCTGTAATCCCAGGCTGGAGTAGGAGGATTATGAGTTCTAGGCCAGTCTGGACTACATAACAAGACACAGTTTGAAAACAAAAAAATGAGAGAAATATGATAAATAGGACTCGGATGTAGCTCAGTGGCCAAGCGCTTGCCTTGCAAGTGCAACATCCTGGGTTTGATCCCCAGTACCAAAAAAGAAAAGGCAAACAAAAATAAATATGATAAGTAGGGTAAAAACATATAGAAATAAGTGGACTCAAACAGTGTGTCATTAGTATAAATTTAATAAAGAAATCAAAAAGGCTTTAAAAATCATGAGAGAAGCAAGAATGAACATAATCTTACCAAAAAAAAAAAAAGTCTCAGAAAAACAAAACAAGCTGGGCACTGGAGCTCAGGTCTATAATCCTAGCTGCTCAGGAGACTTAAGATCTAGAGGATCTTAAGTTCAAGTTTTCTGTCTGCCAGTTCAGGCAGACAGAAAAGTCCACAAGATTCCAGCCTCAAAATATCCAACAAAAAGCCAGGCTGGAAGGGTAACTCAGTTTATAGAGCATCAGCTGAGCAAACATAAGACCTTGAGTGCAAACCTGGTATTGTCCAAAAACCACAAAAACAAAACAACAAAAACCTTAAAATGGGGCTGGGAAGGTGGCTTAGTGGTAGAGTGCTTGTCTAGCATGCATGAAGCCTGGTTTGATTTCTCAGTACCACATACACAGAAAAAGCCAGAAGTGGCACTGTGGCTTAAGTGGTAGAATGCTATCCTTGAGCAAAAGAAGCTCAGGGAGAGTGTCCAGACCCTGAGTTTAAGCCCCAGGACTGGCCAAAAAAACAAACAGAGGGGCTGGGAAGGTGGCTCCAGTGATAGAGTGCTTGCCTTGCATGCATGAGGCCCTGGGTTCGATTCCTCAGCACCACATAAGCAAAAAGAAAAAAGCCGGAAGTGGCACTGTGGCTCAAGTGGTAGAGCGCTAGCCTTGAGCTGAAGAGCTGAGGGACAGTGCCCAGGCCCAGAGTTCAGACCCCACGACTGGATGCCCCCCCCAAATAAAAGGACAAAGATTGTATTACATTCTGTGGAAACAAAACTGGGATCTAAAAAAAATAAGAAAATCTAGTATTTATGTGCCGGGCGCTGGTGGCTCACGCCTGTAATCCTAGCTACTCAGGAGGCTGAGATCTGAGGATCGCGGTTCAAAGCCAGCCCGGGCAGGAGAGACCGTGAGACTCCTATCTCCAATAAACCACCAGAAAACCGGAAGTGGCGCTGTAGCTCAAGTGGTAGAGCGCTCGCCTTGAGCTGAAGAGCTGAGGGACAGCTCCCAGGCCCAGAGTTCAAGCCCCACGACCGACAAAAAAAAAAAAAAAAAACAGAATTTAAAATGGGATGAATTGATTCAAAGTAAAATTTGGAGCCCATACATATATTGCTTGACTCTGCTTATATTATTCAAAAACATAGTTTTGATGAAAATAAATCCACATAGTGGCATTATACTGTGATTCACTTATTGATAGTTCACGGATTTTCACCTATCATGGGGGTCTCTGTAACAGACCTCCCACAATGAGAGATCACCTATTACATATTTAAAAAAACACACTAACTTGTGATGCAGTAAAGCTGTAATAAGTGAACCCTGACATAGTGAAAGACAACTGTATTTTCTACTTTCATGGATTTTAAATTGTACTACATGGTTTCTAAAAACAGGCTGTAAAACACACACCAGGCGCTCTGATCTTTTACACCCATTACGAGTGACACACATATTTTACAACACACCACTGCACAAATGACCACAGTCAGGGGCTCTGGTGCCGCAGGGCCAAGGTGTTTAACTGGGCACCTGGCCACAATGCTAATGGGATTGGACAGGAACAGCCAGGCAGCCTGGGAGCAGGTGTTCCTTGCACTGAGTCCTTTCTTACTCTAGGCAAATTCAGGAGGCAGGTGGAATCCAACCCGGGTCACCCTGGCCAGCCTCCCCTTGATTAGTCCACAGCAGCCCATCAGGCTGGGTGAGCATTGCACAACCCCCTGGTGTACAATGATAAAGTGACTTGGAGAATTAAATGGCCATTGGAGCCCAGACTCTAGCCAACTGCCTCCATACTCCACCTGGTCAGGTAACTGGTTGATCTATCACGCCTTCCTGAGATGAACCTGGGGTGACAGTTGTTCTTCCAGTTACAGACCGGAAATCTCCAGATCATGACACAAGGTCAGAGTTTCTGCAGGGCCTGTCATAGTGGCCTCTACATCAAAGCACTAGAATAAGGCTCTGCCTTATGTTCACCATAACATCTCAGTTAGGTCCTTTAAACATTTGAAATTCCCTGCAGGGTCCAGGGTGATGGCTCTGGACTGAACTCAGGGCCACACACCCTCTCCCATGGAGCTCCGTGATCCTCCAGCACAGCCTCACAGTGCTGATTTGTTTCTTGAGGGTAGTGATTTCGTCTATACAGGAGAATATCCCTGTTGCTAGAATTTAAGTGCATGGCCACAATGCCTGGCTTAAAGTCTTCTAAAGAAGAAGGAGGGTATACATAGCTGGGTACAGTGGTATACATCTACAGCCCGAGACCTCAGGAGGCTAACACAAAAGGCACTGGGCCCAGGAACTGGAGGCCAGTTTGGGCAGCACAGCAAGACCCCGTGTCACAAAAGGCAGAGAGAGAGAGAGAGAGAAAGAGACAGAGACAGAGAGACAGAGAGAGAGACAGAGAGAAAGAGTTAACAGGTATGAGTTGCACCTACCCACCCCCATATACATACACATAACCATGCATATATATACAAATACACATATATAGAGGGAATGCATGTACATACACATAAAGGATGTATTATACATATGTATGTAATTATTTATACACACATACATTAAGGGAGAGTGAATAAAGGTAGTAAAATGTTAACCATTAATTCATCTGTGTAAAGTGGGGAGCTGTTCTTCACTATATTATTCTTTCAAATTTTTTGTAGGATCAAATTTAGCCAAATAAAAAGTTGAAGATAAAGAGCAAAAAACAAGAGCAAACCAAAGAGCAGGCACAACAAAACTCCTTGAACCAAGCTCTTAAAGGTACATACTTGGGAAAGAAACTCATACAACAGAGCAGGGATGTGACCAGCAGTAACGTATCACCACTGGCAAGGACAGAGTGGGGTCTGAAGGGTACCCGCACTCTTTGGCAACTTGGTTGACTTGATAGTAATCAGGCTATATATTATTTCATGTGTTCTTCCATATGTGTATCCTCTTTCATAATTTTTCAAGAGATTTTTACAAAAAGCATAAGCATATTGAACAGATTGCTGAGGTGTGAGCAGCAAGTTAGCACGGGACTTTGGAGGGGGAGAGCGGCTCAGCCACTCAGCCCCAGGCTGCCAAGGGTTTGGTCCCCACCATCTGCCAACCGACAGCGGGGTTACACAACCATAACAATGTTGCTATCACTGGGCTGCAAGTGTTCAATTTCGTTGCTATGAAATTATAGCACTTGCAAAGTGGTCACTCTTTGTAGAACAAAGTTGTTACTTTCCCCCAAATCACATATAAACACTCACCAAAAGATATTTAAAACTCTCCTAAGTTTTAGTCCTACATTTTTTTTTGCTGCTATCACTATGAAGTTAAGAGAGAACAAATATTTATTATTTATAGCTGCTCGGACGGCAAATCCAGTTGTGCTGGTCAGAAGATTCATTAATTACAGAGCTAAATATGCCTGGTTCCAAGTTGAGGGCAAGTCTGTGCATCCAGGATACGGAAGTCCTCCACAGTCTCTCAGTGGAAGGACTGTGACAGGTTCAAATCCATATCCTCTACCCACAGCCCATGTGACCTCTAAAAATTACTTAACATCTCTGTGCCTCAGTCTCTCAGTCTGCAAATTCATTAATTACAGAGCTAAAGGTGCCCAGTTCCAAGTTGAGAACCTAGTCTCTGTACATCCTGCCAAGCTGCTTCCATTTGGTGTTTCTGTAACAGCCCTCACTCCAGGGATCCACTGTTGAATACTGCCAGAGCTACATTTAGAAGCTTAGTTATGCCCTCCAGAACTAGACACAGAGTATACACTGATTCATTTTAGCAACTGGTTAATATAGCAATTATACTGAAGATGATGAAGGTTAATGTGAGTGTAGCTCATAAGTTAAGTGATGATGTATGCTCAATACTGAACAAAAATTTTTTTTTTTGGGTCCGGTTGTGGGGCCTGAACTCTGGGCCTGGGCGCTGTCCCTCAGCTCTTCAACTCAAGGCTAGTGCCCTACCACTTGAGCCACAGCGCCACTTCCGGCTTTTTTCCTTTTTTGCTTATGTGGTGCTGAGGAATCAAACCCAGGGCCTCAGGCATGCAAGGTAAGCGCTCTACCACTGAGCCAACTTCCCAGCCCTGAACAAAAATTATTAAAATGCTATGCTCACAGAAATCATAATTTTAGACTAAAGCCACCACTGGAGTTGTTTCTTTGAAAGGATAGGTTAAGTTCAGTTGTTTCAGCCAAAGGCAAGTTTTATTTTGCAAGAGTGAAATCATGTGTTTAAACTAATTAAGCATTTTTATTATCTTTAAGAAATTGTTCAAAGAGCTTTAAATTCAGCGTGTCAGTTTACAAGGACAAAGCATCGGGACCACTGCCATACTTTGCCATATCTCCCACTTAAGGTGAGTGTAACTGGAGTTCCTTAAAAAAGACAAGCCTGGAAAGCATGGAACATTAGTCTACCTAAAGCGGCCAGGAGACGGCAGGAGAGCTTGAAAACACATGGGTGTTTGAAAAGTAGCAGCACAGGCATCTGGGAAGCAGCGAAGGCAGTGGGCATAGGAGATGGGGTTGGAAAGGCAGCGAGGCCAGGGGGTGGGTGACTGCATGCCATGCTGGGCGGCCTGCTTTATTCAGCATTGATGGGTTTGAAGGCAGGGCCTTGTACTTGTTAGGCAGGTGCTCCTCTGCTGAAGCATACTTTTGGCCCTTTTGGGCACTGGTTATTCTTCAGAGAGGGTCTTGCTTTCTGCCTAGATATGTAATTTTCCTATTTCCATTTCCTGAGATAGCTGGTTGTCAACTATGCCCTTGCTCGTTTCCATCAAGATGGACTCTCTGTCTATGCTGGCTGGAACTGTGGTTCTCCTGATTTCAGCATCTCATATGCCTAGGTTAGCAGGCACACACCACAGTATTCAGCTACTGGTTGAAAAGGGGGCTTACACATTTTTTTTGCCTAAGCAGGCCTTGAACCATAATCTTCCAAATCTCTGTAGCTAGGATGACCAATACCTAGAATGACAAGTGTGATCCACTGGTACCCATCTCCCAGCTTTTACAAAAAATGTGATGATCATTTATATGCTCCAGACTCCTAGATTTTTTTTTTTTTTGGTCGATCATGGGGCTTGAACTCTTGGCCTGGAGTGCTCTACCACTTGAGCCACAGCACCACTTCCGGTTTTCTGGTGGTTTATTTGGAGATAAGATTCTCACAGACTTTCCTGCCTGGGCTGGCTATGAACTGCGATCCTGAGATCTCAGCCTCTTAAGTAGCTAGGATTACAAGCGTGAGCCACCAGCGCCTGGCCACTCCTAGATTTTTTACATATCTGAAGGACCTAGAATTTAGGACATGAAGCTGTACAGTTACCTTCAACTATGGTGGCTTACAATGGTGCTGTTGAGTTTTCTTTCCTTTCTAATCTTCTTTCATTTTTATTTAATCAACAAGGCCTCTACAGAGGGATGAAGTTACAAAGTGACACTGCCAATCTTTCTCAGCTGGGATGGCTGCTTTTCATAGAGCCTGGGAAGGCTGCAGTCCCTGTCCTGCTGCCTGGCTCCCTCCCACGAGGCTGACCCCACCCCCGCCCCAGATGCATTTACAGGGTACCTTCTGAGTGTCATACACTAAAACAAGACTTTTTTTTTTTTTTTTACCTGTTGACTGAGGTGTCTAAATCAAGGTGCTGGTGTGGTATCTGCACCCTCATTACCTTGTCTGACTTTCCGATGAGACAGGCGAAACAACGCTGCCCCCGCAGAGATGGGGACCTGGAAATGGCAGGGGCGGCCATATCCCTGGGGCTCAGGCTTAAGTCAGAGGTGAACACCACCCACAATTTTTAAATGGAACACACACACACACACACACACACACACACACACACACACACACACGGCAAAATGGAACACACACACACACACACACACACACACACACGACAAAATGGAACACACACACACAGTGTACATACACACAAGACAAGGAGAAAAACGTCAGAGTGGAAATACTGAACACTGAAGGCTTCAGAACACTAAAGACCAGCAGGGTCCTAGGATTTCTGTTCACAAGGAGCTAAAGCGTCTGGGAGAAAAGTCTGTGCTGGAACTTGCTCTCAGCAGGGAAGCCACCCCACTCACAATTCCATTTCTACCCTTACTTCTTCCTTCTAAAAGACAAGTGTGGGATGGGCAAAGCTCAAGTGGAAGAGCACTCGCTTAGCAGGCAGCAGGCTAGAGTTCTAAGCTAGGAATGCAGAAAAAAATTAATATAGGTGTGTTCTTGGCTAAACTTTAGCTTTATTGCCAAACTCAAGACATACTTGATTATAATAGCATCTAACTGCAGGGTGCCGGTGGCTCACGCCTGTAATCCTAGCTACTCAGGAGGCTGAGATCTGAGGATCATGGTTCAAAGCCAGCCCGGGCAGGAAAGTCCGTGAGACTCTTTTTTTTTTTTTGGGGGGGGGTCCAGTTGTGGGGCCTGAACTCTGGGCCTGTCCCTCAGCTCTTCAGCTCAAGGTTAGTGCTCTACCACTTGAGCCACAGCGCCACTTCCGGCTTTTTTCTTTTTGCTTATGTGGTGCTGAGGAATCAAACCCAGGGCCTCATGAATGTAAGGCAAGTGCTCTACCACTGAGCCACCTTTCCAGCCCCTGTGAGACTCTTATCTCTAATAAACCACTAGAAAACTGGAAGTGGCACTGTGGCTCAGAGTTCAAGCCCTATGACCGAACAAACAAACAAACAAACAAACAAAAAAAAACAAGAAAAACTAAAAACTGGAAAAAAAAATAGTATGTAACTCAGAAGTCACAAATGAAACCCTAAGAAAGTTCCAACTCTGTATGCTACTATTTCATGCCAATGCCAGATGGAAAAGAGAAAATACGGTTTGCAGAAAAGATAGTTGGTTCATAAGTTTAAATTAAGTTTGATATTTATCTGAATTCATTTTTTTTAATAAAAAATGCATGACTCCTCTTCATGCCACTATTACTGGTTAAAGGCTTTTTACAAATTGAATACTTTCTTTTTTTTTTTTTTTGGGTCCAGTCATGGGGCTTGAACTCTGGGCCTGGGCGCTGTCCCTCAGCTCTTCAGCTCAAGGCTAGAACTCTACCACTTGAGCCACAGCACCACTTCTGGCTTTTTTCTTTTTGCTTATGTGGTGCTGAGGAATCGAACCCAGGGCCTCATGCATGCAAGGCAAGTGCTCTACCACTGAGCCACCTTCCCAGCCCTAGGCTACTTTCTCTTGCAAGAGTACTAAGTACATTAAAAATTCATTAAGCCAGATGCCATTGGCTTATGCCTGTAATCCTATCTACTCAGGAGGCCAAGATATGAGGATCATGGTTCAAAGCCAGCCTGGGCAAGGAAAGTCCATGATACGCTTATCTCTAATTAGCCACCAGAAAACTGGAAGTGGTGTCGTGGCTCAAGTGGTAGAGTTCTAGCCTTGAGCTGAAGAGCTGAGGGACAGCACCCAGGCCCAGAGTTCAAGCCCCACGGCCCACAACAACAACAACAACAACAATAATAACAAAAAAAGAAAGAAAACCAGGTGAATTTACAATCATGCTGCTGAAGAACCCGAAGCTTTCATAAGCTGCGCATTGTCACAGGGCAAATAATAAATATGAAGTAGTCTCAGCACAAACCACAGCCCGTGTATGTCCTATGCTGCCCCTCCATCCTCCAAGCTTATAATAATCAACATAGTTCCTGCTGCAGCTTTAGCCAGACTCCAAGCTTGTGTAGGATAGGTTTACAGTGCCTGGAAATCTCAGACTGAATTCTGACAACATAATAGAGAAAATATCTTAGTGTGGAGAATGGCCTCTTACCTCATCACACAGTTGCCGCTGTTGCTTCATTGGTAACAACCCTAAAACTCTTTCCCAGGTAGCAATGAGACCCCTCCTCTCACAAACAGTAGCTCTTGACCTGCCCTGACCCACTGGGCAACATAATGCCACCCTCCCTCCCTTCAGTCCCACCAGGCCCAATTCTGTGCTGCACTGAGTCAGGGAAAAGTGCCAAGGAGAGAGCTGTTCATGGCTCCTGGTCCCTGTCATTCTAGGGTAGGAGTGAAGGGAGGAGGGGACAAAAACACCTAATAATCAGAAACTGTCAGCCCCACACCAAAGAAATCTAGTTAATCATAAGTACTGTTTTAAAGCTGTATTTTCACTGCCATTTTAGAATCAGAAAACACTAACAACACTAAAATGAAGGCTCTATTACAAGAAATTGGCTACGTATTGTTCAAATTTCAATTAGTTCTTTGACAGTGAGAAGTCCTGAACTAATTCCACGCACTGACTGCGAAGTACAACTTATTCCTTTGTTTCTGTAGCTTGGATAACTTACCTTTGTTTCACAAATGGCAAAATAATGCCAACGTGGAGGTTATCATAAAAACAAGTGATCCATGGAAACCTGGGTGAGTAACACAACCTTGGGCTCCAGTCTTTGAAAAGGGGCTGCAAGAATGACATCGACACATCTGCAAGAATCTCAAAGACAATTGCTCACTCCACCTCAAGGGGGGTCCAAATGACGAATAAAATTGAACACAGCCAGGTCAAACTCCCTGCTTTCCCACGTGTGGCCCATTTCTGCCCTTGCTAGATGCTGTTGGGAAGCCCGATGCTTATGCTCATCCTCCCCCAGAGTATATCGGGACATCGCATACACAGACACATGCAATGGGGATGGCCCACCCCACTGCAGCTGAGCATGCCCACTGAAAACCCTCTCATAGGCTTGCCAGTGATCTGGCCACTCCTATCCCAAGGGCCTCCAGTCACTTCCATTTGAGCCACGTCTCTATTCCAGCATACTTTCTGCTGGTTAATTGGAGATGGAGTATGGAAAACTTAACGAGCTTGGCTTGTTTCAAATCAAGATCCTCTAAGCCTCAGACTCCTGAGTAGCTAGAATTACAGGTATGAGCCACAGGTACCCTGTGGCTTTACCTGTTACTCTTACTGTTTGACAAGAGATCTAACCAGGACACAGAGAAAAGTTGAAATAAGCCATGTGTAAATCTTATTTTTTATATCTATTTGGGTGGATAAATATAGAATTGTAAGTGCATGTACACACACATATATACGAATAAACAGTTGTGGAGGGAAGTAAATACGTATGTATAGTATCCTAATTATAAAGAAGTCTAATAGCCAAAACACCCCAATAACAGAGAATATAACATAGTGCTTAGATCTCTATTTCTAATTGGATAGGCACACACACACACACACACACCCATACATTCACACATACATACATCATACATTCACGCATACATACACACATGCATACTGGTTTCAGTACTGGGCCTAGACAAGCATTTTGCCACTGATCTACATCCCAGCCCATGGATCTCTATTTCTAAAAGCCATTCTCTACTAATAGGAGGCAGGGCCTACCCGAGAAATGCTTAATTCCATGGCTGGGGCAAGAAACACTTAATATGAGCCTGGAATGCATTCTATCAAAAAGTAAGGGCTGGGTGCCAATGATTCATGTCTGAAATCCTGGCTACAAGAGCCTAAAATCCAGAGGATCAAAGTTTGAGGCCAGGCTAGGTAGGAAAATCTGTGAGACTTTGTTTCCAAAATAACAAAGAAGGAAGGGAGGGCGGAAGGGAACCCTCCTAAAGTGGGATGCCAACTAATAAACAAAAGAAAGGGTGTGATTAGCAAATCATCATTTGGCAACTATAATGCTCACTAATTCAGGCAAGTATTATCAAAGATTCTAAAGCTAGCAGATGATTTTAATGAGAAATAGGATGACGATGTAGCCTCAAAATATCTCAAAATAGGGGCTGGGAAGGTGGCTCAGTGGTAGAACGTTTGCCTTGCATGCCGGAGGCCCTGGGTTTGATTCCTAAGCACCACATAAGTGAAAAGAAAAAAGCCGGAAGTGGCGCTGTGGCTCAAGTGGTAGAGCGCTAGCCTTGAGCTGAAGAGCTGAGGGACAGCGCCCAGGCCCAGAGTTCAGGCCCCACGACCGGACCCCCCCCCAAAAAAAAATCTCAAAATACTACTTTTAAAATAATTATAAAATTAATTTTACAGTGAAGAAAACTAGTGGACTTCACCTCAAATGACAATCGTTACGTCTCTAGAAATGAAACAAACTGAATGGTGTGTCCTGTCACCAAGCCCCTGGAAGGACATGGAGCCTTCTGCAGGGCCCCTGCTTGAACACCTCGTGAAGCTAGCTGTGAGTGAATACAAGACAAACCCATACTGAGTGACGCGCCACAAAGTAACCAGCCTGTCCTCTGAAAAAATGTCAAGGTCATGAAGGCCAGTGACAAAGGCTCTGTCACAGACTGAAGGAGAATAAAGTGCCAGGACAACTCATGGGGCCTCTGAATGACATTTCAGGGACAGCTAGCTAAATGCTATCATGTATGGTGACAATGTGAACTTCCTGGTTTGGGCGGGCATGTGGTGGTGAGGAAGAAGACCATCACTGTTTTTACAAAATACACACTGAAATATCTAGGAGCATTGTTTGCAACCTAATTCTCAAAAGCATTCACAGGGCCCTGGGTTTGATTCCCAGTACTGCCAAAAGAGAGAGATACACATATAGAGACACACAGAGACAGATTGCTAAGAGCCTACTATATGAATAGTACCATTTAAATATGTTTTAACATATCACACATAAACTACTATAAATACTTCTTGGAATGTGGGTAAAATATGGAATGAATGTGATATTTAGCAGGCATGCATTTCCAGTCATGAATCACAACACACAAAAAAGGGCACATCATCCATAAATCTACCATTTCAAAATACCATACAAAATATTAAAAAGCAATAGCAATGATGACTGAATAAGCACAAGATCTACCTGGGGTTAGTAGTAGAGAGAGAAAACAGATTTGGATTGGAACAGTGGAAACATTAAGTTAGGCAGTGCTTTCATGGATTTAAAAAATAAATAAATTAGCATACATTACTTGTATAAAAAGGTTCACTGTGACATTCCCACACATGCACACCAAGTATCTTGATCAACCTCAGGCCCTCCACCGCTCTCTCCAACCCCACTCTCCCTTCCTGAAACACTTTCACAGGCTTCACTGTTCTATTTTCATCCAGGCAAGTGAACCACATCTATCCTCATTCACTCTCTGTTTCCCGCCCCCCACTCCCCTGCTGGTGTCCCCTCCACAGAGTCTGTTTTACTCGGCTCACAGTTGTTTTCTTAATTCAGTCAATGAAACATAAAACAATATTGATCTTTGAGAAGGGCTTTCTCTGGGAACAGCAGTTGGCCCTCATCCCCCACGCACTTGCCCTTCATCTGGAGTGTTCTGCGTACCAGCCTCTGTCTATTTATAACAGTGGGGCCTGTGTCACTACAATGCTGGATTGTACTGTACAGCTGTGTGTGTATCAGGAAGGGCAAAAATGGACAGCCTGCACTTTCATGTTTCCCTTTTTTTTTGAGATTTAAAATAACATTTAAGAGGCTGCCAACCAGCAAGGTCACGGCATATTTTGGATGGTGGGGGTGGGGGAGGCTGCTGGCAAAGCTGTAGTTCACATCGGATGGAGGCTGGGCACAGCCAGCCCCGTTGCACAATATCCTGCCAATGCCAACTTCAAAAGTTCTCTGCTTCAGCAAGTTCACAAACTACCCTTTCCTGGTGATAAAACGGGGTTTCATAAGCTTACAGGGTCTCCCTGATAGGAGAGGCCCAGAGGAGCGAAGACGTCCCTGGGCATTGTAGTCCCACTGCAAACCCCCAACCCTGGCCTCTGGCTGCTTCACCCGCTCTATCCATTGTGTCTCACCCCCACTTCACAACCCCTGCCCTCCCCTGCTTTACAACTGCAAAGTATTTACCATTGCCATCTACATATTTTTCTAACATGTCAATTTTTTTTGGGGGGGGTCCGGTCGTGGGGCCTGAACTCAGGGCCTGGGCGCTGTCCCTAAGCTCTTCAGCTCAAGGCTAGCGCTCTACCACTTGAGCCACAGCGCCACTTCTGGCTTTTTTCTTTTTGCTTATATGGTGCTGGGGAATCTAACCCAGGGCCTCAGGCATGCAAGGCAAGCGCTCTACCACTGAGCCACCTTCCCAGCCCCTAACATGTCAATTTTTTATTCCCTAATTTTATACAACAACCATAACAGTAGGGTTGAGTATCTGTTTCTTTGATTGGCTGATTGATTCAAGTGACAGACACAAAAACAATCAAGAAACACTTGGATGCTGGGTGTGGGTGGCTTATGCCTATAATCCTAGCTACTCAGGAGGCTGATATCTGAGGATCATGGTTTAAAGCCAGTCCAGGGCAGAAAAAACCATGAGACTCTTATATCTAATTAACCACCAGAAAACCAGAAGTAGAGCTGTGGCTCAAAGTGATAGAGTGACAGCCTTGAATAAAAAGATCCCTGAGGGGGACACTCAGGCCCTGACATGTTTGAGTTGAATCCCTTTGTACAACTACTTAAAGACAATAATAATAATTTTTTAAAAGTTTAAAAAGGGGCTGGGAATATGGCTTAGTAGTAGAGTGCTTGCCTTGCATGCATGAAGACCTGGGTTCGATTCCCCAGTACCACATAACCAGAAAAATCCAGAAGTGGCTCTGTGGCTCAAGTGGTAGAGCACCTGCCTTAAGCAAAAGCAGCTCAGGGACAGCGCCCAGGCCCTGAGTTCAAGTCCTAAGACTGGTACACACATAAAAAAAGGGCTAAAGGGCATTAGTCATCTGAGGAGCCAGAGTTAGCTCTCATTATAAAAAGCAAATCCTGACTCCAAAATTGGTCCCTGGGACCAAAGCCAGGGAAGCAGAATACGATGGTCAAAAGAACCACTTCTCACACTCTCCTTGGAACCAGGGCGGTTAGCCTGAGGCATCAATGAATACAGGCCACTGTCCTAGTCCATTGCCATGGCTGAAGGCACGGCACGAGCCTTGGTGTCAACTCCCTTTCGAGAGTGGCCACACCTAGCTTGTGTCCCCACTCCATTCAGCCTCTGAAACTGTCTCACTGACTTCAGGCCCTGGGCTTCTTAGGCCCGGGGATTGTTTGGGTACACATCACTGAAGCTCCCCTGAAAGTCCCAGGCCTGTAGCTAACACATGGCTTGTCATAGTAAAGACCTGGCTGACAACTGGGTTCATTGGGGTCTCCCACACTGAAGAAACCATCTTCCTCTTCCTTTACTTACTGTTATCACGTGATTAAAAGATAAAATAATGTTATCTTTAAAAAAAAAAGCTTTGATGAATTTGATGTCTGTCTTCACCACACCCAGTCACTACAATTAAGACCCCATTCATTTTTCTGACCTTTAAATGACCTAGAAAATGATGCTGTTCAACTAAGAACAAGGAATACAGACTCCCAGAAGTGAATCCAAGTAGAAGGGACAAATGCTTTTAGTAAAGGGAATCACATAGTGAACTGATACATCAATAATAAGATATAAACAAATGGCCCTCTAATGAGAATGTCAGCAAGTTTCTGATGTGCCATTTTCAGTCATTTTTTTGGTCAGTCGTAGGTCTTGAACTCTGGGCCTGGGCCCTGTCCCTCAGCTCTTCAGCTCAAGGCAAGCACTCTACCACTTGAACCTCAGCAACACTTCCAGTTTTCTGGTGGTTTATTGGAGATAAGAGTCTCACAGACTTTCCTACCCAGGCTGGCTTTGAATCTCCATCCTCAGATTTCAGCCTCCAGAGTAGCTAGGATTACAGGAGTAAGCTACCGATGTCCAGCTTCACTTTCAGTCATTTTATAAGTATACTTAATATAAGTGTAACTGTTTGACCTTAATGACCCTAAGACCTTTATATGTAAGGCAGTTAGCAGAGCTGTGATTTGTTTTTGAAGATTTTTACACTTCTTGTTGAAATATATACAGAACACCCTGGGACCATTAATGCAAATTAAATGTCTTAAAAGAGAGAGAAAATACTTGTGTTTGTTATTATAAAAGCAATAATAATGTGCTAGAAATACTTTAAAGTGCCTAACATACAGCATAATAAAAAAGATGAAGATGGGTTTGGCGGCTTCCCAGTTACTTGGCAGTTCAGGCCTGAGGATCATGAGTTTAAGATAAGATCCAGTATAAGGGGCTGGGAAGGTGGCTCAGTGGTAGAGTGCTTGCCTTGCATGCATGAGACCCTGGGTTCAATTCCTCAGCACCACATAAGCAAAAAGAAAAAAGCCGGAAGAGGCACTGTGGCTCAAGTGGTAGAGCGCTAGCCTTAAGCTGAAGAGCTGAGGGACAGCGCCCAGGCCCAGAGTTCAGGCCCCACGACCGGACTCAAAAAAAAGATCCAGTATATTAAAAAAAAAAAAAATCCCAGCACTGGTGACTCATGCCTATAATCTTAGCTACTCAGGAGGCTGAGGTCTGAAGAGCATGGTTCGAAGCCAGCCCGAGCAGGAAAGTCTGTGAGACTCTTCTGAGTATCAAAACTCCAAAAGCAGAGCTCTGGCTCAAATGGCAAAATGCTAGCTTTGATCACAAGAGCTCAGGGACAGTGCCCAGGGCCTGAATTCAAGCCCCATGACTGGCACACACACACAAAAAATTAAGGGCTCACATATAGCTCTTACTTAACATGTACAAAGCCTTGGGTTCAACCTGCAGTACTATCAAAAGGAAATTCATAACCCTAGACAGCCATCAGCCCCGTACTTCTTAGAAAAATTTTTTTAGTCAGTACTGAGATTTGAACTCCAGGCCCCACATATACAATGAGTGTTCTACCACTTGAGCCACAACTCTACTTCTGGTTAACTGGAGAAAAGAGTTTTGCAGATTTATCCACCCAGGCTGGCTTCAAACTGAGATTCTCAGATCTCCACCTCTTGAGGATTATAGGCACCATTTCTTTTTAACTTCTTCAAAACTCAGGATATGTATAGTATAAAAATTATGCCAGGCAGGGCGCTGGTGGCTCACGCCTGTCATCCTAGCTACTCAGGAGGCTGAGATCTGAGGATCACGGTTCAAAGCCAGCCCGGGCAGGAAAGTCCATGAGACTCTTATCTCCAATAAACTACTCAAAAACTGGAAGTGGCGCTGTGGCTCAAGCGGTAGAGCGCTCGCCTTGAGCTGAAGAGCACAGGGACAGCGCCCAAGCCCAGAGTTCAAGCCCCACGACCGACAAAAAAAAACAAAAAACAAAATAAAACTATGCCATTCTTAGTATTCAACCCTGACAGAGATGGCTACTAATCTTTTATTAAAAGAAATTGTTGCTAGTTAACTTTATCTCCTAGAATAATGGAAGCTACAAGAAGTCTCTGAATTGGATCTCTCTTGGCGATGGGTTGAGGGATTTGGTAGGGACCATAATCCAAAACACAGACAGTTAAAGTACACTTGGAAGGAAATTCACCGATTTAGTCAAAGTGGCAGCCCTGAAGGGGTAGAATTAATACAGATACTTTATGTTCATTTTATACATTTCTAATGCTGTTGAACTTTCACAGTGAGCTTCTTGTTATCAAAAAGTTGTGGAGAGACACAAAGGCATAGAGAGAAGGCTTGGAGTAGGGACAAAACTAAAATAACAGAATGAGAACCTTGGCAAAACCTCTCCTTAAAACGTAATTATAAAACTGGAAAAGTTTGTCAAAAACAACCATTTCGGGGCTGGAAATCTACCAAAGGCGTACAACACATTGAGAGGTGTTTGTTCAGAAGTACTGAGCCCTGAACTGGAACCACGTAGTCTGTATGTTCGGCCTGAGGTGTCCCTGGCCTCCCCCCAACTCCCTAGGGCGGACCTACCAGGGCAGGGAACGTTCTAAAAACTGACAGTGTTGGGGCTGGGAAGGTGGCTCAGTGGTAGAACGCTTGCCTTGCATGCCTGAGGCCCTGGGTTTGATTCCTCAGCACCACATAAGCAAGAAAAGAAAAAAGGTGGAAGTGGCGCTGTGGCTCAAGTGGTAGAGCGCTAGCCTTGAGCTGAGGAGCTGAGGGACAGCGCCCAGGCCCAGAGTTCAGGCCCCATGACCGGACCCAAAAACAAAAACAAACAAACAAAAAAACCCGACAGCGCTGCTGTCCAGTTGGTTTCGTTTGGAACAGAGTACGTACCCAAGGGCACTGTCACAAACAACAGTGCTCATGGAAAACTGCAGAAGGTCAACATCTCAGCCAGCCAGAGGCTGTAATACTGGTGTGACAAGTGACAGATCTTCAGGCTCGCCAAAAACCTGATGGGTAGATTCAGGGGCTAAGACAGCTGTCACGGGAGACAGGAACCCTCCCTCATGGCCCAAGTGATCTGGAAGGCTATGCACGTGCTGGAGACAGCGCTTCAACCTTGGCTCAGAGGAGCCCAGGGTAGACAAAGAGGAGCAAGGAGAAGGCATGGCAGGAAGCAAAAGCCAAGGCTGACTTCTGACGCCTGACCTCAGCCCACGTGCAGATTTTGTAACTGTGCAAGCAATCCAGATAGTCTTCATCAGAAAATAACCAACAAACTGTATTTTGTCTAAGGTGATTTTCATCCAAAGTTGCCACAACATATTAACCAGAATTTCTACTTAAAAATGCACACGTGGGATGAGATTGATTAGGATACATTGTGTACATGTGTGGAAATATTACAAAGCAACTTTCCTTATACAACTAATGTATGCAAATAAAAAATGCAATAGGAAGCATATAAGGAAACCTGCATTCTATGTAAACTATACTCAAGAAAAAGCACATTACTAGAAATTCTGAGGGAGGCCAATATCAAACTTAACAGATTTCAAAGAGTAATTATATTTTTTTTTTAAAAGAAATTCATGTTTAAAGAAATTAAAAAAACAAAACAAAACAAAAACAAAAAACTTGGGCTGGGAAGGTGGCTTAGTGACAGAGTGCTTGCCTAGCATACATGAAGCCCTGGGTTCCATTCCTCAGTACCATAGACACAGAAAAAGCTAGAAGTGGCACTGTGGCTCAAGTGGTAGAGTGCTAGCCTTGAGCTGAAGAGCTCAGGAACAGTGCCTAGGCCCAGAGTATAAGCCCCACGACCAACAAAAAGAAAAAAAGAAAAATAAAACAGTGGAAAGATGTTATAGAGAAGGAAACCAAACAAATTTTAGAGATCTACAATATAATAATTATAATGAAGAATTACTAGAAAGGCTCAACAGCAGAGCTGGCATGACAGAAGGAAGGATTAATGAAAATTATACAGTCTGAAGAAAAAAATAAGAAGAAAATGAACAGCTCCTCAGACTTGAGGGACGTTGTCAAGCATACCAATACACATAGAAAAATGTTCAGAAAGAAGTGAACAGAAACAGCATTTGAAAAAAAAACAATGACCAAGACCTTCCAAATGTAATTCTGGGAAAATTACTCTTTGCATAAAAAAAAAAAACTGAACTAAAAAAAAGGCTAAATAAATGTAGCAATGGTACTCACCAGACACTATGTTGAAAATGAACTATTCAACATGTGAGAGGGATGGGAAGGGGCGGCATTGTCCAAAAGGAGATGCACGCTTTACCTGAATTAGGGTAACTGTGACCTTCTGTTTAAAGATAAAAAACCAGAGAGTGACCATGACACATCACAGATAAATAGTTGACAGCCAAAGGCAAAGAGAAAATCTTGAATTTATCAAGAGAAAATGCCTATTTAAAGAGAAAAACTACAATAGACTAATAGCTGACTTTACATCTGAAACAATGGGGACCAAAAGGAATTGTAACATTCAAAATGCTAAAGTAAGATCTGCCAATCAAGAATTCTATATCCCGTGTATGGCTGTGGATGTACAGCTCTGGTATAAAAGCATCTGTCTGGCAAGCATGAGGCCTAGAATTCAAACTCCAGTCCCACCAAACTAAGAAAGAAAAACAATAATTCTATAGCCAACAAATAACTCCAGTAATGAAGTAGAAATAAAGATATTCCTAGATAGGTGAAGACCAATACAATGTGCTGCCTTGTAAGAAACAAGGGGGGAGGGAAAGTGGGAGGAAAATGAAGGAGGGGGTAACAAGTTGGAAAAGAAATGTACTACCTTATGTATGTAACTGTAACCCCCTGTACTTCACCTCGACAATAAAATTAAATTAAAAAAAAAAGAAACAATAAAGGAAGTCCTTCAGGCTGAAAGTAAAAGAATCAAGTGCTAACTTGTTATCGACATGAAAGAATAAAGGACATCAATAATAGTAGATACATAGAAAAATATAAAGAGCTACAGATTCTTTTTTTGTTTTAATTTTTATTTTTTTTGCCAGTCTTGGGACTTGAACTCAGGGCCTGGGCTCTGTCCCTGAGCCTCTCTGTGCTCAAGGCTAGTGCTCTACTGCCTGGGCTACAACCCCACTTCTGGCTTTTTCTGTGTATGTGGTGCTGAGGAATCAAACCCAGGGCTTCACGCTTGCTAGTCAGGCACTCTATCACTGAGCCACATTCCCAGCCCAAGATGCTTTTCTATACCTAAGCAATTTAAACGAAAAACCCATAAAATGGGAGTTGCAGATCTTAATACTGGGCTTATAACACATAAAGGCTGAATATATGACATGATACTACAAGAGTGGAACAAACATATACAGTTAGTGGTACAAACCTACTATATGTATTACCAATGACTTGCGAAAGTTGACTGCTGTGAGATGCATATTGTAATTCCTAGACCAGATACTAAAGTAAAACTCAAGAAAATTTGCTTTTAAAACCTCATCAAATAGAGCCAAGCACTGGTGGCTCAAACTTAAAATCCTAGCTCTTGAAAGGTTAAGGTTAGGTGGCTCAAGGCTAGAGGTCAGCTTCAGCAGAAATGTCTGAGGAAATCCATCCCAATAGAAGAATCTGGGTGTGCTGACATTATCATCAGTCATCCCAGCCACAATGGGAAGTATAAAACAGACAGATCGAAGTCTGGGTGTGGACCTGTGCAAGAAATGAGCCCCTATACTAAAAGAATCACCAGTACTAAAAAGAGTTGGAAGCATGGATCAGTGATAGAGCACCTCCCTAGAAAGGATAAGGTCCTGAGTTCAAATCCCAGAACTGCAAACAAACAAACCTAACCAAGTGGGATTGGAGTATAGCTTAGTGGTAGAACACTCACCTAGTATGATCTAGGCTCTGACCCCCATCACCATAAAAGAAAATGAGTAACCAACTGAATAAAAAATTTTAAACCCATAGAAGATCAAGATTTATGTATGTGGCTATGGGAAAAAGTGCTTAGAGAGAGATGTCTAAAATGAAATGTCTGGAACCGAGGAGCAGGGGAAAGTCTCAAGTGAATGAACTAAATGTCTACCTTAAAAAAAAAAAAAAAAGGAGGGCTAAAGCCGGGTGCCGGTGGCTCACGCCTGTAATCCTAGCTACTCAGGAGGCTGAGATCTGAGGATAGCGGCTCAAAGCCAGCCTGGGCAGGAAAGACCGTGAGACTCCTATCTCCAATAAACTACCAGAAAACTGGAAGTGGAGCTGTAGCTCAAATGGTAGAGCACTCACCTTGAGCTGAAGAGCTGAGGGACAGCGCCCAAGCCCAGAGTTCAAGCCCCACAACGGATCAAAAAACAAACAAAAAAAAGGAGGGCTAGGGATGTGACTTAGCGGTAGAGTGATTGCCTAGCATGCATGAAGCCCTGGGTTCCATTCCTCAGTACCACATACACAGAAAAAAGCCAGAAGTGGCACTGTGGCTCAAGTGGTAGAGCACTAGCCTTGAGCTGAAGAGGACAGAGCCCAGGCCCAGAGTTCAGGCCCCAGGACCGACAGAAAAAAAAAAAAAAAAAAGAATTTAAAAGATGCCCAAACACAACCTACCAGTCCCAACGCTGGCATCTGCAGCTGTTCTGGGAATACGCTGTTCTGTGCACAGGTGAAGGGAGCAGTCCATTATGTCAAAGCACAGGCGTTCTGCTCTTCAGTTTCCTTTCCTTTCACACAATTAAACTGAAAGTCATTGTTTGAAATAGATTTGGAGGGAAAAAACGGCTTCTGATGTTTAGCTCTTAAGAAAACTAAAATGGGAGCTGGGCGCTGGTGGCTCACACCTATAATCCTAGCTACTCAGGAGGATGAGATCTGAGGATCGCAGTTCAAAGCCAGCCCGGGCAGGAGAGACCATGAGACTCCTATCTCCAATAAACCACCAGAAAACCGGAAGTGGCGCTGTAGCTCAAGTGGTAGAGCGCTCGCCTTGAGCTGAAGAGCTGAGGGAACAGCGCCCAGGCCCAGAGTTCAAGCCCCATGACCAACAACAACAAAAAAAAAAACTAAAATGGGGCTGGGAAGGTGGCTTAGTGGTAGAGCGCTTGCTTGCATGAATGAGGCCCTGGGTTCGATTCCTCAGAACCACATAAACAAAAAGAAAAAAGCCAGAAGTGGCACTGTGGCTCAAGTGGTAGAGCGCTAGCCTTGAGCTGAAGAGCTGAGGGACAGCGCCCAGGCCCAGAGTTCAGGTCCCACGACCAGACCCACCCCCCAAAAAAAAGAAAGAAAACTAAAATGATAGAGTAAGAATCTATCAGAATGATAAGGAAAAGAGAAAAAAATGTTACCCTAATTCAGACATGTGAAGTCCCACCCAAAGTACATGCTTTAAAACAAACAAACAAACAAACATGAAGCCAGGCACTGGTGGCTCATGCCTGTCATCCTAGCTACTCAGGAGGCTGAGTTCTGAGGATCGCAGTTCAAAGCCAGCTGGGGCAGGAAACTGAGACTCTTTTTTTTTTTTGGGTCCGGTAGTGGGGCCTGAACTCTGGGCCTGGGCGCTGTCCCTCAGCTCTTCAGCTCAAGGCTAGCGCTCTACCACTTGAGCCACAGCGCCACTTCTGGCTTTTTTCTTTTTGCTTATGTGGTTCTGAGGAATCGAACCCAGGGCCTCATGCATGCAAGGCAAGAGCTCTACCACTGAGCCACCTTCCCAACCCTCTCTGAGACTCATCTCCAATTAACTACCAAAAAACCAGAAGTGGTACTGTGGCTCAAATGGCAGAGTACTCACCTTGAGCTGAACAGCACCCAGGCCCAGAGTTCAAGCCCCACAACTGACCAAAAAAAAAAAAAAAAAGGATTTGTAAAACATATTAGAATATTTGTAACCAACATTACTTCACAAGCATAGTAAAATAAATACTCATTCTTGAAATCCTTCCTCTTATACTTTAGCTATTTTTGTGTTGGCCAAGCAAGTCACTTCCTTTCCTGGGGCTTAATTTGACAGCAGTATATATTCCAAAACTCCGCTGCAAACCAAGATGGTTCAAATTAGGATAGATATCGAATCAAGACAGTTCTGGCTCAGCTGAGTCATCTATGCAGGCAGCTGAGTCCATGTCAGAGCAAATGCCTTCTGTGTGGAGCCCCACACGTTCCCAGATGACTAGATTTCAGGGTCTGTTCTAAACTGGGAGGTTCAAAATCCAACACAGCCTGCCAGTGACCCTTGGGTGAACGTTAATTTAGGACTCTCACTCACCCTTTCCAAGAGGTGAGAGGCTGTGCCCCCAGACAACCTTCCACTCCGAGCCATGTACACAAATATTTCCTTCGTGGATGTAATACTTTCACGAAGTCAGCAGAAGCAAGCCTCTGGACTAACTCTGCAGTTTCACTTTTGGTTAAAAAAAAAAAAAAAATTCTTCCTTTAGTTAAACAGGCCAGGGGGGAAAAAACTAGCAAGAACATTTTTCCTTTCCTCTTTCACTTTGGGAGTTTGAAGGTCTTAAAATAAGCTTTTCTACAGGGAAAAGTCTTTTAATATTGTCCCTTACAATTTAAGTAACTCAGAAACACAGTCGATCTGGGTACCTGCAGTAAATGGCTCCAGGAGACTGCTGCTGAGGAAACCCACACATGCTCAGATGCAGAGTTCCTGCTGCACTGCAGGCGCTATGCGCTCCCCATAGCCCTTCCCAACTTCCACCAAACACTGTCTCTCTCTCTCTCATAAAAATCTCAAATTTTCACTTTATCACTTCAGTTAAACATATTCACTTTTACCTTGCACTTTGCATATCATTTTAGGGGACAGATTTTCACAAAATTAAGGGCAAGGAAAGAACAGATTACATAATGATGTAAACACAACTGACATCAACACAGGACTAACAGCTCCTCTGAATCAGCTGGGCCGCATGAGAATATACATTTTTTTTCTTGATTTTCTTTTCTTTTTTGGTAGTACTGGGCTTTGAACTCATACTCTTGCTCTTGGCAAGCAAGTGCTCTACCAGTGTGTACACACACACAGCCCTTTTTGCCTTAGTTATTTTTTGAATAGTCTTACGTTTCTGCCCAGGCCAATCTAGACCGCTTTTCTCCTACTTAGGCTTCTCAGGCACACATCATGCTCAGCTTTTTGTGGTTGAGATTCTTTGTTATTATAAAGGTGATCTACAGAAGGGTTACAGTTACATCAGTCAGGTAAAGAGTATATTTCTTCTTGGACAATGTCCCCCATGATAAGATTCTTAATAACTATTCTGCCCAGGCTAGCCTTTAACTGAGACCCTCCTGATCTCTACCTCCTGAGAGTTGGGATAAGTTGTGAGCCACCATATTTGGTCTCCTTGATATTCCTTTTGATTAAAAAACTTTTTTTTTGCCATACTGGCCAAAACTGCATACTATAAATCCACAAATAAGACAGGCCTTCCTATAAAGAATACAGAGAACTCTCTGACATTCCGACAGGCTCACATCTGAACTGCACCCAGGGCCCAGCCAAGATGATTCTGCAATTAAAGTACCTTATATACTGGTTTGTCTAACATCACAGTTGCTTTTACTTCTAGTAGAAGTAATCGATGCCTGCTGTAGAAAAAACAAACAAACAAACAAACCTGGAACACCAAAAAAATCAAACACAGAGTAGACTTTGATGAGAATGTAAATTAGTGCCACCACTATGGCAACCAGTACTGAGGTTTCTAAAAGAAACCTAAAAATAGACTCAGTTATCCCAGTCCTGAGAATATACCCAAAGGGACCTAAGCATAAAATACAGATCAAAGTGTACAAAGGTATGTGCATGTGTGAGTATGTAACTATGGACTATGACACCCATTATTGTGTACAATATACACTGATAAAACAGATTTAAAAAGAACACAGAGAAGTGCCTCTGATCACACTGAGAGACAATCACTTGCATAGATTTGTGTATATCCTTCAGCCCATATTTTATTATCTCTGCATACACATACCTCAAACATGTGTTTATGGAAAGTGGGGTCATGTTTTACATGGGGCACATTCACCTGCCTTTTTCAATTAACAGTTAAATAGTTAATATATATGTCTATCTGCCTTATTCTTGGAAATGTTTACAAATAGTTTACTTTCCAAATGAACCATAATTACACTTGACAGGTAGTCAAGCTATTTCCAATTTTCTATTACAAACCAGTAACCAAGATCCTCATCAATACACTTTGTACACTCATCTAAGCATTACCATAGAGTAAACTCCTAAAAACAGAATGGCTTAGTCAAGGGTACGACATGTAGAATTTTGAAAGATGTATCCAGGTACTCTCTAGAAAGGTCTTTTCAAGTTGTCTTCTCCCATGTTTCCAAGTGCCTGGTTTCCCTAACCCTCACCAACAATGATCTCTCCCAGTAATAGAGATTTGTTTCCATTTTTTAAATTACAACCTGTGTTGTTATTCTTGCTACAATTATTATTATTATTATTATTATTATTTTGCTTATGTGGTGCTGAGGAATCGAACCCAGGGCCTCATGCATGCAAGGCAAGCGCTCTACCCCTGAGCCACCTTCCCAGCCCCTACAATTATTATTTGATGAGGCAGGTTTTTCAGCTCTCCACTCACTAGCTGTGTGCACAGCTCCTCTCTCATGAGATGGAATAATGGTAAGGCCTCCCTCCTAGGAGAACTGTGAGGATTTAGCGGGAGAAGGCATCCAGGATGCTGGCTGGGGAGCCTGCCATTCAGATATATGAGGCAGGCTTATGAGCAATGTATGCATAAACTCTTCTCTCTAGTTCACCTGCCACTTGCCCCACCAGTACCTGCAGGGAGGAATTTGGACACTGCCCAGATTCTATTATCATCAATTACATTTCCACTTTGGAGCAAATGACTCCCTTGTATGCAGAGGACCTTTCCCAGGGTTATTCTCCAGTGTTTAAAGAGTGTTATGGTTCTTCCCTTTGATTTTAGAAAATGGGAAGCAGCAATGACACAGCATCTGGTCACTGCTGAAGTGTCAATGGCCCAGATGAAGGTTAATCCCCTTGTGACTTCTGACCAAGTAACAACCACAAAAGGCATTTCTATGTTCCTTGCCACATTCGTGGGAGAGGGATATCCCCACCCCCAGACACCTGAGGCAGAGGTACAATGCTCAATTCACGCCCACCTGAAAGGATGCTGACATTCAGGTGGTAGGACACTCTAAAGGTCAGCAAACTGGCAGTGTCCAGATCTACAGGAAGAAACGTATCACCCCACTGACTGGATGCAGCAGGAAAAGGCTAATAGCACACGTGAGCCAGCAAAGCGCCTACCACTGGACAACTGCAGCAAAAAAGAAATGAAAAGCCAACTCTTACCCCGTGCAGAAGAAAAGGGCAAACAATTGGAAAATAATAAACTTTATCACTTTTTTCACATGTACACCTTTTAACCAAATTATGAGCGGAAACAATTTGCCAGTACTAAATTACAGATCTGCTAATATATATTAATAAAAGAATAAGAAACATATGAATTATTATATGAGACTTTTTTTCACCAGCAAAGAATAGAACATAAGTAAAAGTTAAAAATAATATCATCATGGGCTGGGAGGGTGGCTCAGTGGTAGAGCGCTTGCCTCGCATGCATGAGGTCCTGGGTTCAATTCCTCAGCACCACATAAGCAGAAAAAGCTGGACGTGGCACTGTGGCTCAAGTGGTAGAGTGCTAGGCTTGAGCTGAAGAGCTGAGGGACAGCGCCTAGGCTCAGAGTTCAGACCCCACAACTGGCAAAAAAAAAAAAAAATCATCTTACCAATCTCATATACTTTTTTGTGTGATGCTAGCATTTGAACTCAGGGCCTTATGCTTACTGGGCAGGTTCTATATGACTGGGCTTCCAGCCCTGTTTTTGCTGGTTGGCTTTTGTTGTTGTTGTTGTTTTTTGTTGTTTTTTTTTTTTGTTTGGTTGTAGGGCTTGAACTCTGGGTCTGGGTGCTGTTCCTCAGCTCTTTAGCTCAAGCCTAGCACTCTACCACTTGAGCCACTTCCAGTTTTCTAGTGGTTTATTGGAGGTAAGAGTTTCACGGACTTTCCTGCCCAGACTGGCTCTGAACCGCGATCCTCAGATCTCAGCCTTCTGAGTAACTAGAATTATAGGTGTGAGCCACCAACGCCTGGCTGATGTTTATGTTTTGTTATTGTTCAGTCTTGGGGCTTGAACTCAGGGCCTGGGCTCTGTCCTGTCACAGGTCCACTTCCTGTTTTCTGGTGGTTACTTAGAGATGAATGTCTTAGGAACTTTTCTGCCTGGGGTTGGCTTTGAACTGTGATCCTCCTCAAATCTCTGCCCCTGAGTAGCTAGGATATCATAGGTGTGAGCCACCAACACTCACCCGACTTTATTTTTAATAAGGGAAAAAAAAAAACAATTAAGGAGTCTTTATCCTGCTAAGTTAAATTTTAGACCAAAACAGGCAAATAAAACTTCTGCTTATTAGTCCATATATATAATGCATCATTTCATACAGAAAACTGCTGAACACTCATACTTGTAATCTAATTACTCAGGAGGCCAAAATGGAAGAATCACAGTTCAAGGTCAGCCCAGGCAAAAGTTAGTGGTATTCCATCTTAATCTATAAATCAGGTATAGTGGTACACCACTATGATCTCAACCACATGGGAGGTTATAGGTGGAAGGATCATGGTTTAAGGCTGACTTCAAGCAAAAACTCAAGACCCTTCTAGAAAAATAACTAAAATTTTAAAAAGGACTGGGGGCGTAACTCAAGTGGCAGAAGCCTGCATAACAACAAGCCTGAAGCCCTGAGTTCAAACCCTAGTACCAACACACACACACGCACACACAGAGTATGTGCGAATTGTTACAAGAAAATGTGACATGAACTCCTCTAGCAGTTGCTTTCACCAAAAGATGCTCCCTCCATCCACTTGATTGATAGGAGATGCATTGACAAAGTAGCGATATCGCCTAGCAATGCTTCAAAGAGCTCCAAATGCCATCAACAAAGACATAACAGCTTCCTTCCTATCTGATCTCCATGACTATGGTTGCAGACAAGTTATTCATTCCAACCCACTGGAGTCTAGGGTATGAAGTGAGACCAAAGTCTAAGCCTCACTTGGAAGTCTTTGTTTTGTTCAAAACTCACATGGAGGATGGTCTGGGTCACAAGTGAATGGAGGAACCAGCAGACCCTCACTCCAGCCCAGCTCAGCGGTGACTTGTGTCTCTGCGCACAGGGCTATAACACATGCATGAGGAGTGTTTCTCTGCAGAATTTTGGCAACTAAGAGACCAAATACCACTCCCCAGAGCTAAGGAACAGTCTTCTCAGAGAGGAAAAGCATACTCTCACAGCTAATGTCACTGTAGCTCTTAAGACTTCTACATTCAGTCTGATAAAAATAATTGAGTTATAAAGACCAAAAAAGGGATAAGAAAATATGAGTATATGATTTCTTTAAAATCAGACACAATAAGCATTCAATTAAGTGTCCAGTTACAAAGAGAAGTAACATTTCCAGCTTTTAGTTTCTTTTGAAGATAAACACATTCACCACCCAACTCTTCACTCCTCTGTATTTAACGGAGAAATGAACCTGCGTGCTCACAAAAGAGCTGTGGATGTTTGCAGCAGCTTTATGCGCAAGACCCAAACCAACCTAATGTCCATCAATTGATAAATGGGTTTAAGTGGCAAGAAAGGAATGAACTTCTGAGACATGCATTACAAATCTCTGAAGTATCATTCCAAGAGAAAGAACCTGTCACCAAAGATGGTCAGTGGTCCCCAAGCTGTGTGTATGGGGGGGGGGGGGGGAGGAGACCTGATGGCATCAGGCTGAGGGACTGTAGGGCATGTCTCACCATCATTCCTGCTGGTGATTATACAACTACAGGCTTTTGTTAGGAATCATCCACTGTGCACTTACTTGTGACTTCAACGCATGAAAATGATAACGGACAGCACTCCCAAATACCAACTAGTAGCTAGCTGAAAAATGAAGTGGGGAAAAAGTCCTATTCCTCATAGTAATTAAAACAGTAAAACTTAAGAATAAATTTAACTAAAATACTACCCAACTCCACTGAGTGGCATAAAAGAGATTTGCACCAGTGGAAAGATCGTGCAATGTCAAATTAATCAACAACCCAAGAGTACTGGGGTCAAGTTTCCAGTGGAGTTTATAAGGAAACCAGACATTACAGAGGTCATCGATAATAATAGGATTTGTGGGATTATGTATTAATTTTCCCTGTGAAGCTAATTTAGTAGAGGTGATGAGACACACCTCTTTCAGAACCACTCTGGAGTTGTACATACAGCCTCTGAAATAAACACTCTGGCATGTTTCCATGTCTGCTGTACATTCTAAAAACGCTCCACAGGGGCTGGGCGCTGGTGGCTCACGCCTGTAATTCTAGCTACTCAGGAGGATGAGATATGAGGATTTTGGTTCAAAGCTGGCCCCGGGTAGGAAAGTCTGTGAGATTCTTATCTCCAATAAACCACTGGAAAACCGGAAGTGACGTTATGGCTCAAGTGGTAGAGCATTCACCTTGAGCACAAGAGCACAGGGACAGCGCCAAAGCCCAGAGTTCAACTCCAAGACTGACAAAAAAAACAACATCAACGGGGCTGGGAAGGTGGCTCAGTGGTAGAGCGCTTGCCTTGTACGCATGAGGCCCTGGGTTCGATTCCTCAGCACCACATAAGCAGAAGAAAAAAAAAGCCGGAAGTGGTGCTGTGGCTCAGTGGTAGAACGCTCGCCTTGAGCTGAAGATCTCAGGGACAGCACCCAGGCCCAGAGTTCAGGCCCCACGACCGGACCCAAAACAAACAAACAAACAAAACAGAGTTCAGGCCCCACGACCGGACCCAAAAACAATAACAATAACAACACTCCACAGGGTGAGATACAGCCCATGAACTGAGCATATTTTTCCCTTTGTGTCTTATCTAAACTTAATTCACAATTTTAGTTTTCAAGAACCTGCTAAATAACAACAAAAGCTCACACAGAAATGCAGCAAGACATTCATCTCTGTACAAGAGCATTTTTTTCCTTCTGTTTTCTGGTTGAGGAAAACATTTCCATGTTCATAAAAACAAGGAACTAAAATTAGATAGGGAAGAACTGAACCTTGACTCATGGTGGGAAAAACATTATTTTTACACTGAAGAATATTTATAGGCCCAGGCTGTATGGAGAAGTTAGGCGGTTGCTAGCTAATGAGCACTTGAGACATCTGTCCGGTTCACACTGGACGAACGGTGCAGCCCTCTCCCCCCACGCCACGCGGCCAGCTGTGCGTGTCTGTCACTGCTCAGCCAGGAGCTGCTCATGCTCCTCCCTGCAGAAGATGTGACCCTTCCCAGCGCTCCAGGCCAACGTTGAAGAATTATGTTTGCTACGAAGTTTTTATAAAGATTCGTCGTCTTTGTGAAATTGAAGACGCTTTACAGGTAACTATTAAAGGAATAAATCTCTTCAACACATTAAAGCCACATTCATCTTGACGTTCAGAGCTCTGTTCCGAAACCTTGCCAGGGCCTTCGCCTCCCACCACATCAAGTGGCAATGTCTTCCTTTTGTTCCTCCACCCACAGCTTCCATCAGAGCATGTGCAGGGTGCCCAGGGTTGAGTGGCGAGGAGGGCGTTTTGTCCATGAGCAGGGGCTGAGGGAGGGCGCAGGAGGCTGGGAGGTGGGGAGTCAAAACATCCTAGAGACACGGGGGAGGAGGGGAGTCACAGGCAGTGACACAGAAGAGGGGGAGTCCCTCTCTAGTGCTCTCCACGGAGGACTAACTGGGTGCCATAGGGTGAGGGGGGGCAGCTTGTGGGAGTGAGACTGGACCCTAAGTCAGAAAGCACCCGGTGTGCGATGCAGGTCACAGGTCAAGGCGGAGTGAAGTCTGGAGGCTGGGAGTTCCCACACTGCCAGGATTTTAAAGAAGGAAAGAGCAGACTCATCTCATGACAACTGAGGTGACAGAGCCCAGAAAGACAGAGCAGGACATAGTAGTGTCCACGAGAGACCACTGCCAGCCAAGATGGAAGTTTCAATAGAATCATGAAACTAACTCTCCCTGGCACCAGTGCAAGATTGTAGCGTTTATCCACTGAAGTTTCCATAATTATCTCTAAAACAAATAAGACTTTAAAAAAATAGCCTAAGCTGGGCACCCATGGCTCACGCCTGTAATCCTAGCTACTCAGGAGGCTGAGATCTGAGGATCACAGTTCCAAGCCAGCCCAGGCAGAAAAGTCTATGAGACTCTTATCTCCAATAAACCACTAGAAAACCAGAAGTGGTGCTGTGGCTTAAGCAGTAGAGTGCTCACCTTGAGCTGAAGAGCCCAAGGACAGCGCTTAAGCCCAGAGTTCAAGCCCACGACAGACAAAAAAAAAAAAAAGCCTAACGCCATTTGTCAAAAACAATCAAGCCCTACTGCAATATCAGCAATCTGTTAGATTCTGGTGGTTAGCCGTGTTAAACAACGGGGTCAGCAGCGACAGGGGGACTAGAGGACCCAGATCCGACACCGAGGACTGAATGAGCTCAGATAGGTGACGTGGTTCCTTTCAGCAGAACACCAGGACCCACGTGACCCCACTCCAACCCCCCACCCCACCCGCACCATGGCCTGCCCTCCTGGGGGCTAGGCTGTCGTGTGGCTGTCCTGCTCCTCTGCCTGTGCTGTCTGAATAAGACTACCTGAGTTAGGACACTACCCTCCTTTCGCCACCGAGTGACAACTGAGGCCCCCCCAATACCTTGGTATTAAGGAGGCAGTGCCCCAAGTAACGGATACGAACATTCTTGCCACTGGAAAAGCACATCCTATTCCCCCAAGTAACCTAATGCACTGGCACCTAGTTCAGAGGTTGGTCTCATGAATTAGTCCTCCTAAAATGTACTGCTCTGAACGCTGACAAAGCTGTGGCCCAGGTCCCTAAAACTTGATGACCCCAAGAACCTCTGTCCCTCCAAAAGGCTGCAACAGCATCATCTACCTCAACCGCTTCTACTGCATGATTTACAAAATCTGTACTTCTGGGGGCTGGGAAGGTGGCTCAGTGGTAGAGCGCTTGCCTTGCATGGCTGAGGCCCTGGGTTCAATTCCTCAGCACCACATAAGCAAAAAGAAAAAAGCCGGAAGTGACGCTGTGGCTCAAGTGGTAGAGCGCTAGCCTCGAGCTGAAGAGCTGAGGGACAGCGCCCAGGCCCAGAGTTCAGGCCCCACGACTGGACCAAAAAAACAAAAAAACAAAATCTGTACTTCTATCTTTTTTTTTTGGGGGGGGGTGGAGGGAAGACTAGAGTTTGAACTCAGCATATCATGCTCATTTGATTTGTTTGCTCCTGGCTGATACTTTACAACTTGAGCCACACCTCCAGTGCTGCTCTTTGCTAGTTATTTTGGAAATGGTCTCTTTTATGCTTGGGCCAGCCTTGAACCACAATTCCCCAGATCTCCACCTCCTGAGTAGCTAGGATTATAGGCATGAATCACAGCGCACTGCGCCACAGCTTAATCTAATTTCTTACCTCTAACTTGCCTTTTCCTACAATACGTTCTAATTAATTGTTAACATTAATGTGGTCAGTAGCTCCACTGAAATATAACTCAAGCTATGAAACCCACTCATCTAAAATATATAATTTCAGTGATTCTTAGTATATTCAGTGTACATCCATCACCACAACCAACGTTTTCATCATCCCCAAAGAAAACCTGACCACCATAAACAGCCATCTCCCATTCCCCCAAGTCTCTGGTGACCTGGCAGTCCCTCATCTGCATTCACCTAGTCTGAATATGTCATAAAGTAGAATCTACAATATGTGGCTCAACTTCCTTCCTTAGCATGAAAGTTTCGACTACGTGGACAGACCACATTCTTTGTCTCCATTCATCCATGACACACGCGTAGGTAGTTTCTGTATTTCGGCTGCTCTGTGACATATGACCTCAGAGTCCTGGACACCCTGGGAGTGGACCTGCTGGGTCATGTGGTTACTTCTCCAGCTCACATCCGACCAGCAATGCTATGGGTAGTCTGAGAGGTTTGGGGACAGAGACTGTAGTTTATATATCCTGTGTCCTCATCTATAATAGAAACTCAAAAACTCTGCTCAGACAATGGATGTGTGCAAAAACAGTGTTAAAGGAAAAAGTAAGAACTAGAGGCATAGCTCAAGCAGCTAAGTGCCTCCTCCTCAGCCCTGAGTTCAAATCTAGTACTGCCAAGAAAGAAAGAAACTGGGTGCTGGTGGCTCATACCTGTTATCCTAGCTACTCAAAAGGCTGAGGTCTGAAGTGGCACTGTGGCTCAAGTGGTAGAGCACTAGCCTTGAGTACAAAGAAGCTCAGGGTCAGTGCCCAGGCCCTGACTTCAAGCCCCAGGACCAAGAAAAGAAGAAGGAGGAGGAGGAGGAGGAGGAGGAGGAGGAGGAGGAGGAAGAGGAGGAGGGAGAGAGGGAGGGAGGGGGAGGAAGAGAGGGAGGGGGAGGGGAGGGAAGGGAAGGAAGGAAAGAAGGAAGGGAGGGAGGGTGGGAGGGAGGGAGGGAGGGAGTTTTGGAAAAGGCTGGGAGAGGAAGGAAGGAAGGACAAAGTGAAGCCTGCCCACAGAGCACAGGGCCACCTTTCATATCCATTCTCTACCTGATGTGCACTGTGCACCCTTGCAAAGTCTCTTGGGGAAGCTCCTGAATAACTGGTTGTGCGATTCTAGTGCTGGGGACTAAACCCAGGGCTCTGAGTAGGTGATACAAGTTTCTGCACTTGAGTCATGGCCTGCAGACCTTTTGCATGTGTCTTGTTTGAGGACAGGGTCTTGGCAACCTTGTCAGGTACACAAGATCTTCCTCACTCCACCTCCCAAGCAGCTGGGATTAGAGACATGTAATCCTGGGCATTTTTTTTAATCTGCCTGTGGGCTTGAATAACACCCTAAAATCAGTAAACATTGACTGGGGCTCCACACACCTGAGGGCCACCCGGCAGACACAGTCACAGCCTTAACGCAGCTTCCCTGAGCTGCCAGTGAAGAGGAGTTGCCAGAGCAGGCCCTCATCACCTGCAGACTTTACCACGCTCCCCAAATTCTCAACAATATCAGATTGGAACCCCTGCTGTTTCCAGTGTCACCTGCTCTACCACAGAGGGTCCCTGCTTCTTGTTTTGCAAGCCTTTGCTGATTGGCATGGTATCTATTCTCCTAGATACTCAAAAGGTGGACATCAGAAGGGTTTTTGTTCAAGGCCAGCCCAGACAAAAAGTTAGCAAAACTCTGTCTCACCAAACAAGCCAGGCACAGTTGCATACACCTATCATCCCAGCTAGGAAAGAAGAATAGGAAGGAGGACCATGGTCCAATGTCAACCCTAGGCAAAAGCAAAATCCTGTCTGAAAGATAGCTAAACTAAAAAGGGCTGGAGGTATGGCTCAAGCAGTTACAATACCTGCCTAGCAAGCACAAGACTGAGTTCAAACCCAAGTACTATATCAAAGAGAAGAAGAAGAAGAAGAAGAAGAAGAAGAAGAAGAAGAAGAAGAAGAAGAAGAAGAAGAAGAAGAAGAGGAAGAGGAAGAGGAAGAGGAAGAGGAAGAGGAAGAGGAAGAGGAAGAAGAAGAAGAAGAAGAAGAAGCAGAAGCAGCAGCAGCAGCAGCAGCAGCAGCAGCAGCAGCAGCAGCAGCAGCAGCAGCTCCTTGAATTTCTTCTCTTCTACCCTAAAGCACACTGATACGCAGTTACATTGACAAGTTTACATATTATCCCTTGTTTTAACTACACACAAACAAAATAAAAATGAACTATGAACTGGCGGCCATGTTTGGGCATGGAGCTCCCACAGGAGCCAGCGTTTCTCTTGAAGGCGTTCTATATTAAGGAAGTGTGTGGGAACGGTGCTGGCTGCGGAGAGCAGCCCACGTCCCAGGCTGTCGGGACATCTGGCAGGAGGAGGGCAGGCCGGCTGGGCACAGGGGGTGCGTGGGCTCGCTCAACCTCACGGAAACCAGAGGGGAGCCTAATTTTACCACACTGTATTAGACATTTTGAGTTCATCTTGAACAAGAAAGTTCCTAGAGCTGCTTGCGAGTTTTCTTTTTCTTTTTTTTTCACTTTGCCTTAGTTACCAACTGTTTATTGAACCCACAATTCCACAGTAGCCAAGTCCCAAGCCAGCTTGAAGTGCACAACCAAAACTCCTTTGTCTTTTGAATAGATCTACATTTTATCTGAATCACAGTACTAATCTGACTTACAGTGAACAAAATGAGCATTTCAGTCACGAGCTGGGTGTGATGATGCACACCTGCAACACCAGCACTTGGGAGGATGAACCTGGAGGAACTCTATCAGTTGAGTACCAGTGACTCATGCTTCCAACCCTGGCTACATGGGAGACTGGGACTGGAACAGCAGCTCTAGATCAGCCCAGGCAGGAAAGTCTCCACATAGGGAAGGTGGGAACCCACTTATACATCCCATGGTGATGTACACTAGTGACCACAGCCAAGATGGGAAGTAAGAACCTATACTGGAAATAATCACTGAAAACCAGGGCTGGGTATAAGCAAAAAGCCAAGTAAGGGCACAGGGCCTGAGTTCAAGCCCTAGTCCTGCCAAAACAAGGAAATAAGAAACACTACCAAAAGATTACATAATTCATAGAATATCCAGCACTGGCTTGACTGTGAACTTTCAGGGTGTTTTCTGAACTATGTGACTGCCAAATGTTTTTTTTGTCGGTTGTGGGGCTTGAACTCTGGGCCTGGGCGCTGTCCCTCAGCTCTTCAGCTCAAGGCTAACGCTCTACCACTTGAGCCACAGTGCTACTTCTGGTTTTCTGAGTGGTTTACTGGAGATAAGAGTCTCATGGACTTTCCTGCCCAGGCTGGCTTTGAACCTCGATCCTCAGATCTCAGCCTCCTGAGCAGCTAGGATGACAGGCGTGAGCCACCAGCGCCCAGCTTCCACATGTGTCTTTCTCTAGGATCCTTCTTACAAGTTCCTCCTCTGAAAGCAGTAGAGTTTTATCAAAAAGTTAAACAGATACCAAAAGTTACCATGCAATGAAGCAACTCCATTCCCAGTTATGTTCTGAAGAACCCAAGAAATTTACTTAAATGAAACTGTGCAGAGGAATATCCAAAGCAGCCCAAATATTCATCAACAAGATATGGAAAAACAAAGTGTGGTTCTAGCCTTACAAGGGAGTACCATATGCTTATATAAAAGGAGTGAAGGGGCTGGGAAGGTGGCTCCGTGGTAGAGTGCTTGCCTTGCATGCATGAGGCCCTGTGTTCAATTCTTCAGCACCACATAAGCAGAAAAAGCCTGAAGTGGGGCTGAGGCTCAAGTGGTAGAGTGCTAGCCTTGAGCTGAAGAGCTGAGGGAAGGCGCCCAGACCCAGAGTTCAGGCCCCACGACCAACAACAACAATGGAAAAAAAGGAGTGAAGCAATGTCACATGAACCTTGAAAAGATGAAAAGGAAGTCAGAGACAAGAAGTCACATGTTGTAGGAGTCTGCTTGTATGAGTGCTAGAGATGCTTGGGATTTGGGAAGAATGGGGAATTATTTAATGGGTGTAGGGACTTTTCTTTGGGGTGATAAAAATGTTTTGGAACAGGCAGAGGTGACAATTATACAATACTGCAGCAACATTACAACTTCATGTCACTGAATCATTTGATTTAAGCAACTGATGGGATGTTATGAGTCTTTCGCATCCACGTATAGAGGCAACAGGACACTGGGAGTCCACAGGGAACGGGAAGGACGCGGCGGGCAGGATGTGAGCCCTGGCTTCAGTGGGGCAGTGGAGAGAGCTTCTGAGAGGTTCACAAAGGCAACTTCTGCCAGCAGTCACACAAAGAAATCCCTGCCTGAGGGGGTCTCGTGACCATCAGAGACTAGTTGTGACCACCGCGGGGCTCTTGTCTGTGCAAAGTCTGCGCTGAGCACCTGACATGTGAGAAGACACTGGGCACAAAGGTGGGGCAGTAGGCCAGGCCACACCCACTCTTAAATTGGCCACAGCACGGTGGCCATCTAGCTAGCTATCTGGAAATACTAGCTCAGCTTTCGCCCACCAGACACCAGATTGCTACTTTGGTGTCTGAGCCCCTGGCTGGCTTGCTTTGTGTGCACAGCTGGCATCACCGCAGCACACGGTGTACAGCTTCTTGTGTTATCTGTTTGGATCGGTCTACTACTCTACAGGATAAGTTCCCGGGGACAGGGGTGGGAGTATTGTCACCAAGTGTCCTAGCACGGAGAACAGAACCTGCTGTGCGTTCTGTCACTGTGGAGTGTTCTTCTGAGCCACAGTCACGGCAAACAGTCCTGAGCCCAGGAACACGGCCTGGGAGAGGCTCGGGGACCATGGACTCCGGGAGATCAGGCCAACGAATCGCAAGAGATATAGGGTTGGCTGGAGATGCTGCTGCTTATATCTGTTTATGTCAGCAACACGTCTGGCCTGCGGTATCTTCTTTTTGGTGGCATTGGAGTCTGAACTTGGGGTCTTGTGCTTGTTGGGTAGGCTCCTACTGCATAAGCCATGCCCCCCCCCCAGCCATTGGTGCTTTTGTTATTTCTCAGAGAGGGTCTCACACTTTTGCCAGGCTGGCCTCATACAGCAATCCTCCTACCTTTCTGCCTCCCACGTAACTGAGAATATAGGCGTGCACCACTGCACAAGCTAGCTTCCACATTTTCTGAGCCCTCCACCCTCAACTAGCACTTCTTATGGGGGTGACATCAAATATGTGGGTTTCAGTGATGATGAAAACAGGTTTTGGAGGGAAGGATGGTAGGGTAAAAGAAGCATTCCCTGAACAAGATACCTTTATGGACACATCCTTCATGTTGGGTGTCTCACTTTTCCCAAGAGAAATTAGTACTCCAATTGCTTTCTTTTCTAAACTAAACTATACGCCATACTAAAGTAAGAACACAACTGCTCTGATAGTGCGCGCTGGCAGGCTGGCTCTTGGCAGAGCCCTCGGCAATAACAAGCCTTCCTAAAACAAACGACAAAAACCCTGCATGGTTCCAATGCTAAATGTCAGATGACCAGATCTCTAGCAGGAAAATCTATACACGCACCTTCAGTTCAAACTAAAAAGGAAAAAATGAGACCGCTCGGGCTGGAAAGGTGGTTTAGTAGCAGACTGCTTGCCTAGGATGCATGAAGCCCTGGGTTCCGTTCCTCAGTACCACAGAAACAGAAAAAAACAGAAGTGGCGCTGTGGCTCAAGTGGTAGAGTACCAGCCTTGAACAAAAGAAGCTCAGAGATGATGTCCAGGCCCTGAGTTCAAGCCCCAGGACTAAAAGGAAAAAAAAAAAAATGAGCTCGCTCTTCCTGGACAGTATGTGGAAGGGCACAGGCAATATTCCCACAGCATCCCACAGCTTCTCAGAAAGCTCTACAAAGCAGTTTCCCAAAATTCTGTTATATTTACATTAAAAAATCAATGCTCTTTTAGGGCATTTTAGCTTTATAAGAAGTTACAGAATTATTCATTTGAATTAATGATCAGCTATAAAACTGAATCCATAACTCCCATTTTCCTTTTTCTTTTTGGTGGCACTGGGGTTTGAACTCAGGGTTTTGTACTTGCAAGGCAAATACTGTACCACTTGAGCCACAACTCTAGCCCTT
The DNA here is from genome assembly GCF_024711535.1 of Dipodomys merriami. Classification (NCBI taxonomy): domain Eukaryota; kingdom Metazoa; phylum Chordata; class Mammalia; order Rodentia; family Heteromyidae; genus Dipodomys; species Dipodomys merriami. The sequence goes on from NW_027202682.1 coordinate 3,263,409, forward strand.
TGCTTTTTTAATGTATTAGTGTCCATTCGTTGTACAAGGAAATTTCATTTAACATGTCCATTTATGTGTACAATACACCAAGATTCTCAGGACCGAAATCCTCCTAACTATGTCTATGTCTCCCACATTGCTGAGGTGGCAGATTTGCACCAACATGTGGCTTATTCACTGGGTTGTGGATCTGGCTTTTTTCCTTTTCTTTCTTTCTTTTTATTTTTCTTTTGCTTAGTCTGGCCTGGAACTGTGATCCTCCTGATCTCTACCTTCCAAGAACCTGGGATTCCAGGTATAAGCCACTGCATGCACACGCCCATTTTCTATTTTTACATATGCAAAAGAAGTCTATTTTTGGTGATACAGAAAACATGCTTTGTTTACTAAGACAAAATATGATGCAAATTTTTCCCTCAGTTCCTCTTTAAAGACACACTAAAAATAACTAATAACATTTTATTCAACCTCAACTTGTGTACCAATCACCTCATTTATTCAGATGATAGCAGACAACCTTTTAATCGAACTCTATCTGCAGGATTAAGCTGCTTGGTTATTTTTTTTTTTTTTTTTTGGGTCCGGTCTTGGGGCCTGAACTCTGGGCCTGGGTGCTGTCCCAGAGCTCTTCCGCTCAAGGCTAGCGCTCTACCACTTGAGCCACAGCGTCACTTCTGGCTTTTTTCTTTTTGCTTATGTGGTGCTGAGGAATCAAACCCAGGGCCTCATGCATGCAAGGCAAGCGTTCTACCACTGAACCATCTTCCCAGCCCCTTCTTGGTTATTTTTTATGTCCTTTTGTTTTTATGGACCAAACTAAAAACCTGAAGCAAATCTGTTACAGGAAAGCATAGTTAACGGCTACCAAAGCTGATAGCAAGAGAACAAGCAGAAAACGTTTTTTTAAATGTAAGAACTAGAAAAACAGAGCAATCTTGGTTATTTAAAGCAAAACAAAATTTAGTTTTCCTTTATAGAGAAATTGCTATATTAGTAAAAGGCAAATAACAAGTAGTAAAAATATCTGAGTCATCATGAAAATTACATTTTATTTGGCATATTTCATCTTTATGAAAGTAAGAAAATATCTCATACATGGCAGAAATGTGAAACCAAATGTTTAAACTGGGTAAAATGGGAAAACTTCTGATGGACTAATGAGGGAAATCCTCAGCCTTTCAGAAAACTCAGCCATGCAGAAAGCCTAAACTATAATTGGTATTTATATCTAGCAACATATCAAATGTGCTTGGTTTCACATTCAACCATATGCTTCCCTAAAGCCCTCTTATTAAGGAATTGCTGGGAGAAAGAGAAAAGATCCAAAAATTTAATATTTCATCAACCTTGAACAAGCTTAGAAAAGCTGTTTAAAAACAAACTAACTAAACTGGTTATAAGAAATATTTACGGGCTGGGAAGGTGGCTCAGTGGTAGAGCGCTTGCCTTGCATGCCTGAGGCCCTGGGTTCGATTCCTCAACACCACATAAGCCAAAAGAAAAAAAGCCGGCAGTGGCGCTGTGGCTCAAGTGGTAGAGCACTAGCCTTGAGCAGAAGAGCTGAGGGACAGCGCCCAGGCCCAGAGTTCAGGCCCCACGACCGGACCCAAAAAAAAAGAAAGAAACATTTACATCAAGTTCTAATTCAGTATTAAATCTTATTTAATCATAACTCTCCGGAAAATTTGTAAACATTAGTGGAATTGGTTTTAGTCAAGGTATCTTTCTTATTTTTGCCTTGTGGTCCTCCCTCCCTCCCTCCTTCCCTCCCCTCCTTCCTTGCTGTGCCAGGGATCGAACTCAGAGCCTCAGGCTTGCAAGGCAGGCACGCGACCACTCAGGCCTGCCTCCAGCTTTTCCTGCATTGGTTGTTTTCAAGGTATGCTCTCACCTTGTGCCCAAGCAGGCCTGGACAGTAATCTTCCTATTGTGCTTCCCATGCTGTTGAGGACCACAGGTGTGCACCCCTGACCCAGCCATTATGGTAAGTGTGTACCACCATGCCCAGCTGCTGGTTGAGATGCAGTCTCATAAACTTTTATGCCCAGTCTGGCCTCAAACCATGATCTCCTGACCTCCATCTCCCAAGCAGCTAGAAATACAGGCTTGAGACATAGTGTCTGGTTAGCCAACATATATTTCTAAATAATAAAAGTACTTTCTAGGGGCTGGGAAGGTGGCTCAGTGGTAGAGCACTTGCTTTGCATGCATGAGGCCCTGGGTTCGATTCCTCAGCACCACATAGGAAAAAAAAGCCGGAAGTGGTGGTGTGGCTCAAGTGGTAGAGCGCTAGCCTTGAGCTGAAGAGCTGAGGGACAGCGCCCAGGCCCAGAGTTCAGGCCCCACAACTGGACCCAAAAAAAAAAAATAAATAAATAAAATAAAAATAAAAGTACTTTCTAATCATTTTAAGCAACTGGTTTATTAGTTTCAAAAAGAAAATTTTTTGCAAGTGCTAGTAGTTCATGCCTGTAATCCCAGCTACTCAAGAGACAAAAATGGGGGAAGACAGAGGTTCCATGCCAGTCTAAGCAAAAGTCTGCGAGACTTCATCTCAACAGAAAAAGCTAGGTGTGGTGAAATGCACCTCCCATCCCCGCTATGGTGAGAATCACAAATGGGAGAATCTTAGTCCAGGCCAGCCTGGGGGAAAATGTCAGTTATTATTTCCAAAATAAATAGAGGAAAAAAAAAAAAAACACAAACCATAGCTTACCTGCCTAGCAAACCCCAGGACCACACACACAAGATAAAAACAGAACATAACAAATAAAAACATCAGGAATACTTTTTCCATCAACTGATGGATACATAAACAAAATGCTGTCTGTACATACATGGAATATTATTATGTAAAGGAATGAAGCTGGGTGCTGGCGGCTCACTCACACCTGTCATCCTAGCTACTCAGGAGGTTGAGATCTGAGGACACGGTTCAAAGCCAGCCCGGGCAGGAAAGTCTGTGAGATTCTTATCTCCAATAAACCACTCAGAAAACCAGAAGTGACACTGTGGGTTCAAGTGGTAAAGTGCTTGCCTTGAGCTGAAGAGCTGAGGGACAGCGCCCAGGCCCAGAGTTCAAGCCCACAACCAACCAAAAAAAGAAAAAAGAAAAGGAACACTACCACCTGCTGTGATGAGGATGAACCCTGAAAACATGGTATTCATGGGGGAATGGAGGTTAACCACTTACCTAGCAGCAAAAAGGTCCTGAGGTTAGCACCACAAAACAAAACCAATGATGTTCAGCAAAAGAAGCCACACACCACAGGCTGCACACTGTATGATTCTATTGGTGTGAGAGGCCCAGAACAGGCAAACACAGCCAGTAATCAGATGAATGGCCACCAGAGTCTGGGAGATTTGGGAAAAATGAAAAAGCGACTACTCACAGGTGCAGGGTTTCTTTTTAGCATGATACTGATGTCCTAAAATTGATGTGGTGATGGTTGTACAGCTCTACTGATCTGTTAAAAACTATTGAACTGTGACCGCTGAATGAGTAGATTGCACATCATGTGAACAATATATTTTTTTAACGCTGTTAAAAAAGCAAATCAAAGAATAGTGTGAAACGATGGGCCAGGCCGAGAGCCTTGCTGGTAGGAGTCCCGCTCAGGAAAGCCAAGCCACAGGCAATGGGGCTGGGAGACAGAAACTTTAATGCAAGCCAGGGGAGTATATAGAATTGGAAACTTAATAGCTACTAAATAAAGCAACAGCATGACTAGAGCTGTGAAAGTAAACATTTCCACTTGAACTCTGTATGGTAGAGGGACAGAGTCGACATTTTAGAACCATCAGCTCCCTCTCCCAGCTCATGACCACCATTGCTTTCAGGAACCAGAAAGAGCAGTGAGATACGTCATTCCAGCTGAGCGATTCCCTGTGCACTGAGAGAAAGACAAGGAAAGGCCTGTGAAATGCCATTTGGCCTGGTAGCCCTCACACTTGTAACCTGCACATTGGGGCAGTCACAGGCTCGGGCAGCTTCTCTGAGGGAACCACGGTTTCACCACCTGGTCTTTGTCCAGGTGAAAGCCTCCCAGAGGTCCAGTGACACAGTACCCAACGGCCATGCCATCTTTGAGGACCTGGTATAGCTTTCCTCCTTCCCACTTTATCTCAGCAGCCCTGCCAACCACAGCAGATGTTAGAAAGAGTAAGCAATCCACCAAAGAAGAAATGACTACATTCAAATTACCATAAAGAAAGGAGAAGCTGGGGGCCAGTGGCACCCGTGGCTCACACCTGCCATCCTAGCTACTCAGGAGGCTGAGATCTGAGGATTGCGTTTCAAAGCCAGCCCAGGCAAAATGTCCCCTTGAGACTCTTGAACTCTGGGCCTGGGAACTGTCCCTCAGCTTTTTAGCTCAAGTCTAGCGCTCCACCACTTGAGCCACAGCGCCACTTCTGGCTTTTTTCTTTTTGCTTATGTGGTGCTGAGGAATCGAACCCAGGGCCTCTGGCATGCAAGGCAAGCGCTCTACCACTGAGCCACCTTCCCAGCCCGGCCCTTAAGACTCTTATCTCCAATTAACCACTCAAAAATCCAGAAGTGGAGGTGTGGCCCAAGTGGTAAAGTGCTAGCCTTGAGCACAAAGAGGCTCAGTGCCCAGACTCTGAGTTCAAGCCCCACAACTGACAGAAGGAGAAAGAGGAGGAGAAAGGAGGACAGAAGGAGGAAGAGGAGGAGAAAGGAGGAAGGAGAAAGGAAGAGGGAGATAAAGGGAAGGAGGAAGAAGGAAGGAGAAAAAGGGGGGAAGGAGGAGAACCCAGAAGGAGGAGGAGGAGCAGGAAGAGGAGGAGCAGGAATAAGAGGAGGAGGAGGAGGAGGAGGAGGAAGAGGAAGAGGAGGAGGAGGAGGAGGAAGAGGAGGAGGAGGGGGAGGAGAGGGAGAGGGAAAGGAGAGCCACAGGATGTGGTTCAGTGATACACTTGTCTGGCATGCCACAGGGCCCTGAGTTAGATCCCCAGCACCAGAAAGCCAGGGGAAGTGGGAGAGATGTCATGTAGAAAAAAAAAAAAAAACAGAAAACAGAATGGAGGAGATAGATATCCAACCCAATATGCCAGACAATAGTTGGATAGCTCTTCTCTCACCCAGGCCATAAGAGGAGAGGCTTCTCCCGTGTGTTCATTTTGGGCAGAAAGAAGACTGTCCTGTGCAGAGAAGCGCTTCAGGGGCTGGGCACCCCGTCAACCCATCTACTCAAGAAGCTGAGGCAGAAGAAAGGCGAGTTCCAACCCAGCCAGTGCAACTTGCAGAGACTCCACTTCAGATGCTTAAGTATATTGATAAGCCGATGGCTCATGCCTGGAATCCTAGCTACTCAGGAAGCTGAGATGTGAGGATCACGGTTCAAAGCCAGCCTGGGCAGGAAAGTCCGTGAGACTCATCTCCAATAAACCACCAGAAAACTGGAAATGGAGCAGTGGCTCAAGTGGTAAAGCACTTGCCTTGAGCTGAAGAGCTGAGGGACAGCGCCCAGGCCCAGAGTTCAAGCCCCACCACCGTCCAAAAAAAAAAAAAAAAGTATTGCTAATGTAGCTCTGGGTCGGGCATTTTTCTAATCATGTGCAAAAAGCCTGGGCTCAGGCTCGTCAGCACCAGAGAGAAGGTGGGGTGACCTACAGAGAGCCCAAGAGAGAGATACTTGGGACAAAAAAAGGCCATGTCGTTCAGTGGTAGAGCATACAGGCCCTGGCTTCCACTGCCAGCCCTGGGGGTGAGGGGAGTAGCCGGGGATTAACTGTTCTACATCAGTGGTTAATAATAAAGGAAGAAAAATATACAGAGAAAACCATGCAAACCCTTTACAGCATACAAGGGCTACATTAACATGAACAGTGCATCCCCGAAACACTATAGAAAAAGCAGAAGCCCGATACCTGCAGTAAGCTACTGGAAAGTCTTTGTATTTGTTAAGTCCTGCTACTATGAAGTTATTTTATTGGCAACTTGCCTTCTATTTTATTTTATTGTCAGTTCTGGGGCTTGAACACAGGGCCTGGGGCGTTGTCCCTGAGCTGCTTTTGCTCAAGGCTAGCACTCTACCACTTGAGCCATAGCACCACTTCTGGCTTTTTCTGTTTATGTGGGACTGAGGAATTGAATCCAGGGTGAAGTCCATTTTTAAACAAATTTATTCACATTTTCTCCAAGACATTTCTAAAGGATTTCTCAGACTTTCAAAGCCCAGTGAGGATCCTCTAGCAGTGTCCAGGATTATGTAACAAATATGATCCTGAAAAAAATGTGTAAATCATACTTCTAAGATTAAATCTCATTATACTTAGAGGACGTAAAGAATCCTTTATAAAGTTAAGAATCTCATGCATACCCTACAATTTTGTGGTTGTGTAAATCCAAGTGTCCCTCTGCTAAATTTGTCTAAATGAGGGTTCAGAGTTTAAACAAATGGACAAAGGAAAAACCACTTTTCCGTATTAAGAAAAGTACTATTTCCCAATCATGAGAAAATTCTCCGCTATTCTTAGAGAATGCTGGGGATCTAAAGGCACAACTACTTCAAAGTTTACATTTCACAAATATGAGGAAACTGCGATCTGGCAAGATTAAGCAGAACCAGAGATTTCTGCCCAAATGTGCTAAACTTTATTTCTGGAAAACACATCTTAAGATGGAAAGTTAACTTAAGAAAACAAATTCATTTCACCAAGAAGATAATTCTATTAGTAGTGCTTTCCTTTTCGAAACCGAGCCCCTTACTGGGCTGCTCTTACACAAAACAAAAATTAACATTAATAACCAAAAGAAGCAGTATTTTCTCATGGGGAAAAGTACTTAGCTATGAAGTTTCCAAACACAATGCAATCCACACTTAAAATAGGAACATTTAATAGGGTAAAACTAACCGAATAAATATACCAAAAAAAAGTTTTACTTAAAATGTCATAGCTATTTTAATGTCATAGTATCTTAATATCCACATGCAAGAAAATAAATCATAGGCCTGTGGGTTTTCTTCCCCTCTCCACATTAGATTGCTTTAAAAAAAAATGAAGCTAATATTTCCCAAACTACTCAAGCACAAAAATAAATTATTCAAAAGTTGCTTTCTGTACCACATTTTCCCCTTTTGGAAGGAAAAAAGAAACTAAGTAGAACTTAATAGCGTTACATAAAAATCCTGGAAATTATGCTTAAAGACTAAACCTGGAACTTTAACCGCCACCCGCCCCCAAAAAAGGCATGCTGGATTTTCATGTGTATAGATGATAATCAAATAAGAATTATTGAGAGCTACAGTATTAGAGATAAATGTACTTCTTAAAATCTCTATTTTAAAAAGCTAAAAAGAAAAACTGCCAGGCTGGGAAAGTAGCTCAGTGGTAGAATACTTGCCTTGCATGCATGAGGCCCTGGGTTCAATTCCTCAGCAACACATAAGCAGAAAAATGCTGGAAGTGGCGCTGTGGCTCAAGTGGCAGAGCACTAGCCTTCAGCTGAAGAGCTGAGGGACAGCGCCCAGGCCCAGAGTTCAGGCCCCATGACCGACAAAAAAAGAAAAAACTGCCTCAACTAAACCACCCAACCCCACATTTTCTGGTCCCTAAATAGGTGCTTAGGCTTTAAATCCCGCTCCTTCCCTCCACGCTCCAGGCTCCACCAGCCCTGAAGCTGCCTTGGCTCTGCTTGGAGCCCAATCAATTTCTCATCCCCAAGCCCTTTACACTAACTGGCTTTCTTCATTCCAACCTTCTCTAGCTAATTTCAACACCCCACCCATTGAGGTTGGGTAATTTAGCCCAATGCTAAAGCACTTGCCTAGCAAGAATAAGTCTTGGATTCAGATCCCAGTATGTACAAACAAACAACAACAACAAAATATCCCTGCCGGTAGCTTCAATTCAGCGAACCATTCAACCATTTCAAGCAAAACTTGGTCACCTTTCCTGACCTTCCAAGTTATTCTGTGCAGGTATGCAGGGTATCTGACACACACCAGTGTCCTCACATAGAGTATGAACAAACGTAAAACTCACTGGAGCCAGGCACCAGTGGCTCCTAGCTACTCAGGAGGCTGAGATCTGAGGATCACGGTTCAAAGCCAGCTCTGGCAGGAAAGTCTGTGAAACTCTTATTTCCAATAAACCACCAGAAAACTGGAAGTGGCACTGTGGCTCAACTGGCAGAGTAATCACCTAGAGCTGAAGAGCTGAGGGGCAGTGCCCAGGCCCAGAGTTCAAACCCCACAACTGACAAAAACAAAAAAACAAAAATAAAATCTCACTGGACTCACCATCCCTCACACTGGAGGGGAGATAGGTTTCAGGACCCCCTGGGACATTGACTATGCATGGATATACCAATCCCTTATTATAAAATAGCATAATATCTACAAATTACCTACACATATTTTCCTGCATGCTAAGTCATCTCTAGGTTATTTGTAATATCTAATACAATGTAAATGTAAGTAGCTGTTATACTGTATTGGGCGGGGGTAATACAGATTAAATTGTTTTCTGAATATTATCCATCTGTGGTTGAATCTGAGGATGCACAAATCATGGCTACAGAGGGCCAGCTGCATTAGTGAGCTGCTACTATTTGCTACACTACATTCCCAGCACTGGAAATGTAACAATCCATAAGCATGAACATTTTTCATCTCAAAGCAAGTTGCAATAGGGTACAGGATGATCAAGAGTCACACACACATACACACACACCACACACACACACACACACACACACACACACACACACACATACCACACACGCGCACGCGCGCGCGCGCACGCACGCACACCGCTGCCCTGAGGACTGGGGTGAACCAGCACTACCTTCCAGGGAACACTGGTCAGAGCACGGCTCTTGGGAAGGGGATTGGTGGAGGTGGGTCTCTGGTACCTCACACCATTGTGGGGATGAGGCCTGTGGGACTAGCAATGCTCCACAGTCTGCAAGTGGGCCTCCTACATTTATTTTTATTGCTTCTTACCACAGTTTAGCTACATTCACAGACACCTGTCCCTTAGCACCTTAGCAAGTATGATGGGAGAATACCATAGACATAAATGCCACTCTGCTTTATAATTGCCAATTGTCAGAATGCAAATGAAAGCTTCCAAAGAGCTAGGAGACACATAGGGCTTCCTTCCGTGGTTCATTTTTTCATATAAACATGCAGATGCTATTATTAATTTTCTTTTCAAAACTGGAGAGGGTAAACTTTAAGCTCAGTCTGTATGAATAAACATATCAGAAAAAAATCAGAATTAATGAGATTTCAATACCTATAATTTTAGGAGCAATTTCTCTACTCTTTAAAAATGCTAACAGCCGCCGGGCGCTGGTGGCTCACGCCTGTAATCCTAGCTACTCAGGAGGCTGAGATCTGAGGATCACGGTTCAAAGCCAGCCCGGGCAGGAGAGACCATGAGACTCCTATCTCCAATAAAACCACCAGAAAACCGGAAGTGGCGCTGTAGCTCAAGTGGTAGAGCGCTCGCCTTGAGCTGAAGAGCTTAGGGACAACGCCCAGGCCCAGAGTTCAAGCCCCACGACCGACAAAAAAAAAAAAAAAAAAAAAAAAAAAAAAAATGCTAACAGCCAGGTACCAGTAGTAGCTCACTGCCTGTAATCCTAGCTATTCAAGAGGCTGAGATCTGAGGATTATAACTCAAAGCCAGCCGGGGCAGACAAATCCATGAGACTCTGATTTCCCCAATTAAATCAGCAAAAAGTCAAAAGTGAAGATGTGGCTCAAGTATCAGAGCACCAAACAGTGAGGGGAAAAAAAAGGCTAAGTGAGAACATGAGACCCCTGAGACCTAGTTCAAGCCCTAGTACTAGAACAGAAGTTAGCAGAGACCACTGGGCTTATATGAAAAGGACTCAGAGGCTAATCTGGGAGTTGGGACAACGTGGGTATCCAAAATAAGATAGTTGTAATGGGATGGGATATATTAGATAAACTAAAATCTCAGAGTCTACATGGATTCTTGAAAAATGTCTTTGGTTACTTTTGGAGGATGTTTTTTAAAAATAAAAAAAAATCAACTCAGTCTGAAAACTGGTATAGGAAGGAAGGAATGGAGCCAAACATCTAAACAAATCTGAGATGATGACCGCGTGAGGGAGAGGGCCGCGTGCACTGGGGGAGCTGGGCAGGTGTGCATCTTCTGCCTTGTAATGCAGCTGAGGACAGCGCTCCGCTCTCCGCCATACTAGCTCTGATGAAAGTATGTGCCAAGTACTTTACTAAGTACTTAACATTTAATCCTTACGTCTAGTCTATGAGGTAGACACTAGTGTTTTCTAATATGGTGCTTTAGGCTTTCGGTTTGAATACAGGCTTCCTTATTTAGAGCTGTTTCTGGCTGTGTGAACATCACAAGTTACTCAATGTCTCAGTGCTTCACTTCCAGCCCTGCTCATAATGCAATCACTAAGTTTGGTGCCAATTTTCCATGTGACTGTTTGTTTAGTGCTGCCTTATCCTCCTGGCTATCCATGGCAGGAGGGCAGGACAATGGCCCTGACTCCAGAAACTCATCCGAATCTCACAAATACTACGACTTCATTCAACATCTAGAAAATAAAAAGCTGGGTTTACAGAATAACTATTCCCTGCCTACCCCGGCCAAGATCTCCAGGGAAGCAAAGCTGAGGATTTTCCCATAATTCCTCAATTATCCAGGGCCACATTGCTGAAAATATCCCCTCCCCCCCCCCAAAGCCTGGGGAATTGAAGCAGCCCGAGAACAATATTGCCCCAGCTCCCCAGGGTTTTCAATGAAGAAGCTGCCAAAATCGGCAGCTCCAGTTTAACCAGGGCGAGCTATCAGTGTTTCAGATTTTTGGACACTTGCCCTTTTTTGAGAAGCGGACACAGTCACAGTCCCTGATGGGTTCTAGGTTTCAGTATCACATTATACAAGATGCGAACCAAACAAAGCGTAAGAAACAAGCAACACTCTTGAGCGCAGAACAAACTGTGATTTGCCCACAGATGGGGAGTTGGTTCTTAGTGACCAAATGGCTGCTGCAACCATGCTAAGTGAGTGAGTGCCTCACTTGAAATACCACATCCAATTCTCCCCAACAACCCGAGCCACTGCAGACTTCAAATATATCAAAAAAACAAATACCGGGGCTGGGAAGGTGGCTCAGTGGTAGAGCGCTTGCCTTGCATGCATGAGGCCCTGGGTTCGATTCCTCAGCACCACATAAGCAAAGAGAAAAAAGCCAGAAGTGGCGCTGTGGCTCAAGTGGTAGAGCGCTAGCCTTGAGCTGAAGAGCTGAGGGACAGCGCCCAGGCCCAGAGTTCAGGCCCCACAACTGGACCCAAAAAAACAAACAAACAAACAAACAAACAAAACCTAATGGCTAAATTATATTGGCAGAGGGCAAGGACTCCTCTTGCTGGTGGTGGTGGTGGTGATGGTGGTTGTATAGCTTGAACTCAGGGACTGGACACTGTCCTCTGAGCTCTTTTGCTCAAGGCTAATACTCTATACTTTGAGCCACAGCACCACTTCTAGTTTTCTGGTGGTTAATTGGAGATATGAGCCTTCCCACTTTCCTGCCTGGGCTGGCTTTGAACCGTGATTCAGATCTCAGCCTCCTGAATAGCTAGGATTACAGGCGTGAGCCACCAGTGTCTAGCTAACTCTTTTTCCCACATAGCTTAGGATTTCTCAAAGTGAGGTTCCTAGAGCTCCAAGGGTCCCTGAAACCTTTGCAGGGCATTTTTGAGGTCAGATCTATTTCCAAAAGAACACTGAGACCTTGTTTGCCTGTTTCAGTGTTGATACTTACAGCAATGATAAAACCACTGAAACCTGACTGCCAGTCAAAGCAGGGGGAGCAAGCTGTCCTAGATGTGGCTGAGCTCTTCACCACATACGCTTGCGGAAAGAAATCAGATTCACTGGAGAACATCCTTGATTAAGCAGTAAAAATTAATGACTGTGCTAAATCTCAGCCTTGAATATGTGCCTTTTTAATTGCATGTGGGATAAAAAATGCAAAACATTACTAAGACTTTGTGTCATACACTAAGGTACTGTGGCTGTGGGGAAAAGCAGCAAGCTACTTCTCTGTAACTGCAGACAAACCCTGGACTTGAGTTCTAGAAGACTAGTCCTAAAAAAAAAACAAAAATGAGCGAAGGGGCTGGGAAGGTGGCTCAGTGGTAGAGCGCTTGCCTTGCATGCATGAGGCCCTGGGTTCGATTCCTCAGCACCACATAAGCAAAGAGAAAAAAAAGCCAGAAGTGGCGCTGTGGCTCAAAGTGGTAGAACGCTAGCCTTGAGCTGAAGAGCTGAGGGACAGCGCCTAGGCCCAGAGTTCAGGCCCCACAACCAGACCCCCCCCCCAAAAAAAAAAATGAGTGAAGTAAGCCTGTCACTTGGATGGAAACAACAGACGATATTTGCTGATGATGATAAAAATCCAAGCTTCCAAGTGAAAACTAAAATCTTGGAAAACTTCTACTAGCCACTGTGAAGTCAGCATTGGCCGATATTTAAAGACTTCCCTGATGTCAGCACTTGCATCATCTGTATCACCCAAGGAACTACTTATTTTCCCCATTACCAAGGTATGATGTTACAGAACCACACCTAGGGAGAACCATTCAGAAGTCTTAGCATGGGGGGAGAACACTGGTAAACATGGAAATTCCGAGAGGAGAAGCAGGACTGTCAGCTAACAACAGGTTGGCAGTTGGCACTACAGCGTCAACTGTGAAGACCTACAGACTTCTAAAGGGGGTCAAGCCATCCAAGCTGTCAGAGGAAACAAGGAAAGCATCTGAGCACAGGGCGTCTGGCTCTGGCTTTTAGCTACCAGATGACAGGCTCATGCCCACGAGGCAAAAGGGAGCCTAGACTTCTAACATGGGATAGACTGGAACTAGCAATGGCTAAAAAACACAGAGGGCCTTGGCAGCTTCAGAGGGGAACTCTTTTTTCTAAGTGCCACCTGTTAGGAAAGGTAAAGTTCTCCATTACTGAGTTGGCCAAAGGATAACAATTTGTCCAAACACACATCCACAGATCTCTTGCCCAGGGGCTCCATAAACCTAAACTTTGGCTTAAATCCTTAGGGAAGATGTTCATCTTATTTTATCTTTCCTCTAGCAAGGTGATGGCTATCAGACATGTCTATGTAAAGATGTAATCTTTACTACTGACCAGGAAGCACTGGGCAGCCATTGCTCTATCTTCCAAACATCCTAACAAACAGTTTCACTTTCTGTCCCTGTGTTTCCACATCTGTGACAGGAAAAACCAATAGCTCTGGATAATATTGCTCATCCTTTTGGACAAGGACTAAGGTACAACAGAACAGACCAAAACCTCTTCTACAGACCTTCAGGCTTTCTACCTCTCAAAATAGGCCTTTTCTCATGGTGATGATTGATTATTGATGACTGATGATGATGATGTAGTTGCACGAAGAGGTTACAATTCTATGTCAGGTCATGAGTACAATGCAATGTCATCCCTCCCTCTCCTTTCTCCTTATTCTTTTTTGTTTGTTTGTTTTGGGTCCGGTAGTGGGCCTGAACTCTGGGCCTGAGCACTGTCCCTCAGCTCTTCAGTTCAAGGGTAGCGCTCTACCACTTGAGCCACAGCGCTACTTCCGGCTCTTTTTTTTTCTGCTTATGTGGTACTGAGGAATCGAACCCAAGGCTTCATGCATGCAAGGCAAGCGCTCTACTGCTGAGCCGCCTTCCCAGCCCTCCTTATTCTGTCACTTCTGAAATCCTAACCCTATGCTAAAAATTCCTTCAAACTTCTCTCTCAGTGCCTGGTTATCCTACCTAAACATATCTCTTAGAATTTAACCTAAAATGTATCCTCTATTGGAACTCGGTAACAAATTCCATATCCTGAAGGCAGGAACACTGTCTGTCCACTATCTGTGCCCTGCTGTATTGGCAGGATTTGCAACTACACCTAGCACAGAATAAACAGCATGTGGAATGGTGAACAAGCTTGACCACAGACAAATCAACAGCATCTCAACCCTGCTTCACTCCAGGCCATTTCCAGAGCAATTACAGAAACTTAAAAAGGGCATTTTCCACCCAAACTCTCACCTGCCCCACCTGTCCCTGCTTAGGTGTGGCGTGGAGTCCCATCAGGTCACAATCCTGCTCACCTCTGCTCCATCGCTTCCACTGCCACTGCAATGACCTGCATTTGGGCCATCCCTTCCTCTTCCCCTCCCTCCTGCCCTGTGATTTGCTCAAGCAACTCATAAATCTCCAACTCACACTGTTGCAGGCCATACCCCCTACTGCTGAAGGGGTGAGCTTTCTACAGAGACAAAGAGGACCACTGAGGCCTTGTGCTTAAGGCCCACCAGTGGCTTCCTTCACCTACAGGATCAAGTCCAAACTCCACTCTAATCACAGGCTTCTTTGTCCTCATGAACTGGTACACAACCCAACCCCACGAAGAAACACGGTTTTGAGCCTCTGAACCATGCTATCCACCCCGCACTTACTGCCCTTCCTCTGCCCACCTGTAAGGGCACAGCTTGATCTCCTGGATCGGCTCCAGTATGTGCCCCTCTGTAACTAAAATGTTGGGTACACACACACACACACACACACACACACACACACACACAGTGACAACACTGATAACCAGGAGTTGGTGTGGGTCAGGAACTATCAGATATGTCAGGTCAGGTGTGTCTTCACATCCATAGTGCCTGGCCAGCCCGTGGTGGGGGGAGCAGTAAGGATTTTAGGGAGCATGTGCGCAAATAATGAAATACTGTTCTTCTGCAAAGCCTGTTCAGATTAATTAAAGTAGAAGCAGCTTCCTGCTGCCAGGCTAATTCTACAATCCTCTGCTCATCCCACCAACGTTCAAGTCTACAGACTCCTCGCCTGGGTACTTTCTAATCCTGTCATCAGAAAAGAGGATGAGAGGTAAATGCTAATACCCAACACACAGAGAACAAGCCTGCCACAAGAACAAACCTAGGAGGCTGTGATAAACCTTACATACATAATAAGCATAATGACACGTGGAGACGTCTGTCTTCTGCACGCTACACTATTATCTCCCCTTAGCAGTTCTGTACATCAAGATAGTTTCAAAAGGGTCAGGAAATTGTGTGGACATATTTGTTACCAGAGTCTTGTCCACAAAGTTTTCAAAATGAGCTGAAGAAAGCAAAAAATCACAGTCTCCAGGAAATAGCTAATAGGGGATTAAAAAAAAAAAAGTTCAGCTGAGCCTTCTATATTTTCCTCCCTCTATGAAGTACTTTTTCTTTAAAAGTACATAATTTATACAAATTTAAAGAAAATCAATTTACCAAATATATACTATTTGAAGTAAAAATAAAATCAGTAAACCTCCCTAGGATTTTTTTGGGGGAGGTGTCTTTGAGACCTTTGGTCTACAAATTTTTTAATTACAAAAAAAAAAACTAACAAAAATGAATACTGCCAAAGGTTAGTGCTTTCCAAGTACACTTAATGATTGTGACTGTTTTTATTTTTGAAATTCAAGTAACACATCATGTGAAGTACAACTTACACAACTGCTGTCATTGTCCTTTGACCCAACATATCTGATCATTACATAGACCACAGGACGGCCCAGAGCCACCATCTAGAACCTGCCCCATAATCCTAGACAGCAAAGCCTGCACCTCTTGTGTCCTAAAGATGTCAAAATGTCAAGGAGGGATTACATACACATCCCATGGACTGAAACCTTCGGACTCAAGAGCAGGTGCCACCTTCCTAATTAGAAAGACACTTGTTCCAGCAATCTTTTAAAGTGTCCTTTCCGACCTCTTCAGTTCAACACTTACGGTTCTCTAAGTTGGGAATTCTCAGATGAAAATATTTTTACTACCATATCCATAAATTGTCCAAAAACTAACAAAATAACTATAATAAATAAAAACCAGGAAGATTAAGTACCCTTGTCAGATAACAAGTAAATAAATGACAGGGGAAGCTCAGATCACAAACTAAAGAAAGAAAACGCCCGTTAAGCATACAGCATTATCATGAGGCTGACAACCAACATGAGCCCTAACTCAGCCACAAGCTGCCTCTCACTTCTCCCAAGTCTGACTTAAACCATTCCTTGTCCTTTGGAGGATTCCCTCTCCTGGGGCTTTTAACTGTGTAATTATGCAGCTGGTGAACACCACAAAATACAATACAGCTTTACAAATGTAGGCTTTTAAAAATCAATGCTATTTTCACTGCATACTTCTAAAATAGATGTTCCCCTCAATCCAGAAGATTTTTAGTAAAGGCTAAGAACTCTTTAAAAGAGCAGAGGGGCAGGCAGAGAGGGAGGGCAGACGTATCAGATTACTCGGAATCGTTGTTTTTGATCCCACTTATTTATACACCACTTTCCAGACCTCAAAAATTTGTCCTATATAAAAATAAAATAAGCAGCCCAATAAAACCATCAAGAATAGCAGTAAAGAATGTAAGACCAGGGACAAGGGGACAGACAAAAATCTACCAGGATGAGGGGACAGATAAAATCTACCAGGATAAGAGAGGAAAACATTAAGAACTCTTTGGGAGCTTTTCTCATTTTCAAATTACCTGGTGGTTTGTGAAGTTCAGTGTTCTAAAATGCTAGGATTTATATGGCAAGACAATACCATGATAAGAAAGCTTCATTAAACAAATGAAAATTGAAAATGCAAATTTTTTTTCTTGAAAAAGTGACCTAGACGAAAGATATTTTTCATTGAGAAGTATATCATTTCATCTAATTCTGGAGTCCTGCAAGGCAGAACTAACTTTCTATCTATTTTATTGACAGCAAAGGGAGGCCCAGAAAGGAAAAAAGGTTTTAAATAGAGAAATGGCAGAAGGGTGGCCAGATGAAAAAAATGCAAAAGCAGAATCTTAGAGTGCTAAAAAGTTCACAGGACATGTTTTGCCTCCCCTGCCCACAGCCCCAATTTCAGAAAGGTCATCAGCCGAGCAGTAGCGCATACATTTTCAAAGTTCTCCTTCTTTCTAAAGGCCTCATCTCTCAGCACACCATGCCGGGGTCCCTGTTTGCAGCCTGTGGAGGTCTGTGATCTGCGACTCACTGAAGGAAAAGGCACACTGATCCTATGATACTCCCATGGTCAGGAATCCAGAGGAAGCTGAACTGTTTCCAAACACTGATGAATCCTAACAAGATGGGGGAAGGGAGTTGAGGAAGCAAGGAAAGACACATACCTTTCAATTGGTCAGCAACCACGCTCTGGCCAAGGCGTTCAATCACTTTCCCGTCTTCCATTTCGTACCGGTCATCTAAGTATTTTGCAGTGGCCTCAGATATGTGTACTTTGCCGGCCACCCCCAGCTGCTCCATGAGATTAGCCAAGTTCACATCGTTGGACCACACATCAAATTTAAACCTCCTCATGCCCAAGATGCCACACAGGACCGTCCCCGTGTGAACCCCGACACGCATGTTCACCATTTCTTTCTTCTCCTGGCAGAACTGCTCGATGGCTTTGATCATGCCTAAGCCCATTTCAATGCAGCAGTAGGCATGGTCCACCCGGGGCTCGGGGCACCCCGCCACACAGTAGTAACAGTCTCCCAGGGTACTGATCTTCTCACATTTGGTTTCCTCACACAGCCGGTCAAAGCGACCGAATAGATCATTGAGAAGACCCACCAGGGCGTGAGCAGACTTGTTGGCACTCATCTTGGTGAAGCCCACAATATCTGCAAATAAAATACTGACTTCTTCGATCTGCTGCATCTTAAAGGGCCGGAATGCTATAGGAGCTTTCTGTATGGAGGATTTTTTCTTCCTGTTCTTGGGGCTGGAAGCGGCATGCCTCTTGACGGAATTCTCACTCTCCTCATCCCCCTGTCTCATTAAGTCATCAGCTATGATTCTAGGCATCACAGAGTGAATCATCCTCTCTTTGAGGGCTTTTTCTACTTCCAGATCTTTTCCATGCATGATGGACTGTCCCACCTTGAGGAAGGTGCTTCTGGACCTCACCTGAGACATGACGAAGAGGTGGATCCCAATGGCGTGAATGCAGACATGGAGCAGGGCCCTGCTCAGCAGCTCCCAGTGCAGGGCTCCGGCTCCCGTCGAAGGGAAGCAGTTTTCATCTCGGAAATGATAGCCAAAGGTCTCAAAAAGGACGGAGTAGACCACCCCCAAAAACAAGCTCAAGTACAAAGGTAAGTGCATGACGGTGTAGAGCAGAAAAAGCACTTCGATGCACATGGAGAAGCTCCCCACTTGAGATAAGCAGGTGTCTGCGGGCTTGGCTGCGGGGGTATGATTGGAGCTGTCAACACGTCCGGAGAGAGGCGTCAGATCCTGAAACTGCGCAGCCAGGGTGAGGGCGCACACCAGCAGGGTGAGAGCCAGGGAGGTCCACGCGTAGTGCCGGGCGTACAGCTTGGTGAAGGTAAACATAAAAAAGCCCACGCACACCACCAGGAAGCACAGCGCGGGGACCACCATGACGATCAGTTTAGACCGCATGTGGACCGCAAAATAGGCGCTCCAGAGGAGGCAGGCGAAGCCCACGTAGAAGAGCGCGTACCGGAAGCGGCGCTGGGTCTGCGGGAAGCAGCGCTCCAGGCAGGCCTCCTCCAGGTTCACCGAGTCGAATTTGGGGTCCCACCACCGGCTGGAAGCCCTCTCGAACAGCTGGGGCAGCTTCTTCTGCCTGCGCAGGCGGCCGCCGCCGCCGCCCAAGCGCCGGGGAAGCCCCCCGGAGTCCCCGGAGCTGCTGCAGCTGGAGGAGATGCTGTACTTGCAGTGCTTGGGGTGGACGTTGGAGGACAGCTGCTTGGGGTTGATCTTGACCCTCACGCTGTTGCTGTCTCCGCTCGAGTCGCAGCTCACCTCGGTGCTGTGGTGGTGCAGCAGCTGCTGGTGGGGCGGGGAAGCCATGTTGCCGGGCCCTCGGAGCCTCTCCCGGCCGGGTGAGGGGTCCCTGCGGGCCAAACAGCCGAGTGAGCGCGGCCTGGCTGCGCCGGCGCGCCCCGAAGTGCGGGCTCTGCCCCGGGGAGGCACCGCAAGCTCTCCCACACCGCGGGCGCCCGCGAGCCAAAGCCCCCGCGGCGCCGCCTCCCCGGGCCGGGGGTGGGGGGGACCGCCGCCCGGGACGTACCTGGTGCTGCCGGGGGTCCCGGCTCCGTCGCCCGCCGGCGGCCTCCGCGCCGCGCGCCTCCCGACCGCGGCCCGGGAGGGAAGTTCAGCCCTTGGGCGCTCCCGGCCCCGCGAGCGGTCCTCGCGAAAACAACTCCGGCGAGCGGCGCTTCATCCTGCGGCGGCGGCGGCGGCGTTGGCGGCGACGGCGCCCGGTGCGTCAACCCCGCGCGGCCCGGACCCGCGGCGCCGCCGAGCCCCCGCGGGCGACCCCGGGCCCCGGGCCAGCCCTGCCCCGGGCGGGGCGGGGGGGTCGCGCCCCGGCCCCGAGTCTGCAGCGCCCTGGGGCGCGCGGACGCCCCCGTCCGAGCCACCCGGTCTAGCGGGGCCTGCTGCTCGCCCGCCGAGCGCGCCGCGCCCCCGCCCCGGGGCCGAAGACGACGCCGACGACACCCCCCACCCCCGACGCCCCGGGCCGAGCCGCGGGGCCCCTCCGCGGGCGGCGGTGCGGGGCCGCAGCGCAGCCGGACTCCCGAGACGCGGCGCCGGGACGCCCCGCTCGCCCGCTCGCCGCGCCCACGCCCCGGGGGCCCTGCCCGAGCTAGAGATGCCGCTGCGGCCGCGCCCGCCGCCAGCCCTCACGCGGCCGCTGCTTCATGTCGGAAGAGCCGCCGCCGCCGCTGCCGCCGCCGCCTCCCCCTCCCGCTGTCACTGACACGCGCGCGCCCGCGCCGCCCCTCGCCCCGCCGCAGCGCGCACGCGCGACCCGCGCACGCCGCCGCCTGTGCGCGCGCGCGCGACCCGCGCCACCCCGCTGGGCAAGCGCGGCCCCGGCGCCAGGCTGCGGCGGGGCAGGCGCGCGCTCGACTCCGCCCTCCGCCGCGGGCCGGTCCGCGCCCGGCCGCCCGGCTCGCCGCCGCGCTGTCCGGCCTCGGCCCGCGGCGCCCGGCGCCCCGAGACCGCCTGCCCCCGCCGCCGGGCTCCGGGGGGGGCCCCGGGAAGGTCGCGGCGGGTGAGAATTCGCCTCTCGGGCCAGCGAAGTTTCCAGCTCCTGCCCGTGCCGCCCCGGGCGGCCTCCGGGGTTCGCCTCCCCACCCCACCCCACCCCGCCCCGCCCCGCCCCGCCCCACAACCATTTCCCCCCTTTGCACAAGTAAAGCCTTCAGGCGAGTCTCGGTTCGTCCCCGGCCGCAGGTAAACCTCCTCCCTCCCGCCGGGCCAGCCGCCACCCGGGCCGGGCCCGGCTCCCCGCCCGGTTCCCCGCGCCCGGCCCGTCCGGGGCCCGCACTCGTTCGGGCCGAGGAGCCGGGAACTACAGGGGAGAGAGCGGCCGCGCAAGGTGGAGGAGCCTTGAACACCTGCCGAGCAAGGCGACCGCAAAGAGGCCACGGAAGGCTGAGTTCACGTGCAGGCCCCGGGGCAGGGCGCAGATGGGTGCGTGGCGGGGCCTGGGAGAAGACGCGGGCGCGGGGTGTCCTTCGGGGGTGTTGCGGCTTCCAGGGTCAGTACTGTGAGCTTAGTCCCCCTCCCCCGCCCTCTTATGTAGTGCTGAAGTTTCTAGGCTGTGTCTCCCACTGTGTTCGGCACCTTTCAGTCATGTTTTTCATTCTGGGAACTTTTCTTTTTGTTGTTGTTTTTGTCGGTCGTGGGGCCTGAACTCTGGGCCTGGGCGCTGTCCCTCAGCTCTTCAGCTCAAGGCTAGTGCTCTACCACTTGAGCCACAGCGCCACTTCAGGCTTTTTCTGTTTATGTGGTGCCTAGGGATCTAACCCAGGACTCGGTGGATGCTAGGCAGCACTCTACCACTGAGCCACCTTCTGAAACCTCCCTTTGATTTGGACACATGGTCTTGTCTCTATATTCCATCCCTCACTCTTATTCCTCTCTTTAACTTTTTGCTCAGTGATCTAGGAGGTTTCCTTAACTTTCCTTTTTTTGTTTTTGTTTTTGAGATTTGTCTTTCCATCCTTTTTTTCTTTTTCAAGAATTTTGCACAACAGTAATTCTGCTATCATGTTTTCACAGTCAAGAATTTTTTCTGTCTTTTGTATTTTCTGTTTGAACTAGTACTGGGGCTTGAACTCAGGGCCTTACCTTCTCACTCAACCTGCTTGTTCACAGCTCTCTATCACTTGAGTGGTGAAAGGATTGACCATTCTAGGCCAGTCTGATCTGGCAAATTCTCAAACATATAACCTATGTCTATTAAAGAGATTTGATCTCTGGAAATCTCAAGCTTATCAGGTCTAAGAACAAAAGATGCAATTAGAAAAGGCCTATCACTGCAAATGATTAATGTAATACTCTATCTTGAAAATTAAAAAATAAAATAAAATACCATTGCCATAATGAAGAGGAAGTCATTTGAGTGAGGACAGTCTTTCCATAAAGTGTGAGATGAGGTGTTCCCAAGTGATGTTCTTGATTACCTGCCAGCTCTTGTTATCCACTGATGGAAACCATTGGTTCTAAAAGTTGTACTGCTCTGGGTAGCCATTAAGTTCACAAACCAGAAACAGTGATGTATTTGGGGCTGTATCCACACTCCCTTGGCTACAGCCCTGAGACAGCTAGCTTAGCTAGCTTGGGAAGAAGAGCCAGAAGGTCTCTGTGCCTTGTTTTTGGTCTGGGTCCATTTCTGTCACAACAGTGCATCTTCTTTAAGAATCTGTAGTAATGCTGAGAGACGCACATCTGGGAAATGAATTACTACTGGGCATCTGTGTTACAAACTCACACAGAGTTGCATGTGTTTAATGGCCCTACTTCAGTGTTCTGCATTGACCTGAGAGATGAAGTCTGTCTTCACAATATGAAGTACTTCCCAGAGAAGAGTCAAGCAGGAGGTGGGACTCAAATAGCTTCACAGTTTCTCCTGAGCCAGCGCTTCTCTATCCTGTGTGAAGAGGATTTCCAGAGCACCTGACATATCCATGTTCCAATGGACAGAATCAATCCATATGCCAATTATAGGTTGTAGAGTGTTGTCTGTCATTTTCTCCAAGAGCACCATTTGAACCCTTTGTCCTTCACGTAGGACACATATCTTCCCATTTGGAGGGAATGTAAAGGCCACTGCAACTGAAAATGGAACTGAGGTAAGCTAAATTGGGAACATTAAGGCATGAGAACCCAGAGCCAGGAGCTAAGAATAAGCACTGTATTAATAGGTAACTTGAAGTCTCTCACTCCTCATTGGCTACAGTGGATGGCCATGCTCTTAACCTTGCATTAATGATTTGCCCAGGCCTCTGGATAAGCACATCCTGAGTAAATATCTCAAGAAAAACATCTTGCAAAACTCATCCTTGGACTAAGAAGAGACCTTGTTAAAAGAAAATAAATATCTCCTAATGATGGGCTTTTCTGCCCTAAATAAACATCTTCTAAGAGGAAACACCTGGCAGATTCTCAAACATACAACCTATGTCAATTAAAGAGACTCAATCTCTGGGAATATCAAATCTATCAGTTCTAAGAACAAAAGGTGCAATCAGAACAGGCCTGCCACTGCAAATGATTACCATGTCAGATGTTGGAAGTGAAGGATCATGTGCAGAGATAAGGGCCTGTAGACTCCTAGACTCACTAGCCTTGAAATCATGCTTTCATGAAGGGCTTTGGTGTGCTTTTCCAGTGCCTGCATCACCAGAACACTGGGATGTGCTTTACTTCAGGCTTTTCTACTTCATTCTCCTGCTTTGCCAAATAAAACTATAAGTTTCTTACTCAACTAGATGGCTTCTTAAATTCCTTTCTGTAGAATGTTAATAATTCAGTAATGGCCTGGCCTTTGTGGCTCATGCCTATAATCCTAGCTACTCAAGATACTGAGGTCCAGAGAATCATAGTTCAAAGCCAGTCTAAGCTGAGAAGTTTAAGAGACTCAGAAAAAAAAGCCAGGCTGGAGTCATTGTAGAACAAGCACAACGACCTGAGTTCAAACCCCAGTACCACTACCCAAAAAAAAAAAAAAGGAAAGAAATTTGGACACATTCAGCATTAATGAACCTAAGCAAAAGAAGAAGACACACACACACACACAGAAATACTCAGAATTGTCAAATTCAGAGACAGGAAATAAAATAGCAGTTGCCAAGGGCTGGGTGAGGGATAGTCTCCGTGTTACAAGATGAAACAAATTCTAGAGAAGGATAGTGGCAGTGGTTGTACAACAGTGTACTTCCCATCACTGAACCATACATTTGAAAATGTGTGATGTTGCAAGGGCTATAGGTCTTCAGCCTATAATCCTAGTTACTTGGGAGGTAGAGATCAGAGAATTGTAGTTCGAGGTCACCCAGGCATAAAAGTTCAAAAGATTCCCTCTCGGAATCAGGGAAAAACATACCACAGCAGGACCCATCAACTGCACTGGACATTGACCAAAATGAACTAAGCAACTCAATGGCAGCGATGGGAGGGAGGGAATGAGTGGGAAAGAGGGAACAGCTGATGCTATGCAAAACAAAAGAATTGTACATATCACCCAATATGGAAGAAATAACTATTGCAAAGCTCATAGAACTCATAAATGTTATAGACCATGATAGACGACTTGTCCTATGAAAGTCAGAGTGTGTTTGTGACTTTAAGCTTCATTATCCCACAATACGGTAAAATTTGGGAAATGTATGTAACCACTTAATCACAATAAAAATTTGAGAAAAAAAAAAAAAAAAGATTCCCTGTCACTCAGTGGCTAGGTGAGATGGCACATGTCTGTCATCCCAGCAACTACAAGAAAGAAAGGAGGAAAGTCATAGCCCTGGCTGGCTGGCTTCAAAAATAACCAAGGCAAAGCCCTGAATTCAATCCTCAGCACCAGCAAAAAGAAAAAGAGGAAGAAAGGGGGGCAGGGAGGAAGGAAGGAAGGAGGGAGCACGTTGGGGGTGCTGTCAATGAAAGGTAGGAGCGGACACAGCACACTGGTGTGGCCAGATCAGGGCCAGGCTAGAAAGTGCATTGTGAGAAGACACAGGGTAGACAGGACCCGATCCAGAGTTCAGGACAGTTACTCCAAATTCTGTCCTATTGTGTGAGAAAAGCTATTTTAATATTTCCAGTTCTTCCCAATCACTGCTGTGGCTCTTCCTTCCCACCCATTGTCCTGAACAACTCCCCCTTTCCTACCTCCACAACCAAGAATCTTCAGGGTCAGGAACTTCACAGGAATGGCCCCAAGGAAAGCTGCCGTGTGAAGCTTTCCTCCACATTCCCAGGACTAAGAAGTTGACCTTTTGTCTGTGCTCTCTTAGCAGTTTGGATCTGCTCCTGTAATTGACATAAGGCATTTTAAACTTAGGTGCCCTAAACAGCTGGAAGGCAGTAACCCAGTCACTTTTTTTTCCCCCCACCTGAGGGCATAATCCCCAGCCTACAGACTTCCTGATGCTCAGCGCATCAGACTTGTCCTGTGAAGGGTATGTAAGAAGTGCTGGCTTTGGGGCGACTTGGAAGATATTGCTTCTCCAGACCCCCCATCCATATGTTAATTCCTTAGTGCTGTGCTAACAAATTACCCACAAATTGGATGGCTTATAACAAGAGAGGTTCTGGAGCCAAAAGCCCCAAGTAAGCAAGCTGGAGAGAGTCCTCCTCCCTCTGGATAAGCGGCTCTTCTGTGGGCTCTCCAAAAGCATCCTCCCCTGCCCTGTCTAGCTGCTGGATATCCCCAGTGTTCCTGGACTTGGAGAGGCACGGCTCCCATCTCTGCCTCCTCTGTCTCAGGACCGCCACGCTCCTGCTTCAGTTGTAAGAGGACACCTGTTGCTCTTTGCTTCTCCACTGCCATGGGGTGAGCAGCTCTGCCCCCTGTGCCCTCACCTCAAGGGTGTCTACCTTACCTCACTCAGCTCCACAGTAATGGATCCAACCTACCACAGACAGAAGCCTCTGAAACTGCAGCCAGAAGGGCAGAATGTCAGCATATGGCCATATAGGGGAAAGGGGGGAGGGGGCGGTATCAAGAAATGCAGCAAGAAACAAGGGCAGGAGCAAGCCGAATCCACCTACAAACACCAGATTGCACTTCATGAAAAAGAGGCTCAAGGTGACCATCTTAGGGTTCATGATTTGTTGGAGATGATGGGGGAGAGTGAAGGGAGGCTGCCCAGCAGAGACTGGAAATAGTCCAGAAACGAAGGCAGCCAGAGGGACATGAGAGGGCCTGCAGACTCTTGCAGGTTGGCCAGGCCTGCGAAGAACCAGAACTCATTCTCTACTGGTGACAAAGAAAAACAAAAAGTTTAAGGACCGTCCCCCTTCTTCCTGGGATACCCCTATACACCCTTCTCCACGATGGTCCACTCACCATCCACCTCCATGGCCACCATCTTCTCTGTCAGCTTTTGGACAAGTACAGTGAAATTTGCAGAGAGCCCTGAGTGGTGACGGGCAGGCCATAGCTAGGATATAACTGAAAATTATCAAGAGGTCCCATTACACTCTGACTGCTTCCCTGCCCGATGCTGCCTCTTCCCTTCTTTATCTGCCAGAGTGGTTCCCCTAATAAAGGTTTACCTGATAGGTAGCGGGAAGGACACCTGTCATTTCATTTCAGACCCAGCTAGGGGACCTTATCTTGGGAACCTTAGGTTAATTTTATCCACAACATTCATTTTCCCAAATAAGGTCACATTCACAGGTGCCAGCGGTTAGAAGTTAGACACACCACCCAGATTTAAGTGTGCAGCGTCATCTTGTTTGTCAGGCCGGACCTCAGCCAGGCAGGCCGCAAGAAGGCGGCCTCAGCCCGCCGGGGCCAAGGCTGGGGAACAGGGTCAGTGATGGAGTTGTGCTGGCTCTCAGGACAGCGGGGTAGCGTGACACAGGACCAGGCAGGGCTGAAGTCAGTGGTTCCTGAGTCTGAGGGGGCTGGGGCGAGCCAGCTAAGCCTGCAGCCTCGGGCCAGCGTTGCTAGGACAGGTCTTAAATCACATTCCTGGGCTACTTAAGTTTCCCGAGAAGGCAGACGTTGTATTAATGGCCTCTGCTGCCGCCAGGCCACAGTGCCCTGCTACAGCTAACCTCATTTGACTCCTTAAACCAGAGCTGGGCTTCCTCCCAATTCGTTATCAGCCGAGGCTGGGAGGACTGGGGAGCCTGTGGTCACAGTGCCCAGCTGGCGATGGGCAGGCAGGGGGCCAGGCTGCTGGGATAGGGACATGGCACAGAGGAGCCAGGCAGGCCCCATAGCGTACAACTCCGGGCTGTCATCACAGTCAACCAACCTGCTATCTGTTCCCAACAAGTAGGAAATGACACGGCAGATGAGGAAAAACATCTCAGAAACCTGCAACTTAAAATAGAGTCGTGACTCAGAGGTTAGGGAAAGAGGCAGCAGCACCACGTGCAGCTAAAGCTGTGGGTACTCCATAGCACTGGCCTCAGACCCCAGCTCTTCGGCTTGCTGTGCAACCTTGGGCTAGTTACTGAACCTCTCTCAACAGTAACCCACTTGATCCTTTGTAAACTAAGGATCAGAATAGAGCTTACGTCATAGGGTTATTACAGGATTAACCCCTGTGATCCAAAGAGAGCACTTAACACAGTACCTGGTATGGAGTAAATAGTCAACTAATGCCAGCTACTCAGAGGGGAATGGGGGAGGAGGGTCTGGGGTGTCAATATGGGCAGGCATGGGGTCCAGTTGTTTAATCAAAGACAAGTCTAAAGGCTGCTGGGGGAGTGTATTTTAGAAGTGGTCGACACTTAAATCAGCAGCTCATCCTCCACGACACAGGTGGGCCCAGCCAGTCAGTGTATGACGTTAAAAGACTGCTTTCCTGAGGAAGAGATTCCACCTCCAGACACAGACTTCCACTCAAGACCACACCAACTCTTCACTGAGGCTTCGGTCTGCGCTGCACCTCTGTGGGAGAGGAATGGGGAGAATAGATGGAAGGAAATCGGTTTATCTATCTATACTTCTAGTTCTGTTTCTTCGGATAACTCTAATACCACAAGATTAGTAGCCAGAAGCCACAAGAACAAACACCCCAGGCAGAGGTCCAGGAGTGTGGGCTGGACTGTGGAGGACAAAAAGGCCAAGAGAGCCAAGAGTGGAGAAGACCACAAGGAGAAGCATCAGGAAATTACATGGATCAGGTAGGCTGAGGGGAGGCTCAGAGGTCAAAGGGAAGATTCCTGAGGCACAGTGTGTCCTTGTAGGAGATGCTACCTAGGTTGCTCCTGCTTCACAAGTAGAAGCAGGACAGTCACGAAGCAGGACAAGCATGCTTCAGATGAAGAAGCATCTCTTGCCTGAGACGAGAGACACTATGCACAGATACAGAAGCGCCACATCCCTGCCTGACTGCACTGCAGCTCAAAGTCACGGGGCAGACACACCTGAGAAGGTGGGGATGGCCCGCAGGAGCAGGCAGGGCTGTGGAGGCTCTGTCTGGAATCTGGGTGTGGCCACCCTACACAGAGATCTGGAATGTGCTGCACTGCAAAGTGAATTCCTGGTGTGCTTTTTGAGACTTAGGTGATTCTGAGGGTAGACTGCTGTGGGAGCAGTACTCAGGCACAGAAGGTTCTGCTGGTGGGCAAGGGAGCCGGCTGTACCCCAGAGCGCGGCTCCCCGACTTATGCCAAGTGAGACCAACCTTCCTTTCCTTCTTTCTTTCTTTCTCTTTCCTTCCTTCCTTCCCTCCCTTCCTCCCCTCCTTCCTTCCCTCCCTCCTTCCATCCCTCTCTCCTTCCTTCCTTCCTTCCTTCCTTCTTCCCTCCTTTTCTTCCTCCCTCCCTTCTTCCCTGCCTCCTTCCATTCCTCCCTCCTCCCCACTTTTTCCTCTCCCTCCTCTCCTTCTTTCCTTCCCCCCCTCCAAATCTTCTCTTTTCGTTGTTGAGTTTTGGAACAGGGTCTAGGTACATATCCAGGCTGGGCCTGAGTTTGGGATTCCCCTGTCTATGCCTTTGGACACAGGCTTGGGCCGCCATCTCAGCACTTTCTAATGGCTGGTTGCTATCACATCATACATCTGCCTCCATCCTTTCTTCCACCCGTATAAACACCAAGATAGGATGTGGACGGGAGGTATCTACCTAGACACGTTAGAGCAGCAGGGCCCACATTCCATCTCCAGCAGCCTGGAGTCTGGCTAGGCCAAAAAATCCCTCTGCTCCAGACACCTAAAAAGGTGTGTGTGGGGGGGGGGGGGGATATTGAGGCACAAATATATATGACATTAAAAATTTACCATTCTAGCTGTTTTCAAGTGTACAGTTCAGCATGGAGTACACCCAAAGTGTTGTGTGAGCACTGTCTCCCCAGACTGAAGCTCTGTCCCCATGCCATGCTAACTCCCAGCTCTGACCACCACACCTCTTCTCCCCATAGACATATATAACCATTCTAGAAGCCCCACACCAGTGAAGGGTGGCAGCATTTGTGCTCTTATGTCTGGATTATTTCACGTAGCATAATGTTTTCAGTGTATCTCTGTGGTAGCATGTGTCCAAATTCCATTCCTTTTTTGGTTTGGTTTTTTTTTTTTTTTTGGGTCCGGTCGTGGGGCCTGAACTCTGCCACTTGAGCCACAGCACCACTTCCGGCTTTTTTCTTTTTGCTTATGTGGTGCTGAGGAATCGAACCCAGGGCCTCAGGCATGTAAGACAAGCGCTCTTACCACTGAGCCACCTTCCCAGCCCCATTGATTTGGTTTTTTGAGGTACAGTGTTTTACTCTGTCCTCTAGGCTGGTCTCAAGCTCCTGAGCTCAAGTGATCCTCCTACTTCAGCCTTTCTAGTGTTGGGATTACAGGCATGCACCGCTGTGCTTGGCAGAATTTCATTTCTTGTTAAGAACTAATAATATTCTCTTGTTTTTCCATTCCCTCATATTTGACACATTCCCACCTTTTGGCTATGTGAAATATGCTGTATATGAACATGAATGGACAAGTAAACTTCCTTTTTTTCATTACATAATTTTTTTTGGTACTAAGGTTTGAATTTATGGCTTCACACTGACTAGGCTGGTGCTGTACCACTAAGTCATGCCTCCAGCCCACGCCAATTTTTAATAACTGTACAAAGGGGATTCATTGTGCTACTTCCATATATGCACATGATGTACTCTGATGGAATTCAACAAATACATTATTTTTATATTAGCATGCATTAGTGATACAAGCAGGGTGGGTTGTAACATTTCCATACATTTATAAATGTATCCACATAAACCTCACCTTGACTATTACTGTCCCTTATTCCCTCCCCTTAAAACAATTTCAACAGGTTTCATTGTTCCATTTTTCACTTTCTTTTTTCTTTCTCTCTCTTTCTGTGTGACAGTTGGGCATGCACTCAGAGCCTGGGTGCTGTCCCTGAGCTCATCCACTCAAGGTTAGCACTCTACCACTTTGAGCCACAGTGCCACTTCCGGTTTTCTGTGGGTAATTGGAGATAAGTCTCACAGACTTTCCTGCCTGGACTGGCTCTGAACCACAATTTGCAGATCTCAGCCTCCTGAGTAGCTAGGATTACAGGTGTGAGCCACCAGCATCTGGCTTCCTGCTTCTAGCATATTCTTCCTCATTCACTCCCTTTGTTAGCCCACCTACCTCCCAACTTTCTCTCTCTCTCTCTCTCTCTCTCACACACACACACACACACATATACACACACACCAGAATGTGAGAAAATACTTCTAAGTGTCTGCTTTTTGACAGTTCAGGTGATTTTTCCCCCTAGAAATATATTCATATTTTTCTGAATATGAAAAGCTACTGATGGAAGGTTTTTCATATTCCTTTATGATCTCTGCTACATTTATGTCCCTGTACAGACTTAGAGCAACTTGACCACAGCCATCTTGAGTCATCAGTGCCAAGGTTGTCCCTAAGAAGTTCTGGCGTTGGGGCTGGGAAGGTGGCTCAGGGGTAGAGCGCTTGCCTTGCATGCCTGAGGCCCTGGGTTCGATTCCTCAGCACCACATAAGCAAAAAGAAAAAAGCCGGAAGTGGCGCTGTGGCTCAAGTGGTAGAGCGCTAGCCTTGAGCTGAAGAGCTGAGGGACAGCGCCCAGGCCCAGAGTTCAGGCCCCATGACCGGACCCCCCCAAAAAAAAATAAGTTCTGGCCTATTTCCCTGCATGGTTTCTTAATATACTACAGATCAACAAAACTACCAGAGCGGTATGTGGCTGTGTGACCAGACCCTGGAAGCACTAGGACTGTGCCTGAAGTCTTTGCCATTAACCTAGGTAGGATAAACCAGGTACATTCTAGCTTGACAAAGTTATCTTTTGTCCTGACCATTTGTAAAAACCCCTTTATCTGACTCAAATTGAGGATCCAGCAGTCTCGCAAAGCTACACTTCTGTCAGTCCATCTCTAATACCTTGCACTCTGTGCAATCCTGAGCCCCTCTATCCATCTTGGTCTCACAAGCAACTTGGCACTGGTTTTCATACACTGGAGCCACTCTGCTCTGGAACAGTCTCCCTTTAAAATATTCATACTATTTGTGTCATATATTTGTGTCAGATATTTCAGATATGTCATATATATATATATCCATATATATATATGTCAGATATTTACCAGCTATCTGACTTTTTTTTTTTTTTTTTGCTCAGTCATGGGGCTTGGGTGCTGACCCTGCGCTCTTCAGCTCAAGGCGAACACTCTACCACTTGAGCCACAGAGCCACTTCCGGTTTTCTAGTGGTTTATTGGAGATAAAAGTCTCACGGACTTTCCTGCCCAGGCTGGCTTTGAACTGTGATCCTCAGATCTCAGCCTCCTGAGTAGCTAAGATTACAGGCGTGAGCCACCAGCACCCGGCTCTGACTTTTTAAATAACCATATTTGTTCAATTTGAATTCAGCTCTGGGCTAGAAAAAAAAAACATTTTAAAACCTCCAAATAACAGTGGCTTAACAAGATCCTTTTTTTTTTTCTCCTTTCACTGTTAAAATGTCCAGAAGGTTCAATTCAAGGCTGGTCTGGTGATCCACAGATAGCTGCTGAAGTTCCAGCCAGAATTCCAGGCAGAAAGGAGGGAAGGAGAGGCAAGTACTTTGTCTTTACATCTGAGAATTGCACATATCACAGCTGCCTGAGCCGTTGGTCAGATGGTCATGTCAACTTGCAAAAAAGTCAAGGAAATATTGGCACCTTACAGTCCCTCCCTTCATGCTTTGCTTGCCAAATTTGTGTTTCTACAAATGTTATGAAGTCAAGGAACAACATTGTCTTGCTGTAGGCAATTTCTTTTAAGAAAACTTTCTGTGTGCATGGTAGGCAAACATTTTACAGCTTAGATGCATCTTCTGTCCTTTAAACAAACTTTTTAATGAGAAAAGGTATTTTATATTTCCCCTTACCAGGGTCTTAATTTTTATTATCCATCCAAGTTTGCATCTAGAATTATTCTCTGATATTTCTTATAGAGCATATCTACATGAAACAAATTCTCTCAGGTTTTTTTTTTCACTTCAAAGTTGGTTGTTGTTTTTTAAGT
The DNA here is from genome assembly GCF_024711535.1 of Dipodomys merriami. NCBI lineage: Eukaryota > Metazoa > Chordata > Mammalia > Rodentia > Heteromyidae > Dipodomys > Dipodomys merriami. The sequence continues at coordinate 3,294,981 of NW_027202682.1, forward strand.
CCTCACTACAGAATCCTAAATTGATGCTTTTCATTTTCTATTAGCAGCTTAAAGATGCTCCAAGATTTCCTGGCTTGTATTATTTCTGACAATAAAACTGTAATTCTAATCTTTGTTCTGTATGTAAGGAATCCTCTTTTCTTTTCTCTTTTTTTCTCTCTGAAACTTTTAAAGCCTTTTCTTTGTCAGTGGTTTTCAGCAATTGGTTCTGATGTTTGATGTAATTTCTCTTCATGTTTATTCTATTTGGGGTTCCTTAGGTGTCTTGGATCTGTGAGTCTAGAGTTTTCACCATATTTGGAAACATTTTGGCAATTCATCCATTCAAACATAATTGTTACTGAGCTTTGATCACATTCAATTATACAATACACATTTTGTTTGATATTATCTCACAAGTCTGAGAGGTTCTGATTTTTTTTCTGTTCTTTGGTCCATTACTGCTACTGTCCGTTACTGTCCATTTCAATGTTCATTAATGTTTGCAAGTTCACTGATACTTTCTTCTGAAGTATCTACTCAGCTATTAATCATACCTGACGAAGGTTTCATTTCACTTATTTTTTTTTCCAGTCCTGAGGCTTGAACTGGGGGCCTGGGCACTGTCCCCGAGCTACTTTTGCTCAAGCCACAGAACGACTTCAGGCTTTTTCTGTGTATGTGGTCCTGAGGAATCAAACCCTGGGCTTCATGCATGCTAGGCAAGCATTCTACCACTAAGCCACAGTCCCAGCCCCTTATTTCTCTATCACTAGAGCCTCACCTCTACTTCTGGCCTTTTCTGGTTAATTGGAGAGAAGAGTCTCATGGGCTTTTCTGCCTCGACTAGCTTTGAACCTTGGTCCTCAGATATCAGCCTCCTGAGTAGCTAAGATTATAGGTGTGGCCCCTAGCCCTTATTTTATTTTATTGTGTGCTTACGGGATTTGAGCTCAGCCTCATGTTTGCCAAACTCTACCTCCTTCAGCCACTCTCCCAGCTGAATAGGTGTTTGAGGTCCAATCCTTTTGGGTTTTGTTTTTTTTTTTGGTCATGGGCTTGAACTCAGGGCCTGGGCACTGTCCCTCAGCTCTTCAGCTCAAGGCAAGTGCTCTACCATTTGAGCCACAGCGCCACTTCTGGTTTTTTGATGGTTTAAGGGAGATAGGAGTCTCACAGTCTTTCCTGCCCTGGCTGGCTTTGAACCTCGATCCTCAGATCTCAGCCTCCTGAGTAGCTAGGATTACAGGCGTGAGCCACCAGTGCCCTGCTTCTGACATGATCTTGATATGTAGCCCAGGCAGGCTATAATCCTTACAGTCCGCCTGCCTCAGTCTCCCAGGTGCTGAAATTGCAGTCATGCACCGTCATGCCCAGCTGGCAAATACTTTCCTCTAAAGTAAATAAATACAACAAAAGAGGTATAAGACACTGAAAACAACAAAATATTATGAACCAAAAGGTAACTTTGTGGTTGCCAAGGCCAGGAGATGCCCCCCCCCCCCCACGGAGAGAGAGGGGGAGTAAGCAATGGGAAGGTGTTTCCTTTAAAGTGATGAAAATCACTAGAATTAAATCATTGTGACAGCTGTACACTTGTGTCAGTGTACTAAGATCCATCAAATTATACACTTTAAAAGATTGGCTATCATTCTGGGGATATGGCTCAGAGGGTAGAACACTTGCCTGGCATGCATGCCTGGCACCCATAAGGCCTTGGTTTTGATCCCCAGCACTGAGGAGGAGAGGGGGGAAGAAAGGAGATTTTCATAGAATGTGAATTATATCTCAAAAGAAAAAGGAGAGGTCTGGGAATGTGGCTTAGTAGTAGAGTGCTTGCCTTGCATGCATAAGCTCTGGGTTCGATTCCTCAGTACCACATACACAGAAAATACTAGAAGTGGCACTGTGGCTCAAGTGATAGAGTGCTAGCCTTGAGCTGAAGAGCTCAGGGACAGTGCCCAGGCCCAGAGTTCAGGCCCCATGACTGGTAAAAAAAAAAAAAAAAAAAAAAAAGTTAAGCTGGGCACCAATGCCTCACGTGTGTCATCCTAGCTACTCAGAAGGCTGAGATCTGAGGATCACAGTTCAAAGTGGCCCAGGCAAGAAAGTCTGTGAGACTCTTAACTCCAATAAACCATTCAAACAATCGGAAGGGGCACTGGGGTTCAAGTGGTAGAGTGCTTTGCCTGGAGCTGAAGAGCTGAGGGACAGCGCCCAGGCCCAGAGGTCAAGCCCCACAACCAAAAACAACAACAACAAAATTTTTTTAAAGAAAAGAAAAAGGAGAGAATAGAAACAGAAAAAAAAAAAAAATAGAAAGTGAGACTAGGGGCTGGGAAGGTGGCTCAGTGGTAGAGTGCCTGCCTTGCATGCATGGGTTTGATTCCTCAGCACCACATAAGCAGAAAAAGCTGGAAGTGGTGCTGTGGCTCAAGTGGTAGAGCGCTGGCCTTGAGCTGAAGAGCTCAGGGACAGCGCCCAGGCCCAGAGTTCAGGCCCCACAACCGAAAAAAAAAAAAAAAAACAGAAAGAAAGAAAGTGAGATTAACCAGTGAATCAGAGCATTTTTCAAATAAATTTATCTCTTCACCTACAGGCACATCTGTGGAAATTTCCACTAACGATAACCTGGAAATGTTGCTAATATCACCTCTTTGGCCACAAGCCAGACATCTTCCCTCAGTGGTTATGCCAACATGGCTCATAAAGCAATGAAAAAAGCCATTCTGCCCCCATGTCTTGTGATAACCAAAGTAGAGAAAATACTCTACATCCTTCCATTCAATTCTCAGCATCCGTCCTCTTTGATTCCATATCCAGGGTGACAAAGTCACAGTCCAGTGGATAATACCATGGCTTGTTGCCACACCTATAGCTAAAAGACAAACTAAATACCCACTGGGCAGTAAATAAAAGTTAATTTTAAAATGTCCCTACCCATCCAAAAAATATATAAATGGGCTGAGCACTGGCGGCTTATGGCCTGGAATCCTAGATAATCAAGAGGCTGAGATCTGAGGATCACAGTTCAAAGCCAGCCCAGGCAAGAAAGTCTGTGAGACTCTTCTCTCCAATTAGTTACAAAAAGCCAGAAGTGGAGCTGTGGCTCAAAGTGGTAGAATGCTAGCCTTGAGCACAAAAGCTCAGGGACAGTGCTCAGACCCTGAGTATTGTTCAAGCCCCAGGACCTGCAAAAGAGAGGGGGGGGAGAGGGAGAGAAAGAGAGAGAGGAGGGGGGAAGAGAGGGAAATGAGGGAGGGAGGGAGGAAGGAAAGAAAAAAAAGAAAAAGAAAGAAAAAAAGATAAATACATGATAGATGTAAAATGAATTGCACAATTCCTGGCATACAGTATGTACTCAATAAATGATAGCTATTATAATTATTGGCAGAATTCAAAGGCCTTCCATGACGTTTTCCCCCCTGTGGTACTAGATATTGAACCAGGGCCTGACACATACTATGCAAGCACTCTACCACTTGAGCCATATGCTTTTGTTTTGTTTTGTCTGTTGTGGGGCTTGAACTCTGGGCTTGGGCGCTGTCCCTCAGCTCTTCAGCTCAAGCTACCACTTGAGCCACAGCACCACTTCTGGTTTTCTGATGGTTTATTGGAGATAAGAGGCTCACAGACTTTCCTGCCTGGGCTGGCTATGAACCATGATCCTCAAATCTCAGCCTTCTGAGTAGCTAGGATTACAGGTATGAGCCACCAGCGCCAGGCTATGTATTTTCTTTTTGAAATAAGGTTTCATTAACTTTCCCCAGTTTGATCCTCCTGCCTCTGCCTCCCAAGGAGCTGGTATTATAAATGTGCACCACCACCATGCTCAGCTTCCATTTGTCTGAGTTGACATTCTCTCTCCTCTCAGGCCCAGTATTTTGCCCTCCCCTCTACCCCCCAGCCTCCCACATGCCTGACAGTAAGAGTGGCTGTGAGGTCAAACTGACTCAAGCTGAGGCATCAATGGCTAGCAACGCCAGTACCTCCCTTCTCCTCTCCCAGTTGTCTGCTTTGAGCAAGTCATTCCACAGCCCTATCACACCTAAGTCATCCATACTTGACACCACATGGATGTGAGAATACCCCTCTTCCATGAACAAATATGACCTGGCTTCCTCCCTAATTTTTTTTCTTTTTTTTGGTCAGTCAGGCTTGAACTCTGGGCCTGGGCACTGTCCCTCAGCTCTTCAGCTCAAGGCGAGCGCTCTACCACTTAATCCACAGTACCACTTCCAGCTTTATCCGTTTATGTGGAATGGAACCCAGGGCCTCATGCATGTGAGGCAAACACTCTACCACTGAGCCACCTTCCCAGCCTCCCTAATTGTCTCTTCCAGGAAGAAGAGAAATGAGACAGTGAGGTCTCCACAGTAGCAAAGCAAACTAGACTTCCCAAAGGACTGGACTTTTGACTGAAACTGAGGCCCAATAGGACAGTGAAAATTAGGTTTCTGCAGCAGTACTGCCCACTTCCCATCACATCCCACCCGGATCCATTCTCCTGGGATCCACACACCCAGTGACACTCTGACAGAGAGGCCAAGCTGGGGAGACCTGGGTCACCAGACACACCCAAAGCCAAAATGCCCTGACTGAAAAACAAAAATGCAGCTGGACATTGGTGGCTCACTCCTGTAATCCTCATGACTCAGGAGGCTGAGATCTAAGAATCCACAGTTCAAAGCCAGCCCAGGCAGGGAAGTCTATGAGACTCTTTTTTCCAATTAACCACCAAAAAGGCAGAAGTGGAGCTGTGGCTCAAGAGTAAGACAACACCCAGGGTCTGAGTTTAAGCCCTTGTGTGAGTATGCACAGGTGTATAAACACCAAGCACGCGCATGCACACACACACACACACACACACACACACACACACACACACACACGACATAAAATCTATAAATAATCAAAGTTTGTTTCCAATCCTGATAAGCGTGCTTGCCTGTGGATAGAGACAAGAATCCAGATGCTATTTATCGATATACATGAAGGTATAGATACAGACATAGGTATAGCTCAGTTACACGTATGACAAAAATTTCCTTTTTTTTTTTTTTTTTTTTTTTTTGGTTGGTCGTGTGGCCTAAACTCTGGGCCTGGGTGCTGTCCCTCAGCTCTCCAGCTCAAGGCTAGCGCTCTACCACTTGAGCCACAGCGCCACTTCTGACTTTTTCTGCTTTATGTGGTGCTGAGGAATGGAACTCAGGGCCTCATGCATGCAAGGCAAGCGTTCTACCACTGAGCCACCTTCCCAGCCCCATAACAAAAATTTTCTAATTTTCTTTTTCTTTCTTTCTTTCCTTTTCTTTTCTTTCTTTCTTTCTTTTTTTTTTTTTTTTTTTTTTTTTTTTTTTTTTTTTTTTTGTCAGTCGTGGGGCTTAAACTCTGGGCCTAGGCATTGTCCCTCAGCTCTTCAGCTCAAGGCAAGTGCTCTACCATTTGAGCCACAGCGCCACTTTTGGTTTTCTGGTGGTTTATTAGAGATAAGAGTCTCACTGACTTTCCTGTCCATGCTGGCTTTGAACCGTGATCCTCAGACCTCAGCCTCCTGAGTAGCTAGGATGACAGGCATGAGCCACCAGTGCCCAGCAATTTTTGAATTTTCTAATTTAATCTCACCAGGCTGAGAAGAAATATAATCTATTCTACTGAAAATTAATAGATCTATAATAACTTTCCTTTTTAAACTTCAGTGGAGGTTGCCAGCTACCAGAGGCTGGGTTAGGCTGGAGGACTGAAGTCACCCCCGTCTCCTCTGTCTCATTTTCATACCAGATTTCCACAGCTCAGATGGACCACTGCTATTGGGCACATCTGTGTCGAGGGCTGACCCCCATCTTCCTTGTGCAGTGCCCTGGCCTCCTTTGGAGACTCTACTTAAAAAACAGGCCCCAGTTGAACACTGCCTCCTGCCTGAAGCCTGCCTCAAACACCAAGTAGCATTCATTAGTTTTCCATTTGCTTTAGGATTTTGTTTTTGTTTTGTGAGATAGAGTTTTGCTACATAGCACGGTCTGGCCTTGTGCGACCTATGTAGCATAGGTAGGATTCCAACAATCCCGCTTCCTCAGTTTTCCCTTGGCTGGCATTCCAGGAATGTGCCATCGTACCTGCTATGGTATTTGGTGATTCTTCCTCTCTCTGTCAGAGGACTAGCTTCACTCACGGAATCCAGGGTTCATGGGCTGGGACTAATGCTGTCAAGTTTGGCTCCAGAGTCTGATGGAAATGGCAGCCAAGGAGTGCTGACTGAACAAGCAATTTCTTCACTCACAAATGGTGGTTGGTGGTTCTACCTTTCAAAAACAATTGATTAGCCGGGCGCCAGTGGCTCACGCCTGTAATCCTAGCTACTCAGGAGGCTGAGATCTGAGGATCATGGTTCAAAGCCAGCTCAGGCAGGAAAGACCATGAGACTCCTATCTCCAATAAACCACTAGAAAACCAGAAGTGGTGCTGTAGCTCAAGTGGTAGAGTGCTCGCCTTGAGCTGAAGAACTGAGGGACAGCACCCAAGCCCAGAGTTCAAGCCCCACGACTGACAAAAAAAAAGGTTCCTACTTATAAATGCATAATGTGGCAGCACAAAGTACACTAGCAATGTGGGGCCATCACTGCCATTCATCGCTAGAATTTCATCTTCCCACACTGCAAATCTGCCCCCACTAAACACTAACGCCACGGACTCCTCCATCACAGCCCCTGGCAACTGTCACCCCCATGTTCTGGCTCTATGAAGTTGACAACTCGAAGTATTTCCAAGAAGTAGAATCATATAACATTGTCCTTTTGCATCTGGCTTATTTCAGATAGCATAATGTCCTCGAGATTCATTCGTGTTGCAGCATGTGTCAAACCATTAAAAAAAAAAATTAAAGATGCTCACTGAATCATCACAAAGTGTTGATGAGTCCTTGCTATAGGCAATACTCACTGTTCCAACAAACAAGAGGTAAGGGACAGCCTCTGAGCCAAGTGGCAGCCAAATAATTTCCCTTCTAAATTGTCCAACAAGCTACTTGGTAACAGACAGCCAGTGTACTTGTCCTACCTGGCTCTTTTCTCTATCTTCTGCACTCCAGCCTACAGACTATTTTATTTCTCCAGATGAATCTATTGATTTTGAAAGACAATAAAAAATAGACTAAATGATGGGCTGGGAAGATGGCTCAGTGGTAGAGTGCTTGCCTTGCATGCATGAGGCCCTGGGTTCGATTCCTCAGCACCACATAAGCAAAAAGAAAAAAGCTGGAAGTGGCTCTGTGGCTCAAGTGGTAGAGCACTAGCCTTGAGCTAAAGAGCTGAGGGACAGCGCCCAGGCCCAGAGTTCAGGCCCCACGACTGGACCCAAAAAAAAAAACATAGACTAAATGAGGAACTTCAGGCCACATCTAGGTAGTGAGAAAACAGGTAACAGATAGAGTCTGATTCCACTCCATCATTAAGGACATGGCCGTTTACTGACTCAGGGGCCTGTTCCCTCCCACACCCACCACTGCCTGCTAGGTGGCCACCGAAAAGATCTTGGATAGAGTAAAGATCTGAGTTCCCAGGAAGGGCTGGGAAGAAGAGCGAGGGAGGAAGCATTCACTTAACTCCTACTCAAAGCCAAGTACCACACCAAGCACCTCCACCTGTAAAATCTCACTGAATAATCTCAAGAACAAGAGATTCCATTGCCTGGTGTTTGTAGGTGAAGAACTGAAGCCCTGATGAGTTCATCTGAGTAGATGAGTTAATCAACCTAGGATCACACAACAAACTTGAGTTGCGACTGGCAAACAAATTCAGGCATTCCAACATCAAGTTTTTCTCCTAGCTCGCTCTCCTCCCTCGCTCTCTCTCCCCCTTTCTTGGTTTCCTTCCTCTTTTTTCTGTGGTATTAGAAATCGAATCCAGAATCTTGTTTATGCTAGGCAAGCACACTACCACTGAGCTATATCCCCGGCCAATGGCTCTTTCCTTCATTCATGATGGGAGTGGTGCATTTTCACTCTGCTCCTCTGCACTGTATACCACTTAGACATCAGAGATACATCTTTGGAAGTTACATCGACAGTGGGACCAGCACAAGGAAAGGGTGATATCTTCTACTAGCAGATACCATAATGAGGGCCCTAGGGAGTGAGGAAGGAGTGAATGCCTGCAACTCAACAGCTTGAGCATGGGCAGAGCTTCGGACTGGGGTGGAGAATGCTCAGGCAGTATTTCTAATTAATGGTGGCTGAGTCATAATAAGAAAGAAAAGTTGGCTCTGAGCTGATGCTGAGAGAAAGGTGCCTCCTTGGATGCCTGAGGAGGTGTCCTGCACCACGTCCTCCACTCTCTCCACCAGCCTGGATGCCACCCCTTCTGGGACTTTCTCAGGGATAGAACTGCACAGAGGCGGAAGCCTAGCTTAACTGGTTTGGGGGAGGTTGGTTTGGCCAAATTGAATGTGAGTGAAGAAGGCATTTCCACATGGTAGATTGAGGCTGATTTCCTAATCGAACTACAGTAGAATTGGGGAGAAATGCCAAGTCATGAGCCAAAAACAGCCAGCCAAAACACTGGTATCACTATTCCTATAAACCCAACTTTCAAAAACATTCAGTTATTCAACAATCGCCATTAACTAATTCCAGAGGAAACCAGGTAGCCCTTAGCACTCACCCTTCTAGCCTTTGCCAGCTATTAACCTACTTTTCATCTCATTGGATTTTCCTAGTCTGCACTTTCACATAAATGAAATCACACATATGGCCTTTTCTGTTTAGATGGCTTCTAATTCTCCAGGTTCATCCATAGTATAACCTGAGTCACTGTATTCTTCCTTTTTATAGCTTTTGTTTATAGCCATCATACAAATGAACTATGTTTTTTCGTTTTTGTTTTTTTTTTGTTCCAGTTGTGGGGTCTGAACTCTGGGCCTGGGCGCTGTCCCTCAGCTCTTCAGCTCAAGGCTAGTGCTCTACCACTTGAGCCACAGCGCCACTTCCGGCTTTTTTTCTTTTTGTTTATATGGTGCTGAGGAATTGAACCCAGGGCCTCAGGCATGCAAGGCAAGCGCTCTATCACCGAGCCACCTTCCCAGCCCCTGAACTATATTTTTTCACTCCACCCATTTACCATTTCACCTGATGTGCTCTTAAGGAGGGATTTCACTTGGAAAAGGTACAAGAGAAGTTTTGAAGGTGATGGAAATGTTCTTGATTAACATGGGCATATGTATTTGTCAACATTTCTTGAGCCATTCATTTAAAATATATGCATTGCTGGGCACCGGTGGCTCACGCCTGTCATCCTAGCTACTCAGGAGGCTGAGATCTGAGGATCGCGGTTCAAAGCCAGCCCGGGAAGGAAAGTTCATGAGACTCTCATCTCCAATAAACCAGAAAACTGGAAAGTGGTGCTGTGGCTCAAGTGGTAGAGTGCTCACTTTGAGCTGAAGAGCTGAGGGACAGCGCCCAGGCCCAGAGTTCAAGCCCTATGACCAACAAAACAAAACAATAAAATATATGCATTTTATTTTGTTACTATAATTGAAAAAAAGAAAAGAAAAGCCCAGACAACTAGGGAAGGTGAGAAGGAAGGAGAGAAGGAGAAGAAAACACACTCCAGGAAGCAATTCTTCCTTGCTTCAGCCATGGCCATCATTGATAATCTGAAAACCACACAAGCCACCACTGGTGTCTCCTGTAGGCTGATGCCACTTGTTCTCAATGGAAACAGAAGCATGCATGGGTCACCCCGGTGCGTCTGATTACCTGAGCATGCTCCCCAGTCAGTTCTCATCTGCATCAGGGTACATTGTGTGCAGCAGAGCCAAATCAGTTTATTCTGTGGCCCTACTTGCTAAAGAAGAGAACCTGCAGGGCTATAGCTCGTCTGCTCTGGCTTGGCCTATCCCAACAGAGGCCGAACTGAGCATCCTCTCTCTGAGATCATCTAAGCCCTTTGCTTACTGAGCAACTTCGTGATGCCAAGTTGTCCTCCAGGGTAGATTTTCATGCTGTGAGGCCATGAGATGACTTCTAACCAGCTTTATCTCTATGTAAATCAATAAATTGACATTCAACTTCACATTAAAAAAAATAATTTGTTTTAAGCCAGAAGGCAGCCCCATTAGAGAACAGTGAAAAACATGAAGGGGAAGGAACAAAGAGTCTGCAGCACTACAAGGGAGGCTGAAGCTACCATTTAGGTTGGGACACCTGAGCAATAGATATTTGGTCTCCTCACTGAGTAATGAACACCTTATCTCCTCATGAAAAGACAGCTGCTCATATGCAAGATAAGAAATATGGCCGGACATCGGTGGCTCATGCCTGTAGTCCTAGCTACTCAGGAGGCTGAGATCTGAGGATCATGGTTCAAAGCCAGCCCGGGCAGGAAAGTCCATGAAACTATTATCTCCAATAAAGCACCATGAAACCAGAAGTAGTGCTGTAGCTCAAGTGGCAGAGCGCTCACCTTGAACTGAAGAGCTGAGGGACAGCGCCCAGGCCCAGAGTTCAAGCCCTAAGACCAACCAAAAAAAAAAAAGAAATATGGTCAGGCTGTGGCTTGATCATCTGCTTCAACCTACTGTTGTGAGACCCAGTCCCAGTGCATGGGTCGGGTGGCAGCAGAGGATGTGCAGACAGCAACTGCTGACAGTACAAGTCAGCAGGTACCAAGTGAGAGCTAAGGATCCCAAGCAGCATGAAAGTCCAAATGGCAGAGACTCTCACACCAGTCTGTGCCAAGCTCTGTGCCAATGCTTGGCATGCAGTGGCTTGTCAAAGGCAGCCCTGAGCTCAGAAGCTCACTGGCTGTCTAGGCCTGTAGACTAACAATGCTGCCAATGGAGAATCTGAATGCACTGGAATATAGAAGCAACACAGTGTGCCATGATTTTTGCTTCCTGAGGCTCATTTCAGATTTCTGTCCTGCAGAACTGCAAGATAATCATGTGTTTTGAGCCACTAAATCAGTAGCAACTGGAAACTAGTAACTGTCGAACCAATGGATTTGGGGGAAAGAACATGAATAAAGGAAGATGTAGCTGGACAGAAAGAGAAATAGGGTATCTCCACTTGGCACAAGGAGTAAGCTTCGGCCAGACTCCCCAAGACTGTGAAGAGGTTTTGAAGACTTCTGACCTCAGAGAACAAGATCAAGGCACAGATGGCAGAGGAACAGACTATGAGACCAAGAAGACAGAAGGGCTCCTCCTGGCTAGAGTGTCCAACCCCTTTAAAACACTGAGCCTGTCCACAATGCAAATCTAGGCCAGGAATCCTACATGTTAGCCGGGGAGAGACACATGAAGAACTGTCATAAATTCCAAGGAGAAGATTTTGCAAAATAATTTTTAAACTGCCACCACCTAAGTGCTAAAACTCTAAAGCCTGAGAACCAACATTTTTCCTCTCTAAGCAATCAGAAATAAATAAAAGGAGTACTCTCTGTGCTTAGTAAGTCTGCGTTGGTGTGGGCCCACATTCGGCAGAACATGGCGGAGGGGGTGGACAGAGTGATAGAGAGCTGGAGCTGAGCCCCAGATGGTGCAGCGTGGGGATGAGGGCTGCAGCAGAGAGGGCAGAATGCCAGCTGGGAGAAGGGACTATTCCAAAGAAAGTCATGGGGATTCGTGGGGCCCAGATGGACAGCAGCCCTCTGAAGAGGTGGCAGTGGGGATTTTTGCCCTTCTTCAGCAATGGGTACTCCAGAAGCAGCTGCTGGCTGGGCTCCACTAGGTGTGTGTGGCACGAGAGGAATGTATACAGACAAGAATACCAGAGCTCTGCTGACTGTTCATCAGCTATACTTTCCTCTCTCTGGAACCGTGTCCTCATCTTGAAGGGAGGGCAGAGGGCCTGCACTCTGGTAAATATCTAAGATCTACAGATGCGTCACTATTGGAAAAGGGGACACAGACAACTCCCAGCCCCAGATTCTACCAAAATACTTAACTAGCACCCCCAGCCTTAAACACTGCTAAAACTGCATCGTCAAACCTTAACCCATCTACACCCACCTCCAACATTAACCCATCTGTACCTTAAACTATCAGGCCTTTCCTGATGGGTGGGGAAAGACCTTCCCAGATTTACAGTATCTGCCTTCAATGTCAGTGATCATCTACAATGCCAGTGGCCCTACACAAACACTGCCTGCAAGCAGTCATCCTCTATGTGGTAGTCTAAGTATTGGCAACTCAGAAGCCACAACTTGCCTAATGCATGCTGCCCAGAGCCCCCAGAACAAGATCAAGCATACATTAAATACAAGTATTTGAGTCATTTCTGTTCTAGGAACCAGCAGAACCACTACCTGGCCACAAGAAGACAGGACTGACAACACACCTGGATAGAGTCCATTTCTGAAGCCTGGTCTTCCATTAACACCATCCAAGCATATTTTTTTGTGCAAGTTGGGCCTCCATTTCTCTGAATCATGTCCTAGTTTTTCTTGTTTATTAACAACTAGAATTTGCAAGAAAAAAAAAAAGTAAAGAAGTGAGAAGAATGGGGAGGCAGTCTCACTCACAAAATGGACAATTTGGTTTGTTTTTTTTTTTTTTGGTCAGTCGTGGGGCTTGAACTCTGAGCCTGGGCGCTGTCCCTCAGCTCCTCAGCTCAAGGCTAGCGCTCTACCACTTGAGCCACAGCGCCACTTCCCCCACTTCCAGTTTTCTGAGTGGTTAATTGGAGATAAGGGTCTCACGGAGTTTCCTGCTCTGGCTGGCTTTGAACTGAGTCCTCAGATCTCAGCCTAGGATTACAGGCGTGAGCCACCAGTGCCTCGCTAAGAACTTGTATTCTGTTGAACAAAAATCTTTTTTTTTCCCTCTGTACAGTATGTTCTCAAATAAAATAAAATAATATTAAAAAAAATCTTTTTTTTTTTTAATTTTGTCAGTCATGGGGCCTGAACTCTGGGCCTGGGCGCTGTCCCTCAACTCTTCACCTCAATGCTAGCGCTTTACCACTCAAGCCAGAGTGACATTTCCAGCTTTTTCTGCTTTTGTGGTGCTGAGGAATCGAACCCAGGGCTTTATGCATGCAAGGCAAGCACTCTACCACTGAGCCACCTTCCCAGCCCCTGAACAAAAATCTTATCTTGAATGCCTGCCTGTGCAGACACCAAGCTCTGCTCTAGAGAGAGAGAGACAAATAATCAGAGTGGCTCTTATAATTGAGCTATAAATGAAGTACAGAGCCTTTGGTTATTTGGCATCCAAGAGACTGAATTTCTTCAAGTCAGATAAATGAATGATGGCAGTCAGGTCTTCTACAGGTATGCAGTAGGTGGAGTTCCTTTCCATATTTTACCCTACCCTAATGACTCGGGTCTGTCCTGTGTGCTCCACCCAGGATTCTGGTAACATGTATATGATGTCACAGTCTAGATGTGCAACAGAGTTGGTGAATTTGACAAGAGCCTGCAAGCACAGCTTGTGCAGGGACCTTGAGACTATAAGGCACTGTCATGTTTGTAGTCTCATTTGTCCCTCCCAGTTGCCCTAGAAGTTACCCAGGGCAGAAATTACTACCTCCATGAGGAAACTGAGGCTCAGAATTGCAGTGATTCTCCCCCCAAAGCCATCTCACTTTGAAGCAAAATACAAAATAAAACAGAACACCAAATAACAAAAGCCAAGCTCTCTCTACCATTTTGGATCTGGTCTTTGAACCTAAATGGAGACTGGGTAAACTATTTCAAGCTGACATTAGTGACTAATTATTTAGTTAATTTTGTAAGTTGTAGGGCTTTAATTCAGGCCTGAGTGCTGTCTCTGACCTCTTTTGCTCAAGGTTAGTGCTCTACCACTTTAAGCCACAGCTCTACAACAGTTTTTGGTTAATGGAAGTAAGAGTCTCATGAACTTTCCTCCCCAGGCTGGCTTTGAATCGTGATCATTGGCTCTCAGCCTCCTTAGTAGCTAGGATTACTGGTGTGAGGCGCCAGTGCTCACATCCTAAAGAATTCACGTATTTCTTGCTAGTTTATATCCTGTAAGATTAACAAGGCAGAGATCATTCAGAACTAGTCCCCAGTCCTCAGTTCAACAAGTTTGGGAAGAGCCCTCTTGCCTCTCATACCTCACTTTTGACCCTTTGGTCCTGAGATGTCAAAACAAAGGGGAAATTGGGCACCCATCTTTTTGTGTGTCCACAAAAAATAAAAAGTGAGGCTTTCAATCTCACTCGGTCTTCCCTTGCCAGACACTGTCCCCAGAAAGCAGGACTTTCCACTGTTTGCCATTCTGGGTTTTAGGATTACTTTACAGAACAGAAATACCAGGGACAATGACATCTGCCAAACTGTTCTTTTGTTTTCTGAGCAGAATCCCACTCTACTCCAGTCACTGGGGCACTAGAGAAATCAATCAGAGGTGGGTCCTGCTAACATGCAGTTCACAGTCTAGTGGAACTTACAAAGTGCTCACAAATATATGGTAAGATGAGAAAAATGTCAGGACAGCCCAAGAAGCAAAGGAATATAGAGGAACAGGGAATGGAATTTCAATCATGGCTGGTGAGATGGAAGTCCTCACCGGTGCCTTCAAGGATGGAGAATCTTGACTAGTGAGGAGATACAGACAAAGAAAACAGCATGAACACTCCCATAATAAGGACACATACCCTGATATGAGGGCCACACAAAATGCCACTTGGCCTCCAACCCCATACTATGACTAGCTGTATCCACCACGCACTGTTGCCTCAAGCCTGTAATCCTAGCTACTTAGGAGGCTGGGATCTGAAGGACTACAGTTTGAAAACAGCCAATGCAGAAAAATCCACAAGACTCCACCTCCAATTAACCAGCACAAAGCCAGGCTAGAGGTGTGGCTCAAGTGTTAGAGCACCAGCCTTGAGCGAGCAAGCCAAGCAAGTGTGAGGCCCTGGGTCCAAGGTCTGGAATCAGAAACTTGCTGGATCCAGCTCAGACCCCTAGCTAGATCTTATGTAGACCCCATTCCCAAATGGAGGCAACTGAAGAGATCTAGACCACAGAGAAGAGTCTAGGTCCTTTCCTTTCTTGGGTTCTATGATCAATACAGTTTGCACTACCCAGTCCTAACTGCCCCCTTTTGTACTTATCTTGTTCTTTAGTTGGTTCTTGTGGTTTTGCTGTCCCAAGTAGAGCTAGCCTCCGGTTGCTTTAGAACATTGCCACACACCATCTCAACTTCTATGAGGCTAGGCACACCATGGGTTCCAAGATCCTATTTACTGACTGATAATCCAGAATCATGACACTTTACAAGTAGAGCAAGTAAGGGCAGCAGATATAACCCTAGCCTGGGATGGGAACAATGACAGCATCAGAAGGCACACATTTTTGCCTTTCAGATTACATCTGACAGAGCTGATCTAAATTTAAATCAAGGTAATCACACTTGCCTGGCCACCATATAGGACAGCCCTATATTTTGCCTTCTGCCCTCTTTTAGACCTCCAAAACGTGGTCATTAATTCATTTTTCTAGTTCCTGCTTGTCAACATCTTACAATGAGCCACAAAGGACACAGTGTCTCATCCTTCCTCCTGGAAAAAGTAACAGGAAGGCCAGCATAGATGCCACTGCCAATCTGGAGAGCTCAGGTGCAATGGCTGTGAGCAGTCAGAGCTGCAGACAGGAGCAAGAAGCAGTCTGGCACACAAGGTCTTCCTACCGCTCGGTCTCCAAGGAGCCGAGTCTCACAAACAAGGAAACTGAACTGGGTCAAAACTCAGTCACAGTCCCCGTGGGACAGACCATGACAAAGCAGTCAAGGTCATCATAAAGGAGTGGGGCAGGGAAGGGACGGGTACAAAGTATGAGTGGATCCCGGGACCCAGAACTTTGGCTTTGGACAATGCTATCTAATCTATTCCTCTTCTCTAATCTTCTAGTTGAGGCCCTGATATTCTCTTTCCTGTGTTATTTTACCTCTCTCTAGTCAGTGTTTGTCTGTCTGTCTCTCTCTCTCTCTCTCTTTTGACATTCCCAATTCTTCTTCGTTTCTTGATACTCTTTTTTTTTTTTTTTTTTTGTCTTTTCTTTTTTGGTACTGGGGACCGAACCCAGGACGTTGCACTTGCTAGGCAAGCGCTTTGCCACTGAGCTACATCCCAGCCCTCTTCTTCCTTTCTTATCTTTCATTTCTTTCTTTGCAGTATTGAGGTTTGAACTAAGGGCTCAGAACTTGGAAGCAGACGTTCTGCTACTGGAGCCATCCTTTCCTCCCCACTTTTTTTTTTTTTTTTGCTTTATTTTTCTGGTAGGGTCTCACTTTTTTCTTCCCCCAAAGCCAGCTTTGGACCTTGGATCTCCTACCTATGGCTTCTGTGTAGCTGAGACTACAGACACGTACCACTATGCCCAACCTACTGGCTGAAACGGAGTCTAACTTTTTGCCAACACTGGACTCAAACCATGATTCTCCCAATATGTTTTCCCAGTAGCTGGGATTATCGGTGTGCTCCCATTACTCTTGGTCCTGCTAGAGTGATCTTTCTACCATGCAGATCTGATTATGTCTTATTCTTTATTTTTTTGCCAGTCCCAGGGCTTGAACTCAGGCTGGGGCACTGTCCCTGAGTTTCTTTTGCTCAAGGCTAGCACTCTTAACACTTTGAGGCACAGTACCACTTTTGGCTTTTTCCAAGTAGTTTATTGGAGATGAGTCTCTTGGCCTTCCATGCCCAGGCTGGCTTCAAACCATGATCTTCAGATCTCAGCCTCCTGGGTAGCTAGGATTACAGGCGTGAGCCACTAGCACCCAGTTATGTCTTGCTTTTTCTTTTTTTTTTGGTCAGTCATGGGGCTTGAACTCTGGGCTTGGGCACTGCCCCTCAGCTCTTCAGCTCAAGGTGAGCGCTCTACCGCTTGAGCCACAGCGCCATTTCTGGTTTTCTGGTGGTTTATTGGAGCAAGAGTCTCACGGACTTTCCTCCCTTGGCTGGCTTTGAACTGTGATCCTCAGATCTCAGCCTCCTGAGTAGCTAGGATTATACAGGTATGAGGCACCAGCGCCTGGCATGTCTTGCTCTTAAACACTGAACAAACCAGGTAAAAAGGCTCACACTGCTCTGGGAACAGGAGGATCACAATTTCAGGCCAGTCTGGGAAACTCAGCAAGACCCCTCAAATACAATTTTTTTGGTGTCTCTGTGTTTATTTTGTTTTTTAAATTATTAAGTGGTTTGCAAAGAGGTTTCAATTCCATAAGCCAGGTAGTAAGTACAATGTATCTTGATTGAGGTCACCCCTTCCATTGTACTCCCCAGTTTTTTTTTTTCCTGGGGCTTGAACTCAGGGCCTGGGCACTGTCCCTGAGCTTCTTTTGCTCATGGCTAGCACTCTACCACTTGAGCCACAGCGCCACTTCTGCCTTCTTCTGCGTATGTGGTACTGAGGAATTGAACCCAGGGCTTCATGCATGTGAGGCAAGCACTCGACCACTAAGCCACCTTCCAAGCCCCCCAAATAATGTTTTTAAGGGGGGAGCAGAGGTCAACTATGTAGCTCAGTGGTAGCATGCTTGTCTGGCATACACAAGGCCCTGGGTTCAAACTCCAGTACCATACACACACAAGAAAAATAATTGCAAGAGTTCAGTTCAATGTCTTCCCTAGCCCTCAAGATAAGGCCCAAAGTTCACTTGGCCTATAAGGGCCCTTTATTGCTAAACCCAATAATAGTATGTCAAGTCTTCACCTTTACCTCTTCTACATTCCACTGATAATATACTGTATGATATTTCCCACTGATGTGACAGATTTATATCTGCCAGGACAATTCCAAAGTCTTAGTTCAAGTGTCATCTCTTCAGTCAAATCTAACCATACTTGCTCATTTCCCCTAGGAAAGAGGAGTTAAGTTTCTTTTCCATGCTCCAAAAAACACTTCAGTGTAGCATTTACTATCCTGACTTCCCTTTATTTATAGACCAGGAGACTATCAAGTGTAGGGGTAGGTTCTGCCTTCACATAACCCTCTGTGCCCTTAGCACAAAAGGTTACCAAAAGAAAACAAAAACGTTTACTTCAAGAGGCATGTATGCCCTTTCTGGAAACGGTAATTCTAGATGGTCTAGTATACTGATCAAATCAGGGCTCTACTTTGCTTGCTTTCTTCTTTCTTTGTTTCTTCCTTTCCTTTCTTTTTTTGTGCCAGTCCTGGGGCTTGAACTCAGTGCCTGAGTCCCTAAACTTCTGTTCAAAGCTTGCGCTTAACCACCAGAACCATAGCGCCACTTTTGGCTTTTTCTGAGTAGTTTATTAGAGATTAGAGTCTCTCAGACTTTCCTGTTTAGGCTGGCTTTTAACCATAATCCTCAAATCTCAGCTTCCTGAGTAGCTAGGATTAACAGGCCTCAGCCACCAGCACCTGGCTTCTACTTTTAAAGTTGCTATTTCTACCCATTTTACATGGCCATCCAGGTGAATGGGGCTTCACTGGTCTGGATTTTAAAACATTGGAAGAGTGACTGACATTTGCAGACTTGCTGGAACCCAAGCTGCTATCACTAAGAGCCTTCTGTACCTCTCCTAGGGAAGTTGTTTTGCTTCCCAAAGGCTTTGAGCTGAGCTGTAGGCGGCAATAGAGCAGGTGAGTCATTCCAGCCCACACCCGTTCTCTGCTGAAGGGCCCCAGCATCTGTCGGTCTTGAGTGATATGAGAAATGGGTATTCGGAGCCAACCCAGGTCCCAGGGAAAGAGAGCTGCTGTCATGGCCAAGGTGTCTCTCATTACTGGCGATGAAAGCAAGAGGAATGATAGCCTTTGCTATCAGAACAAACACAACAGGGATAGCTTCAGAAAGTAACAGTGCATGATAAAGGTCAGCTCACCATCTTTTGAAATCCATCTGGAGACAAAGGTATGTGGAGCCTGAGGTCCCCAAATCTGAATCTCAAGAAAATTAAAAAAAAAAAAGAAGAAGAAGAAGAACTCTTCCCTTCTGGGTGATCCATCACCCTTTAGACTCAAATAAGACATTTATCTTACAGCTGAATCTTGTTCTAAACAAAGCCAGCACATTATGTTGAGGAAGAATTTTCACTTTGCAGTTAACATAGGAAAAATTATCTAAGTTAAAATTTACTTTGTCAGGAAAAATTATATACAGGAGATGGTACTCTATACTTCTCTAGATAAATATATGCAGAGAAAAGTCAGAGATATTATAAAGGTATTATGTGAACATTTACACATTTCATTTTTTAAAGATCTGAGATTACATATATGAGAAAGAATAAGTCATTTGCAGGGAAATGATGAACCTAGTAAGATATATGTTAAGTGAAGTAAGTCAGGTTCAGAGACAAAAAAAAATTGTCACTTTGCAAAAGAACACCCCAGGTATATTCCTTCACTGGTGGCTACGGTGTAAAAGATTCTGTTAGAACTGGGTGCCGGTGGCTCACGCCTGAAATCATAGGCTGAGATCTGAGGATCGTGGTTCAAAGCCAGCCTGGGAAGGAAAATGAGACTTTTTTTTTTTTTTTTGTCAGTTATGGGGCTTGAACTCTGGGACTGGGCGCTGTCCCTCCACTCTTCAGCTCAAGGCTAGCGCTCTACCACTTGAATCACAGTGCCACCTCCAGGTTTTTCTGCTTATGTGGTGCTGAGGAATCAAACCCAGGACCTCATGCATGCAAGGCAAGCACTCTACCACTGAGCCACCTTCCCAGCCCAAAATGAGACTCTTATCTCCAATAAACCAAAAAAAAGAAAGAATTTGTTTTTTATGTGAGGAGAGACATGGTTATAAACTCAGCAAAATAGAGCTGAGACTAGGGTGGTAAGTGGAGGGAGGGTGATATAAAATGGGGGCTGGGAAGGTGGCTCAGTGGTACAGTGCTTGCCTTGCATGCATGAGGCCCTGGGTTTGATCCTCAGCACCACATAAGCAGAAAAACCTGGAAGTGACACTGTGATTCAAGTGGTAGAGCGCTAGCCTTGAGCTGAAGAGCTGAGGGACAGTGCCCAGGCCCAAAGTTCAGGTCCCACAAGGGGGGGGGGAGGGGCGGTTTGCTAGGGAAATGGGATCAAGAGATTTCTCCCTCTTTCTCTCCCTTATCTTTGTTTTTCTTCAGATGGGATAAGTAGATAATACTATTTTGCCAAAGGGAAAGATGAAGTGGAAAGCAAGAGACTGATAAGGTAGGGTTTTTGTTGTTGTTTTTTGGTGGCACAAGCCAGAAGGAAACTAGATAAGGATCTTCACAGGCTTGAATTCTTCTGGAGAGGTGAGGTAGGGAGCCTGTGGAGTTTGGTGGTTTCAGTTTTCTGAAGAAAGTAGGTAAGTAAACCATGAGTTGAGAGTGAGGATGGGTGAAGGACTTTTGGAAGCTTCTAGAGAAGACATTGGGAGAGTGACATTGAGAGAGTATGGAATGATGGTAGGATTTCCCACTGCAGGTATGTGACCACTGGTTCCAGAGACACCAGTTCATGTGCTTCTGTGCTTCTCCCAGCCCAGTCCAGCTCTCAAATAAAGATGAAGCAGCCGGGTGCTGGTGGCTCACACTTATAATCCTAGCTGCTCAGGAGGCTGAGATCTAAGGATCGTGGTTCAAAGCCAGGCCAGGTAGGAAAGTCCATAAGGCTCTTATCTCCAATGAACCACCAGAAAACCAGAAGTGGCGCTGTGGCTCAAGTGGTAGAGCACTAGCCTTGACCTGAAGAGCTGAGGGACAGCCCAGGACCAGGCCCAGAGTTCAAGCCCCATGACTGACCAAAAAAAAAAAGTTCTGTTAGGAACTGAAGATCCCCCCCCCGCCCCCCCCCCCGCCCCCAACTACCACTACAAAAGTAAGTTAGGGGCTGGGAAGGTGGCTCAGTGGTAGAGCGCTTGCCTTGCATGCCTGAGGCCCTGGGTTCAATTCCTCAGCACCACATAAGCAAAAAGAAAAAAAAAAGCCAGAAACGGCACTATGGCTCAGGTGGTAGAGCGCTAGCCTTGAGCTGAAGAGCTGAGGGATAGTGCACAGGCCCAGAGTTCAGGCCCCATGACCGGACCCAAACGTAAGTTAGGCCCAAATTACTGTGACACAAGGAAGAATGTAATCTTCAGAGAAGTCCTACAAAAGTGAATTGGGGATTCTGGGAACAGAATTGAGGAAGACTGAGGGACTTGGGGGCGGGGGTAGCATTTGATCTGAGCTTTGGAGAATGGATGGCATCTTGCCATTAGAGCTAGGTAATATAGCCTCTAGATGGACCAGCCAGCAGCAAAGGACTATAAGAGGTTACACAGAGTAAACCACATGAGTGGAAACAGCATATTTGGCATGCTGGAGCCTCAAGGAGATAGGCAATGACATAAGGAAAGGGCTCTGAAGAGCACAATTACAAATTAAACCCAACTACTGCAAAAGCAGGATTTATTCTGAATGAGTAATGTGTTCAGAAGAGCCAGAGCTCAAATGCTAGTGCTAACCTTACCATCTGTCATCTTCAACCAAGCTTAGTCCTCTCATGTAAGGTCCCTACTTTCTGCCTCACACTCTGCAATGGGATGAAATGGCATGAAGCCTCTGTCGCAGTGTCAGGTAGGTAGTACTCAAGCAGTAGATATTTCGTTCCTTTTCCACAGTGAGGGCTTTGGGATTAGGAACAAATAAGCCTGTTTCATTTAGGAAATAAAAAAGATTCTGGCCGGGCACCAGTGGCTCATGCCTGTCATCCTAGCTACTCAGGAGGCTGAGATCTGAGGATCATGGTTCAAAGCCAGCCTGAGCAGGAAAGTCTGTGAGACTCTTATCTCTAATAAACCACCAGAAAACTGGAAGTGGCACTGTGGCTCAAGCGGTAGAATGCTTGCCTTGAGCTGAAGAGCTGAGGGACAGTGCCCAGGCCCAGAGTTCTTCCCCACGACCGACCGACCAAAAAAGATTCTGAAGAGAGGAGATAGGGTGTGAAAAAGGGGGGCGGGGAAAGTGCTTCTAAATTGAGCTTTCTGTTCCACAGAAGACCATTTCAGGGATACAGGTAAAACTCTCCCCACCAAACTGGTTGTTGGCTCAACCCTGAAGCACGCTATGTCCCAACGGCGGCATTCACAATGCAATTAGCAGAAATGAGCCCATGTGGGTTGTGATCAGTGAGTAGGAGTTGAGAAGAGAGGCAGCACTCTGGGTCCCTGCCCAGACTGTGGGGGTATCAGGAATTGGGGTGGGTAAAGATGGCTTCAGACAGAATTTTATTTAATTACAAAAGCTCTCCTCCACAATGAAACCAGGCAGAAATCCAAGATTTTCCCCCTCCCCGCCTCCGACTTCCATACCTGCTCTTTAACCTGCAGATGGCCTACAGCAAACCAGTGGGAGAGACACCAAGAAGCAACAGGGACTAACTGCAGAAACCCTCCAGGACCTAGAGCTGACCCTCGGCGATGCCTGGAGAACAGGCAGAGTGAAGACTCTTCAGTGACATTCGTCACCTAACCTTATCCATTTGGTACCTGTTCACTCGTTTTTCCCCCTTTCATTTCATAAACATCCAAAGGTACTGGTGTCCACTTAGCTGTTCATGCTCAAGTTAATTCACGAGTCAGTTTTTTGTCAAATGGAGAAAATGAGTTTATGGGAGGATGCAGTGAGACCATGGATGTGCTTGGCATGGGTGTGTGAAGTGTCAGATACAGTTTAAATAGATGCTAACTTTATATTAGAAGCAAGATGGTGCATGGTATCTTTTCATTCATCCCTACAGGTCCATTCTCCATTGTTTCCCACCTTGTGCTGCAGCCTAATACTGTGCTGTTTGAACTCCAAGACTCCTTTGGCTCTTCTGATCAACTGGTCCATGAGAAAACTTACAGACCAGAAGTTAGGGACAAAGTAAAGACAGAACTCCCTCTTGATCCTTTGACCCAGTCTCAGCTCTAGTAGGATTACCCTCTACACAGTCTCTCTGCCTCTAGATCCAATGTTTCTTGCCCTAGAATATTCTACTATCCGTAGTTGGTCCCCTATACTCTAAATTAACCAGTTTAAATGTGTCATCTGTTTTCCACTGCACTCTAGAATAGAGGTATAGAGGGAGAACAGGTCCGGGAATGAATTTTAGTTCCAAGTCTGCCCCTAGGTCAACTCTGACTCTGAGCCAGTTTCCTATTTTAGGCCTCAGCTTCTCAGCCTATAAAGTGAGTTGGATAACATGGATCTTTGATCCTACAACTAACTCCCTGCCCTACTGAGTGTTCTGTGAATAGAGCTCCCTAAGACAGGGCAAGGACAGGACAGTTAGTCAGTTGAACAGCAATTCCCAACTCCACCCCAAATCAGTTCATTCTTACCCACCTCCTTCTGAGGACTTTCCTTTTCTTCTCAGGCTGTCAGGGTAACAGATGCCTAGATGACCCCCACTTCAAAGCAACAGTCAAAAGCCCAGGAAATCAGAAGCAAATTCTGGTTTCCTTTCAGTAACCAACTGATCAACTCCACAGAGGCCATTTCCTAAGTTCTAACATACTCAAGGATTCGAGCAAGGAAGCAACTAACTGTACAGTCTCTTCACAGACTATCCAAAGGAAAATGCTCCCCTCTGCACTGGGAAATGCTGGGGAGGCCCCTGTCTTGGAGGCCAGACAGAGTGTCCTGCAACCTGCCTGAAGAGATGAAGTGCTCCTCTTCACTGGACATGTTTTAAATAGTTGCTAACAACATTTTCATGTTTCGGCTTTTGAGACTTTGGGGTTTGGCTGGGGGAGGAGGGTTGTGTTGCTTTGCTTTGGTTTTGTTTTTTGTGTTTTTGTCTTTTTGAGAGGGGCCCTGGGAATAGAACTCAGGGCCACATCTGCTAAGCAAGCGCCCTTACCACTGCGGTACATCCATCCCCAGCCCGAGGCTGATGACTTCTTGATGAGAATACTACTGAATCTCTAAAGTCCTGTCCAGCTGGTGAAATCAGTGGTCTGGGGGGCCCCAGTGGTCGCAGGGAGCCACCCCAATCAGAGAATCGCCCCTCTGCAGAAGCTCTCCCCGGCCGCCCCCCGCAGTGGGGGCGAGGGCCGGGCAGGAGCGGAGGGCCGCGGGGAATTCGGTCTCGTCAGGTGGGCTCTCCGGATCCTCGTGTTTTACCTGGGGCTGGCCTCGGGTCAAAATGTCACTCTAATACCTGCACACGGCACTCTCTGAGGTTGTTTCCACAGCATGGCACTTTCCGCACATTGGACTTCTCCGCGGGTCCCGCAGCGAAGCTTTCGGGATTTCTCCCGGGGTTTCCAGGTCGTGAGCCTCCCCCCCGCCCCCCAGCCTCCCGCCAAGCCGGGCACAGCCCAGGCCCGGGGTGCCCGTCGGGGCGGCCTCGGGCGCGTCAGCGACGGGCTGAGAGGGGCCGCGGCTCGTGAGCTCCGACGGCAGCGGGCGCACAAGGCGCTCCACTCAAACTCGGCCCGGTCACAAGAGCTCAAGCTGCGTGTACCAGCCCCGCTCCGCACCCAGCGCCGCCCGCCGCGGGCTGCGCCCGACTCCGCGACTCAGGAAGCTTCCCCCTGACTGGAAAGCGGCGCGCGCGCCCCGGCGTCTGCGCCTGCGCCGGCGCGTGACGCACCCCAAAGCGCGCCGCCCCCGGGGGCGGGGGCTGCCCGGAGCGGGACCACGCCGGGCCGCAGTGCGCCTGCGCCGAGTGCCCGTCGTCTCCTCCCCGCCCGCGGTTCCCAGGGTTTTGTTTTCACACCCGGTTCTGCCGCCCTAGAACTTAGGACCCGGGTGGTCGCAAGGTCCGTCCTGGACCTGCCGGGTCAGGCGTGGCTTCTCCGGGGAGAGCTGATCTCACGAGAGGAGCTGGGCTGGCAGAGGGAAACCACATTCAGCCCAGCACCTGGTTCTCCCTCCCCGGACACTTGTCTCCCACTGCCCTCCTGAGGCCTCCGTGTCCCCTGTCAGGAAAACCTAGCGCCCCGGGGCAGGCCCGATCTGGCCGAGGTGAGGACCGGGCCGAGGGCACCGTGAGCACAGGATCATGGATCAAGATTCGCTCCGCTGGAAAACTGCCCTGTTGAAGCCCCTTGCGCAACTACTTAAAGGTTAAAAGAAGAAGGAAACACAGGGCCCAGGTAGAGGATCCCCGCGAAGGCACGGAATGCGGTTGTTGCTCCGGCCGGTGGCCTCGCCAGCACCGGCCAGAGGATGGAGGGCCTCGTGGGGCCCTGTCACCCGACCTTCACCGACTCCACCGGGACCCACTGCACCCAAGTGTGGACGGCTTCCAACGCGGGGAGAGAACTTCGGACGTCCTCAGCCGGGGCGGATATACCGGCGTGAGCTTCTTCCGCCTGCTTAATGGGGCTAGGTCATCTGATTCCCGGTTCTTAGGAGAGAGGCCGAGTCGGGGGAGACAGAAATCCAGGGCCTCCCATCCAGACCCTGGGCAGACAGCAGCTCCTCAACCCCAGTGCCAGCTGCGTCTTCTATCCTTCTCTACTAGCCTAGACAACCACCACCTCGCCGGGCACCTGTGGCTCCCGCCTGTCATCCTAGCTGCTTAGGAGGCTGAGATCTAAGGATCTCAGTCAGCTCGGGAAGGAAAGGCCATGAGACTTGATCTCCAATGAACCACCAGAAAAAGCCGGAAGTGGCCCTACGGCTCAAGTAGTAGAGTGAGCAAAAAGGCACAGTGCTCAGGCCCAGAATTCAAGCCCCACGACTAGCAAATAAAACGAGAGAAAAGAAAATCTTTCTCCAATGTTCGGTTTGGCCAAAGGGCACTTTATCCCTGTGGACTACCGTTATCAGTCTCCATCCTGTGCCTTGTTGCTCTTACTAGATGGCTGTTTATCCCAAGACAGAAACTATGGAAAACTTCCAAATCTTTTTAAATTAGGTTGGAAAAAAAAATCCAGAAACTTGCTGAGAATGGAACATAATTTTGCACCCCTCATAAATACAATTTTTTTTAGTGTGTGAGATAAATATACTGTGCATTACAGATTATCACAAATCTGTGTGGTAGAATTTGGTGGGTGGCACACTGTCCTAATGCTAGCACTTGGGAGGCTGATGCTGAGGGACCAAATTCAAGGACAGCCTGGGCTACATAGACCATGTCTCCAAAACAAAACAGTAGAAGAATATTTGGATGGATAGAGATTTAGCAATTTTGGTCATGTATTGTCATGTATTAGTTGAGTGAATTCAAAACTCTCTAGACCTCTCTGGATGTGCTGGTGTCTTGTTTTGTTTGTCAGCTGTGGAGCTTGAATTCTGGTCTTGGGTACTGTCCTTCAGCTCTTCAGCTCAAGGCTAGCACTCTACCATTTGAGCCACAACACCACTTCCAGTTTTTGAGTGGTAAACTGGAGATAAGAATCTCACAGGGACTTTCCTGACTGGGCCAGCTTTGAACCGTGATCCTCAGATCTCAGCCTCCTGAGTAGCTAGGATTATAGGTGTGAACCACTGGTACCTGGCGTGTACTGAGTTTTGCGTTGGATTTGGATTTAGAGGTAATATATCTATCTTTCCCCACCTATTTTATAAGATCATGGAGAAGATCAAAAGTGAAATGGACTTAAGATTTCTCTTGTTTAGAAAATACCTCAATAGGGCTGGGAAGGTGGCTCAGTGGTAGAATGCTTGCCCTGCATGCATGAGGCCCTCGGTTCAATTATTCAACACCACATAAGCAAAAAGAAAAAATCCGGAAGTGGCGCTGTGGCTCAAGTGGTAGAGTGCTACCCTTGAGCTGAAGAGCTGAGGGACAGCGCCCAGGCCCAGAGTTCAGGCCCCACGACCGGACCCAAAAAAAAAAAAGAAAATACCTCAATACATTTTCTGATAAAAATTACTTTTCAATACTTTGAATTGTGTTATATAGCAAGAGTCAAAGTTCTGGCTAACCATTAAAAAAAAAAAAATGAAGCAATTCTGAACTTTGCCAGTTTGTGAAAAAGAGAAAAAGACTTGGGATCAGAAAGGTACAATGTCACTTAACGTAACGCAAAGCAGGTAACCTAGCATGACCCCCAGGGAGAGCCAGGGGTTGGGCAGAGCTCTGGCCCTCTCACTCACACATGCCATCATCCTAATCACTCTGACCATTGGTCTCATCCGTAAAGCATGAATAATGAATAAGCATGTTGCATGTATCATTTTTTTCCACCAGTCCTGGGGCTTGAACTCAGGGCCTGGGCATAGTCCTGAGCTTCTTTTAGCTCAAGGCTAGCACTCTACCACTTGAGCCACAGCACCACTTCGGGCTTTTTCTGTTCATGTAGTACTGAGGAATTGAACCTCAGGGCTTCATGCATGCTAGGCACTCTACCACTAAGCCACATTCCCAGCCCCGTACCAGATCATTTAATCCCCACTATTAACTCTTCCCTTCTTCTCCCCCCCCTCCCCCCACCACGGAGAGACGATCATTATCTCTATTCTGAAAGTGAAAGGAGAGTTCAGTCATTTGCCTCAGGCTACGTATGTGGGGAAACCCAGGATCAATCCTGATTAATCAGATTCCAGTCTGTGTGCTGCACTGTGCTGTCCAGCCACCTCCCTGCGGGGCTGCTGTGAGGCTTACATGCAATAATGCACATAAAGCTCTAGTTGTTATGACTGTAAGTGTGAGTATGCTCATGCTTCCAGGCCTGAAGCTCAGGTACTTTTGGTATCTGGAAACCGGTTCCCTTCCCCAGAGACAGTGTGGGAAACACAGTTATAGAAAAATGTTTCTTTGTAGTTTCTTTATAGTTTCTCCTTAGGTTAAGAGGAGGGCACAACCTATGGACTATTTCCTACAGACAGCTTTATGTCACTGCTCTTGGGGCTTGAACTCTGGGCTTGGGTGCTGTCCCTGAGCTCTTCAGCTAAAGGTTAGCGCTCAAGTGGTCTCTACCACAGCACCACTTCCGGTTTTCTAGTAGTTGATTGGAGATAAGAGTCTCACGGAGTTTCCTGCCCAGGCTGGCTTTGAACAGCCATCCTCAGCTTTCAGCCTCCTGAGTAGCTAGGATGACAGGTGTGGGCTGCCGATGCCTGGCTACTCATGAGTTTTCTAAGGCCTTTTCACCTGCAACACCAGGAACTGACACTTTGGCTTTCTGTGACTACCTCTGCCCTACTCTCCCAGCATTCCTCACCCACACTTCTGCCTGCACACACTCTTCCATAATCTGTAATCCACTCATATATTCACACAATTACTCCAGCCACTCTCCCACCAGAGACTCTCCCCACCCCTCAACTGGAGACCATCCACATACAGCACAGAGATACAGTCAAACCAGGTATGTGGCACACACCTATAATTCCCAACACGTTGGGGACTGAGACAGAAGGATCACAAGTTTGAGGCAAGCCTGAACTACATAGCAAGATCTTGTCTCAAAGAAACAAAACAAGCAAGTAAAAAACCCAGTCACCTTCTTTACTGCTCCAGTAGATACAGCAACACATGAGTGAAGGGCTCCTATATGCCATGCACTGTGTTAAAGGAACGACAAGGTGTTAAAGAGAGATTGGAACTTTATTGAGACTTTTTTTCCCTGCTGAAATTTGAATAGAAAAGAACGCTGGAAAGGGTTGGCCACATTCCCGCACAGCCATTCAGATACTACTCCTTCTGGGGAATCTCTAGATGCTACATTTCCTCTACTTCCAGCTCTGCCTCCCCATCCAAAAAATAAAAATAAAAGAGAATCCTGGTTGAAATCTATCTCCATAGAGCTGGACAAAAGATAGTACAGGTTCTAACCTGTACTGGTCAACAGAGAAAAGGTAGGTCAGTGCATAAGAAGAGGAATAGAATGGAGAGACAGAAAAGGAAAGAGATGGAAGAAAGAAAAAAAATTCACAAGAGAGCACACTGAGAAGGCAGCCCCTCAAAAATACAAATATTGTGTGAGTTAGCCCCATTGCACCTGCTTCTCCCAAAGCAATGGTGACACTGACAGCTATGATGAGGTCCATACAATTCTACTTTTTTTTTTAATTCCCCTGACTGCATTGAATAAAAAGAAAGAAAAAAAAAAACAAAAAACAAAAACAGATGTGCCCAAAGCTAGCCACAAGCATGAGGACCATGAAAGAGAAAGGCACGAGGAACAGTCTCCCAAAAGGGCAAGTTATAGAGAGGAGAGATAAGGGGACTCTGTGTTTTAAAGGAAGAAAAGTCCAGGACACATTGAGGTGCATCAGTCCCGGCCACCAGGCTCCGTGGATGCCCCCATGCAGAAACGGTGGCTCTTCTCCCACTAACTTACTTCTTGGAGACAGTGTTGTGTGTCCAAGCAGCTCTGGGGGCTCTGGCTCTCTTGTGTGGAGGTTCTCCACAAAGAAGTCCAAAGCAGCAGCCTCCCTGGTAGAAGGTGCCAGCTGCTAAGAATTCAGAAGAACACAAGTTCCTGCATTGCAGTTCTCCATGTGGACCCCGTGGGACATGGGGATCTGCTTATGAGCCTGGGCCCTCAGAGGAAGGAACTCTGGCTCAGCCTTCCTCTGGTCCAGATGAGCTTCTGGTGCTGGTAGATACTCACGTCTTGTGGTCAAGGCATCCGTGGCAGTTTGCTCCCAAGAAGAGCTGTTGGCATTGCTTGAAAGTCTGCTCGAGATAACTCTGGGTCACCCCTGCGCACTCATGAGTTCACTGGGCATGCTCCATCAAAAGGCTGCCCAGGCCCCAGGCCTTCCCCTCCAAGGTGGTACTATGTGTGGGCCTCATGGGACTCTCACAAGGAGTTCTTTTTCTGTCCCCTTGGGTATATCATTTCCTCAATCTCTCTCTTTGATGATGGACACACAAATTTACACTCACTGGTGTTTGGCTGACCTGTGGTACATTCACCTGCCTCACACGCAAGTAGAAATTGAACCTTAGGCCTTGGTTGCCATAGGGGTAGGTGCCGAATGGCTGGTGCTGGATCTGATCCTAGGAAAATTCTGAGTTTTAAGTGTTGATGCATGAGGAAATGGAGAAGAAAGGAAAAGCCATGGTAATGGGATCCGGAAGCAGCAACGCCTCTGCCATGTGTTTCCACAGAGAAGCTGTAGAAACGGCCTCCCCCTAAACTTGGGAGAGGGTGGCTGCCCAGAGAAGTCCCCAAGACCAAGGAGCAAGGCCTCCACTGTCCTCTCTGAAACCCAGTGCCTTTAGGATCTGAGTTTTCCAAGACATGCAATAGACAAAGACACACTGCAAACCAATTAACCCCCTGAGCCCTTCTAGTACCTTCATTTCAGTCATTTCCAAGAGGGGAATGGCCTGAAGACACCACCCACTCACCCTCCTCTCATGGCCAATGGAGTGCCTGAGCTCCCCAGCTGAAATATCAAAGAAATGCCACACATAGGGAGACTAGCCTTCACCCTGACCTGGGAACTCTTGTTCGCTGGCACTGGCATCCTCCTTGGGGAAACAGGGAAGAGGTTCCTGGGACAGGCTCAAAACCCAGGTAGATTCAGACTCCAGAGATTGTCCACTGCTGAAAGTCAACTCAAGCTTGAGAGGGAACTGAGGATGGATGGGGAACAAACAAAAGACTGACTGTGTGTGGAGGGAGTTGACACAGACCTGACAACTCGGCATCATTCAGGCTTCACTATCTGCCCAGCTTACAGGGGCAAGGAATTCCAACTGCATATAGCTTATTTGACCCTCATTGAATTAGCAGGCACTAGAACTTAGCTGTTCTCTGTCCCTCCCAGACAGGACCCAGGAAACGCAAGGGTTGCTGCTGGCTCTTCCTCAGCCAGGCTTCCTCACTGAAACAAGACAAGCACACTATAGTTCACAGTTTCCACTTTCTACCCCCACTAGATCCACACACCTGCCCCCACCATCAGCCTCACCCCAACTCCCAAATCTCCACTGTGTACGGATTCTCGCCAGTGTGACTCAAAGGGTTAATAAACCAGGACTTCTCAGACATTTAGGATGCAAGCTCATTCTCCAACAGGGACCCGAGAACAGCTACACACAACCCTAGTGCTTCTTGTAGCGATTCTTTGGGGTCTCGCCACACCCTGTTTTGTCACAGTTGGGAACACCTGGATTCTTCCCAAGCCCAAGGCTTCCCAGGAGGCCGGGGAGCTCCTGGGTTATGGCCCGCTCGATCTTCTCCAGAAAACAACCTCCCATGTAAGAGCACTGTTGAGAGAGGAGTTTGAAATTGGAAATGGGGTTGATGCCAAAGAAGTCCTTGTAGGCCTCACGGTTGGGAAGGTCAAACTTGCTGACATTGGTCTTTGCCAGGATGGTCTTGAAGATGTAGAATTTATCAGGATCCTCCACAATGTCCTTAAAGACCAGTTCTCCATCACTGAAGAAGGTCATTTTGTCCCTGTAAGTCTGAAGATAGCGGTCAACCAAAAGGGCATGAATACGGACCCGGATGGCATGCTGGCGGATGAAGGCGATCTTATTCTCCAACCTGTTCTCAATCACTTGGTTCAGATCTTCCAGGAGGGAGATCTCTTCTTTGAGGAACAGTTCCCGGTGGGTGTCAGGCTTATAGTCTTGTGGCCAGAAGGAGCTGACATAAACCCGAGGGGGCTCTGTGACGTTGATGAGAGGTGCCAAGCTCCAGAAGAGGGCCCCGTACACACGCATGAGCATCTGTGTTGCCAGATTGTCTGCCTTGTTCAGGATGATCCTTATCTGGGACTCACGTCCCTTCAGCTGGCGGAAGAGCGTCTCCAGCTCCAGACCTACATCCAGCTTGGTAGGGTCGAAAACGACAAAGATGAGGTCAGCTCTGTCAATGAACCACTGGCACACGTCGTTGAAGGGATAACCTTGGGGAGACAGGAATGAGAAGTCAGGCTGACGGCGGCTCACACAACGCCCTTTGCCTCTCCCTCCAGAACAATTCTATTCATGTGTGGAAAGAAGTCATAGCATTGGGAATTTTCTGGGTTTCTAAAGAACTATTGAGAAATAAATTGTGTATCTCCTGCCTTTTGTCAGCCTTCAACCAAGAACAGCCTGAACTCTGCTTTAATCTACAATGGGATCCAAGTCTCCAGGGAAGCGAAATACTTGCTCCAAGTAGAGATTTTCCAAATGTCTTAAAAGATCTAGGGCAATGGCAAAGATGTTGGGAAAAAAAAAAAGTCATGGAAGCAGAAGAATGAGAGAGGATGCAGGGTTTAGAAGAAACACAGATATACTATCAAGACCTGTACAGGAATTTGGCTTTGCCACTGGCCAGGAAGAGAGTATGAGAAGAAGAGCAGTAAGAAAAGAGGACTGTGCTGTTATAAAGGAGAAAAGCACCTAGTTAATGCACCTAATTAAAGCGGTGCCCATGATATTTTAGTGCCTTTTCCTTCTTTCTTCAACTTTCTTGTTCACTAAAGGAGGAAATAAGAACCTCCTGGGCTGGGAAGGTGGCTCAGTGGTAGAGCGCTTGTCTTGCATGCATGAGGCCCTGGGTTCGATTCCTTAGCACCACATAAGCAAAAAGCCGAAAGTGGCACTGTAGCTCAAGTGGTAGAGCGCTAGCCTTGAGCTGAAGAGCTGAGGGACAGCGCCCAGGCCCAGAGTTCAGGCCCCACGACCGGACCCAAAAAAAAAACAAAAAAACTCTACCACTTTTAGCCACAGCTCCATACTGGTTTCTGAGTGGTTAATTGGAGATAAGAGTCCTCACAGGGACTTTCTGCCCAGGCTAGCTTCGAACCACAATCCTCAGATCTCGGTCTCCTGAGCATCTAGGATTACAGGCATGAGCCACTGGCATCTGGCTAGATGGTTGGTTTCTAAGACAGAGATCCTGCTGTTTAGAAATGGGTGCTAAATTACCTCTCTCTTGCTGCTTGCGGTTCTCAATGATGCCTGGTGTGTCCACAAAAGTGACCCGCTCTAGAAGTTTGTGGGGAACTTCGATACCAATCAGCTTCTCCAGGAAATTCTGGCCGAACTTCTCCAGGGGTGAGAAGGACCTGGCACTGTCAGCAGCCATGACAATGCCCTCGATGGTTTTGAGCTTGGGCCCATGCATGAGGACTGTGAACTCGGAGGTGGTGGGCTCAGCACCTGCATGGGTGGGTGAGATGTGTGCAGACAGTGATCATGAGGACACCACTGCAAAAGACGTGGGAGGCAAGGAGCCTCAGAAGGAGTTGGCCACAGCACAGGATATATGTGCTATGCTAGTGGTTCCTTTTTTCAATTTAATTGTGGTAAAAGACACAGAACATAGCATATACCATCTCAACCGTCTTTAAACATACAGTTCAGTGGCAATAAGTACATTTGCACTATTGCAAAACAATCACCACTATCCATCTCCAGAACCTGTTTGTCTTCTCAAGCTACAGCTTGGTACCCATTAAACACTAACTCTTACAACTTTCCCACTCCCAGCAACCTCTACTCTACCTGTCCCTATGAATTTTCCTACCGTAGGTAGGTGTGACTCCTCATATGAGTGGAATCATACAGTTTGTGTTCTTTGTGCCTGGTGTTATGTCACAGATAAGGTGTCAGATATGTCTGATGCATCCTGACAATATGCATCATTCCTTTCTAATGCTAACATTCCACTGTACGAACAGACCACATTTTGGTTATCCATTCATCCACCCATAGACATTTGAGTTGTTTCAACTCTGGGCTCCTGCTGAATCATGTGGGCATGGTGTGGCTGCCAGTCTCTTGTATGTGGCTCCCACAATCATATTGGAGATCTACATAAATATTGTCATTTTTTTCCTAATACTTTCACATACGCCATTCAACTACCAACAGTCACTCAGACATTGCTCACCTGTATAGAGCTGGTACCGAGTATCTTCCAACCCTAGGAGGTAGTTTATCATGGTGGATTTACCAACACTCCACGGCCCCAGGAACAACACCATTGGCTTGGAAGTAATCTCCCCATCTGTGGGAAGTAGGAATTAGGAACAGGAGTGAAAAATGGTAGATCTACAATGGAATTCAATGCCTCCATCAGAAAGAATGACATTGCCCCACTTGTTAGGAAATGGAAAAACTTGGAAAAAATCATATTAAGTAAAGTAAGCCAGGCCCAAAGAAACATAGGTCCCATGGTTTCCCTTATTTGCAATATCTAGTATATGTATGAGTCAAGCAGAAAAGGTCAGATAATGTGATGTTAGGAAAATGAACCCTTAGATATGTATTTTAATGTTTTTTTCTTTCATGCATTTGTTTCTAACTCATTTATAAGATTATTTCTTTGTTGCTTTGTATGTCCCTCCCCCACAGTATAACCCCTTCTTTCACTATATTTGATGTCAGTATAACTTGTGGAGGAGATGGGGAAAAACAAGTCATTTAAGGATACAGGTGGACCTGTTGCAACAATGAGAAGTACAAGTTGTCATGTCGAAAACGAGCTTTACAATGTTGGTGGGGGGGGGGAAGATTGGGGGGGAGAGGCTGGGAAGGGATGGGAAGGGTAAACAAAGGAGGAGGCTGCAATGCTTGATAAGAAATGTACACATTATCCTGCCCATGTAATTGTAAACCCTCTGTACAGTATGTTCACAAAAAAAGAAAAGAAAAATGGTAGATCTCATTGTAGGAGCACTATGTCCAGAGAACTCTGCCTCCCCAGCTGTTGTCCACTTGGGTTGTTGGAGTCTGTGGGGGGAGGGAGGGGATCCGTGTACAGCAGTCAGTCTCACCTTTCTTGCTCTCTAAGTAAGTACAATTACTTAGTTAAAACACCCCAGAAATCATGGTTTTGACCTTACCTAGATATCCTTGGCACATCTTCCTGTACCAGCAGGAAAATCTAAGTGAATTAATGCACTGGCTCAACACTACCCTGGGTGAGATCTCCTGGCTAAACTTGGAGGATAATGGTTCATAGAAAAGGGAAGTCAGGGCTGGGAGTGTTGCTTAGTGGTACAGTGCTGCCTAGCAAACATGAAGCCCTGGGTCCCATTCCTCAGTACCGCATACACAGAAAAGGCCGGAAGTGGTGCTGTGGTTCAAGTGGTAGAGCGCTAGCCTTGAGCAAAAAGAAGCTCAAGGACAGTGCCCAGGCCCTGAGTTCAAGCCCCAGGACTGGCCACAAAAAAAAAAAAAAAAAAGAGGAAGACAGAGCCAGGTACTGGTGGTAGGATTCCAGGCATGCACCTCTGGTGCCCAGCTTTCTTCTCAATTTTTTGAGACAGTGTGTCACAATGCAACCCAGGCTGCCTCAAACATGAGATTTTCCTTCCTCAGCCTTCTGAGGACTGGGATTACAGGCTTCTGTACCCTAACCTTGTGCCCAGTACAAGGGTTCATGTATAGCATATTGCTTTCAGATATCTTACTGCATGCATATGCAGGACTGTAGATACCCTATCATCACATTTTTGTGTGCTGGTGCTGGTGCATGAACTCATGTTCTTTCTTGCTAGTTTTGATTGCTGATGATGTATTCATGCCATAAACCATGCCTCTAATTCAGCATTTTGCTAGTTAATTGGAGATGGAATCTCGTCAACTTTTCTGCCCAAGCTAGCTTTGAACTGTAATCCTCCAGGTCTAAGCCTCCTGAGTAGCTTGGATTATACAGGTATGAGCCACCTTACCCAGTTGAATATGATGTCTTATAAGTGGCCAGCCTGGAAGTAATACTGTGTTCCTGCTCCTTCCTTCCTTGCCTGTAAATACCACACATGAACCCCATATGGCTGAGGGCAGGAGGATTGGCAGGCTGAGAGAGTGGCAGATGTACGGCTACAGAGATTTCACCAAAAGCCATGTTACAGGCCCAAGTGACACCAAGGCCAACTCTAAACCTGAGAACTCAGACTGATCACGGCTAGGGCTTCCCAGTGCTGCTGTTCCGGCTATCCACGGCAGGGGGCATTGCAGGCATGTGTGGGAGGCCAGCGATGGGGCCAGCCATGAGCCCCAGGGATAGGAGGTCATGCAGAAAGCTGGCAAGAGACTAAGGAAAAAGAGCCAAGTCCAGAAAGTGAGGGCAGAAGCCAGGAACACGGGCCCTTCTTGCGGAGCGCCACTCCTGGGGCAGACGGCAGCCTCCTGGCCTCCGCTGCTTTAAGGCCAGAGTTTCCTGGGAGGGCCATGCCATGCTTGGTGTCAGGGCTAGAAGGCCAGTGCGGAGGACAAGGGGAAGCCCCTGGGAGACCTTGTGACCTCACAACAGGGTCCTGGAGGCAGAGAGGAGAATTGGCTCGTAGGCATGCGAGAAACAGTACAGGAAGTTGTGGAACAGGGAATGTTGCCTTAGAGAAGAAACAGTCACAGGCCTGCCTGACTACCTAACCAGATTCTGTTTCAAAACATAACAAAAAGGGTCTAGACCCAAGGAAAGCCATCTGAGAAGAGAAATAGAGAGGGGAAAAGAAATCCCAGCTGATTAGAGGCTCAGAAACCGCCATTCTTGTGTGAACAGGGAGCCTTGAACGGCTCTTGAGCATAAGAGGGGTCTAAGCTGGCATCACCGCCCAGGACATCAAGTCTACACTTCTCTGTCAGCTGTGGGGCTTGAACTCTGTCCCTAGGCTCTTCAGCTCAAGGCTAGTGCTCTACCATTTGAGCCACAGCACCACTTCCAGTTTTCTGAAGATAAGAGTCTCACAGACTTTTCCTGCCTGTGCTGGCTTTGAACCGTGATCCTCAGATCTCAGCCTCCTGAGTAGCTAGGATTACAGGCAAGAGCCACCAGTGTCTGGCTAAGTCTGTACTTCTGAGACATGCACACTAAACAATGAAATGCTGCCTGCCAAACCCTGACAGAGCTCTGCACAGGACTGAAGTCCCGGGCCTGCGCACTCCTCAGGACAGCTGGGCTCTGGCACTATAACACACCTTGCTCCTGGAGCTTATGAGCTGCACTGAGCCACGCGGTCACTAGGGGAGTCTGGGTGGCTCAGAGGTTGCCCTGACACTGGCCCACTGCTGTACCTGTAATCTCATGTTGCCGAAGCTCGTTGTATTTGTACGATTGCTCCAGAGGCTTGATGGATGTATGGTAGATCTTTCGAAGCCGCTGTAGCACCGCTGTGGGGGGGGGGGCAGAGAAGAACGAGGGGAGAGCATCAGGCAAGGTGGACTCCAGGTGCTCTCACTGTAGAACAATCTCACACCCCAGGCAAGTGGGGAACAAGGGCTGTCTGCAGCCCAGAAATGGTGTGATGTGCTCACACTCATGGTGACCAGAGTTGGTCCACATTCCAACCATTAGAGATCCTCAAGAGCACTCTCCTACCTACCCGCAAAGCCTCTTGAGCTATTTTTCTAGGAAAACAAAACAAAACAACAACAAAACCCCTCTCTCCTCCTTATCCCAGAAACACTGACCCATGGGAAAGTCCTTTCCTTGGAGACAGAACCCCATCTCTTTCTCTCCACCATCCACCCTGCTTGGGCAGCCCTAGGCCATGAGCATAAGAAGCTAGATGCCCGGCAGGCCTACAGCACGGCCACCCTGGCCTGTGCCCATCACCGCAATCCCCACTGCCCCTAAGAGGGGCCGCACCGTCCTCCTGGGGCAGCAGCTGGTAGATGCCAGATGTGCAACACGGGAGGACCGTGTGGCTCCTGCCCAGAGCGATGGACAGACTGAGGGTCAGGCTAGCAAAGGTCCAGCCCTGTTCTGCCGCTCTCTGGGCTGGGTGCCAAGAGCAAATCATCGCCTAGCTCTGAGCTTGGCTAGCTCGTCACAGGAGACAGCCCACTAAAATCCTTGGGTTATTATGAGGATGGAAATGAAATGACTGACACGAAAGAGCTTTGTAAGCTTAAAAAAAAAAAAAAAAGCACATGGGATAAATCCTTATGAACCATCCTCCCTCAGGGTACAGAGGCTGGCACGTCCTACAGGTGGCTGCCCCGGAATCTGCCCTTCACACTTACATTGAGCCTTTTGCTTGGATGGCCTCCCGGCCCTGCTTTGGCCCCTTTCACAGAGCCCACACCTCTGGGGCTCTCCACTTCCTCTGGCTGTGGAGTTACGGCCGCCTGCGCCCTCCCCCCCCCCCCCCCCCCCCCCCCGTCACCTCCAAGGCTCTGCCCAAGGACAGCCCTGGGCTGTCCCAGCCTGTCTCCCTCCTCTCTTTACCTGAGTAATCATCGGCTGGCTTGTCTTCATTCAGCATCAGGGTTTTCTCGATGTGGGAGCGGTCCCTCAAAGGCGCTTCCTCACTCACATCCTCTGCCTCTTCTAGGGAGAGAAACAGGGAGTCAGGACAAAGCTAAGGCAGATGAGTACTAAGTGCTCAGATGTGGACCAGGGCTGGGCCTCTAGTAGGTACTGAACAAAGTTACCAGTTTGAACTGAACTGAGTTCTGGAATCTGAAAATCTGAAGTCAACATCTAAGAGCCATGACCGGTTCTATTTATTCAAGGGGAAAAAAAAAGTATGGAGTGCTGAGCATGGCAGAGCACACCTGTAAGCCCTGTACACAAGAGAATGAAGCAAGAAGGCGGCAAATCAAGACCAGCCTGGGATGCATAATGCAACTCGGTCTCAAAACTTACCTAAATAAATGAATGCATTGAATGACTATTATGTGCCAAATTGGAAGTCTCAGGATGGAATACAGTGGGGCCCATCCTGGCACAGCTTCTGTTCTTCTGGAGCTCTCTTATAATCCAGAGGGATAGAGCTGATCATTTTTTAAATTTAATATGCAAAAGGCTTTAAAACAGTGAAGAAGCTGCAGGAGGAAATCTCCCTGGCACTTGGAAGGCCTAAAAAGTGTACGGAAGGCTTAGCAGGGATCAGGAGAGGCCTCTCTAGGGTCTGCTGCTCCGCAGGAGTTAATTAGTGAAGTAGGGAGAGGGGTGGGCTATGACACAGCTGTTTAATGAGGGAGGGAGGGACGGGTGCCACGGAGATGAAGAACTGCAAAGGAGCTGGGCAGGCAGCTCCCCTGAAGGTCTTTTACATCTCATCCCAAGGCAACTGGAGTTACTGTGAGGCTCTAAGCAGACAACCCACCAATGGAATGCACATCTTATCAAGACTACACTAGCAGGGAGCAGGGCAGAAGGAGCTGCTGCAGTCTATCTAGTGTGTGTGTGTGTGTGTGTGTGTGTGTGTGTGTGTGTGTGTGTGTGTGTGTGTGTGTGTGTGTGTGTGTGTGTGTGTGTGTGTGTGTGTGTGTGTGTGTGTGTGTGTGTGTGTGTGTGTGTGTGTGTGTGTGTGTGTGTGTGTGTGCTGGGTGGGGTCAGCTGTCCTTCTAATCAAGCAAGCAAGAGATGCCAACACCTTCATCCTCTGCTGCCAGTCCCACACTTGTGTTGCTCATGTCCCCGGGGCCTTAAGGTCACAGCCATAAGGTCTTTAGCCAAGTTGCCTACACAGAGGATCACAGGTTAGGAAGACGCAGACTTAAGCCTGTGGGGCAGGAGTCCAGTATCAGCCATTCTATCTCCCAAAGCATCTCAGAAGATCAAACCTAAGCAGACCCTGATCAAGACCCAGAGCAAGAAGGACCAAGAAAATGAGAGGACCTTACTGATGTCAGAACTGGCCCCTTTACAGAGCATGCAAGTGCCTGACAGGTAGTATGTGTGTTGAGGCAAGCTGTGGGAAAGCCATCTGGGCAAGTGACAACCTGACCCCAACATCGACCCTGAAAACCAGCTTCTAAGACACTGTCCACACAGACTGGGGTGAGGCCTGCAGGTCCTGCCATCTCTAGCATCAGATACATCTCTAACTCTACCTGATAGCTTTCCGCTGCCCCCACCGTGTTCTCCCATCCCCCGGCCCTCTGAGGAATGCTCTGACCTAAGTGTGTCACGGTCAGCTTGAACTGTCATGCCAAAATCCTCAGCCCTCAGTTCCAGTTCCCCATGCTGCCTATGGAAGGCCTTCAAGGGGAGACCCAGTTACCTCTCCACGAAGTCAACACCTGAGGTTCCCGTCTACCCTCCACCTCCATCCACAGCCAATCCCGGAGCCTGGAGCCTGCCATCGGGCTCCTTGTCCTCAAGACACTGGATTGGCTTTAAAGGTAGGTGGCCATGTCCTTCTAGACCTCACTCAGCAACTCCACAGGTGACAAGAGGCTACCTGACAGTAGCTCCTGGGGTCAGGGTCCACAACAAGACCCCTCTCCTGGCCATCCCAGGACTAGCTAGGGGCTCTCCTACCTACTCTGTCCCCCTACATGCAAGACTTCCATCAAGCACATGACCGCCCAAGGTGTTGTTGGGGTTTCCCTATGGGATTCAATCCTACCCTGGGTGGCAATGATAGGATTCCCCCTCCCCTGGGGTTTCTCTTCGGGCTCCTCCGCCCCGGCGGCCTGGGCCTCACCGCCCTCCTCCGGCTCTGTGTTCAGGTCCTCTGTGTGGTGCTGGGCTCCTTGCTCCCCAGGCTCCGTAGTTCCTGCTGCTGCTTCCTGGGGTTCCCCAGCCTGCTCCGAGGCACCTCCTTCTTCTGAGCTAGCCCCGTCGCCACTGT
This sequence comes from Dipodomys merriami, assembly GCF_024711535.1. Classification (NCBI taxonomy): domain Eukaryota; kingdom Metazoa; phylum Chordata; class Mammalia; order Rodentia; family Heteromyidae; genus Dipodomys; species Dipodomys merriami. The sequence continues at coordinate 3,335,281 of NW_027202682.1, forward strand.
CTTCTCCAGACTCCTCTTCAGATACAACTCCTCCTTCCTCCTCGCTGACGCCTTCTTCTTCTTCTTCTAGTTCTTCCTCCGAGGAAGCCTCATCTGGGCCCTCTTCAGGCGCCTGGTCCTTGGAGGACCGCGTCTCTCCAGTCTCCCCAGCCCCAGAGTTCTGAGCGTCACTGGACTCTTCGCCAGTCTCTGCGGCCTGGCCAGCCTCGCCCTTGTCCTCAGCCCCCTCCCCGGCTTCTGTGTCCATCTCGGCCTCTGACTCTATCCCAACTGATGCGGTGTCTGATGCTTCTTCCATCTCTGTGGGCTGATGAAGGGGCGCTGTGCTCCTCTCGTCTTCTGTCTCTGGGGCATTGACCTGAGGCTGGACTTCAGCACCCTCGCCGGTTTCCGCATCTGCAGCAGACCCGGATTCCGCGGCGGATGCTGACCCTTCCGTATCCAAGGCTCCATCCAGATCTGCTGGCTGGTGATCAGATCCTGGGCAGGCCTGGTCTGTCTCTGCGGCAGGGGCCTCTTCACCCTCCATGCCAGAGGAGACTCCCGTGGCTTTAGGCGCTGTGCTCCCCTCTTCTGCTGCTCCCTGAACAAGGCTGTCTCCTAGAACCCCCTCAGCTGCCTTGGGGACTCCACCATTCCCCACCTGCGCTCCTGCCTCCCCATCAACAGCCCCCTCTGTGGAGAGCCCCAGCCCAGCCTCCTCCTCTCCTGAACCGTGCTCTGGCCTCTCCTCTTCCCTGGGCCCCTCATCCCCTCCTAGAGGAAGGCCGCCTCCCACCGGCGATCCCTCCGCGCCCTCCCCAGGCCCAGCAGCATCCTCGGGGGAGGCTGAGTCCGCAGCTGAGGCATTGGAGACGCTGGCTTCGGGCTCAGAGCCCGGGCCGGTGGCGGCGGGGGGGACCCCAGTGGTGGTCTGCTCCGAGCTCTCAGCCTCCCTGCCGTCTGGGTAGTGAAGGAGCAGATTCTTGTCTGGAGGGGCCGCATCTGCATAGAGCGCCCTTTCTTTCTCCTCTAGACTTGCGTCTCCAGCAGAGAAATGATTCTCCAACAAATTGCCAACATCTTCTGTGCCACCCGAAGCAGGGACTTGCAGTTCTAAATGATTAGAACATGATTGGTCAGTTCACAGGGTTGGCACTTGTGCTGCTTCTCAAGAGTCTACGCAATCTAGCTCCCTCTCCTGGGAGGGTGTGTGTGTCTGGCGCCCTCCCATAGATCCGGGAGTTAGACTGACCTGCTCTCCAGAAGCAAAGGAGTGGCTGGCTGCACTAAGCAGAGAACCTCCTCACCCCCAAAACCCTGACACTGACCTTCCAGTCTCCCCCACTGAGGTCCCAATGATTGTTTATAGATGGAAACTTGGGTGAGCCCTTCCAGTCCCCCCTCAACCTTGCTGACGAGGCACGTGCAGCCTGGCTCACGAGGAGCTACTTCCAAGGTAGGACAAACGCTTGTACATTCCACCCGTTGTCAGTTCCTAGAGTCATTAACTAGCAAGCTTTTTATACTACTATCAGCAAAGGGGTGAAAACAGGTGTTTGCAGGCTAGATAATCTTAGGTTACAAGGCAAAGTACTTAGGGGATTACTTGTGGCTCTCAACCTTATTAAGTCACACATCTAACCCTGTCCCCTTAAGGGCAGGCATTTGCTGGCCTTGCTACCTCAGATTAGAGGGGACAGGGCCTGAGAGGAGATATCCAAACAGGGCCTGGGCTTTCCAGTGGCCTCGGCCAACCTCTTCTGAGGGGGAATCCCCTTCTAAGGGCTTGTAACTTTACTAGGAGAGCAGAGGGCACAGGAAAAGCAGGCAGGAGAGAGCAAGCAGCAGCCCAGTCTGTGCCAGGGTCAAATTTAATGTCTCTGAAAAATGAGGTGAGAAGCAAGGGTTGGGCCTGTCCTTCCTGCTCCTCCCAGACTGGGCTCTGTCTCGGGAGGAGGCCTACCCCGGGAGGGCCGTGCAGGCACGTGGGATGCAGAGACCTCAAGTGTCCTGTCTTGGAGTGGCGGAGGCAGCCTGTATTCCCCTTGCCTCTCAAAGCCTCTTGCTCCCCCTCTCTGCTAGAGATACCCCTTCCCAGGCTAAGCCTATGGCTGTCCTCTCTGACTCCATAGACAAAAGGCTCTCCATCTTAGGGTAACCCCTTGCCACTTCTCACAAAGCTGGGGTAGCCCCTGGGCATCAGGAGCAAATAGCTTCTCATTTATTTCCACGGCCAACCTGTGTCAACCTCAGAAAGACAGGGAGCTCTAGGGCCTTTGTTAGAAAGGAGTCCTGTATGTTCATGTAGAAAACTTTCCCTTTAATAGACATGACCCCACTTAACCTCCCTGACGACTGCCAGACCGATGTTAGAGTCAAATTTGGATTGCCTCAGACACAAGGCTACCAGGTGGCTCTGGGGTGACCAGAACCCAGAATTGCCAACTTCTGGTCTGTACCAGGTCCAGGGGCACGGGGAACCCCTTTCCCCTAAGACCTCAGCCTCTGCCTACATGTGCCTGTACTCCACGATCATGTTCTTGGCTCCTGAATGGCAGGAACTATATCTTAATTCTGTGTTTCCAGGGTCTGCAGGCCCCTGCCTTTCCCACAAAAAGTCTGTGGTTACATGCGAGTTCCAGTATGTTTTCCTGGACATGGAGCTGGAGGTCATGCACGTAGATGTTCTCCGTGAGACTTTTTTTTTTTGAGGGGGGGGTTCGGTCGTGGGCCTGAACTCTGGGCCTGGGCGCTGTCCCTCAGCTCTTCAGCTCAAGGCTAGTGCTCTACCACTTGGGCCAAAGCGCCACTTCCTGCTTTTTTCTTTTTGCTTATTTGGTGCTGAGGAATGGAACCCAGTGCCTCAGGCATGCAAGGCAAGCGCTCTACCACTGAGCCACCTTCCCAGCCCCCTAGATGTTCTCATTAGCGCCTAAATACCTCTAAGTTCTGGTTTCCTCAATCTCTAGCTCCCCAAACTCTCACCCCTGGAGGGGAATCCATGGCAGAAACCTGGTTTGTCCCAAGGAGACTAGTAAGATTAAATACCATACAAAATACGTTTCTGCCAAGTAATACAAAAACGTTATTCTCTGTGCTGGATAGTACAATATGTTACTTGCTTTTTGGAAATCAAGTATTTATGTTGCCTTGTTTTACAGGTGAGGAGACTGGAACCAGAGTCATGGAAGGTTCTACCAATGTCATGTGACAGGAGGACCAGCAGCCTCAACCTGGGAGCTTCATGGAGATGCACATCTCAGATTCCAGCCCAGACCTATTGATGAGACCTTTCCTTCAACCAGATGCTCAGGTGATTCATTTACATGTTTATTTGAACGGTGCTGGTTTACACCACCCCAAAAACCTGCCTCTCCACCTGTGGTTCTCAGCAATGACAATAGGTTAAGGGTCATCTGATTATTAAATCCCAAAGTCCCTCTTCTTCCTCAGTAGTTCTGATTTAAATAATCCAGGGTGTGGTCCCCTCAACAGGACTTTAAAAAAATGATCTGGGAACGGTGGCTCAGTGGTAGAGTGCTTGCCTTGCATGCATGAAGCCCTGGGTTCGATTCCTCAGCATAAACAGAAAAAGCCGGAAGTGGTACTGTGGCTCAAGTGGCAGAGCACTAGCCTTGAGCTGAAGAGCTAAGGGACACCGCCCAAGCCCAGAGTTCAAGCCCCACCAAAAAAAGTTCAGTAATTCTAATAGACAAAAGTTGCAAACCACTGCAACTGTCAAGACAAATAATCCTGACTCACAGCCTCCTGTTTCCAGCCCTTCCCCATTGGAAGGATGACTCCAAAGTTGAGGTGGGTCTCCCCAGGCTTTTGTCTTAGAACAGCAGCAATTGAGGCCTTACCCTGGGCAATCTACTTCCTTCTATAGGTTCCTGATGTCAGATAATGTCCATGGCTATGACAAGGAAGATGGCGTGGTAGTGACAATGATGCTGGTGATGACTGCAGTGGAGATGCTGATGATGACAACCTTGGTGATGATGATGGCACTTTGGTGACGAGCGGACAAAGGTGACAAGATGAACGGCCTGTGGCTCTGATCTCCTATATAACATTTCCAATATTCTCAAGAGTCTCTGGTAGGAGTAAGAGGCCTACATACTCCCAAGGGGCACGAGGACCCCAGATGTTGGGGGTTTATCATGACCTCACACTACTGTGTCTTTCCACTCCTGGACCCTGGACAGGACCCTGTATACATTCACATTTACATCTACATCCTTCCCATCTTGGGGTCAAACTTTCCCTGAACTTCTGCTCAACAATTTGGAGTGAAAAGGACTGAGGGTGGCTGGGTGCCACAGGTTCACGCCTGTAGTCCTAACTACTCAGAAGGCTGAGATCTGAGGATTGGGGTTCAAAGCTAGGGCAGAAAAGTTCTCGTGGGACTCTTATCTCTAATTAACCACTCAAAAACCAGCAGTGGCTTTGTGGCTCAAGTGGTAGAGCACTAGCTTTGAGCACAGAGGCTTAGGGACAGGGCTCAGGCCTTGAGTTCAAGCCCACAACTGACAAAAAAAAAAAAAGAATGAGGATGATGGTTTCACATCCTGTGACCTTCCTTTCCTGGCTAAATATAACTTCTCTGATGGAAAAAAAAAAATCTCTCAATGAAACTGTCCTATTGGGCCCTCCAGAGCTCAACTTCAGGAAGCAGCTGGGCCCAGCAGACCCAAGTTTGTCCTGGGAGACATGTCTGATATTTGGAGAGTCAACCATCATGGGTGGTTCAATTCTCTAAGATCTGAGGGAGCCCATGTCCTTTCCTCCCTCTTTCCCTGGCCTCTCTACACTCTTGGTGAAGCCCCAGTTGCTGGAGCTGGAGGTGTGAGAGGGCACAGAGGTCCTGATGAAATGAGTCTGGGTCCATCTCAGGACATGAAGTACAGTACTGCGTGTGCTGCTGCCAAGCTAGCCACCACCGCCCCTGGACAGGCCTGGGTGCTGACGTCAGGACCCACGAATAGCAGGCCCCCTGCTTGGCCCCAGAGAGCAGCCACAGCCTAAGTCCTGACAGGCTGGGCCCCGGCCTACTCAGAGCCAGGCCGAGCGCTCACAAGCCAGTCCTGCTTCTCTCCAGGTGTCCCCTCGGCATCAGCCCTCTGCGAGCCGGACTTGCAGCGGCTCTCACCAGCCCCACAACCCCTACAATAGCTCTGGGCTATGCTCAGTTCCTCTCTCCTCTCCCTGCTACTGGCAAAAATGCACCCTGAGTTTGTTTCCTCGGCTTCTCTCTCATTCCACGGCACTTTCCATTGATTCAGAGAGCTGTGGAGTTGCTAGTGGCCCTCGAGTCCAACTGAAGAAGAGGAAGCTCTGGCCAGGGAAAGGTGCTTAAAGGGCCTGCCTTGAGGACAAGGTCAGGCTAGGACACTGCCATATCTGTGGCCCTGAGTCTCGAGCACCCCAGATGGTTTACTTGCTAGGGTTCTAAAAGAATTCCTTAAGAGGAGAAGGAAGACAAAAACCATTTAGGGGTCTGGGAATATGGCTTAGAGGTAAAGTGATTGCCTAGTATACATGAGGCCCTGGGTTCAATTCCTTAGTACCGCATAAATTAAAAAAAAAAAAAAAAAGGCTGGGAGGGTGGCTCAGTGGTAGAGCGCTTGCCTTGCACGCTTGAGGCCCTGGGTTTGATTCCTCAGCACCACATAAGCAGAAAAAAAAAAAGCCGGAAGTGGTGCTGTGGCTCCAGTGGTAGAGCGCTAGCCTTGAGCTGAAGAGCTGAGGGACAGCGCCCAGACCCAAAGTTCAGCCCCACAACCAGACCCCCCCAAAATAAATTAATAAATAAAAATTAAATTAAAAAATCACTTAGAGCAGGGCACTGGTGGCTCACGCCTGTAATTCTAACTACTCAGGAGGCTGAGATCTGAGGATCATGGTTCAAAGCCAGCCTGGGTAGGAAAGTCAGTGAAACTCTTATCTCCAATAAACCACCAGAAAACCAGAAGTGCTGCTGTAGCCTTGAGAGCGCTAAGCCTTGAGCTGAAGAACTGAGGGACAATGCTCAGGCTCAGAGTTCAAGCCCCACAACTGACAAAAAAAAAAAAGAAGGCTGAGATCTAAGGATCTCAGTTCAAACCCAGGTCAGGCAGAAAGGTCCTCATGAGACTCTTATCTCCAATTAACCATTCAAAAACTGGAAGTGGCGCTGTGGCTCATAATGGTAGAGCACTAGCTCTGAACAAAAGAGCTGAGGGACAGTGCTCAGGCCCTGAGTTCAAGCCCCTCAACTAACAACAATAACAAAATCACCTAGGGTTAGTTTCCCTCTCTGTACTATCTGCCCTCCTTGGATCTATCACTCCACTCTTTATAGAGGGGGACCAGTGGAAGGAGACTGACAATCACAACTCCTTTCCTCTCCCTACCTGTCCTTAAAAATATCTTCCTCTGGCCTCCTCTCTGTCCTCTTCTCCACCATTCCAAGAAGCCTACCTTATGGGATCTCTTCACATGTGAGGCTCAGGCGAGATCCTGTCCCAGCCTCACTGCAACGTCATGGCTCCAAGGTAGGTCTGTATTGTGTTATTCTTTGATCCTCCTCACCGCCCTCTCAGGCAGAAAAGGCAAGAACCATCAACCTCTTGTGCAATGAGGGAGCAGGCCCAGAACAGGTAAGAGGTCCGCTAAGCAAGCCATTCCAGCAGAGCTCCACCCGGGGTTGGGGAGTGGGGTACACTGGCAGACTTTCAACCACAGAGCCCAGGCTCTACTGTTGGGCTACTGGGTAGATGTGCATTTCACAAGGTAATTTAAAGACCACTGAGGCCTAAGACTTTCCATCCCAACTCTTCCTCAATACTCAGTGCCAGGGAGCACTGTCCTGAAGTCAAAAGTGGAGATGTGCAGAACCCAAAAGCTTTCATTTCATTGCCGTTTCAAGTACGCATCAGTGTAAACTCCATCCAACCTGCCCAATGCTCCACAGCAGAGATTCCTAACAAAGATCTGCTGAAGGTATTCTTCCACAGGACCTCTCATCCATTTGGACCAAAACCAGGGTGTCCAAAGTTGTATAAAGTACAATACCTTCTGCCATCACTCAGTTACGCAAATTAGTCATCAGTAATAAAACCCCAGGCTGTGCCTGGATCCATGAGTCCCAGGGTGTCAGGACCCCAGCCCTGAGGGGCAGAGGTTTCCCAAGTCATCCACCGGTTGCCCCTAGCCCATGCATCAGCTTCTTACAGGCTGGGTTTCCAGTGCAGCTCAGAGCACGTCAGAACACGGAGTCCATGAAGCCGGGGTAGCAGCCTGACCTTTCCTTCTTCTGGATCTTGTCTCTGAACACTCTTGGACTGGGCGGTTGTACGTCAATGGTGTCTTCCGCTGCCTTTCTTCTGCTTGACCTAATTCTACAAAGTAAATATTCATGGCCCAGGGCCCTTTGTTCTTCCATGTCTTAGATGAAGCCTTCATCTGATAATTTGGGATGGATGATGGCCCTAAGGACCTCAGCAGGGAAGTATTTTCCAGAAGACAGGTTGTCTGCATCCCCCGAGGACCCACACCACCCCCTCTGGCTATTCTTTTTGGCCTTCACCTCTTCTTCCAGACAAGAGTGTCAAAGCACAGTGGAAGAGTCAGCCATTTTTTTGGAAGGTTTCTTTGGCTTCCTGGCGAAGCTTCTAGACTCCAGGCTAATCCCACCAGGACAACTTGTCCCTGGCTGGACTGCAGCCCTAAAATGATTCACCCAGGGGATAGGATACAATGGTGAAAGCAGTGATCAAAGAGAACCTTTGGATCTGGAAGTTGAAGAGATCATCTCAAAGATCCCCAGTCTAATTACTAATGAGCAAAAGAAACCCTGAGCAGGGCACTGGTGGCTCACGGAGGCTGAGATCTGAGGACCACGGGTCAAAGCCAGCCCAGCAAGGAAAGTCTGTGAGACTCTTATCTCCAAAAAACCACTAGAAAGACCGGAAGTGGTGCTGTGGTTCAAATGGTAGAGTGCTGAAGAGCTGAGGGACAGTGCCCAGGCCCAGAGTTCAAGCCCTATGGCCGACAAAACAAACAAACAAACCAAAAACAGAAACCCTGAAAACTGCTTGTCCCAAGGCCACCAGGCTCAGTGGCTGTCTCTAGAGAACCCAGCTTTCAACCATCTCTAAACTAACTCCATACTAGGCCACATTCCCATCTCCATACCCTACCCTCTCCGACGATGGCAACAGTTTGGTTTGCTTTAGGGCAGTGGCTTTTAAAAAAAATATTTAATGTGCAACCATTTCTTTTCTCCTTTTTTCTTTTTGTGCCAGTACTGGGGCTTGAACTCAGGACATTGTTTGAGCTCTCCTGTGACTTTTTCACTCAAGGCTGGTGCTCTATCACTTGAGCCATGCCTGCAGGTTCAGAAAATGACTTCTTAGCCCACCAAACCCTTTGTCATTTTACAGAGAATCGAAAACTAGGCATTATGCTTATATTTATCATCTCCTGCCTACTCAGGAGACTGAGATCTGAGAACTGACGTTCAGAGTCAGCTTGAACAGATAAATCCATGAGGCTTTTATCTCCAAATAACCAGGGGAAAAAAAGCCTGAAGTGGAGGTATGTTTCAAGTGGTAAAGTGCCAGATGTGAGCCAAAAGCCAAGCAAGAACAAGAGACCCTGAGTTTAAGCTCCAGTATCAGCATGCACACGGGCATGCACGCGCACACACACACACGCGCGCACGCACACACACACACACACACACACACACACACAGAGTACTGAAGACTTCAACACAATTGTTTTTAACTTATAGAGAACAGAGTATTGACAGCATAACTTTATATCTCCACCTCATCCCTAATTCCTTGGATAATTGCTTTGAGAGGTACAGAGAGAAATTGCTAGAAGTCCCACAATCACACACTTATACCCATCATATATGCCTAGAGGTTTCCAGAGTACAGATGAAAAGCAAAGATGTTTGGAAGAAGCAGAATGTTAAGTCCTACCACTCAGCATAAACTGGTTGTTAGAAGAGATACTCTATTGAGCAACCAGCACAGAAACCCTTGCGAGGATCTTTGAGCAATAATCTTCTCCATTTGGAGGGGCTGCGCGTGGTAAGAGGAGGAAGGAGGGAATGCTCAGGCCAGATTCTGAGAGATGGAGGCAAGTAGCCAATTCCCTCATCTCTCAGTCTGAAGAGATCCAATCTCCTGGGATCCACAGGGAGAGATATACTTGAAGGGCTGATGGCTTAACTTTTGGCACCAAGCAAGAGAAGATACACAGTAAGCAAAGAATAACCTCTGCTAGGACGCCTTGAGTTAAAGTCAGAGCCACTGATGTTGGCCGACCCATGTATTCCCCAGCCTAGAAGAAGGGAAGTCTGCTTGATTCTTTGGATTAGAGAGCTTAGTAGATCTGACAACCCCTTCCCCAGCCTGAACCGTGACCATAGCCTGAGGCTTTCCTTTGCTGTACCTCTCGGGCTAAGGAAGCTTCTGGCCCCTCAACTGAGAGATGAGTTCTCTCTGGATGCCCTTGGAAGTCAGGAGAGCTGAGCTCTGGCCTTTGCTGCTTTACCAGCTGCTATGACCTTGGGTTTCTCCTTAATCCTCCTGTACCCAACTGTATCCCTCCAAAAACTACAGATCATAATATCTGCTTTGGCAAATGCCTCAGGGTGTGTACAACATCAAGTGATGTTTAAAAGCTTTCAAATGTCAGCCATGATAACCAGTATTTCCTAGAAGAACAAAAATACCTGGCCAAAAACCCAAATTCAGAGTGGCCAAAACAGAACCTGCTTCAGGCAAGAGTCAAGCTGGCTCACTCTTCCTCTGTTCAGTCAAGAGGCCAGGGGAGATTTTTCTGCCCAGTCCCTTTCTTTCCTGCTGCCAACTACAAGTCTCGCCGGCAGGGTTTGTAAGGCGCCCGGGGGAACCTTGCTCTCTTCTGAGCCTTTGGCTGGTCTGGAGACAGAATCCGGCCTGGACTGTAAGTACTCCCAGGGACCACGAGAACATCCTGCTGAGCTCAAAATAAATAAATAAAATAAAATAAAAAACAACCAAACTCTCTCTCTGAGACACTTATCTCCAATTAGGTATCAAAAAACCAGAAGTGGAGCTGTGGCTCCAAGTGGTAGCACGCTAACCTTGAGCAAAAGAACTCAGGGACAGCACCCAGGCCTGAGTTCAAGCCCCACAACTGCCAAAAAGAAAAAAGAAAAAGAAATTAAGTAGTCCAAACAGCATAGTGATACTTTCCTATAATTCTGTTACTCTGAAAGTGGAGGTAGGTGGTCACAAGTTCAAGGCCAGTTTTGGCAAAGTTAATGAGACCTTAACTCAAAAAAAGGGTGCAGGCTGGGAGCATACTTCAAGTAGTAGAACATGTGTCTAGCACGCTTGAGGTCCTCGGTTCAATCCCTAGGACTAAAGACAAGCTCTTTTCCTCCCTGGTGTGCCTGGACTTGCTCATTTGTCCCAACAGTTGTCTCCACAAAGGATGCTAGGCCAGAGGCACCGGAGTAGACCTGAGGTCTGGCGGGTTCCCATAGCATGGTTCTGTGTAAAGGATTTTAGGAAGAAATTAAGCTGCAGCCTTTGCCAGAAGGTCTGTGGGATTCCCAGTGTTACCATAAGAATGCAGGGAGGATCTTGCTATGGTCTCTAGCAGAAGACAATAGACAGTCCAGTCCTACCAGGATAGTATGAAGTCAGCTCTTAACTATCTCCGTTTGGGACAATGAGGCCACAGGATTTGGAACCAAAAGAACCCTCTATAGAATGGAGCAAGGAAAGAATCTCCATCTTTCGTGCGCCACCAACAGCACAAACTCAAAGAAGAAACCTGCTTGGTGGGTGGAATGCCACAGGCCAGACGTCTAACATTCAGAACGCATGAATGGGGCCACTCTAGAAATCTCATGTCTGCTTTGGTTGCTAAAGCCTCTGGTTTATGTCCCCAAATGGCCTGAACCCCTGAACCTCGGATCCATGGGACGCATTTCTCAGGCCAGACCCCTAAGGCTGCTCACAGCTCTCTGGATGTGGTATGAGTCCAGGGAAATCATTACAGACAGGTGAGCTAGAGAGAGCAGCCTTCTGTGGTGGCTCATCAGGAGCCTGAGTTTCCTATGTCCCATCCCATCTTCTCTAATATTGAAACTGGATGAGGCTCTGGCCACCACAGAGCCCTTTGGGCCATTATGTAGTTTTCCTTTGGCAGCCTGGTCGCCATGCAGAGGGCCAGGGCAGGCCATCCACTCCTCAGTTCCCACGGGGCTCATCCTGGAGAGAGAAAGGTCAAAGCCAAGGGCACTGCTGGAGCAAGTGCACATTCCGCGCTGCCCCTGCCTCGAGGGTCACAGGTAGCCACCTGCAGGCTACACTGGAGGGGCTCGGCAGGCCAGTCAGCCCTCAGGGTCCTCTCGTCTAGATGAGGCCCAGAGCCCGCACAGAGGGCTGAGGGCTCTCTTGTGTTAGTGTCCCCGGGATAACGAGGTGCTACAAGCTTAATGTCTTCAAAGGATAAAAATTCATTTTCTCGCAGAGATCAGAAGCCTGGGCTAAAGCATCAACACAGCCATGCTCCCTCTGAAGCTCGTAGGGCAAGACTCGCTTTGCCGTCCCAGCTCCTGGTGTCTTCTAGCAATCCCCAGCTTACAGCTACCTCCCCCCAGTCTCTGCCGCCATCTTCACAGGACCTTCTCCTCCATCTAAGTCTCTTCTCTTCCCCATAAGGAAAGCACCATACTGAATTAGGGGTCATATTTTCTCCAGGAAGACCTCATCTTAATAAACAAACAACATCTACTCCCAAATAAAGGTCCTATTGTAAGGTACTTGGATTAGGACATCACTATATCTCTTTGGGGAGCACAATCCAACCCATGATAGATGTCCTGATGCTGACGTGCCTGGAAGGTCCTCCTATTTCCCAATAGGAGCCAGGCTCACCTGATCCCTGTTGCTCAGCCCATGTTCCCACCGCACTGCTCATAATGCCTTCTGGCTCCAACCACTTCAATTGCACAGATCCCTTTCCCTGGCCTCAATCTGCTCATGTCTGAGATTGTCCACATTGAGGAAACTGACAGAGCCTGCCTTCCGTGGCAGTGACCAGAAGTGACATGGAATGGGTGGATGAACAGCTGGATACGTGGAAGAGCAGTGCAAGTGTGTCCTACTTTCTCTTTCAGCTTGAAATCTCTAGGTCAAGGACTATACCTAGTACCTCTTTACGTCCCCACAAGTTCTTTAAAAAGTACTGGGCATAGGGCTGGGAAGGTAGCTTAGTGATAGAGTGCTTGCCTAGCATGCATGAAGCCCTGGATTTGATTCTTCAGTACCACATAAACAGAAAAAGCTGGAAGCGGTGCTGTGGCAAGTGGCAGAATGCTAGACTTGAGCAAAAAGAAGTTCAGGGACAGTGCCCAGGCTCTGAGTTCAAGCCCCAGGACTGGCAAGAAAAAAAAGATATTGGGCATAGACTCTTGCTGTTCACAGTTACAGAATTAATGTTTTCCTTTGGTTTTTGGCAGTACTGGGGTTTGAACCTAGGGCCTCATGCTTGCTAGGCTGGCATTCTACTCGCTTAGCCATGCCTTCAGTCATTTTTTACTGGTTATTTTGAGGATAAGGTCTCACATCCACCAAGGAAACACATCTAAGCTCCAATTTTAGGCTTCCTGTCATTGCTAGGATCACAGAAGCATGTCCCATGTCCAGCTGCCCTCCATTGAGACACAGTCTGAGGACTGGAGCAGCAAGTTCCCATCCCACCAACAGCCTCCAAGGTAACTGGGATTACGGGCATGAACCACTAGCACGCTGCCACAGAATTATTCTTTTTTTTATTTTTGTCAGTTGTGGGGCTTGAACTCTGGACCTAGGGCACTGCTCCTCAGATCTTCAGCTCAAGGCTAGGGCTCTACCACTTGAGCCACAGCACCACTTCCGGTTTTCTGGTGGTTTATTGAAGATCAGAGTCTCACGGACTTTCCTGCCTGGGCTGGCTTTGAACCGCAATCCTCAGATCTCAGCCTCCTGAGTAGATAGGATTACAGGTGTGAGCCACCAACGCCTGGCAACTGCCACAGAATTATTATTTTTTTTGGGGGGGGTCCAGTCGTGGGGCCTGAACTGTGGGCCTGGGCACTGTCCCTCAGCTCTTCAGCTCAAGACTAGCACTCTACCACTTGGGCCACAGCGCCACTTCTGGCTTTTTTCTTTTGCTTATGTGATGTTGAGGCATCGAACCCAGGGCCTCATGCATGCAAGGCAAGCGCTCTACCACTGAGCCACCTTCCCAGCAGACAGAAATTATTCTAAGGAATCAGTTTCACTCAGGGTGAGTTCGCAACCAGTCTCCTGAGTGCCAACCTCACTGCAACCCCAGCCCTTAGGCTGATCCCAGCTCCTAGTTCAATGCTCACCCTTGAGGCCTGTCCCCTAGGAATCCCTCCTGAGGAATTCCTGATTTGGGTGTGCTGCTCTTGTTTGAACAGCACTTATGTCCCCAGAGGAATAGCAGGTAGTCAGCTGGGACTTGGTATATATCCCCACACGGTAAGTACCTTGCGTGCACTGAGAGAGCCTGAGAACGATGAGCCTCCTCTCCTACTCAGTGCTTCTCTGAGCTGCTCCAGGGTCATCGGCAAAAGGACCACAGAGGGGCTCAGCGGCCTGTTCCCTAGACCCTCTGTGCCACACTCGGGGGGGGGGGGCAGGCAGTCCTCAGGAACCTTCATAACAAGCTCCCAGGGGATCCTCACACACACACATTTCTAGCCAAAGAACGACCCAGTGCTTGGGTCTCCACGTGCAGTTTACACTTCATCTCCAGTCCACAGGCTGCTAACTGAAACGGAACCCAAATCAGCTCTAGGGGCCATCCGCAGGTCTGGCTATGGCTGGCCTTGGCAGACCCATAGGGCAAAGGAACAGGAGTGGCCAGTAGTCGTAGGCCTTTGCAAAACCTGCCCATGGACAAAGCCCTGGTGGTCAGGCAGAGCTGCCCAGGGGGCCTGGGAGAGGCGCAGCCCTGGGGATTTTGCAAGAGGAAGAAGAAAAAGACCAGCATGAGCTTTAGGGCTCTGAGTTCTCTCCCCTCTGCAACCTCTGACAAGTAATTGAACTTTCCTGGGCCCCTTTCATCAGTAATAAAACAGTCAGTAGCACCCTGCCCTCATCCTCATTCCTGGTGCCATTTCCATCTCAGCCACCTCTCCACCGCCTGCAGGCTCTCCAAACTCCTGCAGAGCCCTCTGGTGGCCCGCCCTCTCCGGCCCTGACTCTCACACGCAGCGCCTTGTCCAGCCACTTGAACTTACTCTTCCTTGACCATCCCAGGCATGCGCCTGCCTCACGGGTTGGGATGTGCCTTCTGCTGAGAATCTTCTTCCCAGAAAGCTACCTGGCCCACTCCTTCCCTTCTCATCTTTGTTCCAATCTTGCCGTCTCTATAAGGTTTTCCACTGCTACCTTATCAAAGGCTTTTCTTTTCCTCTGCTGCTTCTGCCATCTTCTAATAAAGCACATACGTTATTTATTTAATTTCTTGTCTGTCAGGGATTCTGTATCCTTTCATCTATCCATGAATGGATGAATGGATGGATGTAGAGGTAAACAGATGGGATATGGATAGGTGGATGGATAGAAAATGGATAAATGGGTAAGTGGATGGGAAAGGGATACATGGTTAGGAAATGCATGGATAAGTAGATGGATAGATGGATGATGGCAAAATGAAAGGCCTTTGCTCAATTCAGTAGCAAGGAGTTCCAAAAACTAAGAGCATCAAGATTCAAAGCAAAAGAGCAGGGCACAGGTTAGGAAGCTGGCTCAGTGGTAGAGTGCTTGCCTCCTATACATGAGGCCTTGGCTTCAATTCCTCAGCACCACATAAGCAGAAAAAGCCGGAAGAGGTGCTGTGGCTCAAGTGGTAGAGTGATAGCCCTGAGCTGAAGAGCTGAGGGACAGCGCCCAGGCCCAGAGTTCAGGCACCACAACCAATTAAAAAAAAAAAAAAGAGCAGGGCACCTGAGGCTCACGGCTGTCATCCTAGCTACTCAGGAGTCTGAGATCTGAGGTTCGTGGTTCAAAGCAAGCCCAGGCAGAAAAATTAAGACTCTTTATCTCCAATTAACCAGAAAACCAGAAGAGGCATTGTGGCTCAAAGTGGTAGAGTGCCAGCCTTGAGCAAAAAAAGCTCAGGGACAGTGCCCAGGCCCAGAGTTCAAGCCCCATGACCAAAAAAAAAAAAAAAAAAGAGGGGCTGGGAAGGTGGCTCAGTGGTAGAGCACTTGCCTTGCATGCTTGAGGCCCTGGGTTCGATTCCTTAGCACCACATAAGCAAAAAGAAAAAAGCCGGAAGTGGCGCTGTGGCTCAAGTGGTAGAGCACTAGCCTTGAGCTGAAGAGCTGAGGGACAGTGCTCAGGCCCAGAGTTCAGGCCCCAAAACCGGACCAAAAAAAAAGATTCACAGCCAGTGAAGTGGTAATTAAGCTGCTGTGTGCCCTCAGGACAGTTCATTTAACCTCTGCAGGCCTCGTTCTCAAGTGGTTAAAGGACCCTAGGAAGAGCTGCTTTCCTAGCTCATTGTCATGTAATGGCCAAAATACTGAGTTGCTAGCCAAAGCTCATTCTCTTGAAAACATTAGTGTCTGACTGAAAGGGGAGATTAGCAGGCAGTAAGAGAGAACTAAGCAGAGTCTCAGCCCTTGAGTGGAGATGGGGACCCAACAGACACTGAGTAGTTGCTCAGATGGATGTGATACTACAGAGAAGCCACCGCAGGTGTGTTAAGGGACCAGTGACTGTAGTCAGCAGGGTGGGAGTTCCAGATAGAGGAGAATACCTTCAGGCTCAGGAGGGAGACTAGATTCCTTGAGCCAGATCTCTGGGATCACCAGTGAACATTTCTGAGCTGGGAAGTAGTATAGTTTTTATTGTTGGTCGTGGGGCTTGAACTCTGGTCCTGGGCGTTGTCCCTCAGCTCTTCAAGTCAAGGCGAACGCTCTACCACTTGAGCTACAGCGCCACTTCCCTGGGAAGAAGTAGAAACCAAGCTCTGAAGATTCTCTGTCCTTCCCCTACCCAACTCCACCCCTCAAAAAAGCAATCAAGCAAGCAAGCAAGCAAAGAAAGAAGCCAGAATGTCTCACTGTGACCAGAGTCTAGAGCCGCCTGGACATCCTAGACTCAGGGGACCCCTGGTCTCCACAGTGAGGTGACCCATGTACTCTGCCCTTCCAGTAGGAGATGTCTGCTGTGGGCAGACGGGAACCTCTCCCTCAGAAGTCTGTCCCAAGCAATTTCTACGGAAGCCTGGGAGGGGCTCCCATCATCTGCACGTCTCCTATCTGGCTCTCACTGAACACGCCAAGACCAGGGAGCTCACGTAGAAAGCCAGCCAGGCCTGGGTTTTCAGCTTCTCAGTCCGTGCTCTTAGCATCAGCCCTCTCTCCCTCCCTCTAACTTCTCAGCAGCTGAGGCACACCAGGGTAGTTACCCTCCTTGCCAGGACCACAGAAAGTTGTGCAGCTGCTTCTGGAATTTTCTGCCCTAGCCAGTTGTCCATACATTCATTCAACACGTTCCCCCTGGGTGTGTCAGCAGAGCTCCAAATTAGCCTCTGGGGCCATCAAGGGAGCTGCGAGAGGAGGGATGAGCCAGAAGGGATGACCATGGCCCAGGAAAAAGAATCAAAAACTACATGTTCAGAGATACAAATGTAGACAGCCTGGACTCCAGGGCTAGGGAACTGTAGTGGGTTGAATGGTGTCCTCTCGCATTCATGCCCAACAGGAACTTGAGAATGTGACTTTATTTGGAAATGGTTCTTTGCAGATATAATTAGTGAAGAGGTCATGCTGGATTAGAGCGGACCCTAACTCCAATGTCATCCATGTCCTTATATGCCGAGGAGAGGACACCGATGCACAGATGGAATGTCAGGGATGGCTGGCAGCTGCCAAAGGCTGGACGAGGAAGGGAAGGACCTCCCCGCAGAGCCTTCAAGGCAAGCGTGGCCCTGCCAATATGTGTGTTTTGGACTTTGGACTTCTGATCTGTTGTTTGAAGCCATCGAGTTTGGGATCATTTGTTATGGCAACCACAGGAAAATAACACAGGAACCAATACCTAAGTCTGGCCCTATGAGATCCTGCTGACAACACTATCACACTCAGCCCACTATATTTTTACCAGTCCTGAGGCCCTAGACCCAGCTCCTATCGTTTTGGCACCCCCAAACTCTGAACCTAGCTTGAGGGACACCCCCATCACCACCACAACACCTCTCTGACAATTGTTCCCCATCCACAGCTTTCAGGCTACTTATTTTTAGCCCCTGATTCTACTGGCCTTATATGGCTCTCTGTTCCTCTCCTGTGCATAGACTGCCCCCTCTCCTGGTTTGTAAGCTCTTTGAGGACAGAGAATCCCAAGGATATTAACAGTACTAAGAAGGAACTTGATTGTTCATGTCTGGAACATTTCTGGAATATTTCTGGAAGCGGAGGGCAGCAGTAGCATATGTTCAATGTAAGAACCCACCACTGTTGTCATAATCCTTTTTTTGTTGTTGGTCGTGGGACTTGAACTCTGGGTGTGGGCACTGCCCCTGAGCTCTTTAGCTCAAGGTGAGCGTTCTACCACTTGAGCCACAGCGCCACTTCCAGTTTTCTAGTGGTTTATTGGACATAAGAGTCTCACAGACTTTCCTGCCCAAGCTGGCTCTGAACCGCAATCCTAAAATCTCAGCCTCCTGAGTAGCTAGGATTACAGGCGTGAGCCACTGGTGCCCGGCTCTTCATAGTCCTTTTAAACTTAAAAAGTACCTCCAGAGAATATTTTAAGCATCTGATAGCCATTTTCCTATTTTAGTCACATGACAGCCCCATTCTGTAAGTAGGCAAGTATTAATATCCCCACTTTACAGACAGGAGAACCAGGCACAGAGACCATAAAGGGTCTTGGTGGCTTATTGCACCTTGAAGCTCCATCAATTCAAAAAGGAAATGAAGACAGGAGGCAGGGGAGAGAAGTGGGACCACCACGGGACTTCTAATTCTATCACCATTTGTCCCCAAGCTTGCTCCATTCATCTCTGCCTGGCCAGGGTAAGTGCTAGATCCTTTCTGAACTTTTCTAGACCCTCTCCCAGGTTCCAGAGAGCACTTCTGGTCTCTCAATCTTCTTGGGTAGGTAACAGTCATCTTCCCCCTAACAGTTGGAATAAAGGTAGGAGGGAAAAGTGAGTCACCAACAAACTGGCTAGCATCTCATGGCAGATGCAGGCATGTAGGGAGGTAAAGCCATCACAAAGGAAATGTGCATGGCTTTGCCAAGTCTTTACCTATTGCCATCTAGGGAAAATTCCATGAGACAACTGAGCAGCCTAACCTCATGGCCTCTTGGAAGAGGATCAGGGGCTGCAGTTTTGGCAGTGACCTGTTAGGGGAAGGAGGGAGGAAAGGAGGGGGCTCCCAAACCCCAGGGCTCTCCTCTGGCTTGGTTCTGGGCTGAGCTCCCAGCTCTACCCACTTCCTGCGAACACAGAACTCCAGGCTAGGCTTTGCTTGCACCTGTTTGAGCTCAGAGTGCAGTCAGTCCCTGCTCTAGAAGGATCCAAAAATATCTAGGAGGGAGGGGAAGAGGGAAGAGTGAGCCAGAAAGGGAACAACTAGGGAGACAGCCACTTGGCTTGGCGTTCAAGGCCCCAACCCATTGGGGTGGCCTTATCTCCCCTGAACATGAGCCTCAACATTCTAGCCAAAGCTGTTCTCATCCCTCCCCTGCCAGAGCGGTGCTCTGGACTCCCCCACACCTGGCTCTCAGTACCATCTTCCCATGTCTCTGCCTACACAAATCATCTGCTCATTCATTAGACATTGTTAAATGCCCTCCAGTCAGGCAACCACCATTCTAAGTGTTTGTGAATCCTGTACCACAGCGCTCCTTATTTGAAGGAAATCCGTTCTAAGCCCCTGGTGGAAGCCTGAAACCATAGATAAGGCGACAGATACTGTATTTTTTCCCCTGCTCATATATACCTATAATAGAGTTTTAATTTATAAGTTAGGCACAGTAAGAGATGGACAAAATAATAATAATATAAAACAGCCAGGCACCGGTGGCTTACCCTATAATCCTAGCTACTTAGGAGGCTGAGATCTGAGGATCGGGGTTCAAAGCCAGCCCAGGCAGGAAAATCTGTGAGAGTGTGATCTCCAATGAACCACCAGAAAACGGGAAGTGGCGCTGTGGCTAGAGCGCTTACCTTGAGTTGAAGAGCTGAGGGACAGCGCCCAAACCCAAAGTTCAAGCCCCATGACTTACTATATATATATATATATATATAGTTTTATATATATATAGTTTTATATATAGTTACATATAACAATTATAGCATATATAATACATAATTGTTATATACATATAAAACAATTGTAACAGCTTATCACAGAAATGTTACTTAAACTTATGAACTACTTCTCAAATTTCCCATTTCATATTTTCAGACCCTGGCTGATCGACCCGCAGATAAGGCAACCCCACAAACAAGGGGAGAGACCACCTTTCCTACCACGTGAGGGAGCGTACCAGCACGGTCCTCTGTCCTCTCAGAGTTGGCTGTCCAGTGATCATCCCTTCCTGCAGGAGCCGCTGACACTCGGGCCCTCCACGGAGCCCGACCTTCCCAGCTATCCTCTGAACTCCAACCGAGCTTAGGCTGCAGAGGTTGTTAGTTACATTTTTTGTCAGTGCAAGTCATCTCTCCAAATAGAAGGTCAGCTCCCGGGGGGCAGAGACACAACCCATTCCTGCCGGGAACCTGCAGGGCTGACAAGGCTCTGAGAGCTGGGCCTCACTCGCCCACCTCTCATGTCAAATGCCCACTCCTGCCTGCTCCAGTTCCCACAGCACCCACACTCTCAGCATCACACTTTGCTTTTTTCTTGTCGGTTGTGGGGCTTGAACTCTGGGCCTGGACGCTGCCCCTCAGCTCTTCAGATCAAGGCGAATGCTCTACCATTTGAACCACAGCGCCACTTCCGGTTTTCTGGTGGTTCACTGGGGATCAGAGTCTCACAGACTTTCTTTGCCCATGCTGGCTTTGAACAGTGATCCTCAGACCTTAGCCTCCTGAGTAGCTAGGATGACAGGCGTGAGCCACCGGCGCCCAGCTACACCCTCCGTTTCTTTCTGATCACATTCTAATTCCTCGCTCTCACCTGAGTCTACCCTGCTTTTCCTAACTGAAGGGTAGGCTCCCAAAGAAAGACCTTACCTCATTTTCCAGCACTGAGGACTGGCCCACAGCCCACGATCACTTGGTGTCCCACATACTCCGAACTGAGGATAGAGACAAGAGCTCTCAATGCTACAGAGGACTCACAGAGAAAAGTCCCTTCCTATTCTCTAACACGCTGGCAGTGAGCTTGTGAGCCCACCCCAGCTGGGCTAACAGCCCACCCAGAGCTCTCCAGAACCGCATATAGCAATGGCCACCCTGCTTTCCCATCGTCCCCATCACCCCATCTCAGGAAACGCAGGTTCCTGGAACCAGCTATAATCCCAGATGCCTGGAGGTACAGGAAGGATGGAGAGGTTGAGGCCAGCCAAGGCAAAGTGAGTAAGACCCTAGGCTTCTGGGCTGGTGCACACAGACACGGGCATGGAGGGCTCAGGGGCCCTCAGAGTCCAGCCTTGGGGCAACTCAAGGAGGCCTCCTCTCCATGCAGCTGGGAGAGGACTGCAGTAAAAGGACCCTAGCCAGGGGCTGGGAAGGTGGCCCAGTGGTAGAGCGCTTGCCTTGCATTCATGAGGCCCTGGGTTCGATTCCTCAGCACCACATAAGCAGAAAAGGCCAGAAGTGGCGCTGTGGCTCAAGTGGTAGAGCGCTAGCCTTGAGCTGAGGAGCGGAGGGACAGTGCCCAGGCCCAGAGTTCAAGCCCCATGAATGACAAAAAAAAAAAAAAGGACCCAAACCAAAAAGTATAAATGGCTGTTATTCCCAGTCATTTAAGCACCTTAATTCCAATTAAATTTTGACGTAATCCTGCCTATTACCTAATTAGCGACAGCTTGACCATTAATTAAATTTAACTTACGACTGAGTTTACTTCTGATTTCATTCTAGCACTTTAATTCTGATTCTCCACCTCTAAGCCTCCCCCACCTCACAACTGAGCTGCCCTGGAAAGGCTTCTCTGGGTAGCCATTCTGCTGGGGGGGGCGGAGATGTAAATGACTGATGAATGGTGAGTGTGTCCCCCGGGGTGAAGGGGCATATGGGAACCCTGACTGAGTAAAGCTGCTTGGGACTGGAGAGGGAGGATGTCTACACCAAATGGGATAAGACTTCCTGATGCTGGAGAAACACCACAGGACAAGCCAAAGCGGATAGGAAGGAGATCCTTTCCAGAAGCAGCTACATCTGACTCATCCCGTTCCCTCAATTATCCAAGTCCACTGCTTTCATCTGCTGAACACAGCACACTGGGAGGGGCACAGTGGATACCCAGTTTGTCAGCTCTACAGCTGGGCTTGCCGTGGTTCCAATTCATTCATTCATTCATTCATTCACTTATTCACTCACTCACCCACTCAGCATCAGGAAGAAGGAAGCCACACCCTACGACTCAGCCCCTTTGCACTCAGAACCAATGCACTATCTATTGCCTCCATGTTGTGATCAAGGGGCTCAGTGAGAACCTGCTCACCAAAGCAATGGGAAATTCCATCTTAGAGATACATTCCTGGAGCTCGGGTCTTCTAGATGAAGACTGCCCAAGCTGTTGAGCCCTTGCCCTCCACTGGGGTGAGGACAGCCTAGGCTCACTGTGGATCACGGCAGCGGGAGCAAAAGACAGAGCAGATGTCAGCATCAGGATGGGGAAGCGAGCACCGCACAGGGTGGGTGCAGTTGGAAGACAGCTCCAGTTCTGACGCCCACCTGAGAAGGCAGGTGAAGACAGGGCCAGGGTTTCCAAGGAGCCTGGACTCGCAGAGAAGATGCAAGAACACAAGCATACCTGTCAATCATTCCTCTCATCTGTGCCCCTCTGTGTCAAGGGGTCCCTCTTATTAAGATTAAAAGCCTCACAAATAGGAAAACACTACAGGGAGGCCTGAGCCACAGGGAAGAATGAGAACAAGATCATCACCCAGGTAACTTGAGCCATATGCCTCCTATGTCAACATCCACTTATAGAAAAGCTAAACTAAGCTGGGCACCAGTGGCTCAAGCCTGTAATCCTAGCTACTCAGGAGGCTGAGATCTGAGGACCATGGTTCAAAGCCAGCCAGAGCAAAAAAGTCTATAATACTCTTATCTCCAATTAATGCTCAGAAAAACTAAATCTCCTCCTAGGGCTGGAGGAACAGCTCAAGTAATAAAGTTGTCCTGAGTTCACACTCCAGTTCCAGAAGAATAAAACCAACTGATTCTAATGAGGGCAAAACATGGGCTTCTCCCACAGTAAACTCAATAGGTATTTTCTGAATGTAGACCTTAGGTAGATTGGGGTAAGCTCAGGGCACTGTGGCTGGAGTTGGCAGGCTCACCAACATTCACTGAAATGAAAACACTGCCTCATGGCTCCTCCAGCCTCTACTTTCAGCTGCCACCTAGTTCTTCCCCAGCAGTGGAGACCAGGATCTAGGCTTGGCTTCCACACCATGAACTCCGGCAACCAGGCTCCCTTAATACCCCACAGAGCTCTTACAATATTAGATTGCTTCCTCCCCGCTGCGACCTTCCATGCCCTCTACAGCTATTCCCCCATAGAGAAACCTGGCTGCCATGGAGTCACCGGGCCTGGCTCTAACCCTTGGTGTCCACCTGCGGTCTCAGAGCTAATCAGAGCCATGTTATGTGCCCCGTCAGACCTTCTTTAGACCTCTTCTGTCCTCTCAGAGCACCCCAGACTTTGCCATATTCTATCTCTCTCACCTCTCCCCTTGCCAGTCTTTTCTTCTGCACAAAATCCTTTCCCACCTGCCCATAAACAGGCTTAGCCTTCTTTAGGCTTGAATTTAAAAAAAAAAAAAATTGTCCACTTTTTTTTTTTTTTGCCAGTCTTGGAGCTTGAACTCGGGGCCTCTGGGGGTCTCCCTGAGCCTCTCCGGCTCAAGGCCAGCACTCTACCACTTGAGCCACAGCACTGCTTCTGGCCTTTTCTGTGTATGTGGTACTGAGAACTGAAACCTGGGGCTACATGCATGCTAGCAAGCGCTCTACCACTACGCCACCTTCCCAGCCCTCTGTCTCCACTTTTGTAAACCCTTCCACCACACATGGTGTTACTGGCCTCTGACTCTGGACAATTCCATTTGAGTGTCTGCATCTAAAATGTGAGCTGTGTGCTCACCAGATTCTCTCACAGCCCATCAGTGACTTCTGGGTTGGCAAAATCTGCCTCTCTGCGATACTGAACCCCACTGACCACCCCCTCCAAAAGACACCCCTTCTCTGGCTCCAGGCTACCATCTCTCCTTGGGTCCCCTCCATCTTTCTGAAGCTCATTTATTATCTCCTTCCTACTCTGCAAGCCCACTCTTCTCTTCTCCTCCCTCTCCTCTTTTCTCCTTCTCCTCTCTTTCTCCTCCTCTCTCTCTGAAATGGCTTCCTCAATACCAGCCTCTTTCATCTTTACATAAATGAATATAAATGATCCCATTTCTAGATTCTCCTAGGTTCCATCCTACTTTTTTTCTTTCTAACACATGGTCTTGAATATAGCCCAGGCTGGCCTCAAACTTGTGATCCTCCTGTCTCGGCCTCCTAAGTGTTGGAATGACAGGCATGTACCACCATGCCCAACCAATGCTACCATTCGAACCACTGTGAGCTTCCCATCCAGATGTCCATGGGCACTGACATGCCTAATGACTCAAACTGCACTTTTAGAGCTGGGCGCTGGTGGCTCACGCCTATCATCCTAGCTACTCAGGAGGCTGAGATCTGAAGATCACGGTTCAAAGCCAGCCCTGGCAGGAAAGTCCATGAGACTCTTATCTCCAATAAACCACTAGAAAACCGCAAGTGGTGCTGTGGCTCGAATGGTAGAGCGCTCGCCTTGAGCTGAAGAGCGCAGGGAGAACACCCAAGCCCAGAGTTCAAGCCCCACGACCGACAAACAACAACAACAACAAAAAAAAACCCTGCACTTCTAGAATGTGCTCCCCCTCACACTCCCAATGAGTTGTTTTTTTGTTAGTTTGTCTTTTTCTGGCAAGACTGTTCCTCCAATGACCTAAAGGAAACCCATTAGGGCTCCGTTCTCCGGGCTCTCCAGGTTGAGAAGTCCGGTTGATCTGACCCCAGCTCTCCGATGAAATTACCCCATTTCCCTACTTCCCTGCCTCACCAGAGTCGACATCCTCCTACTTACATTCCTGACGTGGCTGACTAATCTATTCCCCCTCATTCTTCTTCCTCCAACATCACCAGATGCAGTTTTCCTAAATTCCTCCACAATCACCCCCTGCCCAGAGAATAAAGGCCACTCCCCAGACTATCGCTCAGGACCCCTCACAACAACCTGGCGTCCAGAATGCACTTCCCAATGCCCCCACTCCCACAAGCCCACCCTCAGCCAAGAGAGAAGAAAGGTTCTTCTGAGCCCCATTCTCTGACTCTGTTCCCTTTATGTGGCATTTACTCCCTTCCCGTCACCTTCCATTGACAATCCTGCTTTCCTTGAGACCCTGCACAGTGCTTCCTCATCTTAAAACACTTCCTTATCTACCCAGCTCAAGACAGCCTCCCTGCTTCCTTTGGCTCCTCAATTTCCTGACCCTCATTTATGACACTGATGCATATCTTTCTGGCACAGGTATAGTACAGAAGGAAGATGCTTCTTCCTCTCTACTGAACTACAAGCATGCCAAGGACAGAATGCCTACCCAAATTCCTTAGTACCACCCCTGTGAAAACCAGCAAGTTCAAGAACTAATGAAAGTGGGCAGGGTGTTTGAATGAAGGGCTTGGTGTCCTTGAGTAACTGTATACCTAAGGCCTGCACAGAACAGACTGGCAGATAAAGGAAAGAAATCTCTGTCTGGCCTGCCATGGAGCAGCTCTTTGACCTTCCTAGTAACAAACTAGAGATGGGACAAAACCAGCATTTCCCAAATTATGGCTCCCTAGGCCACTAAGCCAGTGTGGCAAGCTACAAGTGCGGGACACAGCTTAAGCAGCTGGAAATGCTTCTGGGCTCTACTCTTTCCTGGGCAGAGACCTGTGAGCTCATTTCCTTCCCTCTGCACCTCCCAGGGTGGAAGGCGGCAGTGGGAGGCCGGGAGGAGGCCTTCTTCTGGATACACCAGCGGGGGGTGGGGGTGGGGGGTGAAGAGCTTCCTGACAGTCACTTGTGCCTTAGCTGGGCACTTCCAGTATGCACCAAGCCTCCGCCATGAAGATGACAGCACGGTAGCAGAGCAGATTGGCAAGTCTGCAGACCAGGGCTGGGCTGGATATGGAGGAAGATGAAGAATGAATGAAGACAGAATTCCCAGGTCCCCAATCTCTCTATATCAAGCAATAGGAGGGACAATGGGAAGCAAAGCCAAACCAGCCTTTAGCAGTCAGTCCAATGGTTTAACCCCAAAGAACGATTTCTCAGCATGCTACCTTCTCACCCCCAGACTCTAGGGAGTCAGAGGATCAAAAACATCGAAAACATCTGGGGAGAGAATGGCGCCACTGGGAGTACATCTGTCACTGACAAGAATGGGTGCTTTCATTTCTCTGGCTTCCCAGTTCTTCCTGGAAAATCAGACTGATGGAATCGTCTCCAGGACGCTTTCCCTGTCCTTGAGCAGCCCTGTCACCATGCCAGCTCCTCAGACCACGGAGAAGAACCCAGGTAATCACAAAGGCCTAAGGGCACCAGGCCTGGGATACTGACACGTCTGGTAACAGTGCCCACGCTGGTCCCTGGCACTGGTCCCAGTGACTAGAGACCAGAAGGGAAAGGGTACCTGGTCTTCTGGCAGGGAGAAGTAATAATGGGCTGCACAGCTCATCCCCTGGTCTAGAGGGAACACGGAAGCCAAGTGGAGAGAAAAGAAAGAAAAGAGAAGCAGACGGTGCAGGCTTGGAGAGAACTTTTGTTCTACCCAACCAAGGGCAAGCAAAGTGGAGTGGAGTGGGTGGAGTGAAGAGGAGTGGAGCGAAGACATGACCTATGACCAGGCTGGCAGAGGTTTCCACACGCTAGGAAAGAATGCCATTATGGGAGTGAAGGAAAGCTACTTGAAACCACTCAGGGTGCAGGAGGAAGCCATCTTTGTACATACAACCTGCAACTGGACAGAGTAGCTCTAAGTTTGGGTGGGAACAAGGAGGAAGGCGAGCTTGCTCAGCGGTGGCCAGGCAGAGGGAACAAGCGCTCTCCGCACTTGGCCCCAAAAGGAAGCAGCTCAGAGGAAACGCGCATGTGTGTGCACGCACACAGGTACACACGTGTACACACACACACACACACACACACACACGCCTCTTCTCCCCACAGCAAAAGTCCCAACACAGCCTGTGGAACGTTCTAGATATCCAGTTTTCTCAGCAGGAGGAAAGATAAAGGATGTCCCTAAATGGCTAAAAATTCCTGGGGCCCTGCCGTGTGGAAGCTCAAGGTGGCAGCTGGGCTCGGCCCAGCAGAGGGGGGCTGGGGAGAGGGTGGCGATGGCTTGGGCCTCAGGATCCAATTACGTGGCTGTTTCCATACTTAGCCACCTGACAGCCGCTTGGAATACTCACCACCCCACCACCGCAGCCCCACAGGGACCAAATTAACTCCAAGGGCAGACAAGGGCAGGACCCGGCAGCACATGCTCAGGAGAAAGAACCTCAAAGACCCACAAGATGGGGTCCCCACGGTCCCAGGCACAAGGTCTAAGGGCTGGTGGAGAAAACAAAGCAGGGAATCATAGATTCCTAGGGGGATCCCGGAGCACCTCCCTGAAGCATCCCCAAGGGGAAGCCAGGTCCAGGAGTCTTAGGAACAAGAGAGGTGGCTAAATGATCGGGTGTCCCCTCCGCAACCTATAAATAGCCCCCGTGCTGCAACTCAAGCCAGCGCCTCTGCCACGCAAAGTGCTGAGGTGTCAAAGAGAAGCCGGGGAGCACAGGGCCGAGCCCCCTCCCTGGTGACAGCCCCCCTGCGGTCTCTTCCCCCCAAAATGGGGCCCATTCCTCTTTGGACTCTGGGTCCCATTCCGTTCCCAGCCCATCTCCCAACTCTCAACGCAGTTCAGCCATATCCCAACAGACTCCGACGCTAGCCCGCTGCTCACAGCGAGGCCCAGCCCTGCCCAGTGCCCCCCTTTATGCTCAGTCATGCAAACCCAAGTCTCCAGCTAGAGCCTCCACCCCAATCTCCCACTGGATGGAAGAGTGAGTCAAATGACCTCCGGCTCTGGGTCACTCTGTCCATCTCAGAGGCTACTCCACACTTAACTTTTGGGGGTACTCATCCCCAGCGTCTGCCAGCCAGATTCTTCTCTCTGCCTGTGGCCCAGGCCTCAGGTCCATCTGCCTCTTGGGAGCCCCAATCCTGGCCCCATTATCTCCAGTACCTCACTCTCCCCATGGCCCGGCCCAAGAGAGGTGACAAGTGACACCAGCAAAGAACAAAGCTTTGCCATCCGCCCCAGTCCCCCACCCCTGAGATCTCATGGGAGCAGAGGACACAGTGGGGGCCACTCGTGGGGGGGCGGGGAGGCATACCTGCTTGTGTTGAGAGCAGGAGCGAGGCCAGGAAGCAGCAGAGCAGGAGCAGCGCCCTCATGGTGACTGCCAAGAGAGCCCAGCTGCTCCTCGCCTCTATTTATATGGTGGGTGCAGGCGGCGCAGCAGCAGGCGGCGGAGGGCGGGGGAGAAGGGTCACACAGTCACTAGGGCAACAGAGTGGACGTGATGGGGAAGAGGCCCAGACCCCAAGGCTGCCTCTGGTACCATCCCACAACAAGGTAGGACCCAGGGCTGCATTTTCTGCCCTGCCCCCCAGCAGCTCTGGGATCACAAGATGCAGATCTGATAGGACAAGAATATCGGGAAGTGGCGCTGTGGCTCAAGTGGTAGAGCGCTGGCCTTGAGCTGAAGAGCTGAGGGACAGCGCCCAGGCCCAGAGTTCAAGCCCCACGACCGACAAAAAAAAAAGAATATGGAGAGAAAGTGGGGTGTCTCTTGAGCTGAGGTCCAGGAGTTAGGAATATAAATGCCCCCACAATATACACAGGCTTGACCCAAAGTTGGGGCAGGTCAGGGACCCGGACATTCCTCCAAATGAAAGAAGCTGAAGGGCAAATCCAGACAGATCGTTTTGTGTGTGCATGCATGTGTGCATACGCACACACACACATATGCACATGCATGTGTACATTTGGATTCATACTCACTGGACTTTTTTTTTTTTTGCCAGTCCTGGGGCTTGAACTCAGGGCCTGAGCACTGTCCCTGGACTTCTTTTTTACTCAAGGCTAGTACCCTACCACTTGAGCCACAGCGCCACTTCTGGCTTTTACTGTTTATGTAGCATTGAGGAATCGAACCCAGGGTTTCATGCATGCTAGGCAAGCACTCTACCACTAAGCCACATTCCCGGACTCACTGGGCTTTCTTGCAAATGTCCAGTTAAGGGAAACCTGTGCTATCTGACCTTTGAGGCCAATGGCTGGGAGCTAGCCCTCCCAGGCCTCTGTGGAGAGAGTGCTGAGCAGAGGGAAAAAGAGGACAGGGAGAGATGCAGCTGAAAGATGTGGTATAAACCAGAGGTGGAACAACACAGATCCATTCCCGAGGAGCAGCGGTTCCAGAACGCCTAGCTGCCTCTGTGTGGCGCTGTTTGGTGCAATGTTTTGGGCACACGGTGGCTCGAAAAGCCATTTGTAGGAAGCCAAGAGACAGCAGGCACTGTCGCTGTGAGGGCAGGAGGCAGCCCTCAGCCATGGAGAAAAAGAACTAAAAGTGAACCAGGCATTAGCGACACAGCAAGCATTTCACATATTTAGCACCGCTTTATTGAGGTCTGAGCAACACAAAAAATCGCATGCTTACTTAAAGGAAACGAACTGATTGAATGTGGTGTAAGTCTTTTACCATCAAGAAACGGACAGATTCCTCACCTCCAATGTTTTTCCTGTTCTTTCAAAATCCTCCCTCCAGGCTGGGAATGTGGCTCAGTGGTAGAGTGCTCACCTAGCATGCATGAAGCCCTGGGTTCCATTCCTCAGTACCGCATACACAGAAAAAGCCAGAAGTGGTGCTGTGGTTCAAGTGGTAGAGTGATAGCCATGAGCAAAAGAAGCACAGGGACAACGCCCAGGCCCTGACTTCAAGCCTCAGGACTGGCTTGGTGTCACTCCACATTGGTTTGCATTTTCTAGATTTCACTATAACTGGAACCATAGGGTTCGTGGCCTTTGTTATATCTTTTTCACTCAATGTAATTATTCTGAGATTTATATTATCAATGGTTCATTCTTCTTTATTGCTGGGTAGTCATCCACTGTATGGACAGACCAGTCACCTGACTACTATCCAGTCACCTGTTGATGGATGGGATCCATTCTTTCCAAGGTGGGGTTAAAAAGCTGCAATGGTGCCTGGTGCCAGTGGCTCACACCTGTAATCCTAGCTATTCAGGAGGCTGAGATCTGAGGATCATGGTTCAAAGCCAGCCTGGGCAGGAAAGACCGCGAGACTCCTATCTCCAATAAACCACTAGAAAACCAGAAGTGGTGCTGTAGCTCAAGTGGTAGAGCGCTCGCCTTGAGCTGAAGATCTGAGGAACAGCACCCACGTCCAGAGTTCAAGCCCCATGACTGGGGAAAAAAAAAAGTTTCAATGGTTTGTGTACATGTCAATTTACAGACACAGCTTTTAATTCTCTCAAATAAATGCCCAGGAATGGAAATGGTTGGGCCATATGGTGGAAGCTGTCCAACTTTTCTTTTCTTTTTTTTTTTTTTTGGTCGGCCGTGGGGCTTGAACTCTGGGCCTGGGCGCTGTCCCTCAGCTCTTCAGCTCAAGGCAAGTGCTCTACCACTTGAGCTACAGCGCCACTTCCGGTTTTCTGGTGGTTTATTGGAGATAGGAGTCTCACGGTCTCTCCTGCCCGGGCTGGCTTTGAACCGCGATCCTCAGATCTCAGCCTCCTGAGTAGCTAGCATTACAGGCATGAGCCACCAGCGCCCGGCATGTCCAACTTTTCTATCATTTGATATTCTCATCAACAGAGCATAGAAGTTCCAATCATTCCCAATCCTCACCAAAACTTCATATCATGTCTTTTTTTTTTTTAATGCTGCTGGGGATGGAACCCAAGGCCAGGAGCAAGGCTTGTCAAGAACTCTACCCATAGGGCTGGGGGTTTAGCTCAGTGGAATAGTGCCCGCCTGGAGAGCGTAAGGCCCTGGGTTCGGTCCTCAGCTCTGGAAAAAAAAAAAAAAAGTTCGTATCACTTAAGAACTCTACCCATGAACCCCACTCCTAACCCCATTAGTAATTCTAACATGTGCAGTAGGATCCCACTACTTTTTGGGGGGGAGGTAAGGATAACAGGGCTTGAACTTTAGGTCCTCAACCACTTGCTGGAACTTTTTTGCTCACAACTGACACTCTATCATTTGAGCCACACCTCTAGTTGGTATTTTTGGTTATTAATTGGAGATAAGCATCTTGAGGACTTTTCTGCTCAGACTGGCTCCAAATGTCAATACTCAAATCTCAGCTTCCTGACTAGCTAGGGTTACAGGAATGAATCTCATGTTTTCCTAATGATTAATGATATTAAGGATAGTTTTTTGTTGTGGGTTTTTTTTTAGGGGGGGTCCGGTCGTGGGGCCTGAACTCTGGGCCTGGGCGCTGTCCCTCAGCTCTTCAGCTCAAGGCTAGCGCTCTACCACTTGAGCCACAGCACCACCTCCGGCTTTTTTTTCTTTTTGCTTATGTGGTGCTGAGGAATCGAACCCAAGGCCTCAGGCATGCAAGGCAAGCGCTCTACCACTGAGCCATCTTCCCAGCCCTTGTTGTGTTTTTTGATGAAGTATCCATTTGAATCATTTGTTCATCTATTGTAAGTTTTGTTTTATTTGATTGTTAGTAATTTATTCATGGTAGAAATAAATCCTTTCATCATATACATGATGTGCAAGTATTTTCTCTTCCCATTTACATAAGTGTCTTTCAAGTAGTAGTTTGTTGTTGTTGTTTTGGGGCTGTTATGTTATTGTTTTTGCGATTGTTGTTTTGACAGTACTAAGGTTTAGTGTCATGGCGTGTGCTCAGCTGTGGGGCACACATGTGATTTCAGCAGGGAGAAGTTTCAACTTCTCAGTGCTTTTTCCTTTAAGACAGGGTCTCATGTCCACACTGGCCTCAAACTTTCAATTCTCCTGCCTCAGCTTCCCAAGTTATAAGGTTATAGGCATCTACTACCACATCATTAAATTCTAATCTACAGACTTGCTAAGCACACAGACCATGAGTGTGTAGCTCGCAGAACTAACACAAAGTATGAGGAGAGGAGACTGGTGGGGGCAGGGTAGGGAGGACATGTGAAGGGCCTCAGGCCCCTTGGGCTGGGTACTAGCTGTCAGGGTTCCTGCAGTGTGCTCCCTCTGGCAGCTGGCTTGCTAGATCCATCCCCAGGCCCATCATCTCTCAAGGGTCTGGGAAGACCAGATCAGACCCTGATAACTCGGGGTCTGGGTTTGGGATCTGTTGTACCTTCCACAGTCCCCGGGAGCCCTCAGCAAAAGGCCTGTCCCATTTAATCTTGGTCAGTTTCTGATGTTCAAAGATCCCTTTCTCTTAGCTGCTTAATCTAACGTTGAGAATGTCCACCAAGACAGGCGACACCCTGGGGAACCTTGGACTTGGGCCCCCAGCTCAGGAAGCTCTGCAGCTGTCACTCCCAGCTCCTTTTTTCAACATCAAGGGTGTAGTGGGGGGGGGGGGGGGCGGGAGGAGGGCAGCTTGCGGAGTTCATTCCTGGGTACAGCTGTTGGGTTTAGGGCCCATCCTGCCCCTAGCCCTCAGTCCTACCCTCTCCTATGGGTAAGCACACGTTCGTGTCAATCAATGAAGAAACTGCAATTCAGCAAGGCGAGAGAAGAGAGGGAATAAGGTAGAGGGGAGTATGAACCGCACCCCCACCGAAATGTGCAGGAGCAAGGTGGGCAATTCAAGTCCAAGAGAGTAAAAAAGACAAGTGCAGTACAGCCACCAGCCATGCTGATAGCGGAGGAAGAGGAGGATGGGCCTGGTTGGGGCCAGGGCCCGCGACATCTAAGCGTAAGGACAGCACCGGCAGCCAGCACCAGGAGGCTACTTGAGGATTTGCCTGTGATCTCTATACTGGTCTGAGGCCAGTTAGTCATCACTAAGGAGGCCAAGGTCACCAAAGGTCCCCCTTCTTCCACTACTCAGAGCTTCAAACCTCCAATACACAGGGCTGGGGCACTGCCCGGCCGCATCACCAAAGATGACCTAAGTCATGGCATAGGGGGTGTGTGTTTATATCGTCCCACACTAGACCGGAAGAGAACAGACAGCGGTCACAAATTCACAAAGGGGGGCGGGGGAAGAAGAACTGGAGGTAGAAGAAAAAAAGGACAGACACACAAAACAGAAAAACCATTAGTAAAGTTAGGGGGGAAAAATATATATTTAAGTACCTCACATGGCTGTAACTTGACTACTGGTCCCAATGTGATGTCCTTAAAATAAGAACAGACCAAATGCTTGGGAGAAGTGAAATTATCCCTGCTGCTGAGGCTTGACAAGAATTTCTTCTGAGAATCCTTGTGAAGGCGACAAAGGGTAATGTAATCATTGCTGACAACATTCTTAGAGTAGAGAGAACACACTTCCCATGAAGCTGATGCCTAATAGAGACCCTAAAAATAGGATCAGAGAGGTCACCAGGAACCAAGAACATCCAATTCCCCCTCCCAAAGAAACAGCCACCAAAATGGTGGCCAATCACTCTCACTTAGAATGAACCTCCACTTTGTATCAAGCAGGCAGAAGAGAAAACTGACACAATCCATTTGAGGGACAGCATGTACTAAAATGTAGTACAACAGTCCTAAGTTAGAAACAACCTAAATGCTCATTGCAAGGTGAGTGGATAAACCATGGAATATCCACACATGGAGTAGTACTCAGCAAGAAAAACGCACAAACTGCCGATAGAACAAACACATCAACTACTCTGACATAGGTTGCTGAGGCAAAAAAGATAGACAAGGGCTGGGAAGGTGGCTCAGTGGTAGAGCGCTTGCCTTGCATGCATGAGGCCCTGGGTTCGATTCCTCAGCACCACATAAGCAGGGGGGAAAAAAAGCTGGAAGTGGTGCTGTGGCTCAAGTGGTAAAGCGCTAGCCTTGAGCTGAAGAGCTGAGGGACAGCGTCCAGGCCCCACGACCGGACCAAAAAAAAAGATAGACAAAAGAAATAGATGCTCTTATGATTTACATGAAATTCTAAATTGGATAAAATGAGTCACGGTGACAGAAATGAGATCCACTATGAGAGTCGAATGTCCACTTTCCAGAAAGTTTGGAATCATCACCACCATTATCATCTGACAACTACAAGTACTTATAAGGATGCTACCCAGCAGGAACACTCTTACATTATAGGTGCAGAACGACATACCAACACGGGTCACTGAGTGTAAAGTCGGTAAAAATGTGAACAAGTCCCATGGATGGCAGGGGCCATTTGGCTCTAGGAAAAGAATGTTGAAACAGACACCTCTCCTAGACCCACCCTAGGAGACTCTGTGAGTTCTAGCTCCTCCCTAGTACCTCCCACAGCCACTACTCCTTGGTATAATGAATGGTCAGTTTTTTGGGGCAGAAAAACTACAAGCTAGTTTTAACCAAACTGAGGCGAGGCACCTGCATAGTGGAATCTCTTGAGTGCTTGGCCTGACCTTTTTTCAACAAACTCTTAAGACTTTATGCATATGAATCGCATCTCATACATATACTTAAAGCCAAGGGTAGTGGCCTTGTACATAGGACAGAACCTGTCAAGATCCCTCATTTAAGATCAACCCATTAGTAACCCTTCCCACACTCCAAATCCTAGAAAAGTTAATTCATCTTATTTTTTTGTCTGTCATTGGGCCTGAACTCTGGGACACTGTCCCTCAGCTCTTCAGCTCAAGGCTAGCGCTCTACCACTTGAGCCACAGCACCTCTTCTGGCTTTTTCTGCTTATGCGGTGCTGAGGAATTGAACCCAGGGCCTCATGCATGTAAAGCAAGCACTCTACCACTGAGCCACCTTCCCAACACTGAAAAATTAAATTCTTAATCATGTTTGCTCTTGAGTCACCTAGCTCAGATCTGCTGTTTCTCTTAATGGAGTACTTCTTTATTCAACTCTGCTTTGCCACTTTGTGTGGCAATTCTTTAGAGACACGAATCTGGGATGACCCAGCAGTAACAACAATATAATCTACCTAGTTTTTTTTGGGGGGGGAGGGTCCGGTCATGGGGCCTGAACTCTGGGCCTGGGCGCTGTCCCTCAGCTCTTCAGCTCAGGACTAGTGCCACTTCCGGCTTTTTTTTTTTTTTTTTTTTTTTGCTTTTTGCTTATGTGGTGCTGAGGAATCAAACCCAGGGCCCCAGGCACGCAAGGCAAGCGCTCTACCACTGAGCCACCTTCCCAGCCCTCTACCTAGTTTTTACATTGCACTACAGTTATGCAGAAGGTTAGCATTCGGGTGAGGTGGAGAGTCCGAGTGGAGTGCACAGGATCTCCCTGCATTATTGCAAAATGTAAAAAGTTATTTAAGCTGGGCATGGGTGGCTTATGCCTGTCATCCTAGCTACTCAGGAGGCCGAGATCTGAGAATTGGAGTTCAAAGCCAGCCAGGGCAGGAAAGTCCATGAGACTCTTCCATTAACCACCAGAAAACCGGAAGTGGCGCTGTGCCTGAAGTAGTAGAGCGCTCGCCTTGAGTTGAAGAGCTGAGGGACAGCGCCCAGGCCCAGAGTTCAGGCCCCAGGTCCAACCAAAAAAAAAAAAAAAAGAAACCCAAGCCGGGCGCCGGTGGCTCACGCCTGTCATCTTAGCTGCTCAGGAGGCTGAGATCTGAGGATCCCGGTTCAAAGCCAGCCTGGGCAGGAAAGTCCATGCGACTCTTACCTCCAATAAACCACTAGAAAACCGGAAGTGGCGCTGCGGCTCAAGTGGCAGAGCGCTCGCCTTGAGCTGAAGAGCGGAGGGACAGCGCCCAGGCCCCGGGTTCAGGCCGCACGGCGGACCCCCACCCCGGTGTGCACGGTGGAAAACGACGCGTGTGCCTGGCGGAAGTGGGGGGACGTGTCACTGCCCGCCTGCTGAACGGGCCCCCTCGGACGGCACCCCAACAAGAGCAAGACGGTGACCGCGTCTGAACGCAAAGCACAGGCGCGGGCCGGGCCGGGGTGCGAGCCGCGCGGACGCCCTCACCTTCCCGCCACTCGGCCGAGGCCTCCCGCCGCGGCGGGGCTTCCGGTACGCGCGAGGCCGCCGCCCGCGGCGGAGCCCGTGTCTCCCGGGGACGGGGACAACCGGACGAGGCTCCGGTCACACCGGAGCTCGGCCCGCGGGGCGGGGCGGGGCGGGGCGGGGCGGGAGCCGGCGCGGCGCGCGCGGCGTCCTCACGTCACTCAGCGTGCTGCGCCGGCTGCAGGTTAGAAGACAACTCAGGCGGGAGCTCCAGCAAGACGCCACGGAGCATGCGCGCCTACGAGAGGGCGGGGCCTTTCCGGGAAGGGGCGGAGCCTCGAGCCATCCGCTGCCTGCGGTGGAGACCGCCTACCCATCGCTCGGCTCGTAGTCTCTGTTCTAGGAAGTGGGGGGGAAGGGAAGGACTTCCATGGTCCCGCCCTAATCCGCGCCTCTGGCCTATGGGAATGGAGCAGCCCTCCAAGACCGGAAGTGAAGCCACAGTTCGAAGCCAGGAGTCCTGGGCCCGCAGCGCCCTCTGTTGGCCTTCTCGTAAGTTGCAGGGAACCCATCAGGCCGGCCTGCCATTTCACCGACCGCATAACATGACACTTGGAAGGGGCGAAACTATGGCGGTGGGCTGGGGTGACCACAAAGGAACCTGGAGTTGCTTTGAGAACGGAGGGAGAATTAATTGATCATCTTGAGTGTGGTGGTGACTTCCCATGTCAATCTCACCAAAACGTGGATTTCACTGAATATGATTCATCTTTTTCAATACTTTGAAAGGAATTAAGAATTATTGGTGGGAACAACAGGAGGAATGAGGAATACACAATACTAATAAGTGGCAAAGCACAGGACCCAAGAACACGTGTGTTCTGGCCTTAAGAAGCAATGGCTTACTTGGTCATGCTCTACTGCTCAAGTTAGAACATCTTGAGCCACAAAGCCCTGAGTTAAAACCCCAGAGCTGAAGAACAAGGAGGAGGAGTAATTTGAGCCCAGATAGTTCAATCAGTAGAGCATCTGACTTTGGGCCAAGCACAGGTAGTTCACTCCTGCAATCAGGAGGCTGAGATCTAAGGGTCATGGTTCAAAGTCAGTCTCCTATCTCCAATTAACTACAAAAAAAGCAGTAAATAGAGCTGTGGCTCAATTGGTAGAGTGCTAACCTTGAGCAGAAAAGCTCAGGGACAGTGCCCAGGCCATGAGTTCAAGCCCCAGGACCAGAACACACAAGTTAGGGACCACTCCTCACACCCTGAGTGTAAACTATCTTCTCGTGTTTGCAGACAACCTAGAGAAATCTCAGTGAATTTCAGGATATCAATCTCTCTTCACAAACTCACACCACAAATCAGGAGTCTTCACGTTGTCCCCTTGAGGTCTGGGGTCCAAAAAGCAGCCTTTTAGTCTAAACCAGATAGCCTTGCCTAAGTTCTCCAGAGGGAACACTCACAAGAGACACAGAATCTTAAAAAACAAAGTACAAACTTTATTTTGTTTCTTTACAAAGGCACCGTGGCCTCTTGGATTTCCACCCCCCCACCCAGTTAACAAAATATAATAGCTTCTCCTTGGACAGAGTTCAAAATTATATATAAAAAAAAAAACAGAAACCAAAACTAAAATAAAACCAACAACAAACAAAACAGGAGAGAGAGAAAGAGAGAGAGACAAAGACATTTTTGGGGTCAAAGATGGGAACCCTGGAGGGAGAGGTGGGGGGAGGAGAGTGGCGAGTCCCGGTGCTGAGATGGGGAGGGGGAGAATGGCAGCAGCAAACCCCAACCGAGAAGCAAGAAGACCCCCAGACCCCAGAAAGCCCTGACCCCGCCTGACCCAACCCACATAAGTGCTTAAGAAGAAAGAAGAAAACCAAACAGAGGAGGGAAAGAGTCGAGGCGGCCGGTCCTGGGACTGGCTCTGGGGCGGGAGGAAATACTTGGGGTTTTGTTTGATTTTCCCTGTTCTTAAAAACATGTTTAAATGACAAAAAAAAAAAAAAAAAAAAAAGCTTTTTTTTTGGCCGAGAGAGGCCGGGCACCTCAGCGCCCAGCTTCTCCAGCCCCCCTGGCTGACACCCAGCCCCGGGGTCCCGATGCTCCCACAGTGTCACCCCAGCCCCGGGACCTGGGCTGGGCTGGCTTTGTTTAAAAGTTGATTTACAGTATTGAAAAAGAGGTCATAAAAGAGACCCAAATGACATCGTCAATTTTGTAAAAATTTCTCACTCATTCACCCACATGTCTCCCTGGTGCTGCCCCCCGGCCCCCTCCAGCCCCCAGAAGGGAGAGGAGGGCTGGGGGGGTGGTCAGGGAAGCCCGCCGTCCCCCAGCGGCTCCTCCCGGCCCTGGTCCATGGCCTCGCTGTCTGAAGCCTCCGAGTCAGAGGCAGTGTCGGAGGTGTGGGGCTCCGGGCAGCTGCGGACCGGCTTGATTATGACCGCTCGCCGCTGCTCCTCCTCCAGCTCCTGCTTGTCCTGGGTGCCCTCGATGTGCTGGATCGCCTGGATGGGACAGGCCACTGAGGGGGCTGCGCTGGGGACCCCCGCCAGCTGATATTCCCCTCCAAAAACATCCCACCCAGAACTATCCAGAAACAAGCCTGACAAAGGAGGAGAGGGCATGCCACACCTCGGCTGAGTTCAAGACCCCCTTCCACGAAGCCCACAGTCCCAGAGCTGCCTGGAACTGACGACACACACGCAGTTACACATCTGTCTGTGGACGGACTGCAGACCTTCTTATTAACTCTATTATTGTTTGCTGGGTTGATAGGGAATGAAAGTTCCAGGGATTGATGTCTGGGCTTTTACTAGTTGTTTCTGTGCTGGCACTGGGGATCGAACCCAGGGCCTCCTGCACACCAGGCAAGTGCTTCAACCCCTTGGGCCACACATCCTCAGAAATTTTGTGTTTGTTTTTTTTGTTTGGTGTTTAGTGCTGCTGCCGGGGCTTAGACTCAGGACCGCGAGCTCGCCATCGTGGCTGGCACTCCACCACTGAAGCCACGCGTCCATTCAACCCAGGATGAGTACTGATTAACTGCAGATGGTTCTCATGCACTTTTCTGCCCTGGGCTGCCTTCAAACCAAGATCCTCCACGTTTCAGCCTCCTGAGTAACTAGGATTGTAGGCATGAGCCACCAGAGCCTGGCTTGGTGTTTTTTTGTTGTTGTTGTTTTGCTTTGTTTTTAATTATTTTTTTGTTGGTCATAGGGCTTGAACTCTAGGCCTGGGCACTGTCCCTCAGCTCAAGGCAAGCACTTTACTATTTGACCCACAGCGCCACTTAGGGTTTTCTGGTGGTTTACTGGAGGTAAGAGTCTCACGGACTTTCCTGCCCAGGCTGGCTTTAAACTGCGATCCTCAGATCTCAGCCTCCTGAGTCGCTAGGCTTACAGGCAGGCGTGAGCTACCGGCACCTGGCTGGAGTTTTATTTTTTGTTTTTGAGATAGTGCTGTGCTGACTTTGAGCAAGCTGGACTCGAACTTTTCATTCTCTTATCTCTACCTCCCAAACAGCTGGAATTACAGATATGCGCTACCAAACCCAGGATGAATCACATTGTTCTGCTACTGTTGATGGCAATGGAGGGCTAGTCACCATCTACCCACTCACTGCCACCGCAGTCCATCCTGAGTTCTGGAAATGGAGGTGAGAGAACATTCTAGTACAGATCATGCCAACAGCTGGGCACTGGCTGCAATCAGAAGGCTCTAGGAACCAAGGAGCCTCTTAGGTTCATTTTCCAAGCCACCTGCCTCTCTGTCCCAACAGACACAGGGAAGGAGACCCGGGCGGGCATCCAGACCTCTACCTCCTCCCTCTCACAAAAGCCCCCCTCCCCTCCCCCGCCATCTTGCTCCTCCCCCATCCTCATTTTCTCACCTCTACAACCCATACGCCACCCTTTCCCAGAGCCCAGGTACCTGCACGATAGTGTCCAGATTCTGGCGGGATGTGGAAACAGAGCTGGTGGCTGAGGAGGGCCCCATGGTGACGACGTTGACGTGGTGGGGTGGGGGCGGGGCTGGCGCAGGCACGATCACCGTGGGGTGGTGGGTGGGGGCCGGAGGGGGCAGGAGCTGCAAGACGCACGTCCTCAGTCTTCCACTTTCTACCGTCTTCCCGTGTTAGAAAGGTGCAAAAGGTAGGGACTACTGGGAGGTCTCTGTGGGGGGGCAGGACCCCGGCCTG
Organism: Dipodomys merriami; assembly: GCF_024711535.1. Classification (NCBI taxonomy): domain Eukaryota; kingdom Metazoa; phylum Chordata; class Mammalia; order Rodentia; family Heteromyidae; genus Dipodomys; species Dipodomys merriami. Next base: position 3,374,910 of record NW_027202682.1, read on the forward strand.
TCCCTTCTCTCTCTCTTTGGCAAATGGTTTCGATCTATCACACACTCCCACCATGATACGGTGTCTCACCAAAGAATCAATGCATAACAGGCTGCAGTGTTCAAAACTGAGCTACAATAGCCTTCCCCTCTTTGCAGTGTTATCATCTCAGGTGTGTGTTACAGCGGCAGAAAGCTGACAGACACAAGGGGCGAGGAGGCAGCTTATAACCCAGACCCACACTTCTGATATTGCAAACTGGGGAAATGGCAGCCTAGACACTGGCTTCCGGCCTTCCTTAGACCCAGGACCCTTCAGTTTTCTGAGTCAAGCGGCAGCTTAATATCTGATTCAACACTGCTTGTGAATGGACACTCTGGGGAGAGGTGCTTGCCTGGCAAGCACAGGGCTCTAATCTACCTTTAATCCCCATCAACACACATTCACACAGAAAAAGCATCAACTCTGGACTTGCTTTTTGTTGTTTTTTTTGCCAGTCCTAGAGCTTGAACTCAGGGCCTGGGCACTGTCCCTGAGCTTGTTTTGCTCAAAGCTAGTGCTCTACCACTTGACCACAGCACCACTTCTGGCTTTTCCTGTGTATGTGGTACTGAGGAATCGAACCAGGGCTTGATGCATGCTAGGCAAGCGCTCTACCACTAAGCCACAGTCCCAGCCCATCAACTCTGGATTTAAGACAGCCAGGATCTACACCTCTGCTCCCAGTCACTTGACACCCTAGACGTATTGTTTGGCCTTTCTGTGCCTCCATTTTCCCATCAGGAAAACAGGAGTGTCACAGCTCAGAAGATTCCATATACTAACAGATACGTATCTGAGACACCCAGAAGCCAGCGGGAATCGGCTCGGCAAACGCCTGAATCGTTTTGAGTTAGGCCCTGTCTGCCCTCAAGGCACCGGCGTGCAACCCCACGGCCACGGCGCCCCTCCCAGGTCCTCCCGCTCACCTGGGTCCGCAGGTGCTGCTGTTCCCGCTCCAGCTTCTCCTGGTGCAGCAGCCGCACCTGCTCCTGCTGCTGCTGCAGCTGCACCTGTTGCGCAATCACCTTGAGCTTTTCCGGGTACATGTGGGCCTCCAGCGAGCGCACCTGCCGTGGAGAAACAGTGCTCAGAGGCTGCTCCACCAGCGACAAGGCGGGCACTCAGGAAAACCTCAGCTGTTCCCTGTGCCTGGGCCCTACTCCCCCTTCTTTTTTTTTGGTCAGTCATGGAGCTTGAACTCTGGGCCTGAGCACTGTCCCTCAGATCTTCGGTTCAAGGCTAGCGCCCTACTGCTTGAGCTACAATGCCACTTCCGGTTTTCTAGTGGTTTATTGGAGATAAGAGTCTCACAGGCTTTCCTGCCCGGGCTGGCTTTGAACTGTGATCCTCAGATCTCAGCTTCCTCAGTAGTTAGTACTATAGGCGTGAGCCACCGGCGCCTGGCTCGCCCCCCTTCTTTGCCTGGCTAGCCCCTCTCCTTGAAGCATCAGTGGGGCAGCCCCTGGAGAATCAAGGCCCTCCTGTGGCACAGTTCCTACGGTCTTATCTCAGGTGCTTCACTCTACTTTTTATGCTACATGCTAGAGACTGAACCCAGCGCTTTCCATGCTAAGAGTATACTTTACCACCAAACTACACCCCAGCCCTCCACTGCTTTCTAGTTTCCATGTAAGCCAGGGACTCCTGATGTCGTCTAGGCTGTTCTGGAACTCACTATGTAGCTCGGTTGTCCTCAACTCCTGATCTTTACAGGTAATCCCCACCCCCCCTTTTATTCCAGTAAGAAGCCTCTGACATATAAAGGGTGACCCTGGAGAGCAGGGCGTCGGCTTACTCTCCTCTCCCTGCTGTTCGGTACACACTTATGGTTTTGCCCACTGAAGGCAAGCATGGGTCAGAGAAGGCAGAGAACAATCGATTCGCCATCCATGCCCGCCCCCGGCCGGCAGAGGGCGCCGGCGCTGCCTCGCCCGCTCCTCCACGGCCCGCCACGCCGGGCCCCGGCCGGCAGAGGGCGCTGCCTCACCTGCTCCTCCAGCATCATGCGCACCGAGCGCTCCTTGTCCAGCTGCTGCCGCAGTTCAATCATCTCCCTGCGCAGGTCCTCGGCTTTCTCGTCCTCCCAGATGTCGGGGGAACCGATGCCCTCATCCTTGTCTTCTGCCCGCCGCCGCTTGGGGGATGAGCCGCTCAGCTCCTGGGGACCCCAAGGAATTGGTGAGTGTGCTGACTGACACACCCATACCCCCACTCTACCTCGCTTGACAGATAGGGAAACTGAGGCCCCTGCAGAAAGGCAAGTGCTCAGGCAGTAGGGTCAGGGGGCAAGAAAGGCCCAGCAGCATCCAAAATGCATCCCAGCCCAAGGGTTAGATAGGGGCACGCACCCATGCAGAGAGGGCCGGGCCCTGAAGGGAGGAGCCCTTGGTGGCTACCTGGATGAAACGCTTGAGCTGTGTGTTCTGCTGCAGGAGCCTGGTCTTCTCCTGCTCCAAGGAGAAAATGTACTCGGCTGTCTGCTGGAGAATGGCTGCCTGAGGGCAGAAAGGACGGAGAGTCAGGCTGGCTGGAGGGGTTTACCCCAAGCTCACCTGCTGCCCACCAGAGACCAGCTCCTCCCGGAGGCCCTTCCCGGCCCCGCCGCCGCCCACCTTGCTGAGCTTCTCTCCGTCTGTGTGGGGAATGAGGGTCTTGAGGGACTGGAAGCCCGCATTGATGCTCTGCATGCGCCTCCGCTCGTTGCTGTTGGCGATCTCCCGGCGAATCCTCCGCTCCTGGTCCCGCTGGGTCTCGGGGGTCAGTGGAATGTTGGCAAGGCTGCGAGGGAACACAGGGACAGGCTTGCGGTAGGTGTCTCCTGAACCCCACTCCCAGTGAGCCCATGTCTCCACAATTGGTCTGCAGAGGCCCCTAAGTATAACCTGCGCCCCCTCCCTTCCTGCCACGCACACCAGGCCGGCCGATGCCTACACCCCGCAAATCACTCAAAGAGCAGCCAAGTGCCCTGGCTCATGCCTGGAATCCCAGCTACTCCGGAGACTGAGACTGAAGGGTTGGGGTTCAATGCCAGCTGGGACAGCAAAAAGTCCATGAGATTCTTTTTTTTGGGGGGGTCTGGTTGTGGAGCCTGAACTCTGGGTCTGGGCGCTGTCCCTCAGCTCTTCAGCTCAAGGCTAGCACTCTACCACTTGAGCCACAGCGCCACTTCCGGCTTTTTTCTTTTTGCTTATGTGGTGCTGAGCAATCGAACCCAGGGCCTCAGGCATGCAAGGCAAGCGCTCTACCACTGAGCCACCTTCCCAGCCCTCCATGAGATTCTTATCTACAGTTCATCACCAAAAAGCCAAATGTGGAGGTATGGCTAAAGTGGTACAGAGCCAGCTTTAAGAAAAGAAAAAAGAGGAAGTGGCACTGTGGCTCAAGCGGTAGAGCACTCGCCTTGAGCTGAAGAGCGCAGGGACAGCGCGCAGGCCCAGAATTCAAGCCCCACGACCAACCAAAAAAAAGAAAAGAAAAAAGAAACAACAACAAAGAGTGGGATGCTGAGTTGAAGCCCCAGTCCTAGTGCATGCACACATGCATGTGCGCACGCACGCACGCGCACACGTGCACACACAGCTCAAGGGCGATGGAAGGATGCCCCTAGGATGCCCACTAGGCCAGATCAGCTGTTGTAGAAAAGAGAAGCCAGCGTAGCAAGCTGGGCAGTGTGCTGGAGCACCCACAGGGCTCCCTGGCTTGCTTCCTTCCTGCAGAAGGGCTTCTCTGAAATAAAGGTTCCGGAGCTCTGCCTGGGCAGCAACACCCAAGGGCTAATGACCAGGCGACTCCTCACGGCAAGCCCAGCATCTGCCTGGCAGGACTGGAAAGCTGAGTGTCTGTCTAAGCCCTGCGGTTCGGCTGCAGATAGACCTGGGCCACATTGGAGCCCTCTGCTCCTTGGACGCTTCTGAGCTGCTGGCAGCACCTCGACCCCGTCTCCTGCGGGATCTCAGCCTTGGCCGCCACATTCTGAGATGTCCCCGCACATCCCCGCACAGCTGCGGCTCCAGCCACAAGCCTCTGGTCTCCCCCACACTCCCCCTCGTGCCCACTACAGACACCACCAGCCACATCCCGCCCCCCAGGACTACAGAGAAGACAAGGCAGCATCACTCCACAGAGAAGACACCTGGCCAACAGCCCCCATCCACCCACCCCAAGAGGCAGACCTACTCTGTGCCTGAGAAGTGAGACTCCCAGAATGCAGTGGGCCGTGTTAGTGCTTGTTGCAGGAGCCCTGGGGTGAGAGAAGAGGCAGCCAGGGATGGATGGGGGCGACGGGGAGCGCAAGGCGTTGGCGGAGGCGAGACACCAGCACGGCCCGTGGGCCCGACGCCACTGCTCCCGCGGGGTGGGCTGTGTGTGGCCTGGAGGCGGCATGCCCCCCTTCCCAGCCTCCCTCGCAACCCGCCCCCCACCCTTGGCCTGATGGCTTCCAGATGCTGGCTCCCAGCAGAGGCCGCCAGCCCCACCCAAAGCCACAGCCTGGCCTCTTCCTGAGGGGCCCTCCTCGGGTGACCTGCTCCCCACTTGCCAGCCACGGCCGCTCAGGCCCTGAGCCCTGTGGATTGAGGAAAGGCCTCTGGGCAGCCCTCATCTCATTTGACAGGGTCAAGGGAGGTACCTGGTCTACGTCCCTTGCTGTGACTTGGGCCCTGTCCCGATCCCCGGGGGAAAGGAGCTCACTGCGGCCGGGAGCAGCACACACATGCCACAGCTGGAAGCGCTGAGGCCTGTCCTGCCCCACCCAGCCTCCCCGGGGGCCCTGGCCCTCCCTGCCCCTTGCCCCAGCCTCCTGGGCTTCCTCTGCCGATGGAGCGAGGATGGCTCCCAGTGAGTGTTCCGGGTCCACAAGGAAAACAGCCCCCTCCTGCCTCCCCACGCCAGGCCCCAACTTCAGCAGGGCCCACAGACCCAGACCCCAACCTACCAGCCCCTGCCTGGCTCCCTCCCCTCCCACATACAGTCCTTGGGGGGGAAGGGAGGGACTTCACAGAGAATGTGAGCGCCAGGAAGGGGCCCAGGTCCCCTACTTTACAGACAAGGCTGAAGGCTCCCCTTCACTTAAGAGCTAGCTCAGACAGCTGAACATCCAGCTCACCAGCCTCAGGCTGGGGAGCCTCTCTTCTCCCACCCCCCTACCCTGGCAGGCAGAGTGACAGTTTCTGGAAAGAGAGACGCTGACCCTGGACCGTCCACCCTGGGAGCCTGGCCCCGCCCCCCCCATGCAGGTCAGGAGACCCGGGCACAGGGATTGCTCTTCTCTGCAGTGCCAGTTGTCTCAGGAAGCCAAGCTGCGGGGGTGACCCAGAGCTGCCGGGGAGCAGCCCGTCCCCCCTCAGGAGAGATGTGGAGAGTCACCTATGGGTGAGGCTCACAGGCAGAGCTGAGCCCGGGCTGAGTTGGAAAAGGAGCCCTGGCTGGGGACATGCCTCAAGTGGTAGAACATGTCCCTAGTATGGAGGAGGGGTGTGTGGGGAGGACAGCCCTGGGTCAGCCATCAGGTCAGGATAGGCCTAACTCCCCCCCCCCAGCCAAAAAAAGGGCTGTATTTATTCTTCATATGTGTTGCGCTTACTTTGCTAGAATCTTCTCATTGAATTGTCACAATCTTTCCTCCCCCTCCCCCATCAGGTCGCCTTATAATCCCCACGCAAAGGCAGCAGAGGCTCCGGAAGAGACCGGAAGGGACCAGCGGCAGCAATGGCCTGGGAACCCCAGAGCAGGGGTCAGGCCACAGGGAAGAGCAGGAGGCGAGTGCTCCCCGCAGGAGTGCCAGGCGCCCTGGGAGCCCGGTCACTGTGGTGCCTCTTAATACCCACAGAGTCAGCGTGCCCATAATCCCAGTTACTCTGAGGATTGGAGTTCGAAGCTGGCCTGAACAGGAAAGTCCAGAACACTCTTTATCTCTGAACACCAAAACTTGTGGCTCAAGTCTGGTAGAGGCTCAACAGACTTGAACAAGAAAGCTAAGCATCAGAGCGCAGGCCCTGAGTTCAATCCCCAGTACCCTCATAAAAAAATGGGGGGGGGGAGCGCAGGGGGGCAGCTGCCCGAAGGAGACTGCAGGGCCCCGGCCTGGAACGCCTCAGCCTCCGAGTTCCCAGAAAGAAAAGGCCCAGCCCAGGAGCAGGGGTCTACCTCAGCTCCTCAGAAGCCACCATGCTCATCATTACCCTTCCCCTCCAAACCCATCGGCGAGGCCTTCAGGCTGGGAACCAGATGCTAGTCTTAACTCTGAGAAGTTTTCCCCCACAAGACTACATAGCAAGACTTGGATTTGCCACTAAGAACCAGCAATGATAACTCACCTAAAGAGCAGCCAGATTGTTTGAGGCTATTTGCAAGGGAACCTCTGATTGGTGGAATTCAGGCCAACTGGGGGCTGATTGGCAGGATTCAGGCTAACCAGGGGCTCTGATTGGCAGAATGCAGACTAACCAGAGGCGTCAAGTGGTGAGCTACAGGACAGCTAGGGGTCCTGCATGCTGCAGGACCCAAAGTTCCATTGATAAAGGGTGACACTGCACCAGAGACAGTGATCTTTCTGCAAATGCCTGCGAGTTACTTATACTTCTGAGTTTTGCAGACGTGAACTCCACTCCCAAGTATTTAGCCACATGGTTAAAAAGTCTCACTGCCCCCCTGTCTAAGGGCAGACTCCCCAGGTAAGCAGTAGTAGAGATCCCTGGCAAACACAGCTCCAGCTTACCCCACCCCTCACTCACCTCCACCCCCACTCACAGCCAGTCTTGTTGAAGCTGAGCAGGAGTTGCTGGCCTCAGGAATAAGGGAGGGCACCAGACAGTGGACAAAGAGCCAAGGAACAAAACTGGATCATTAGCTTTGAATTTGGGAAAGCAGAGCTACCATCCATCCTACCAGAGTACCCCCAGATTCTGCTGGCATCCCAAGCAGATCCTCAGAAGGCAGGAAGTATACTTTTTAGGTCTAGATCTCTGATAGGTACGTGTCTCTCCTGTATCTCAAGTATCCTCCACCCTCTTCACCTGCCTTGCCAGTTCCAGCCCCAGTGCCCAGTAAGAAATCTCACTCATACCACCCTGGACCTATTCAACATCCCTGAGCCACTTAACGTCCAGAGGTGGGGCATGTCCACAAGGATTCCTCCCATTTCTTCCAGAAAGGGGGAGAGGAAGAACTCCCCCAGTGACATTCATCCCTCCTACATGACAGGTCTCTCAGCCTCTACCCATATACTCCCTCCTCCAACAGACCAGGGCCAGCCTGGAGTCTCAGACCACCTATCATTGCTAGTACCATCTAGCTGGTGTCTTGTAAAACACAGGGACCCAACTGAACTGGGCGCTTCCCATACCTAATCCTCACATTGAACCAAGTCTGAGGACCCTTAGGCAACAGGCCCAGATATTTGAGGTGTGACACAGCCCTGTGGCTGGCCTGGAGAGTGAGGAGAGGCAGGGAGGGCCCACTGGAGCAAAGTCCACCAGCCTGAGACAACGGAGAAAAGTGAGTCCATCCAGCCATAAAGTCCTGCCCAGCCCCCACACTCCATCCTGGACGGGCCTCCGGCTTCCCCCAGCAGCCCCTGCTGAGAAGGGGCAGACTCAGACCCCCGACTCCATGCCCACTGCACAGCTGGCAGCGGGCAGGCTGAGGGTCTGTGGTCTTGAAGGCAGGTCCTGCCACTTCAAGCGTTTAGCTGGCCAAGCTCAGTCCTTCAGGGGAGTCTGCTGGCCGCCCCCCTGAAGGAGCACGTGGGGCGTGACACCTGAGTGCACAGGGTCAGAACCTGGACCCTTCTCTCCAGCAGGAGGAGCAACTCCAGCCCACCTCCCAACTGACCAGCCCAGCCAGGGGCAGCCAGCAGACCACACGAAAGCAGGGCCCCAGAACCCGGAGTTCCAATCCTGGCTCCAGCACCACTGGCTGTCTAACTGATCTCTTCCATTCACAGGAGGATTATCTAGTAACTGAGAGAAATCCTGGGAGAGAGAGGACCCAGACCACATAAGGGGCTCGGGACGTTTTGTTGGCCGTGATTTTGCGGACCGCTGGGCGCCCCGGTTGTGCCTGCCAGGTGCCAGGCCCGCCTTCCCTCCTGACTGCGACCTAGAGGCCCGGCGGCCACCTGTGCCACCACCTGCGGATCCCGCTCCGCGGCCCGGGCGCGGGCTCCTCCCCTCCCAGCCCCCGCCGCCGGCCCGGGGCGTCGGAGCACGTGGCCCCGGCCCGGGGGAGCCATTGCGCTCCAGGAGCAAAGCAGCAGGAAAGGGGCCCCAGGTCCCAAAGTCCGCTTGCTCCGGGGGACCCCCCCCCGTCCCCGGAGGGCACCGCGCCCGGCGGGCCCGCTCCCGCACGCGGCCCGCGCAGTCCTACGCTGCGCGTGTCTTCAGCAAGCGTCCCTAGCGACTCCGCGGCCGGCGTGGCCGCAGAGCCCGGGGCTTTGGTCAGAGGCGGGTCGGGAGCCCCGCAGGGCCCAGCTGGCAAAGCGGGTCCGGGGAGGCCTGCGGCCCCCGCCGCGCCCCCGGCCCGGGGCGCCGCCGCTTTCCGGTTACGGTGGGAGCGGGGCCGCGGGGTGGCAAAGTTTGCACTGGAGACCCACGTGCGGCGGAGAGCGGCCGGGGAAGCCGGCGGCCGGGCACCGGGGCGACCCCCCGGCCGGGACGCGCCCCCCCCCCCCGCCCGCCGGGGACCCACGCGGCCGGCCCGGCCCACCCTGTCCGCGGGGGCCGAGCTTTGTGAGCGGAAAGCGTGGCTCCGAGCGCCTACGAGTCCCACAATGCCACACTGGCGCGGCGCGGCGCACTACATCTCCCGTGAGGCCGCGCGCGCGGAGGTCCGCCTACTCCAAGAGGGCTGCAGAGTCACGTCCAGGCCTCGCTAGTAAACAGCGCCCGGGCGCGGGGCTGGCGAGCGGGCGAGCGGGCAGCCGCCAACGTGCCCGGGGCCGCGGCCCCCCGCGCTGCCCTCCCCGCCGCAGCCCCGCAGCCCCACGCCGGGAACCCCGCTGCAGCCCCGCTCCCTGCACACACGCACGCCACCTGGCTCCCCCCCCCCCGCGCGCCCGGAGCCGCGGCATGGCTGCATTGTAGCCCCCCTCACCGCGGCCCCACGCGCGCCCCGATCCCCCACCCCCCTCGGGAGGGGGCGCCCGGAGAGCGCGAGGAAGCGGGGAGAGGAAGGAAGCCGCCGCGAGAGGGGGGTGGAGGAAGCGCGGGGAGGGGGGAAGCCACCAACACCAAGCATGGCCGGGACTGCTGCAGAACCACGTGGGTCTGTTTGCAATTTACAAACGTCGCGACTCGTCCGCCCGCAGTGGACAAAAGTGACCGGGGCCGTCCAGGGCCCCCACGGCCTGAGAGGAGAGGGTTCCCCCGGCGGCGCGAGCCCGACCCCGCGGGGCTGCAGCCGCCCCCGGCGGCTAAGAAAGGCGAGCGAGGTCGGCGGGCGCGGGCCATGCGTGCGCACACGCGCGCCCGCCCGGGCGGGCCGGCCAGGGGCTGCCGTGGGAGGAAGGGGTGGGGGAGAGGAGGAGTACACACCTACAGAGCCCTCCTATCACTTCTTTCTCTGTTTTCCTGAAATGTTGCAAAGAGGGCACCTTCTGAGTGGGCACCATGAAATACTCCATGGCGATCGGCCCCCCTCCTCTGCACGAGCCAGGTCCCGCCGTCCGCTGGAGAATGCAAGATGGAAATCCGAATCAAAGGGTAGCGCCGGACGGAGGTGCAGAATCGGCCGGTCCCAGATGCTGGCGGCGGCGGCGGCGGCGGCGCGGGGAGGGAGGCGGGCGGGAGGGGCGGGAGGGAGGTCTCTCCGGCCTGCCTCCCCGGGCGTGTGTATGTGTGTGTGTGTGTTTGCAGCTGATCAGATGTCTGTTTCAAGGCGGGAAACAGCTGGTGAAAACTGAGCACTCCCCCGGCCTCCTTCCGCGGAGTAAGGAATTGCATGTAAACAAAGGACTATTTGCAGTGTTTCCTCCCCCCTCCCAACCCGGGCGGCGCGGGACCGGGACGACGGGGGCCGCGGGCCCCCGGGGGCCGGCCGCAGCCTGGGTCTGCGGGCCTCCTCCCGGGCACCGGGGACCCCAGGCCGCGGGCCGGCTCGGGGGGCCGCGGCGTGAATGGAGCAAGATGCGGCCCCGGCTACATGCGCCACTATGGGTGATGAGGTCCATCAGCTGACAGGTTGGCAAGCGACGCAGAGAAAAAAAAGGAAAGAAAGAAAGAAAAGGCCGCCGCCGCCGCCGCGAGGACCCCGGCCTGTGTGGCCGGGGTCCGCAGGGCCGGCGGGCGCGGGCCGGGCGCGGGGCGCGGGCCGGGCCGGGCCGGGGCGGGGCGAGCCGCCGCGGCGGGAAGGCGGCCCCGGGCTCGCTTTTTTTTTTTTTCCTTTCCGCGATCGCAACTTGCGCGGCGGGGAGCCGCTCCGGCGGAGCCCACCGGGGCCTGGCCGGCCTCCCCCGCGGGTCCTGCGCGGCTGGCCGCCCGCGCCGAGCCCCGCAGCCTGGGGATGCCGGGGCTTCCCCCCTCGGCGGCCCCGGGAAGCCGGGGAGGGGGGCGGGGGGAACGCTGGCCAGGGCCGCGGCCGCTCCCGGGAGCCGGCAGCAGCCGCGTGGCGGCCCCGATCCCCGGTCCCCGGGCCGCGGAGCCGGCGGCTTCCCACTGGAGAACTTGCTCCTCCGCCGGGGGGCGCCCTGCTCGCGGTGGTGACGGGCGCGGGGCGCGCGGGCGCGGCCAGCTTCCCGCCCCAGCTGCCTGCCCCGGGCTCAGGAAGCCCGTGCCCGCCTCGGGCCGGCCTCCTCGCCCAGTCCCGTCTGTCCCCCGCCGCCCATCGCGCCTCCTCACTGAAGTTATCTCATTAGCAGCAATGGTGTCAGTTGTTATTCAGTATTACCGGCTCCAAGTAGATGCCAGGTAGGTTCGAACCCATGTTCACCCACACAAAGCAATCTGCTAGGCCATTTCTCGTAAGACCAGATCCCAGACCATTTAACATTGATGTCCTTGTGAGACTTAAAATTTAAGAAGTGGCATCCGGGGCTGGAAAGGTGGCTCAGTGGTAGTGTGGTTGCCTCACATGCATAAGGCCCTGGGTTCAATTTCCTCGGCACCACATAAATAGAAAAGGCCAGAAGTGGTGCTGTGGTTCAAGTGGTAGAGCGCTAGCCTTGAGCTGAAGAGCGGAGGGACAGCGCCCAGGCCCAGAGTTCAAGCCCCATGACCAACAACAACAAAAAAAAAAGGTGGCAACCTTAGGTGTGCAGGTTTGGCTCAGTAGAAATCTGGACAGCAAACTCAAAACCCTGAGTTCAAAGATGAATGGATGGAGCATCTTAAGCTCTACCAGGTGACTGCTGAATTGGCTAGCTGCACATGCACCAGGCTTTGAACTCGGCCTGGGTTCTATCCTTTGGCTTTTTCTGCTCAAGTCTAGTGCTCTACCACTTGAGCCACCATTCCACTTCTGGCTTTTTGCTGGTTAATTGGAGATAAGAGTTTCATGGACTTTCCAGCCAAGGCTGGCTTTGACCCACAATCCTCAGATCTCAACGTCCTGAACAGCTAGGATTACAGACGTGAGCCACCTCTCTCAGGCAAGCAGGACTTTCTGAAACACTGTTTTGATTTTGAGACAGGATCCGGCTGTGTAGCCAGGCTGGCCCAGAACTGGAGATCCTCTTGCCTTTCCCACCAGAGTACTGGGAGTAAGCCAATGCTTTTATGTTCTATCAACACACACACACACACACACACACACACACACACACACACCCCACTCACGCACAAACACATACACACAAATCAGAAACAGGCCCTACCTTGGATTTACATGAACTCTCACCTGTTACAGGTGACGTTGAATTGTCTCCAGAAATTCAACGGATCCAGTTTAGACTCAAAGAGAATGAGGGCTGTGATTTGGTCCTGCTCATCTCGGTGCCTTTGCCTTTCTACTCCAGAAGTGACATTCTAGGTCTTTCCTAGTGGGAAGAGATGCTTTTTCCTTTCTCTTGGGCATCTTTCCAGACCCATATAGATCCTGATTCTTGGAGTGCTTTGAGATGTGCAATTTTAAGGAACTGGGAAGAAAAAGCATGTCTTAGTATTGTTTGTAAAGAACTGAAATTAAGCCTGGGGGTGTAGCTTAGTGGTAAACTGATTACCTATGATAGACAAGGCACTTCAGTTAATATAATCAGTACAATTAGTAGGCATTAGTTTAAAATATATTGAAGGGCTGGGAAGGTGGCTCAGTGGTAGCGCGCTTGCCTTGCATGCCTGAGGCCCTGGGTTCGATTCCTCAGCACCACATAAGCAAAAAGAAAAAAGCCGGAAGTGGTGCTGTGGCTCAAGTGGTAGAGTGCTAGCCTTGAGCTGAAGAGCTGAGGGACAGCGCCCAGACCCAGAGTTCAGGCCCCATGACTGGACCCAAAAAAAAAGAAAAAAAGATTATGAGCTGGGTGCCAGTGGATCACGCCTGTAATCCTAGCTACTCCGGAGGTTAAGATCTGAGGATCACAGTTCAAAGCCAGCCCAGGCAGGAAAGTCCTTGAGACTCAGATCTCCAATTAACCACCAGAAAACTGGAAGTGGTGCTGTGGCTCAAGTGCTAGCTTTGAGCAAAAGAAACCCAGGCCCTAAAATCAAGCCCCACAAATGGCAAAAAAAAAAAAAAAGAAAAACACATGATGTGCATCTCTGCAATCCCAGCATTTGAGGCTGAAGCATGAGGATCATGAGGTCCTGGCCCACCTAGGCTACATAGCAAGACCCTGCCAAGGATGGGAAAAGAATAAAAGGAGGAGGGAGGAAAGGAGACAAAAAGAATATGGTGAATTCTGCATAGCTCTGAATATACTAGAAGCCACTAAATTATACAATTTGTATAGAATAGATATGTGGCTTTTAAATTATTGTCTAATACAGCTTTTTTTTTTTTTTTTTTGGTCATGGGGCTTGAACTCTGGGCCTGGGCGCTGTCCCTCAGCTCTTCAGCTCAAGGCCAGTGCTCTACCACTTGAGTCACAGCGCCACTTCCAGTTTACTGGTGGTTCATTGGAGGTAAGAGTCTCACAGACTTTCCTGCCCAGGCTGGCTTTGAACTGTGATCCTCAGATCTCAGCCTCCTGAGTAGCTAGGATTATAGGCGAGAGCCAGCAGCGTGAGCTTTAATAAAGCTATTTTTGTGTGTAGGTGACTTAAGCCATTTTGAAAGTGTTACCCTTTCATATTGTTTTCAAACGTCTCAAAATGTCATTCATTTGAAGGCACAAGTCCTGCTGGGGGCCTTGGGCCAGCTGGACTGAAGGACATGGTCCAGGGCTGCCATCACATCTGGCGCTCCAGCTCCTCCTCCAAGACCACTGATGGTCTGCAATCCCGACTTCCTCTTCTGCAGCAGTGGGGGGCTCATGTGCGCAGGCCAGACCCACCAAATGACCTCTGGCCCAAGATGACCTGTGCCAATTAATACAGACCAATCCTGAAGGTGACAGACTCACAAGCTCCCCCCATACTGACCTGGAGGGGATCAAACACGGTGTGTGAGGGGGTCCTTGGGAGTCACATGAGAACTGTTGCCACCAACCTGGGGGGAAGGAGAAGGAAGAAACAGCCAGTGAGGAGTTTTTGAAAGAGATGGAACCCAACCAGAAATCTATGTCACCAAACTGGGCATGAGACTTCTGTCCATTCCAGACAGAAACAGGGTGTAGACCAGTTGCTCTTTCAGGTCATATGCTCTGTGGGGAAGGAGAACCTGCTGGAGGCAAAAGCAGGGAGGGTCGGAGGGGCAGATACCAGTGATTGAAGCCAGGAGGAGACCCATAGAAGCCAAGAGGCGTGGGGAAGGGCCTGGAGTAGTCCCAGGAAGGCAGATGCCTTTGTTGGACAAAGCCCAATATCCCCTAATGCCCTAGACCACCGCCTCCATCCCCACCTTCATCTTCCCCAATTCCCTGGGGAGATCTCTGAGCCAAGGCCCAGATCCCCATCCACCAGAGGGCGCCCAGCACACATGCTGCTTTGCGGGCAAGCAAGAGCCTGTACACGAGAGGGAAACCAGGCGGTGTTGGGGTGCAAGGCCTTGCTGGCCCCCTATTCCTGCCCCCCACCAAACCCTGTAGATCCAGGTAGTGCCTAGCTTTCTAGGAGTCCTGGAGGGCATGACCTCTGAATATCACCTTCCTCCAGCTGGACCTGAATCTTTTTGGTCCTTGAGGAAATCCTTTGAACCCCAGGGGTTCATGGCTCACGCCTGTAATTCTAACTACTCAGAAGGCTGAGATCTGAGGATCATGGTTCAAAGCCAGCCTAGGTTGAAAAGTCACAGAACCTCATCTCCTGTTAATCACAGAAATAGAAGTGTGGCTGGGCGCTGGTGACTCACGCCTGTAATCCTAGCTACTCAGGAGGCTGAGATCTGAGGATCACAGTTTAAAGCCAGCCAGGGCAGGAAAGACTGTGAGACTTCTATCTCCAGTAAACCACCAGAAAACCAGAAATGGCGCTGTAGCTCAAGTGGTAGAGTGCTTACCTTGAGCTGAAGAGCTGAGGGATAGTGCCCAGGCCCAGAGTTCAAGCCCCACCACCAAAAAAAAAAAACAAGTGTGGCTTGACTGGTAGCATGCTAACCTTGAGTAAAAAAACGTAAAGGCCAGTGCCCAGGCTCTGAGTTAAAGCCTCAGTACCAGGACACACACACACACACACACACACACACACCCTTGAGTAAAAAAAACGTCAAGGCCAGTGCCACACACACACACACACACACACACACACACACACGCCTCAGTACCAGGACACACACACACACACACACACACACACACATACCCTTGAGTAAAAAAAAAGTAAAGGCCAGTGCCCAGGCTCTGAGTTAAAGCCTCAGTACCAGGACACACACACACACACACCCTTGAGTAAAAAAAAGGCCACACAGGGCTGGGAAGGTGGCTCAGTGGTAGAGCGCTTGCCTTGCATGCTCAAGGCCCTGGGTTCGATTCCTCAGCACCACATAAGCAAAAAGAAAAAAGCCGGAAGTGGCGCTGTGGCTCAAGTGGTAGAGCACTAGCCTTGAGCTGAAGAGCTGAGGGACAGTGCCCAGGCCCAGAGTTCAGGCCCCACGACCGGACCCAAAAAAAAAAAAAAAAAAAAAAAAGGCCACACACACACACACACACACACACACACCCTTGAGTAAAAAAAAGGCCAGTGCCCAGGCTCTGAGTTAAAGCCTCAGTACCAGGACACACACACACACACACAGAGCTGGGACTAGAAGGAACAGAGGCTGCTTAGAGAGAGGGAAGAGCTGCAAGGAGGGCAGGCAGGGAACGGGGTGTGGGGTGCAGAGAGTGCTCAGGAGTGGCAGACTCAGACCCACCCCAAGTTCTAATGAGCACCGGAGGAGCCTGCATCCTTTGGCTCCTTCCACACCTTGTGAGCCCCTCCGGAGAGAGGCTTCCGCGCCGGTCCCCAGGCCCAAGCATTCACCTGGTCATAGTGGCCCACCCTCACCAGGAAGGCCAGGTGCCAGAGGATCCAGAGGGAAAATCCTGGTGCTCTGTGTAATGCCAAAGTCAAGTACAAGGTCACATACAACGCACTTTATGGTCCCACGGTCAGTGCCCAGAGGCTTTGGCTTTGAGTTCTGGAAGAGGGCGGAAGGAGGCAAGTTGAGCCATCTAGTAGGGAAGGGGCAGAGGGATGGTTCTGCCCTCCCGCCACTGCCCCCGCCCAGGCTTTAAGCCTCTAGTGGTGCTGCCAGCACATCTGGGGTTAATATTTGCCCCGTGCAGCCACAGTAGCTGGTGCTGCCAGTAACTCAGAAGCTGAAATGTGAGAAGCCGGACACCAGCGGTGGCTGGAGAAGGCTGAGCAGTGAGGAAAGGTTACCCTGGCAGAGCCGGAGCTGGCTGCCTGCTCCTCCCCTGCAGGTCCCTGCAGGCCAGGGGCTGGGACATCCTCTCCGGGTGGCATCCAAGCCCTTTGGCCACCAGGCAGCAGGTCCGTGCTGCAGGTCTGGGATGGGGCCCTGGGGCTCATTACTGCAGAGCTGAGAAAGAGGCCAGGGACATCCTCCAAGGGTCACAGCCTCACACAGCCTTGCTGTTCCCTCCGTCAGGTGCGAAGCACAGGACGCCACAGAGGCAAGCAGGCCTCCCTCCTCCTAGGAGATGCAAGATTCTTGGACCTAGGCCCATGGACTCTCTGGGCATGCGGTAAGGATGGACTAGAGGGGGCTGGGAAGGTGGCTCAGTGGTAGAGTGCTCGCCTAGCATGCATGAAGCTCTGGGTTCGATTCCTCATGACCATATACACAGAAAATGCCAGAAGTGGCACTGTGGCTCAAGTGGTAGAGTGCTAGCCTTGAGCAAAAGAAGCTCAGGCACAGTGCCCAGACCCTGAGTCCAAGCCCCAGGACTGGCCAGAGAGAGAGAGAGAATCAACTAGAGGTATCAAAGCAAAAGTGCCATACCTCCTTTCTTTCAGGCAATTTTTGCACAGCCCATGAACAGGTGTCATTAGGATGGCCCTCCAGTTGACAGATGGACAAAAGAGAGGCACAGAAAGGTTCAGAAATTTGCCCAAAGGCCACACAGCCAGATGGTGCCAACACTGATTCGCACCTGGGTTTGTGCAACAGGTGAACTCATACACACCATGCCCTCATGGGGAAGGTAGGAAGAGCAAAGTTCACTACAGGTGAGCACAAGTCTGTGTGTCCAGTCCAATGAGGCAGGAAATGAAGCGTGGACAGCACTCAACTGCATAGAGCATGGAGCTTGCTGAGGGCTGTGTGGCCCTGTTTGAAGCAGGCCGCATTTGCTGTGGGCAAGCACATCCCCAAGCGGCACTGCCAGTGACCGGGGGTCTCTGTGGGCATCACAGTCATCCAGAGCCAGACGACCCCCCTCCAGAACCAGGGTTGGCCCTGTGTGACCTTCACTCACTCCGTTCAGCCTCAGTTTCCTTGTCTGAAGGACAGAGTACCAGGCCTGCTGCAGGGTTGCTGTGAAGACAGAATCAAGTGCTTGTTAAAAGTCTCCCCCACTCCCCCAATCGGTAGTGGGGGCTGAACTCTGGGTCTGATCGCTGTCCCTCAGCACCCTACCACTTGAGCCACAGCATCACTGCCGGCTTTTTCCTGCTAATGTGGTGCTGAGGAATCAAACCCAGGACATGCAAGACAAGGCAAGCACTCTACCACTGAGCCAACTCCCCAGCCCATTCAAAGTCTTTTAAAAAGCTGGGCATGCCAGGCACCAGTGGCTCACACCTGTAATCCTAGGTACTCAGGAGGCTGAGATCTGAGGATGGCGGTTCAAAGCCAGCTGGGGCAGGAAAGTCTATGAAACTCTTATCTCTAATTAACTACCAGGAAACCAGAAGTGGCACTGTGGCTCAAGTGGTAGAGCACTTGCCTTGAGCAAAAGGAGCTCAGGGACAGCATCCAGGCCCTGAGTTCCAACCCTGGGACAGGCAGTTAATAAATAAGTAAGTAAATAAATAAATAGCTGGGCAACAGTGGTTCACTCTTCTAATTTTGGCTACTCAGGAGGCTGAGTTCTGAGGATTGTGGTTTGAAGCCAGTAAGGGAAGAAAGTGAGACTTTGTTGTTGTTTTTGTTGTTGTTTTTCTTTGCCTGACCTGGGGTTTGAACTCAGCCTGGGCACTGTCTCTGAGCTCTTTTTGCTCAAGACTAGCATTCTACCATTTGAGCCACAACACCACTTCTGGCTTTTTCTGTGACTAATTGGAGATAAGAGTCTCGAGGACTTTCCTGCCTGGGCTGGCTTTGAACCTCGATCCTCAGATCTCAGCCTCCTAAGTAGCTAGGATTACAGGTGTGTCTCCAGCGCCCAGCTGAAAATGGAGCTGTGGCTCAAGTAGTATAGTGCTAACCTGGAGCAAAAAAAAAACTCAGAGACGGGACTGGGAAAGTGGCTCAGTGGTAGAGCACTTGCCTGGCATGCCTGAGGCTCTGGGTTCGATTCCTCAGCACCACATAAGCAAAAAGAAAAAAGCCGGAAGTGGTGCTGTGGCTCAAGTGGTAGAGCGCTAGCCTTAAGCTGAAGAGCTGAGGGACAGCGCCCAGGCCCAGAGTTCAGGCCCCACGACCAGACCCAAAAACAAACAAACAAACAAACAAACAAACAAACAAACAAAAACCTCAGAGACAGCCTGGGGCCCTCGAGTTCAAACCCTAGGACTGATACACACACAAAAAAGACCAGAGGCAGTCGAGCGCCAGTGGCTCACGCCTGTAATCCTAGCTGAGATCTGAGGACCTCGGTTCAAAGCCAGCCCAGGCAGGAAAGTCCGTGAGACTCTTATCTCCAATAAACCACTAGAAAACCGGAAGTGGTGCTGTGGCTCCACTGGTAGAGCTCTCGCCTTGAGCTGAAGAGCTGAGGGACAGCGCCCAAGCCCAGAGTTCAAGCCCCATGACTGACAAAAAAAAAAAAAAGACCAGAGGCCTGGCTCAGTGGTGGGACACAAGTCTAGCCATGTGCCAGGCTCTGAGTTTCTTCCATTCCCAGCACTGGGGAAAATGCCCATGAATGTCACATTCTATGTTCAGACCATCTTAATGTAAATACAAGCCCTAATGTCCACTAATATATGCCAAAATGACATACAATGAAATACTCCTCAGCCTTACAAAAGAAACAAAAACTGGTAGCTCATGCCTATAATCCTAGCTACCCAGGAAGGTAAGAGAATCAAGGTCTGAAGCCAGCCCCAGCAGACTTTTTTTTTTGTCGGTCATGGGGCTTGAACTCTGGGCCTGGGCACTGCCCCTCAGCTCTTCAGCTCAAGATTAGTGCTCTACCACTTGAGCAACAGCGCTACTTCTGGTTTTCTGGTGGTTTATTGGAGATAAGAGTTTCACGAATTTTCCTGCCCGATCTGGCTTTGAACCTCGATCCTTAGATCTCAGCCTCCTGAGGATCTAGGATGACAGGTGTGAGCCACCAGTGCCCGGCTCCCCAGCAGACTCTTATTCCAATTAACCAGCAAAGAACAAGTCTGAAGTTGTGGCTTAGTGGTAGAACACCTGACGAGCAATCATGAGGCCCAAGTTAAAAAACCCCAGTACTGCAGTAATAATGATTAGTACAAACAAACTTTCAGGATGGTTTTCAACAACTTTTATGTTAATTCCAAAGAGACAGGCACACACAAAAGGCCTATTTTTATTGGAAAGCCTATTTAAAGGCCATGTTTATTGGAAATGTCCAGAACAGGCAAATTCATAGAGAAAACAGCTTTGTAGTTGGCATGGCCTGGGAGGAGAGAGGAATGGGAGGTGATTGCCTAGTGAGTATGTGTTTCTTTTTGGAGTGATGAAAATGATCTGGAAGTAGACAGCAGTGATGGCATATGACTGTGAACTCAGTGGAACCAGTGCCTGTACACAGTAAGAGGGTAAACAGTTGGTTATGGAACTCTCTCTCACTTTGTGTGTGGTGTTAGGAATGGAGTCCGAGAACTCAAGCAGGCTAGGCAGGTGCTCAACCACTGAGCTACACTCTCAGCCCCCTCAGGTTTGAGAGGGAGCTTCAACAGGCCTGAAACGCTCCAGCTTCCTGCCCCAGCCACCTCCTGCTACAACCACTTAATAGTTGTAAAAGCACATGATGAGTTTTGAAAATATATCGTCCCTTAGTACATCCTGCAATTTCAGGGATTCGATCAAAGTCAATAGAAGAAATCACATGAACACTTTCTTGGTTGTTTTGTGATCGGTGTGGGGTTTGAACTCTGGGCCTGGGCTCTGTCCCTCCGCTCTTCAGCTCAAAACTAGCACTCTGCCACTTGAGCCACGGGACCACTTCTGGCTTTTTCTGCTGAGGAATTGAACCCAGGGCCTCATGCATGCAAGGAAGCACTCTACCACTGAGCCACTTTCCCAGCCCATACATTTTTTAAATAGTACTTAGGGGCATAGCGACGCAGATCTGTAATCCCAGCATTCAGGAGGATGAAAAGTTTGAGACCAGCCTGGGATATGTCCAGTGACTGATGTAGTTGAGGAGGGACAGGAGCAGCTTCTCTCTGAGAGTAGAGGACTCCAGGCCCCTCCTCCAGTCCTGGACACAGCTAGCTGAAGAAACATGGCGGGGCCTGAAGGTCTGCAGCTGAGGCACATGCATTGGGTCTGAACTATTCTGTTCTTCCACTGCCCACTGGCCCTCCTGTGTCACCTCCTAGCCTTCTGAGGGGAAGGCAAGCAAAACACCTCACAAAACTCAGATCAGGGCTGGGAAGGTGGCTCAGTGGTAGAGCGCTTGCCTTGCATGCATGAGGCCCTGGGTTTGATTCCTCAGCACCACATAAGCAGGAAAGAATGCCGGAAGTGGTGCTGTGGCTCAAGTGGTAGAGCGCTAGCCTTGAGCTGAAGAGCTGAGGGACAGCTCCCAGGCCCAGAGTTCAGGCCCACAACTGGACCCCCAAAAAAAATAAAAATTAAAAAAAAAAAACTCAGATCAGAGAGATCAAAGAGGGACTTTCAGGCACCTTGCTTACACTTACACACACACACCCCGTCCTGACAGATTACACAGAATATAGATTAATCCAGAGAAAGGGAGCTGGACATTAGTTATCAGGGATTGTGCCTCTTCGTGCCCTGTCTCCTTCAATCCTTAGAACAATCCTAGATTTCACAGATGAAAAAAATGAGCTTTGGAGAGCTTAAGGCAGAAACGTAACCAAAGTACAGCCTGGTAGATCAAAGCCCATAAAACCAGACACGATGCCTGGCCAGTTCTATGGTGGTAGCTGGCAGAGTTGGGGTTACTCCTTGCTCCCTGGAGGTCCCCAACTCCCACTTTCTCCATGTGACTCTGGGGGTGTCAGCTTTCTGACCTGTCCAATCAGCTGCCTGTGATCTCTTGGGGGAAGGGCTGCAACCCGTGGCCTGCCTGGGAGAAGCAAGCTAGAATCTTGCTGGTGGTACCCAAGGAAGAAGCAACCTGAGGACTGTGATGTCACGAGCCCCCCTTGGGAAGAGCTGGCCTCGGATTAAGCAAATGCAGAGGAAACTTGGCGGGAGATTCAAGCCAGGTGCGCTGTTGGCCCTGACCCCGGCCAGACCTCGGCTCTTGCAATTACTGGAGCTGTTAAGTAACTGGTCTTTGAACCTAGATCTGACTACTGAGTGTCGGGGCCTTCCCAGCAGGGCCTCCGGTAGCTTAGAGGCTGGGTCAAGGCCAGGGCCGGGCCTCAGCTCCCCCTCAGCCCTGGAGAGGACGACTGACACCTTCAGCCCCCTCCTGGGCTGCCCCATCACTGGGTTTGACCTTCAAAGTTGGCATCTGCTCGCAGAAAGCCTCTCTCCTCCTGGAATTCAGCCTCCAGATGTGAGATCCAAGGCTGCGCGGCTCAGCAGCGGAGGCACCAGGCGCCCCCAAGTGAATCAGCCGCATTCCAAAGGTACAAACACAGACGCCACGCCCGCGGCAGCCCCGGGCTGCCGACTTCCTCCCCAGACCCACACCCCCTCCCCTCCCTCTGGCCTCTCCCCAGCCAGGCCAGGCTTTGGGCTTCCTTCCCAGAGACTCTCCACTGGCCCAGGGACACTGGGAGGGAGCTGCTACCCTGAACTGCGCCACTCCTCCCCAGAGCGCCCAGCCCTGGACGCAGCTTGGATGGCCCCCAACAGGCCCCGTTATAGGTTTTCTCTGTCTACAGATGGATAGACAGGATCGATCGATCCATCGCTGTACATAAGTTCATTCACTCAGTGGGAATGTATTGAGCACCTACTAAGTGACACAGATCAGCATGGGATTCGGCTGAGTGCCAGAGTCAGACAAAACCAAGGCCACAGATAGAAAAAAGGGCCATCGGTGGGAAGAGCTGCCAGAGGAAGAAATGGGCTAGGAGAGGCAAAGGGAGGTTATGGGGTGCAGAGGCCTCTGTTGGGGAGATCCTGTGAGCGAAGGCTGACCAGGAACCCCGTCAGGCCACTCCCTTCTCATGAGAAGCAACACACTAACTCCGGGGTACTTCCCCGAGCACCCCGAGGTCCCCTTCTCCAGCCTGGGCGAGCATCAGAGCCAGAATTCAGGCTGCGTTTTATTTTCTGATTCTTAGTTTCTTTTCCTCTCTCCTCCCTCACTCCCTCCAGCTCTACAGCAGTCTCTCATTCCTGCTGCCCTTTCTTCCTCCCTTGCCTCTCTCCTTCCCTTCCTCCCTCTCCTTCGTTCTTTCCATCTTCTCTCCCCCTTCCTCCTTCCCTTCTTCCTTTCTTTGAGACAGGGTCAAATCTGTCACACGGGGTGACCTTGAACATTTTTTTTTGTCGGTCATAGGGCTTGAACTCAGGGCCTAGGCACTGTCCCTGGGATCATTTTGCTCAAAGCTAGGATTCTACCACTTTGAGCTATAGTGCAACTTCTGGTTTTCTGGTAGTTGCAGTAATTGGAAATAAGAGTCTCACAGACTCTCCTATCCAGGCTGACTTTGAACCTTGATCCTCAGGTCTCAGCCTCCTGAGTAGCTAGGATTACAGGAGTGAGCCACTGGTGCCCGGCTGGCCTTGAATGTTGTGATCCTGCTATTTTAGCTGAGTGCTGGGATTACAGTGGGACCACCATGTCAAGTTTCTGAATGATTTTTTTTTAGAACTGTACTGAGAAGCTGGGCATCAGTAATTCATGCCTTAGGAGGCTAAGATATGAAGATCCTGGTTTACCCAGGCAAGAATATCCATGAATCTTTTATCACCAACTCACCAGCAAAAAGCCAGACATGGAGCTGTAGCTCCAGTGCTAGAGTACCAGCCTTGAGAAGAAAGAAAAAAGCTAAAGGACAGCACCGAGGCCCTGAGTTTAAGCCCCTGTACCAGTGAGCACGTGTGTGTGCGCGCGCACACACACACACACACACGCCCCTCTAATGAGACATTATTTATACGCCATGCAATTCACACTTTACATCTGTGCTAGTACACAAAACTCAATGGCTTTCGTGAATATTTTCATCACTCCCAAAAGAGACCATGTGGGGCTGGGAAGGTGGCTCAGTGGTAGAGCGCTTGCCTTGCATGCATGAGGTCCTGGGTTCGATTCCTCAGCACCACATGAGCAGAAAAAAAGCCGGAAGTGGCACTGTGGCTCAAGTGGTAGAGCGCTAGCCTTGAGCTGAAGAGCTTAGGGACAGCGCCCAGGCCCAGAGTTCAGGCCCCAGGACCAGACCCAAAAAAAACCAAAAAACCAAAAGAGACCAAGCTTAAACCAGTCCCTATAAGAGCCTTACAATAGGGGCTGGGAAGGTGGCTCAGTGGTAGAGTGCTTGCCTTGTATGCCTGAGGCCCTGGGTTCGATTCCTCAGCACCACATAAGCAAAAAAAGAAAATAAGCCAGAAGTGGGGCTGTGGCTCAAGTGGTAGAGCGCTAGCCTTGAGCTGAAGAGCTGAGGGACAGCGCCCAGGCCCAGAGTTCAGGCCCCATGACCGGACCAAAAAAAATTAAAAAGAAAAAAAAAGAAACCTGTTGAGTCATAAGGGCTACAGGTGTAAACCCAGGGTTTGAACTAAACCCCTTATTCTGGACAGAGCCTTTGACAAGGCAGACAGCTCTTAAGAGCGGGTGAAAGGCAGGGCAGGACAGTCCAGCAGAGAATCTGCCCAGTCGCATCCAACAGCTCAATATGAGGGCTCTCTCCTTTTTTTTTTTTTTTTTTGTGGGGGGTCCAGTCGTGGGGCCTGAACTCTGGGCCTAGGCGCTGTCCCTCAGATCTTCAGCTCAAGGCTAACGCTCTACCACTTGAGCCACAGCACCACTTCCAGCTTTTTCTGCTTATGTGGGGCTGAGGAATTTAACCCAGGGCCTCATGCACGGGAGGCAAGCGCTCTACCACTGAGCCACCTTCCCAGCCCACTGTGAAGGCTCTCTTAAAGGGGGGGTCCATGAGACCACTAACAAGTGATGGGCATGAGATACAATTTGGGAAGAGAGGTAAATGTTGAGAAGAGACCCCCCCACCCCCAAGAAAAAGAAACCCACACTAGACCCAACAGAGGAGGGGAGCTGAGTTTTATCAGGGAAAGCAACCATGAGTGAGGTCGCTGGAAGTGGAGCCGCCACTCACCTTGTACACAGTGTGCCCAGATGTCAGGTATAGATGCCCAGGGCTTCTAGAAACGGGGCTGGCCTCTCATTGCCCCTTCTACTGAAGGACTATGTCAAACAGAGGAAATCCTTAAGGGTCCTGGGATTTCAGACAGCCACAGGCAGTCCCTGGAGGGACTTAGGACAGAGGAAAAGCCAGTGGCCCCAGGGTCTCAAGAGGGACAGTTCAGGGGACACACACACACAAACACACCTGTCCAGGAGGAAGAAAGCCAGTGTGCGGCTGGGCAGGGAGCAGGTGACCTGGGGTGGCCTACTCTTTTGAGCAACTTGGCAGGGGGAGTGGTGGAGACAAGGCCATGGCTGAGACGTTTATTTTAAACAGAGAAGCAGCTCACAGATGACCGTGCTCCAGAGACTGGAATGCGTTTCAATTCAGTCATGGAAAATAATAACACACACCAGGCTGCCATCTCCAGCGCTGACTGGAAGGCTGGGAAGGGGGTCTCTCCCGGTGGCCCCAGGTGGGAGGTCCGGGACAATCAGCTTCAAGGTTTAGTCAGAGGACTGCAGTGCATCGCACAATCGCTTGGGAAACTTGTGAAAAACACTGGTCCTTGGGACCCGCCCTGGACTCTCGGCTCAGACACACAATGTCACCAGAGCCGGGGACCAGCTCAACACGGAACAATGCACACTGACTGTTTTCCCACAAGCTCCTTCCCTTCCCTCTGTCTTTCCACAAAGGAGTCTCGTGACTCACATGTGTGGCCTTGGATCTGTGGCCCCTCAGGGGTTTCCACCCCACTACCCACCATTCCTAGCACCCTACCTGTCAATGCTGCAGCTTCAGCAGACCTGAAGTTCAAGGTCATTGGGGGTGGGGTGGGGAGGCATCCAATGCACCCAGCTCTAAGACCAAGCCCCAGACTAAACTTCACGGAAAAGCGTCCTGGCTGGCTGTCACTGCTAGCCATCTCCTAAAGTGATCCTGCCCCACCAATGCTTGTGACACACTAAGAGACCAAGGCTCTGAGAAGAGTAGAAAGTATCTCTCTGTCCACTTGGGACATTACCAACCCCCATCTCCCAATTTACGCCAATCTCCCATTTACTGTCTCTATATTCACGTTCCTCTGACTTGAGTCTGTGTGGGGGAAGAGGGCGGGCTGTAAAGAAAGTACCCACTAGGCTTGTGCTCTGAAGTCAAACAGCTGGGACTTGAATTCCATTCCTGCTACTGTATAGCTGTGTGTTCCTGGGAAAACCACAGAACGTCTCTGAGCTTCCTACTCAAATGGGCCTCCTTAAGGAGCTCCACTTTGGGGGCTGGGAAGGTGGCTCAGTGGTAGAGCGCTTGCCTTGCATGCTCAAAGCCCTGGGTTCGATTCCTCAGCACCACATAAGCAAAAAGAAAAAAGCCGGAAGTGGCGCTGTGGCTCAAGTGGTAGAGCACTAGCCTTGAGCTGAAGAGCTGAAGGACAGCGCCCAGGCCCAGAGTTCAGGCCCCATGATCGGACCCAAAAAAAAAAAAAAAAAGGAGCTCCACTTTGGTTCTTTCCCATTGGTACCTTTGACATAATCAGGATCTGAGGCAGGTAACTGCTCAGCCCCCCCCCCCCCCCCAATAAACAGCACTAGGTCCTGCTCTTCAACCAGCTACCTCTCACACCAGTTCCTCTAGGCCCGGGCTGCACCAGGCTGAGGAAAGGGTGGGTGAATTCTAGAATGCTGTCACTGATGGTGACCGCAGGCTTCTGATGCACTGGAACCAAAGACACAGACCAGTCTTGCTGCGAGCTGTTTCTTCCCCTTTTCCCAGCTGGATGCAGAGCTTGGATGCAGTGGGCAGAGCTTGGACTGGCAGCTCAAAGGCCCTTGTCACGTTCCCTGGGCAGCAGGAGCTGGGCTGGGTTTTGTGTGTGAGCTTTAATCTCTCCTCCTTGGTGGGGTGACTGGGGCGCTGCCTAGTGCCTTGCTGGCAGCAGGGAAGCCTGGCTGGCTGCTGGCACCGCCTTTGTAACGGCTCCAGAACACTCACCCATGGGGGCTCCACGATCCACACCCTCTTCCAGGCTCCCACCTCCTGCCCTCCCTCCTCAAAGCCCGCAGTACCTGCTCCAGAGCCAGAGGTGACACCTGCTACTCAGGCAATGGCTGCCTCTTCCAGGGGAACGGGTATTCCCAGAAGGCCCTGCACACCCTTGTTCTGTGCACTGACTTTAGGAGCCCCGTTGCAGAGTGGGTATTACAGCAGCAGAAAAAGGCCCTGCCTGCCGGCCTTCACCTCTGGAGGTCAGTGAGTCCCTGCCTCCCTCCCCCAAGCCCTGGAGGAGGAAAGGGAGGTCCGGCGTGGAGGCCTGTCTTGGTCAGGGTCACTCCACCCTGGTCTCCAACGGGTGTTTCAGGCAATGACATCAGTCTGGGGTTCCAGTGCGGGTCTGGCCACGGGCAGGCTGTGTGACCTTGGGTAAGTTTCTTCACCTCCCTGAACCTGATGTCTCCCCAGATAAAACCAGAGACCACCTCCCACCTCCGGCTGTTCCCGGGATGAAACGGGGAAATGCACGAAGCACACAGCGCATTTCCTGGCACCTGCTCAACACCACCAGCCGTTTTCATCACGACTCCATGCACCACAGGCCGCCTCAGAGCCCCGCTGGCGCGGCCTCCACCGCCTTCTGGAATGTGCTTTCATTAGGTCCTGGCTTCCTTCGGGTCTGGACACACGTCCGAGCTCCGCGCGCCGCGGGTGGCCTGCGGGGCCCGGGGCGGAAGCCGCGGCGGGGCAGGGCCGAGCTCCACCGCCCGGAGGACGGAACGAGCCGGCGAGCGCGTCCGGAAGCCCCGCAGGCCGCAGCGGCGGGGGAAGCGCAGCCACACCTGCTCGGTGCGGCGGGGACCGCCCGCCCCGCCGCTCCCGCCCGAGCGCGCCCCCCCCCCGCGGGGTCACGTCCGGGGCGCGCCGGCCGGAAGGAGGCCCCGCGCGGGGCGGGAAGGGCGGGGCTTCCCCGTGAGGCCACGCCCCTCCGGCCCCCAGGGCCCGCGGGGTGGGCGGAGTCAGCCGGGCTGGGGCTGCGTCTCTCACTTCCGCTCCTCAGCTGGCTCATTCATATTCATGAGGACGTAAGGGGCGTGGCCGCTCCGGACCGCGGAGCCCCACCTCCAGACGGGCCCCGCCCCCGGGCCCAGGATCCAGCCTCGGCGGAGGCTCCGTCCCCAGCGGGGCGCCCCCGGCTTCCGACGCGGGGAGGGAGTTTCCACTTGGTCACGGCTCAAAAATGTGTCGCGCCCGCTCCTCCGCCCCTGGTCCCTGACCGTGTGTGGGGGGGGGGGGGGAGCGAGAACCACTCCTCTCCTTAGCGATGCCCCAGACCCCTCCCCTCGCTCCTACTCGATACCCGGTAATCATCCTCCTTCTTTTGGTTTTTCTGTCTGTCGTGGGGCTTGAACTCTGGGCCTGGGCGCTGTCCCTCAGCTCTTCAGCTCAAGGCGAGCGCTCTGCCACTGGAGCCACAGCGCCACTTCCGGTTTTCTGGTGGTTTATTGGAGATAAGAGTCTCATGGACTTTCCTGCCCGGGCTGGTTTTGAACTGTGATCCTCAGATCTCAGCTTCCTGAGTAGCTAGGATGACAGGCGTGAGCCACCGGCACCTGGTTTTTCATCCTTAAAAAAAAAAACTTTTTTTTTTTTTTTCCTTTTTTGTGTTTGAGTGCTGGGGCTCTTTCTCTGAGCTACACCTCCAGCCCCGTCCTCACTTTAAAAACATAATCATGGGCTGGGAAGGTGGCTCAGTGGTAGAACGCTTGCCTTGCATGCCTGAGGCCCTGGGTTCGATTCCCCAGCACCACATATGCAAAAAGAAAAAAAAAGCCGGAAGTGGCGCTGTGGCTCAAGTGGTAGAGCGCTAGCCTTGAGCTGAAGAGCTGAGGGAGAGCGCCCAGGCCCAGAGTTCAGGCCCCATGACCGTACCCCAAAATAAAACAAACAAAACATAATCATTGTGATTCCTGAGCTCATATTCTGTCAGGCCCTTTACACATACTATTAAAAAACAAGACAAAACAAACCTCTCAAATGATTCCACTGGAGTTTGCACAATGTTATCCTTAGAAGCTCAGAACAGGTGACAGAGTGTTGAGCAGGTCACATAGCTGGCCCCAGGCTTTATAAGGGGAGGGGGTGCTGCGCTTGTCCCTTCAGGAAATGGTTCTTCCCTAAGGCCCTCTGCTCTTGCTGGGTGTGGCTGAGGGGTGCCAAGTGGATTAGAGGCACCTTCAAAGTTCCATAACTTAAAATGGAAGTGTGGACCCGCCACGGGCGGCTCACACCTGCAATCCTAGCTACTCAGGAGGCTGAGATCTGAGTATTATAGTTCAAAGCCATCCTGGGCAGGAAAATCTGTGAGACTCTTTTCTCCAATTAACCACCAGAAAACTGGAAGTGGCACTGTGGCTCAAGTGGTAGAGCACTAGCCTTGAGCTGAAGAGCTGAGGGACAGCGCCCAGGCCCAGAGATCACGCCCCATGACCGACAAAAAAAGATAAAGTGTGGGACTTCCTTTAATGCTGGAACATTCAAGCCAGATAGGCTTCCATGTGCTTATCCAGTTTGAATGTCCATGAAGCCCACCTGAAGAAAGCCAAGGGTCTCCTCTCCAAGGTATGATCACTACCTGCTCAGTCCCAGACTCCCAAAAGCTGAGTGTTTTAGGCTCTCAGGGACAGGTTTTTCAGGGGTGAGATGACTTCCCTCAGGAAGAGCAGGTCCTACACGTGCAAGACCAGCTGGACTCCTGGACTGATCGTGCTTTGTGCACTGTTCAGCAGAAGGTGTGTGTGTGTGTGTGTGTGTGTGTGTGCAAGGTACTTGTGTGCACACAGGTGGTGCTGCATTGTATAGCCAGGCTCAATGTGGACCTTGCTTCTGATTCAAAGCCCTCTTTCCCCTGAGGAACAGCCAGGGCCACTTCCCAGAATAAACACCCCACCCACAGACAGCCCCAGCCCTGCAGGCTCAGCCGGCTGGAGCCAACCCAGAGAGCTGCTCACCAGGCTACCAGGGCAAGGTTAATAAGTCATTTTGTCCTCCCTCCCTCTCTCCCTCCTTCCTTCCTTGTGCCTGGGCTCTGCTACCATGGGTTGCAACTTCATTAATAACAATTTAATAACAATACTAGCTATAGATTGTGTCCCTCTTTCACCCAGCCAGGTCCTGGCAGAAGTCTCTTCCAAGCTTTCTCCCTGGAGGCTCACATAGCTCTGTGGTAAGGCACTCTGAAAATCGCCATTTTATATAGGGAAACTGAGGTTCAGAAAGGACGCAGCACTCAAGGCCATGGATTAGAGTTTGAGGCTTGCCACTATTTATCCATTCTAGTTTTTAAATCATCACTCCTACATCTGAAACACATGCCATTTTTTTTTTCTGGTGCTGGGGCTTGAATTAAGGGCCTTGAGCTCTCTCTGGGCTTTCTCATTCAAGGCTGGCACTCAAACCACACCTCTACTTCTGTCTTTTTGCTGGTTAATTGGAGATAAGAATCTTTGGGGGTTTGTCAGCAGGGCTGGCTTTGTGCCATGAACTTTAGATCTCAGCCACCTGAGTAGCTAAGGATTACAAGCCTGAGCCACTAGTGCCTAGCAAGCAAGGCTCACTTTTTTTTTTTTTAAAAAATGTCATTTGGTATCTTCATGCTGGGCTCGGGCTATGAAAAGATCAGAATGGTGCTGACTTCCTACTGGAACTCGCACCGTGGGGAGTGTGAATGAAGATCCACTCACTAAGTGCCTACATTGTGCAGAACAGCCTCCTTGCAGTGGGCAGGTGCATGTGTGTGACAGGCAAGCAGCAGCCAGTCTGGGTCCTGATGGGTTTTCATTAAACCCAAGATCTCCTTAAAGGCATCGGTGCAGATACACTAGGTGCTTCTACACTGTCTTCAATATATATTGAATAAGTACATAAGACTTCTTTGAATGAACAGGAGCCTGGTACACTTAATATTCATTGGTCAAGAATTAGGGCATCAAATCCAGCCTCCAAATAGACCAATCAGTAATATTTAGGAAGCATTTACGTGTGGCAGCCCCATCTGAGCAGAATCCTCCAGGAGGAGTGACAGAATAGACAATATCTGCCACCCCTACTCCTTGGAGAACAACTGTGAATTTATCTAACTCAGC
Organism: Dipodomys merriami; assembly: GCF_024711535.1. Lineage (NCBI taxonomy): Eukaryota > Metazoa > Chordata > Mammalia > Rodentia > Heteromyidae > Dipodomys > Dipodomys merriami. Next base: position 3,405,193 of record NW_027202682.1, read on the forward strand.
AAGGATGGGTGTGTGCTCAAAGAGGGACCCGGAGAAGGAAGATCAGCAAGACAGCAAGGAGGGCTGTGTGCTGTGGCTCACACCTGTAATCCTAGTTACTCAGGAGGCTGAGATCTGAGGATTGTGGTTTGTAGGCTGGCGGAGCACGAAAGTCTGTGAGATTCTTATTTGTAATCAACCACCAAAAAACTCAGGGACAGCACCCAGGCCCTAAGCTCAAGCCCCAGGACACACACACAAAGAAGGCAGGAAAGGAGGGTATCTCTCCTTACTCACTTTTCACTAACAAGAATAACCCCTGCCCCCCCCCCGAAAAAAAAACAGCTCCTCCCTCCTCCCTTGTTGGTTACCTGATGGCCCAGGAAGGTAGTCAGTTTGTGTACAACTCGGATCCACGAAGTTGGCAACCTGGTGTAATCCTCTGCCTGTTTCCAACCTCTGAAAAGTGGGAATGGAAATAAGATTTACCTTCAGGGTTGTGGGGACTGGGATGAAAATGTTGGCTAGGGAGCAAGAAGTGGTTTAGCTGAATACAGAAGCTGGGAACTTTTGGCTTGGTCATCTGGAGATTAGAATCCTTTTTTATTTGTTTGAACGAAGAATGAGCTCTGTAGCCCGGCTAGCATGCCTCTGCCGCAGAGGCATGTGCGGGCCTACTTGGGGTGGATGGAGCTCCTTCTCCATTCTTATTGGTTTTGCAGGCGTCAAACAGCCAAATGTAGGGTTCTTCTGGTCACCAGGTAAGTCCTGGAATTGACCAGCCGCAGGCCTATAATAACTTGATTCAGAGATCCCAGCTCCAAGTTCTTCCTGGGAGCAACGTGCAGAGAGACCAGCTCTGGGAAAGGCCCTCCAGGGTGAGAGTCTTAGCCCTAAGTCTCCCCAGGCCAGCCGAGCGGCTGTTGGCCCAGTGCGCCCGATCCTGCAGGCCCCCGTGAGTATTGTGTTTTGCTTTGCGTTGCTGGTGTCTGACATTGAATCGAGAGCCCGACACGCTCCTCACTGCGGAGCCCCCCAGGCTCTCCATGCGCGATTCTGCCACGCCGCGGACCCCGGCCGGTCACCGGGGCGTCTTTTGTTTCTCCTCCTGGGTGGAACTGGTACGAGGGGGTGCTGTGGACCCCGCCGGCGGTGCCCGGCGCCGCGGGGAGGGGGCGCTCGTCACCCCTCCGCCCCGCCGGTCTCCGTGGGACCCGGAGCGTCGGCCCTGAACGGCTCCCCTCCGGGAGGCTCCGGGTCCCGAAGCCGGCCTTCCCCGGCCCATCTGCCGGCTAATGTTTAACCCGGTCACACTCCGCGCTAGCCCGGGGGGGGGGTGGTGGCGGAGCCTCCCCGAGCCCCTGGGCCTGTGTGGACGGCGAGGAGCAGGGAATCGATCCGATCACCACCGGGGCGGGCACCGAGATGCCCGGGGGGGGGGGCGGACGCCCCAGGCTTGGGGAGACCCGGGTCTGCCCAGCCTGCTGACAGCAAGACGAGCAGAAAGCCCGCCGTGTCTCGGGGGCCGGGCCCCGCGTGGATTTCCACTCTGAGGGAAACTGAGGCCAAGGCCGGGCGCGTCGGCCCCGCCGGCACCGGCGGGCTTCGAACCCGGGTTTGCCTCGCCCGCCGCGGGAGGCCTCTGCCCGCGCGTTCCTGGAACTGGACTGGGCGGAGAAACCCGGGCCGGGGAGCAGCCCGGCAGCATTCCCGCCGCCTTCCCAGCTGCCCGGGCCGCGGGGGGCCCCGGCCAAGGTGACCCCGCGGGAGGCGGCGAGGCTCCCCGCCCCCTCGGCCGCCGACCCCCCCACCGCCCCCCGGCGCGTGTGGGGCTTTTCCAGGGGGCCGCGCCCGCCCCTCCTGGGCTTCCCCCGGGCGGGGGATCTCGGGTCCCCCCCAGGCCACCTCCTGGCCGTGTCCTAGCGCTGCCCTCGGGCCGGGGGCGGGGCGGCCGCGCGCGTCTCGCCCCCCTCCCTCCCTCCCTCCCTCCGTCGCGGTGCCCGCTCGGCCGCCCGCCTCCGCTCCCGTCCCCTCCTTTCTCCTCCCTCCCCTCCGCGCCCCTCCCCCGGCCCAGCCGGCCGCCCCCTCCCCCCGACGCGCACGCCCCGCCTGGCAGCTGGCGCCCCGGGCCTGGGGCCGCGGCGGCTGGAGGGGTTTGCGGCGAGGGCGGGAGCGAGCGCGAGCGGGGGAGGGAGGCCGCCCCCCGCGCCCCTCCTCCCGGCCGCCCGGCCCTCCTCCCGCCGCCCCTCCGCCTCCCCCCGCCCTCGCGCAGACATCCCCGCACGGCCCGGCCGCCGCGGCCACCTTCCCTGCCCGAGCTGCTGCAGATGTGGCGGAGCGGCCGGGCGCCGGGCGGCCGTGCCAGGGGAGCCCGCGCCCCGTGAGCCCGCGCCCCGGCCCCGCGCCCGCCCCGCCCCGCCCCCGCTCGCCCCCCGCCGACCGCCGGAGCCCGCGGCCCGAGCGCCAGCGCCGCGCCGCCGAGGTAGGAAGCCCCCCCCCCCGCCGGGGGTCGCCGCCGGGGCCGGGGAGCGGGCCCGGCCCCCCGCCCCGCGCCCGCGCCTCGCCCCGGGCCATTGTGCGCCCTCGCCCGGGCCCCCGCGCTCGCTCGCTCGCGGGCTCGCGCGCTCCCTCCTCCGCGGCGCCGGGCTCCGTCCCGCGGGCTCCGTCCTTCTCCTCCCTGCCTCCCGCCCTCGGGCCTCCGGACCCGGCCGGGCCGCCGCCGCCGCGGCCCCGGGCGGGGAGCAAACTTCGGCGGGGAAGTTGGGCGTCCGCGGCGGGGGGCGCTGCGGGGTGAGAGGACGGCGCCCCGGGCCGGGGCACGAAGTTGTCCGGGCACCGGGCAGCCGCCCCTCCCCGCGGGGTCCGGGAGGAGCCGCGCTCGCCCGGGAAGCCTCCCGGCCGCCCGGGGTTAGGCCGGGAGCGGGTGGTCCTGGGGTCAGTCTCGGGTGGGGTGGGGGGTCGGGGGCAGGTCGGGGTTCGGTCGTCCCCTGCCCCACGGAGGGAAGCAGGTGAGGGGCTGGGCGCGGGGGGGACGCGAGCCCGGGGCTCCGAAAGCGCCCGGGCCGGGTGGGTCTGGGGGAGGGCGGCCGAGGGGGCGAGGCAGGTGCATCCCCGGGGAGGGAGGTGCCCGCGCCGCTCCCCGAGGCCCCCGAGGTGGGGCTGGAGTCCAGGCTGGCACCTGGAGGCCTTGGCACGCCGCCCTGCCCGGCGGGGTCCGCGGGGCCGCCGGCCGCCCGTCTGCCCGGCCGCCCAGCCCTGCCCGAGGGTGGCGGGGAGCCGCGGCTGCGGGGAGTTGCCCGGCCCTGCCCTGGGGCCTGGGAAGCTGGAAAGGGATCCTGGGAGGAGGCCTGGGACCCCAGCCATCGCGGCCCAGGATCTTGGCTCTGGAGGGAACACTTGACACCGAGGGGGCAGCCAGGCCGGCCGGGGACCTGGCCAAGGCCTGGGCTTCCTGCGGGTCTTGGGTCTTGGTCTGGGCCGGAGCTAGGGCCTCCCGGGCAGCGGCTCTTGGGGGTTGCCACCCTGAGTGTGGTAGGCAGCTATCCGGCCTGCTGTCTTGGCATCCTGGCAGGGAGAAGGGGGGGGGGGGAGTCGGCTGTGCCGTCTTCTGGTCTGGCAAAGCACCCCCCCATGCTCGGGGGAGGGAAATGCGCCCCTTTCCCACCGCCCACCCCTCCCCAGGCCCCCATCCTGGGGCACAGTATCACAGCTGTCCCAGCCCGGCCCACGCGTCCCTCCCTGGTGACCTCGGAGCCCTCCCCCCTGCTTCCCACCCCCTCGCCCAGGCTGGGCCTCCCAGCTGGCTGGGCCTTACTGGGGGAGAGGGACTGCACCTGAGCCCCCCACCCAGGTCACCTCTTGCTTAGTCCAGCCCAGCCCATTTCTGTACCTGCCCCCAGTCGGTCTTGGCCCTGTCTGCTGCCAGCCAGGCAGGAGGCAGTGCCACACGGTTGGAACATTCATCTTTCTGGCGTGGGGACCCCTTGGAAGGAGTCCTGTTTTCTTAGCCTTTTCCCTTCCCCCCTCCTTTCCGGAGCTGCCATTAACGCTGACCCCCCTGACCCCCTATGCCTGCCAGTCCTTCCCTGTCTGTGACCTTTGACCTTTGTGCTAAATCCCTCCAGCTGGGGCTCTTTGACCCCTGAGTGACCCTGTCCCAGGTCCCCTGGGGGGCCTCTCCCAGCTTCTGGCTCTCTGCACAGGGACACCTGCCAGTCCCCCTCTCCCGATAGGGAGGGGGTGCCCTGGGAAGCCAGACAGTGAGTCACCCCACTTCCAGGCACCATTGCTTTTGGGGTCAGTGGCTTTGGGGGATTTGTGGGACTACGCCTCAGTCTGTGGGATGAATTCAAAAAGCCCCTGGTCTGGGAGTCTGATGTCTTGGGTTCAAATTCTGGCATCATCACCAAGGGACCTGGAGCTGGCTCCTCCCCTTTCCGGCCTCACTTTCCTTATCTGTAGAAACTGAGGGGTCAGACAAGGTGAGCTTCCTGAACTTAAGAGTTCCTGAGAAGACTGGGGCTGGAGGCTGGGGGGGGGGGGGGGAGGGAGGCTAAGTCCAACAAAAGCCAACTCTCAATTATCTGTGGGAGGATCCAGCATGAATAACTGGATGCCACAGACATCCCAAAACCTCATTTTAAACAATCGTGTGGACCACATCTCCCCAAAGCTTTTGTTTCTAAAAAGCCCAGCTGTGAAGGGGTGGCCACAGCCATTGCTTCTCCTGCCCAGGCCCCCCTCCCTAGGAGCGCAAGTGTGGGGGGGAACTCGAGGCTGCATTGGTCAGCCGGAAGACAAAGGTCTGCCAGGGCCCCTCCCCTGGGCCTGGAGGGAGGCTGGACGCCACCTCTGCTGCCCCCAGTGCCCCTCCCCTGGGCCTGGAGGGAGGCTGGACGCCACCTCTGCTGCCAGGGCCCCTCCCCTGGGCCTGGAGGGAGGCTGGACGCCACCTCTGCTGCCCCCAGTGCCCCTCCATCTTTATTCGCTGGCTGGCCTTGGTCTTGGACGGTGGGAGGGTCTCCGGGCCATCTAATCCTCCCAGGGTCTGTGCTGGCGCAGTGTGGAGGGAAAAATGTGTTTTCCCTGTGTGCCTTTCCATCTACCCAGCTGGACTCGGCTGGAATCTGAATTTCCCACTCGGGTGAGGGGGCGGAAACCTGCGCTGGGCAGCGTTTGGGGCAATCTCGGGATGGGGGGGGGCAGCAGCTGTGGCTAAGGGACCAGATGTTAGGGCTGGGGCCTGCGGCTCTTCTCTTTCTTTGGGAGGCATGTGGGGTGGGGCTCTTCAGGAGGCATGCTGGGAACTGATCTGGGACCCTGCTCCTGGTGAGCACACCCCCCACCCCCAGCCCTATGCACCTCTTCAGGTTCCTGCATCCAGCAAGAGGCCTAGGAGGCCCCTTGCCCAAGTGGGAAATTTGGATTCCAGAAGAGAGGCCCTGAGCAGGGTGGAATGAGGGGGTACTGCCTTTTCTGAGGCCACAGAAGACCAGCCCCCCATCTCCTCCCTGCTGGGTGCAGGTTTTGATGGTTATTTTATAGCTCACAGCAGGCATCCGGGGCCTACAGGGTGCTGGGACACCCTCCCTGTGATAACTGACCTCAGGGATGGGGACATCCTCGCTGGCAAGGCCGGCAGTGAGCTGGGCGGTGAAGGTGGCAGGGTCTCCAGGACCAGCCAGAAAAATGGGCCTCCTCACTGCCTGTTTGTGTCTCTCCCACGGACTGTGAAAGGTCCCCAGAGATGGGCTGAGTCCCTGGCATGTCCTGGGGGTTCACCTCCTAGAGGACACCCAAATAGGGGTGGCGTACCCCCAGCCCTGCCCTAGCCTAGGTACAGGGAACACAGCCTAGACCAGACTTCTAGGACACAGCTGCTGACTCGGTAGTTTCCCAGGTGGCTGGGTCCCCACCCCGGTGAATTCTACTTCAGGTGTGGCTGGGGTCTGGGACTGGACAGTTTTTGACAAACACCTCTAGTGTTGATGGGGCCAGAGTTGGCCACTGCTTTGATCTCAGGGACAGGAATGAGCTGCCGGTATTGGTGGTGGAGGTGCTAGTGGTGGTAGTGGGGGGACCCCTAATCACCCCTTGGGGGGAAAATCCAAGCAGCACAAATGCCTTCCACTGTAGGGGCCACTGCTCTTACCTGGAATCGTAGCTTTGTGAGAGAGGTCTGTGTATCCCTACTAGACAATGAGGAAACTGGGGCTCAGGATGGGAAGAGGTCAAGGGGCATGGGGCCTGTGTTGGCTGGGGGCCCCCGCCAGTTTCCTAGCCTGCGAGTAGCAAGGGGCCCTGTCCCTGACAGCTCGGCACCCTGCACCCCCACGGACCCTTCCTGTGCAGGTGAACCCCACCCTGTGGCTCCAGGCCTCCCCACGGGGGAGGCACCGGGGCACTGCTCTCTCCTGCTCTGAGGCTCGAGGATCTCAGGGCATTTATCAGGAGCCGCTCTGGCAGCGGGCCGACCTGGGTGACCCCTCTCTGGTGTCCCAGCTGGCACACCTCCTCTGAGCCTCCAGGCTGGGCAGGCGCAGAAGCCTTGGCGCTGGCCTTCCATCCTCTACCCCTGGTGGGAGGGAGACAGGCTCTGATGAGCGAGGGGCAGGGCTGGAGGGTTGTGAGGGGCGTGGGGAGGAGGAGGGGGGCTTCCATGCCCTGGGTGGGGGATGGGAGGGCTGAGACTCTCCCAGCGTGAAGATCATGGAGGCTGGCCATTGTAGGGACTGTCCAGTAGTACTGGCTTCTCACGCTCTTTGTCTTGGCTGCCTGAGGGGCCAGGTAGCACCCAGGGCAGGGAGGCGCCCCAGCTTTTGAGTGTGATGCGTGTGTGTGTATGCGTGCGCGCGCGCGCGTGTGTGTGTGTGTGTGTGTATGTGCGCGCGCGCTAGCGTGCTCCAGCCTTGGCAGATGGCTGCCCGGGAGGGGATTCACACCCAGCCCTGGGTCCCCTCCTCTGAAGGCGGGTGGGGAAGCGGTGGAGGCCCCAGGAGACCCCAGCCTACTGAGTCAGCCCAGACTGGGAGCCTCCAGGAAAAACAGTCCCTTTCAGAGAGGGGGGGGGCTGTGCACCCGGCACAGCGCACACAGACCAGTGCTCATCGCCACTGGGGATGGGAGACAGAAATGAGGCTTTGGGACATCCAGGGGCTTGGTGTGAGGTCACTTGATGTCAGGGAGGGACAAAGGAGAGGTGGCATCTAGGAGTCTGAAATGTCATTTTAGCCTGGAATCCACCCAAGTCTACCCGCCCCCACCCCTTCCCCATACCCCTTGTCCTCCCCCACCCACTACAAGGGCTTGTTGTGTCTGTGGGGGGGGCATGTGTGACCAGAGGAAACCCCTCCAATCTTCCTCCCTTGCTGCCAGCCCCCCATAGGTCTCAGCCTGCCCGGGCTGCTTCTCCCCTAGGTCCTCTCTATCTGGAGCCCCCGGCGTCTTCTTCCACACTTGAGGCACAGTGACCCCAGTTGCAGTGTCCCCTCTCCCACCCCCAGTCCTCAGGTTCCCCCCCCCCCGTCATCCTCTGATGTTCCTCCCACCCTGGTGCTGCTGACTCTTAGCCTGGCATCCCTGCCCATCCCCACCCCCCAAAAAAGCACCCACTCACTGTTCACCCACCGGGCCGGTCCGCATGGCGCTGGAGTCCGTCTGCCAAGTCTGCCAGGGCTCTGCGTGATGGGCATCTCCCTCTGGAAGGGGACGACAGGCTGAGTTTGGAGGCCGCTCTGGTTCTGAATGTTTTGTTGCCCAAAGTGGGTGAGGAAGGATGGTGGCCCAGAAGGTCAGAAGGTAGAGGTTGAGGTTGTGTGCGAGGGCTTCTATGCTTGGTCTTACTCTGGGCCCAGACTGGGGGAGGCATTCACAGGAGATGAAACTGGGGAGGTGAACGTTCCCCAGGGAGGGTCACTCTGTCCATCTGTCTCTCCTACTCACCCCCTCCCCCTTACAGGGCTGTACCTGGGCCCCTCGTTGCAGGTAGGAAGAAACGACCTCTGTGTCAGGCCCAGCCTCCAGTCTTGACCTTGGGAACCACTTCCCCCTTTGGGGCCTCAGGTTGTCCAGTTCCTACCCACACTGCACCTGGATAGTGGACATAGGAAGTGAACCCACTTACCCATGCGCTCACTCAGCCAACACCCACCGAAGACCAGGTGCTCGTGAGAAGTGAGGGGGTCGTGTGACGGTGCCGTGTGAGGACAGTGGTCAAGGGGTTCTAGCGTGTTCCGGCTTCAGTCCAATCCAGTGGGGAACTAAGGCCCAGGGCCTTGCCCCACATCAAATCGGGTCTGGGCTAACTCTATAACTCTGAGTCCTGGGGATTTCAGTTTCCTCTGGAAGGAGGGATGGGGCTCTGAGGCCGGGGTGGTCTGCTGTCTTTTCATCTCCAGTGGGCTTGGGGCTGTCCAGGGCCCTGGTCCCTGCCCCTGGAGAAAGCTTCAAGTGCCACGCGAATGCCTGGAGCCCAAGGTCAGGGGGCAGCGCCTGCAGCACTGCAAGCGCCAGGCACACGGCACGCTCCACGCTCCGGGGCTGGTGACATCGCAGCACTCGTGATGCCTCAGCCCGGACCTGGGCTGAGGGCCACTGCTGCCTTCAGCAGCAGGGAAAAGGCCAGGCCTCGACTGGCTGACTTGGGCACTCAGGAGGAGGTAGCTGCAAATGCTGGAGCTGGAGAGGGCGGATCAGAGAAGACTTGCTAGAGAAGGGAATGGCAGCTGTAGAATACGAGGGTGTGAGGTTGGGAAGCAGGAGCTGTGGGGTGAGCCTCCGGCTCTGGGGAAAGGAAAGCCCATGAAAGGGAGGCTCTGGGCTGATGGCCGGTGGCATTCTTGCAGAACAGGCCTTGGTCGCTCATGTCCTCCAGGTCCCTGCCTAGCCCCCTGTGATGGCCTTTCCTGTGGGCTTCTTGGGGCCATGCTTTGAGGTCCAGGACACTGGACTTGAAACTGCTGCTTTGTGAACTGTCACCTTGGCCGTCTACTTCGTTGCGAAAATGGGGAGAAGTGCACCTCACTCACGAGAGGAACAGGGATGGTGCGTGGGAGGCTTGTCGGCTGGTCGCTGGCCACGGAGGACCAACCCTGGGCTCCTGCCCCCAACCCTCAGCACAGCAGCCTGTCTCTAAGTGCTTCTGGGTGCCCGTAAGGCCCCGTTCCATCTGAGTTACCCACAGGCCCCCTGGAACCCAGCGGAGGGCCTGGTGTTGGAATGCATAAATGAGATGAAGGGGGCAGGGAAGGGTCAAAGTCCAGAGCGGCCCCCCCCCATCCGTGCCCAGCTGCCAGGTGCTGTGGTACCTGGTGGCCTGGTGCCTGCCCCAAGGCTGTGGGAAGAGGTGGATCACAGGCACTGGACGCCCCCCCCCCCAGACTCCTCAGAAGTTCTGGTCGCATCTGTCCATCACTAGGCGTGGCTTGGGAAAAGTGTAGTGTCCTTCTTTTTGGGGACTGAACCCCACACCTGCCTCCCCCCCACGCCCATGCAGCCTCCTGAGTCTTGAATCCTGACCCTGGAACATGGGGTGACGCTTGAGTCCCATGTGTGCCCAGGTGTGACGTGTGTGTATGGGAGTGATAGTTCACGTCCCATGGGACACTGGCCCATGGCTGTGCAGACCCCAGAGTGCTCTGCTGAGCGCCCAGGCCCCCCCTCCCATGGCAGTTCTGCCTGTGCCTGGCCTGGCTGGGTGTGTGTTGCTGTCTGGCTCTCTCGGTGCCTGCCCCTCCCAGGGATTTGGCTGGCCCGGCCCAGCCCTCTCCTCCCTTCCAGGCAGGCAGGCAGGCAGTGTGGGGGCCGCTTGGCGGGTTCGTCTCTGGCTGAGGCCCAGGTGCAGGCGGCGTTCATGGCCCCGTGTACCCCCCACCCCCGAGCTGGGCAGACAGGAAAATACCAGACATAGTTGTGCAAAGGTGGCTGCAGGCGGCTGGGGGTGGGGGCCACCGAGGGGGGCCCGGGGCCACGGGGATGCTGGGAGGCCTCTGTGCCATACCAGCCCTGCAGCAGGACAGCGGTGGAGGTGTGTCCGAGCATGCGTGCACCCCGGGCCGCCCTCCCCACCGGCAGGCCGGGGGGGGTGCTCTGTGGGGCACCCCAACCCGGGTGTGTGAATGAGCCCTCAGGGTTACCAGTTGGCAATCATCTGTGTGGCAGGCACTGCTCCAGGGCTCATCAGGAGCCTTGGGTTGAGGGTACCCTGAATCCCCTCCCCACCACCACGATGGTGGCTTCTTGAATTGCCATCAAGGAGCCAAGGCTCAGAGATGAGTGACAGGGACTGAGCCCCACAGCCTGCGGGGCATGGGAGGCTGTGGCCAGGTACCTGACTCTGGAATAACTTGGCCACTGCTGAGCTGGGGTTTTTTGTTTTTTCCTGAGGTCCCCGTGACAGTTTATATTTCTGTTCCCACTCCCTGGGGAGGGGCGCTCTGTCTCGCCAGAAGTTCCCAGGGAAGAGGAACCCCCACAGGCCCATCCAGGAAGTGCTGCCGGCCCAGGCCGTCTCCTGGGACCTGCAAGGTCCAGGCCCTGAGCTGAGCCACCTCCCTCCAGCTCCTCCGGTTCAGACCGGCTCTGGAGGCCAGTGGGGGCCTAAGACTCCCGCATGGGCAATAGCCTTGACAAACCCAAAGTTCTGGTTTGCGGCGAGATGAAGACTGGGGGTCACTCAGCAATAAACAGCCACAAGGTGCGTGAGGGTGATGCTGACGCTCCTACTGTGTGCTAGGCTCTGTTGGAGATGCTGACTAGCACACCCCCATGGGAAACACTTAAGTAATGGTTGATGTGCAGCAAGCACATGGTTTCTCCTCAAAGCTCCATTCAGGGTCCCCTTACTTCGCCACTCTACATGAGGGGCTCAGGCGGCGTGGGCAGAAAACCACAGAGCAGGGTTGGGGGCTCAAGTGGTGGTCTGACCTGAATCTGGAGCCCTGCACTGCTCCCTGGTCAGGAAAGGGGGGCTGGCCAGAGGCCCTGCCCCCCTGTCCCGCAGCCCTCCATGCTAGGCGGCCAAGGAGGGTGGAGCTCTTGGGCTGAGCAGGGAGCCTCAGCTGGTTCCCAGGAATGCAGGGCTGTAGGCCGTTTTCTTTGGCCAGGGCTCTGCCTTCAGCTCTCCAAACTTCCTGGTACCCCCCCTCCTGCCCTCCACCCCGTCCAGCCCCTCCAGCGCCCACCCACTGCCTGTCCCGCCTCTTCAGGGCTCCGCCTCTAGCCCCTCTAGGGAGGGGCTGCCTAGCCTAAGCTCCCTGTCTGCCTTCTCCCATGTCTAAGGGCACAGGAGCTGCTAAGAAACCCGGCTCTGCCATGGACAAAGCCCCGTGACCTTGAGTGAGTCACTTAGTTCCCCTGAGCCTCAGTTTCTCCATCTGTAAAATGGGAATGAAACAGCCCCTGCCCTAGCAGGTGCTGGCTGGCATGTCCTTGGATGTCAGCAGCCGACAGTGGGCACTGTCATCCTGCCTGTACCCACGACTTGCAACTCATCTACTCCTGTAGCCTGGGGCAGGTGCCTTCCTCTTTGGCCCTCAGTTTCCCCCTCTGTAAGAGCAGTGTCCACGTGATGGCCTGAATCAGCACAGTCCGTGGCGCGCACAGAGAAAGCCCAGCTAACAGGTACATGAACTTGTGAGCTGTGTGTCTGCAGGTTTTACCCCCAAGTCCCAGGCAGTACTAGACACAGCTAACCAAAGGGGCAGTTTCGGGACTATCCCAGGAATCTGGGGGGGGGGAGCCTCGTGTTGCCCTTGCCCAACACTGGTCCATAGCAGCCACTCACCAGGCCCCATACTGCTGTGGGGTGGCTAGGGATGCAACCCCATTTTTCAAAGGCCCCTGTCCTCTGTCTGCCAGTGTACACACCCCCTTCCCCTCCCCCAGGCTCAGGGCCAGTCTGCTGCCCCCCCTCCCCAGGATTCTAGCTGCTCCTGTTTGCTCAGTGACCTCCAGCCTCAGTTTCCCCATTGGGCATTGGGTAGAGATGGAGGCCTTCTTCCCAAACGCGCCCTGGGGAATGGCTGGTGGGCCTTGGGCCGGGCGCCCTCCCGCTGTCTCTCCGCTGCAGCTGGGGGCCTCTGTGCAGGAAGGCCAGGGGCGCACAATGGCAGCCATTGTTTCGGCCCCGTAGAGGGGGTACGCAGGGGAGGGCAGCCCACCCTCCGGGTGACCCCCGCCCTGGGGTGGGGTGGGGGAGGGCCTTCGCCCCCTCCCCTCCGTCCCCGGTGGTCCCCCGCCACCCCCGCGCGCTTCCTCCCTCCCTGCTTCCTCCGCTCCCTCTCCTTTAATTAGTTCCTTTTGCAGCGCGGGGAGCTGTGCAGGTCCGGGGCAGCTCGCCACGGTGGTGTGGCCTCCCTGCTGCCCTCGTGGGTGGGTGTGGCGAGCACCTCCAGTGGCCTGGGGTGAGCACCGCTCCCAGACGTAGCATTGGGTCAGAGATCGCAGCTGCGAACTGCCGTCCCCAGAAGGGAGAATGAAGCACAGACCCCCCCAGGAGCACCTGCCTGTGACAGCCCAGTTCTGAGGGACAGTAGGTACACTGGGGCCAGATCTCACCCAGGGGGCCTCGGGGTGGGCATGGCAGGAGGGAGCTCACGCCCTCCACCACTTCCCCTCCAGCATTAAACCTGGGGTGCGAGGCCGGGTCCCAGCTTTTAGGAGATCAGGAACCTGGCTCTAGCCTGTCCTCTTCCCCCAGCCCGGAACAAAGAGGCAGAGCCGAGCGCAGACTGGCTGCTGCCGGCCAGGGAGGGGGAGGCAGGCCACTTAGAGGTTGGCCAAGGTCAGACCATGAGTGGGGTTACAGGCCATCTCCCTGGGGGACCAACTTCAGAGGAAACCTGGGCAGGGGGATGCTCGGGCGGCTCCTTCCTCCTCCTCTCCCAGGCGGTGACGCCTGCCTGGCCCTCTATGTCCATGAACCCCTGCCTCCCTGGGCAGAATCCAGTGGCAGGAAGTTGGGGGTGGGGTGGGGTCCCTGAGGACTGGGTCTGCTGATGGGGGGGGCACTGGAGTCCCCCTCCTGCTTTAGTGTCTAGCTGCACCCAGAGAGATGGGCTTCTCCTGGGGCCAGCATCCACCACCTCAGGTGCCCTGGCTCTGTGACTCTGCCCTGGCTCCCTGTGGGGTTGGGGTGTGGGAGGGACAGGATGGGACAGTGGGGCAGGTGCCAAGGGTGCCAGTGAGAAGCAGCGTCCTGCCCTGTGAAGGTGGGGGGGTGGGGATGCCGTGGGGAGGGAGGGCCAGCAGAGGGACCCGGCCACCAGCCCTTCCTGGCTCCTGAATTCTTAATCAGCATAAATATTTACTTCCTTCCTCCCCCTCCATGGCTCCCAGCACAGTAGAACTTCGGGGAGGTTAGACTGGATCTGTGTCTAAAAATAAACAGGTGGAAGGACAGGCAGACACACAGACAGACAGACATAACTGGGGGTAGAAGGTCAGGTAGAGGGCAACTCATGGCTCAGGAGTATAGGAACAGACCCAGGACTCACCTGCCAGCCAGGGTCTTGAGTTTCTGAGGGGGGCAGCTGCTGGCCCTCCAGTCCCCATCTGCTTTGTGTTCCTGGGAGCCTGTGGTCCAGGCCTGGCTTGAGAGAACATATCATCATCACACACACACACACACACACACACACACACACACACACACACACACACACACACACACACACACACACACACACACACACACACACACACACACACACACACACACACACACACACACACACACACGCACGCCCGCAGCCCGGGAAGGTGAGGCAGCCTCCTTGTGCCCTGACTCTCTGCAGCCCATGCGGTGGGGCCTGCTGTGGGTCCCCACAAGCAGCCAGTATCTCAAGGCAGGGAAGGGACCATCTCCTTTTCTGTGTGCTTTGGAGAGAAGCTTGGAGCTTGTGGGAGACATGGGGGGGATGATGAGCAGGGTTGGGCAGAGATGGGGGCGGAGTAAGTCTGCCAGGGTTCTTGGCCTTAGAGAAGGGATGAGCAAGGAAGTAGAGGTCACCCTCGGCCCCTCGCTGTCCAGTGGGAGGGTTCGTGCGGGCCACACCAGCCTCTAAGGATGCACATGGTGAAATGTCCCAAGTATTTTCTAGACGGTGGTTATGCCCACCGCATCCATCCCTTAAATGCAGAGAGCGGCATGGTGCGGCCTGGTTAGCAGGCAGAGTGTGAAGGCCAGGTGTAGCATGGCGTGGGAGGGGTGCCCTCTTGTGCGCGGGGGAAGCGGGACTTGGGAGGAAGAGCTGATGTTCCTGGGTCAGTGGACCTAAGAAAACTATGCCAGTGAGATATTCTAGAAGGCTGAAAGTTACAGAATGAAACCCATGATAGCATCATCACCAGTGTGATAAAGAAAACACTTCTGGCTCTTTGGTAGTTAATTAGAGATAAGAGTCTCACAGACTTTTCCTGCCCAGGTTGGCTTCAATCCTCAGCTCCTCAGCTCTCAGTCTCCTGAATAGCTGGGATTACAGGTGTGAGCCACCTGTGCCCGATTTAAGAGAAAAAAAAAAAAGTGTTACAGATGACTGAGCTCCTGTACTCTGCCAACCCTGCCCTGTCTTGCCTGACTACAGTCCCCAGCTGCCCCCTGGTGGCAGCTGGGAGCTCTGCGTCTCTCCTGGCCCTGTGTGGATGTCTCTCTTCTGCTTCATCTGAAAGGTGGGGTGCGCTGTGCTGCCTGCGGCAGGCAGCCCTTGTGCAGTCATGGCCGAGCCTTGCGTGGCTTCCCTGGCTCAAGCTGTCCGCCTGGTTCTTCCCTTGGTGCTGTGGAGGCCTGCTGGGAAGAGATGAGAGCGGGGCGCAGGGGTACCGGCAGTGGGTCGCCGAGGAGTAACCACTACCTTGGAGGACGTTCGTTGGTCCCCTGGCATGCGTCTACATCTTCCGACTCAGCTGACAGGCTTCCCAGGCATGGCTGCCAGCCCTACCAGATCTGACTACCAGGACTTGGGTAGCCATCTCCTGAGTCACGCTGGCCACATCCAAGCTCTCCAAAACTCAAGTCTCAACTAGGTGTGGTGGCACATGTCTGTAATCCCAGCACTGGGGAGTTGAGGCAGGAGGATTGTAAGCTTGAGGTTAGTCTGGGCTACATAAGAAGACTTGGTTTCAAGAAACAAAATTCCCCACTTAAGTTTCATGCAAAGGAACCCAAATGCCTCCAGCTTTTTTTTGTTGTTGTTGTTCGTGAGGTTTGAACTCTGGGCCTGGGCGCTGTCCCTCAGCTCTTCAGCTCAAAGCGAGAACTCGACCACTGGAGCCACAGCACCACTTCCATGTTTCTGGTGGTTAACTGGAGATAAGAGTCTATGGACTTCCTGCCCGGGCGGGCTTTGAACTGTGATCCTCAGATCTTAGTCTCCTAAGTAGCTAGGATAACGGGAATGAGCCACTGCTGCCTAATGCTTTTTGATAATTAATTGGAGGCTGTCCTTGAACCTCGATCCTCGGATCTGTCTCCTAAATAGCTAGGATTACAGGCATGAGCCACCAGCTACATCTTGCCGGTGCAGCCTGCCTGGGGTCCCACTGTTCCAGCACACTCCTGTCCTTCCGCAGGTTCCTGCCTGAAGACCCACTGGGCACCCTTCTGCCTGCTGCCTCCTCCCTCACCACCCCCCCACCGCCATGCACTCCTTGGACGAGCCGCTCGACCTGAAGCTGAGCATCACCAAGCTCCGAGCGGCGAGAGAGAAGCGGGAGAGGACACTGGGTGCGGCCCGGCAGCGAGCGCTGCACAGGGAGCTGGGGCTGGTAGATGACAGCCCCACGCCAGGCTCCCCGGGCTCCCCCACCTCAGGTATGGCACTGGGCAGGGCAGGGTGCTCAGACCAGAAGGCTCTAGTTGACCTCCGGCAGGCCATGGAAAGGGGCGTGGGCTTTGAGGTTGGGCTTGCTAGTCAGTTTGGGTGCGAGAATTTTGGGGACCAGACCGAGCAAGTGCATCTCAAAAGGTCTTGGTGCTCAGGCCCGGCGTGGCAGTCACCCCATCTTTTGCCTCCAAGTGGATCCTGAAAACCAGATGTGCCATTTGGCAGAGGTGGATGGCTGTGAAGGCAGCCCTGCCCAGCCCAGCCCCTCTCGTCTACAGAGGGGAGCTCTGAGGTAGGCAGAGCCTGGGGAGAGCTCGAAGGGACTCCTTCTGCCAGTCTGACAGCCAGCCAGGGGCCTGTGTTCAGGTTTCTGGTCTCCATTACCCACTGTGCCAGACCAGCCCTGTCCAGAAGACGGTGCTACCCATTTCCTGTCTTGCGCAGTGGCAGAGCTCACTGCGGAAGGTTGGACAAAATGGGTGATGCCATCACCTTGTCAGCCGTAGCAGCTGCTCCCTGAAACCTGTGGCTGGGGGTCCCAGTGGGGATCCAGAGCCGCTAGGACCTGGCCCTCTGGGACGCCTGGCTTCCGCCCCGCCCCTCCAATCGTGCCTCTCTCTTAGGCTTCCTGCTGAACCCCAAGTTCCCTGAGAAGGTAGACGGACGCTTTTCTGCAGCCCCTCTGGTGGACCTCAGCTTGTCCCCTCCATCTGGCCTGGACTCCCCCAATGGCAGCAGCTCCCTGTCCCCTGAGCGCCAGGGCAATGGGGACCTGCCTCCCATGCCCACAGCCCCGGTAAGGAGGGGTGAGGATTCCAGGCAAGAAGGTGCAGTGGGCTTCTCTGGGTGACTTAAAATAACAGACATTTTCAAGCTGCCAGTGGCTACTCAGGAGGCTGAGAGCTGAGGACCTTAGTTTGAAGCCAGTCCAGATAGACACACTCTCAAGACTCTTATCTCCAGTTAGCCAGCAAAAAGCTGAAACTAGAGGACTGGCTCAAGTGGTGTAGGATTTAGCCATGGAGGGACAACGCTGAGCAAGAGCTTGAGGCCCTGAGTTCAAGCCTCAGCACACACACACCTCAAAAACAAAACTACCAGAAACTTGGCCTTCTCTCACTTTTGGAATCTAAAGTCTGGAGGTGTTGGGTTCCCGCAGAGGCTCCAGGGGAGACCCCTTCCTCCCTCTGCTTCTGGAGGCTCAAAGCTCGAGTGCTGGTCTGGTGTTGCACCCCTCCAACCTCGCCTGTGTCTTCACCCTCCCTCTGCGTGCATCTGTCCAAACCTCCTTGACCTCCTCATACAAGACACGGGCCATTGGTCTTAAGACAGCCTTAATCTAGCAGGACCTCCTCTTAACTAACTCTGTCCACGAAGACACTGTCTATAAACAAAGTCACACACCACAGGCACCAAGAATTAGGACCTGAGCATTTGGGGGGCTCCATTCAGCCTACCTCCGGGGGAGGCGTGGAGCTGGGCCTACCCGAGGCCCCCAGTTGGGACACGGACTAGCTTTCCTCATAACTCACCCCACAGGACTTCCAGCCCCTGCGCTACTTGGATGGCGTCCCCAGCTCCTTCCAGTTCTTTCTGCCCCTGGGCTCTGGGGGAGCCCTGCACCTGCCCACTTCCTCCTTCCTCACCCCCACCAAGGACAAGTGCCTCTCGCCAGAGCTGCCCCTGCCCAAGCAGCTGGTGTGTCGCTGGGCCAAGGTGAGTGGGGAAGGGAGTGTCTAGGACTGCCGTGTGGCCTGGGCCATGCGGGCTGAGAACCATACCTGGCCCCCTACAGTGTAACCAGCTCTTTGAGCTCTTGCAAGACCTGGTGGACCATGTCAACGACTACCACGTCAAGCCCGAGAAGGACGCAGGGTACTGCTGCCACTGGGAGGGCTGCGCCCGCCATGGCCGGGGCTTCAATGCCAGGTGAGGGAGCGGGGCGAGGTTAGGAGGGCAGGGCTGGGGCTGCAGTGGGCTGAGTGCCTCCCTCCCCTCCGAGCAGGTACAAGATGCTCATCCACATCCGCACGCACACCAACGAGAAGCCGCACCGCTGCCCCACCTGCAACAAGAGCTTCTCCCGCCTGGAGAACCTGAAGATCCACAACCGGTCCCACACTGGTGAGTGGCCCCACCTGTACCACCTGCCTGGTGACACCTAAGGGACGGCAGAGATGGCGCTGCTTTATTCCTCGCTGCACCCAGAACCCACAGGAGAGCTAGTTCTGGCCTCCAGGCACAGACCTAATCACTGCCTTAAGAAGAACAAGTGCCGGGTGCCGGTGGCTCACGCCTGTTATCCTGGCTACTCAAGAGGCTGAGATCTGAGGATCATGGTTCAAAGCCAGCCCGGGCAGGAAAGCCCACGAGACCCTTATCTCCAGTTAACTGCCAGAAAACCAGACATGGTGCTGTGGCTTAAAATGGTAGAGTGCTAAGCCTTGAGCATAAAAAGCTCAGAGACAGCGTCCAAACCCTGAGTTCAAGCCCCACAAAAGACTCCCCTGTTCTCCCCCTCCCCCAAAAAAAGAACTAAAGAAGGCTAACAGTGGTGGCTCATGCCTCTAATGTAGCTGAGTGGGAGGCAGAAATCAAGAGGACCACAGTTCTAGGACCCCATACACAGCTGGATGTAATGGTACTTGGCTGTAATCTCAGCTACTTACGAAGTTTTGGTGAGAGAGTTTCAGTCCTCAAAACAGCCCTGGGTAAAAACTCATCTTTGAGTAAGGCAAAAAACAAAACAAAACAAAACAAAGCATAGTTAGCAAGTCAGCACTTGCCCTGGGCCAGGTGCTCCCCTTCAGCCTGTCAGCGTTCGTGTCTGTGGTGGGGGAACCCAAGGACACACAGCAGGACCTCAGCGGACTGGGGCCTGATAGGGTTGCTCTGCCTGCCACCTGCACAGTCAGATTGGTACCCCCACTCCCACAGGTGAGAAGCCCTATGTCTGCCCCTACGAAGGCTGCAACAAGCGCTATTCCAACTCCAGTGACCGCTTCAAGCACACCCGCACCCACTACGTGGACAAACCCTACTACTGCAAGATGCCTGGCTGCCACAAGCGCTACACAGACCCCAGCTCGCTGCGCAAGCACATCAAGGCCCATGGCCACTTCGTTTCTCAGGAGCAGCAGGAGCTCCTGCAGCTGCGCCCACCTCCCAAACCACCCCTGCCCACCCCCGACAGCGGCCCCTACGTCAGTGGGGCCCAGATCATCATCCCCAACCCTGCTGCTCTCTTCGGAGGCCCCAGCCTGCCTGGCCTGCCCCTGCCCCTGCCCCCTGGCCCCCTCGACCTCAGTGCCCTGGCCTGTGGCAACGGTGGGGGGGTTGGAGCAGGGGGGAACATGGGTCCAGGGCTGCCAGGCCCCGTCCTGCCCCTCAATCTGGCCAAGAACCCACTGTTACCCTCGCCCTTTGGGGCTGGTGGACTGGGCCTGCCTGTGGTCTCCCTCCTCGCTGGCTCCGCTGGCGGCAAGGCTGAGGGGGAGAAGGGGCGGGGGTCAGTGCCCGCCAGGGCTCTGGGCATGGAGGGCCGCAAGACTCCCCTTGACAGGACGGAGAGCAGCCGCTCCCGGCCCAACCCTGATGGACTCCCCCTGCTGCCAGGCACCGTGCTGGACCTGTCCACTGGCGTCAACTCGGCAGCCAGCAGCCCCGAAGCACTAACTCCGGGCTGGGTGGTGATCCC
Source organism: Dipodomys merriami (assembly GCF_024711535.1). Taxonomy (NCBI): domain Eukaryota; kingdom Metazoa; phylum Chordata; class Mammalia; order Rodentia; family Heteromyidae; genus Dipodomys; species Dipodomys merriami. The sequence goes on from NW_027202682.1 coordinate 3,424,690, forward strand.
ACCTGGCTCCGTGCTGCTCAAACCAGCCGTGGTGAACTGAGCCGCCTGCCCAGCAGCCCCGCCGGCCGCCGCGGGCGCTGTCCCCCGACGAACAGAAACTCTTCTGCGAATAGCAATAATGTCCTACTGCCACAGGGCCTGGGTGTCCGTGCTCCCAGGGCAGCTACAGCCCCGGAGGGCTGGGTAGCAAGGATGGTGCTAGAAGGTCATTGCTGGCTCCAGCTCCTGAGGGAGGGCTTGGCTTGGACCTGCTGTCCAAGGAGAGCTGTGCTCTTAGGTGCTCAGGCCTCACTCCAGGCCCTGCCGTATAGCTTCTGTCCTCCACCTCAGTCCTTGTCCCCCCACCTCGGTGCCTCCCTCACTTCCTGCCTTGGCTTGTCCAGACCCGTTCCCCCTGGCCCTCCTCCCGAGCCACAGGGAAGAAGCCTGCTCTCTTCACCCACCCCTACGACAAGGTGCCTTCCAGCTCACTGGGGCAGGAAGGCCCGCTCTGCCAGCTGCCCCCATCCCGCATCCATTGCTGGAAGGGGCACCACGCCTGGGAGCGTGGAACGCAGGCCCATGGGATTCCTGTGCTAGGGAAGGGAGGTGTCAGGCAGCCCTGGCAACATATCCAAGTGACCCAAGCCCCTGCTGCAGCCAGCCTGGGCTCAGGGAACAGGAGCTGGGGCTGGGGTGAGCTCTGGCCTCATCCTGCTGGGCCCGGCCTGGGCAGTGCTGTTTTGTAGCAGTTCGCAGAGCCTTGGTCCAGCCCAGGAGTAGGAGGCTGGCTGGGGATAGCCTAGGCAGGGAGGCAGCTCTTGGCCTGCAGGTACGACGACATCAGCATGCAGGGAGGGCCTAGAGGTAGGAGCTTTCTGGGGGCTGTAGCCTGGAGGCCCTGGGCTTGAGAAGAGCAGGCTGGAGGACTTGTGACAGGGTGGCTTCCTTTAGTGGTTCCCTTCTTTGGGACCCCACGTGGTCTGCAACCCCACTGTGCAATCCAGGGATGCTGGACCTCCTACCCCACAGTCCACTCACTGCTTCCTTCCCACCAGCAGCTTCCAGATGTCTTGTTCCTGGCCCGTGGAGAGGCCAAGTCCTCCCATTTCCTTACTTGTAGAACAAAAGAGCGGCCAAGTGTGTGTGTGTGAGGTCCTTGGTAGCCCTCTCCTCCTCTAAGCAGCTCTGCTGACCCTACCCTTTCTTGGACTGCCCTTCTGTCCCAGAGGGGTCACCCTGACCCTGACTGACCTGGCCCACCCCGAAGCTGGGCTCAGGACCCAGGCTAGTTACCCCTTGAAGGGGCTGTGAGCAAGATGGGAGGGAGCTGGTCTCCTTCCTTCCGCCTCACCCAGGACCCAGAAACCTCGCCCCCACCCTGTTAGGGCCCCAGGCCTTAAGTCCCTGGCTGGGGGGGTTTGGGGTTTGAGACTCAAGGCCAGGAGCAGAGGAACAGGGCACTGGACGGTGACATTAGCTCAGCATGTGACTTGGTGATAGACCAGGCTTGGAAGGGCCGGTGTACTTGTTGTTGTCAGTTTGTTCTTGCACATTCCGGATGTCAGTATTTTAACAGGTTCTAAGTGCCTTTCTATTGTAGCTTATGTTTTCCTCCTCTTGGCTCCATTGCTGTTAGCATAGAGTTTTAAAAAAAGAGATAAGCTAATGACTATAACAATATATTCCTCCATGTGAGAGGAAGTTTATAAAGAAACAATAAAAGTGAGTTGTAAAGATGGTTTCTGTGTGGTGGACATCCTAGGAGCTGGGCCACCTGACCCTAGGCCACCCCACGCTGGCTGGGAGAGGACAGGACACAGGAGAAAGGAGTGGCCACACAGTGGCCCAGGGCTACATATGAACCTCACCCCCACGTCTGTCCCTAGGCTGCCAAAGCTTCCTGCCTCCCGGTCCTACCAGGGAAGGAAGGCAAGCCCGCTTTCTGGAAATGCGGAAAAGACATTTATTACCAAGCTATAAATTATGAGGAGTGGGCTGGGGTGGGAGGGGCTGAGCAGTCACGTTTTGGGTGTTGTCCCTTTCTCTCTGTCTTCTTGGGCCTGGATTCTGAGCTCCTCGTCCAGACGCTCCTTGGCCCGGACAACCTGAGGAGAGCAGGAAGATTTAGCGGGCACAACCTGTGCTCTCTGCCCCTTGCCTGCACAAGGCCTCTTCCCTTCCTGTCCCAGGCTCGGACACCTCCCTGGAGGACAGTGGGCATAAGGACACCTGCTCTGGGATCTGGTTGGAGCACACCACCACCACATGTTCCTGTTCCCTCAAGGTCCTAGCCCCATCGCCCCTGGGCAGCCAGAGGGAGTGGCAGTTTGACTTGGGGAGAGGACACTGACTGAGGATGGGGCTCCAGGAGGAGACTCTGGCACAACTTTGCCTGCCAAGTGCCTACCTGCTAGGTGCCCTGCCTGGAACCAAGGGGCCCCTGCGAGGCAGGACAGAGGTCTGGCAGAGCACTCACCTTTGACTGCAGGTAGAAGGAGCCACCCACAGATTTATCGTTCACTTTAAATAGGTGTTCATAGTTCTGCAGGAAGAGAAGATGGCGAGCAGCTTACAGTTTCAAGGTAAGCCCATGGGCAAGCAGATGTGAGGAAGGAAGGGAGGCTAAAGGCCTCAACCTGAGACCCATAAGCCATGCTGGGCAACCCAGGAGGCTCTGCAACCACTGAGGGGGCTCCAATGGCCAGCTGTGGTGTCTGCAGCCAGCCTGCCTGGGGCTGGAGATGTCCCAAACAACGTGGCTTCTCCCATAGAGCGTGGCTGGCTGCAGCCAGAGCCTCTGCACCTGCCCTGCCCATTCTGCCAGCCTCCCCCCCATACCTCCCCCCCCCTCCCCCCCGGAGCCAGTCTGGTGGCCTCACCTTCTGGACCTCCTCGGGATTCAGCTTGGAGATGTTGAGAATCTGCTGAGCCTCCTGGAGGCTGAGGCCAGAGAGGTTGGATGCAGCTGCGGATTGGTGCCCAGCACGTCCCCGGGCGTCAGCTGCTGCCCGGCTGGCTGTGTGGATACGAGGGTGATTGCTCAGCCCTCTGCAGCCCAGAATTCCCCTCTCTGAGCCTTCCAACTGGCTCACCCCAGCAAGGTGGCACAGAGGAGACATACAGAAACAAAGGTGGCCAAGATTGGCTTCTCTTGGGGAGGGGTGGGGGTGGGGACGCAGAGGATGGACATACATACACGTATGCTAAGAGCAGGGTATAACCATCAAACCTGGCTCCTGGTCCCAACCCACCCTCATCCTCATCCCAAGGGCAACTTGGGAGGCTTCAGGTTACTATGATGACCAAAAAGTAAAGACACAACAGGCGGGATAGGAGCACTAACAGCCAGGACCTGGACACTGCTGCTGCCCGGATCACTAGGGCAGGCTGCCACAGGGGCTGCTCCCTTCAGTGAGCCTAGTCAGGAGCCAGTGAGCTTTCCCTTAAAGGTCAAAGAGAAAAGACTTTTAACTCTTCAGCCAGTTGTTGTTAGAATGATTCGTTCTCCTTGAAAGCAGCCAGAGGCTGTGACTATGTGCCAATAAAACTTTACTTATGAAAAGAAGTGAGCAGGTGGGTCAGATTGCTGCCTCCTGCCAGGGTGCCCATGGAAACTCAGCCTCACTGGAGACAGACCTTGCTCCCTTACATGGGACTGTCCCAAAGTCTCCCACTGCCCCTGGGACTAGACAGGACAGTGCCACCAGCATGCAGAATCCCAGCAACAGAGCAATCCCCACATTCATAACCAGCAAGGCCGCTAGGAAAAAATGTGGCCTGGCCAGGTGCTCCTGGCGCAGGGGGAGTAGGGGTCCACACTTACCTGCAAATTCTTGTCGCAGGGCCCGAGCGAAGGCTCTGCCCACCACCTGTGCACCCATTACAATGATCTGGGCCAGGTACTTGGCCTGTGGGCAGAGTAGGCACTTGGTTACCAGGCTGTATCACAAGGCCTGCAGTGGGACCACCCTGGAGGTGGCTGCCAGTGGCATGGCTGCCAGGAATCACGGTGGGGACACACAGGGTTTTAGTGGCAAGCCATCTTCTTCAGATATTCCCTGGAGCCCCCCAGAGGGGGACTGGCCCCTACTTGGCCATCAGGAAAGGCAGAGAGGAGCCCAGGGCACATGGCTACAGGAGATGAAGAGCAACAGCTTTAGGAAGAAACACTGGACTGGGAGCTAGAACACAGGAACAGTCCCAGGTCAACCACCAAATCATTTGCCACCTAGGGCCAATGATGGCTTTCCTGTACTGCTGAGCCTTTTCTGGGCCAGCCTTCACCTTGCCAGGGAGAAACATCCATCCTTAATTCTTTCAAGGCTATTCAAAGTCCTGTGACTTGGCGTTTCACTCAGTGGATACAAGAAGAAGTTACTCAGGGTCTACTCAAAGCACAGCAGTCCTGACTCTCAGGAGCTAAAGCCTGTGAGGCAGAGGCAGAGACTCAGCGATCAGGGAGAGTCTGGTTAGTTCATTAGGTCAGCCGCTGGTTCACTCGCTCAGAGACCTTGTCTATGCTACCCTCAGGTCAGCATGGGAGCACAGAGACACGAAGAACCTTATACTGCATTCTGGGGCCTAGGAGGGCGACAGCAAGTTGGCTAGTATCAGAAATCCAATCCAGAGGTTCAAGAGGGCTGTTAAGATTCCAGTGGGACCTAAGGCACTGTCTTCCCTAACAGGCTAGATGTGAATATGGGTCATGAAGGGAATGAATAAACACCAGTGGGTTTGTCAAGCAGGTGGAAATTTCGTAAGCCCTGATTTCATTGCAAGCCCAGAGTCGACTCCAACAAGTTAGCTGTAACAGGGCGTACTTGCTGACTAGGTAATCTCACCTGACTTCTGCCCTCCTTGCCTAAAGCCATGCCAAGTGGGACAGGAGGCTGAGATGGAATGCGGGTTTTGTCTAACCAGCTAGCCAGTGACTCTACGGGGTGTCAGATCACACAGCCAGATTCCTCAGCCTACAGCCCCTCAGAACCTCACCTCCCATAGACAGACAGACAGAACCTTCTAATCAATCACTGGTAATTTTTCTTTTTTTCGGGGGGGTCCGGTCATGGGGCCTGAACTCTGGGCCTGGGTGCTGTCCCTCAGCTCTTCAGCTCAAGGCTAGCGCTCTACCACTTGAGCTACAGCACCACTTCCGTCTTTTTTCTTTTTGCTTATGTGGTGCTGAGGAATCGAACTCAGGGCCTCGAGCATGCAAGGCAAGCGCTCTACCACTGAGCCACCTTCCCAGCCCCTCACTGGTAATTTTTCTATGAGGCAGATGGCTGTTGATAAACAATGCAGATTAAGAACTGAGGCTGAAGCTGGGCACTGTGGCTCACACCTGTAGTTCTAGTTACTCAAGAGGCTGAGATCTGAGGATTGAGGTTCAAAGCCAGCCCAGGCAGGAAAGTCTATGAGACTCCAATTAACCACCAGAAAACCTGAAGTGGAGCTGTGGCTCCAAGTGGTACAGCGCTAGCCTTGAGCAAAAAAGAGCTCATTGACAGCTCCCAGCCCCAAGTTCAAGCCCCACAACTGGGGGAGAGGGGAGAACAACAATAAAAACAAAATAGGCTGTGAGCTGCACATACAAAAACAATCCAACAAGAAACAACAATGACAACAAAACAGAGGCTGTCACTGAAGACTTCTCCAGTATCCCCTGCAGAGTTCAAACCAAAGTGTCTGGTGGCCTGTGTGTGTGGCTCCTGCCCAGACCTCCATGGCTGCAGAGGAGGCAGGATGGCCTGCAACACTTCAGCAGCTACCCCAGCCAGGCAGGGGAGCTGGACAGATGTCTGAGGACACCAAGGTTCCTGTGGGAGACCTCTTCCAGGGGAGGCAGAATGGTGCAAGCTGTATGGCTGGGAAGGTCTCAACCCCAATGAGTCTCAGTTTCCTTATAAAAACTGCACAATAATACAACTGTCACAGAGGTTAAACAGATTGTGGATGTGAACTGCTGGGCTTGGGCTTACAGCTTAATGACACAATGAGAAAGGATGGATGGAAAGGAGGAGGGCGGGAAGCAAAGGGAAAAAGGAAAGAGGAAAGGAGGGAGAGGAGGTAGGGAGGAAGGAAGGGAGGAAGGAAGGGAGGAAGGAAAGAAGGAGGGAAGGAAGAAGGAAAAGAGGGAAGGAGGGAGGGAGGGAGGGAAGAGGAAGGAAGGAAGGAAGGAAATTTTTCCTTATAGGAGGGCTCTAGGACCCTCGAGGCAATGTACATAAAACAGTGGAAAAACAGAGTGGCAGATCCAAAGCAGAACTCAGCAACAGCTGACTTTGTTTCTGGTCCAGATCCTGCTTGCTGTTAATATCTGGTGATCAGGTGGCCCAGTCAACCCTCTCATCCACTAGTTGAGCTCCAATATTCCCTGAGTGCTGGCTTTGGCCAAGCCATTCTTACAGCTGAGGAGTCCTGGGGAGCAGAGCTCTACCAGCTGTGGCTACCACAGGTGATCCAAACAGCCACTGGCTGAGGCTCCTTCCAGAAGGCTCCCCAAAACATCACTAACAGATAGACCAAGAACTTCAGGCCAAGCAGCGGGCAGGTAACAGGTCAGAAGATGCACAGGGCTCCATCTCTGGGACCCACTATGAGAAGCAGCACAAATGCTTTCTGGTGTGGGGAGCAATGTGGCACATGTGGGCCCAAAGCCCTGAAGTTGTGGCAAAGGACCACATACAAGGTGGGGGAGGCACCCAGGAGGATCTGGACTTTTAGACACAGCCCTGTGTGAGGTGCTCCTCCAGGGCACAGAGGCAGGCTGATTCTGAAATAGGAAGTAGCTCTGATCACCCAGGCCCAGCAAACAGCTGCAAGGCATCGCAGCTAGACAGGAGGAAGGTCAGACATTTGCCACAGTATTTTCAGAACCTTGACAGTAACCTGCAGGTGTCCAGTGTGTACTTGAATGAGTGTCCCACACTTTACCAGTTTACCCTCAGCTTTGTTTTGGCCAAAGCTGGAATCTCAAACCCAGTCACCCCCCACACCCCTCCTCCCCAAGATAAAGTTTCCAAAATACCTCCTAACCCCCTGTACTTCATTCACCTTTGTCTGTGAATCCAGTCTACTTTCTGCTTGGCATTTAAACCTCTCCCTCCAGCCTCAACTTAGTTCTACACGTGGCAGCGTTTGCTACTCAACATCCTGGGCATGGGACAGGGCACATGGCACACCCCAACCCCCTGTGAAATTGTCTTAGGTCCCTTCCACTTGTATCTTCCCACCCTACATTCTTTTCCTGGGCACGCACTGTCAACCCTTCTTTCTCTTCTAGGATCCAAACTTCGCCAGGGCCCTATGTTGTGGCCTTGAGGAAGACTCAGAGTTCAGTGAGTTAACGCTCATCAATGATCCAGGTCGGTGAGGGGTCATGGCAGGTCCTCAATAAGTCAGGGACCGTTACAATGGCAAGGCAAGGGATAAATAAGGCGGTGAGAAACAGGCGTTCTCAGGACACAGAAAGACCTGTGCTCAAACCTGGCATTTGACTCTTGGGGGAAAGTCTCTGGAGGAGTCAAATCTCTAAGCTGCAGGCCCCTCCGGTGCAAGAACGGCATGGCTTCGTGAGAAGGGCCTGGCGCCAGCGGGCAGCCAGCGGCTACGGTACCGGGTCGTGAACTAACCGGGGCACACAGAACCCCCAGGGGTAGAGCTCAGCCAGGACTTGCCTTTTAAAGCTTCCCCAGGTGACCCGCCGGGGCGGTAACCACAGAAACGCCGTCTCCCCTGTCTGGATCCCAGTTCGAATCCCAGGTCTGCCGTTGGCTTGAATGGTCAACCGCCAAGCGGGCTGAAGGGGCGGGCGACACCGCCGACATCGGGGCGCCGGGGCGCAGGGCCGGCCCGCCCTCCGCGCCCGCGGGGCTCGCTCGCTCCCGGCGGCGGAGCTTGGCCTCACGTCCCGGCTGTGAGGGCCGCGGCCGCCGCCCCCGGCCCGCCCTCGCCCGCCTCAGACCCCGGCGCCACGGCCCGGACGCGGCTGGAAGCCGGGCACGCGGGGAGGCGCCCGGCGCCCGGCGCCCGGCCGGAACGCGCCACCCTTCTCCCGCCGCGACCTCCCGTCCCCGGACCTCGCCCGCCGCTCTGAGCCTCACCATGACGGCCTCTCGTCCTCGGGGTGCGCGGGCTCCGGCTTCTCAGCCCCGTGGGCCCCGCGGCAGGGCGGGCGACGGGTCAGAGGTCACGGGGAGGAAGCCGACAGCGCATGCGTCAGGCTGCAACGAGCACGCGCGTTTTCATAGTTCCAAGGGGGCGGGGCGTCACCTGCCGTGACGTACAACGGACGGGGCTGTTCCGAGGGCGGGGCTTAGCGATGGGCGGGGCCCACCTGGGGCTCCGTGGCCAGCCCAGGCCCGCGTGGTCAGCCGGCGCCAAGTAGCGCCGTTTCTTCCCTTGCCAGACTTTTTAGGTTGAAACATTAGGAAATAAGGGAACAGGACACAGAGGAGGGCACCAAATCCTCGGGCAAACTTAATAGGTCTATTCCAGATTCCTTCTGCGGGGAAACTTTCCCAGACACCTGAAAAACTCTCTCGTGACTGCCCATGTTTTGAGGAGAGTTGGGGGTAAACAAGTGTGTGTGTGTGTGTGTGCGCACGCCCGTGCATCAGTACTGGGTTTGAACTGGGTCAAGTGGTGCTCTGACGGCTTGCTTGCTGATGGCTAGTGCTCTACCAATTGAGCCATGCTTTCCAGCCTGACATTTTGCTGATCAATTGGAGATGGGAGTCCTGTGAATTTTTCTTTTTTTTTCTTTCTTTTTTTTTTTTGGGTCCGGTCGTAGGGGCTGAACTCTGGGCCTGAACACTGTCCCTCAGCTCTTCAGCTCAAGGCAAGCAGCCTACCATTGAGCCACAGTGCCACTTCTGGCTTTTTTCTTTTTGCTTATGTGATGCTGAGGAATCGAACCCAGGGCCTCATGCATGCAAGGCAAGCGCTCTACCACTGAGCCACCTTCCCAGACCTCATTTTTTTTTTTTTTTCTCTGCATTCTGTTCCTCTGGACTGATCTGCTCTGGACATCCCACAGGAATGTGGCCTCTGTTCTTGAGATCTCTATTTTTTTTTTTGTCTCCAGAGCTCTTATCCTCTAACCTATTATATAATTCCTTTATCCTTTAATTTATTAATTTTGCTTATTCTTCATAGTCCACTCCTAATAGAATTCCCAGTGGTTAGGACTTTGATCTTTCTTCTCCACTCCCCAAGTGTGTGGCAGATGGATGAAAACCAGGCTACCTTGGGCTTACATTCTGGACCACTGACTTTTTTCCTCTCCTCTTTTCTCCTCTCTACTCCCTTCTCTTTCCCCCTCCTTTCTTCTCTTGTCCTTTCCTGTGTTTTCCCTCCCTTCTTTCCTCTGGCTGTCCAAATTCCTTCTTCCCCCAGCACTATGCTGAGCTTCCTTGTGTGCAAACCATTCTCCTGGTCTCTCTGTGGCAGGCTTCTTCAGGTCTTAGCTTTCAGGTTACATGAGAGTCCCCTTCTCGACCCATGAACACTCTACCAGCTTTTGCATCCAAGTCATTTGCTTCCTCATAGTTCATCTTCTGACTGTCCATCCTCACTCTGCTCATGAAGTCTGCTTCCTTTGTAAAAGGCTGTAATACCCGAAGTCCTATCTCTCCTGCAGTTCATTACAGCACCCAAGCACCCAGAGTACTGCTAGCTATCTGAGCGCTAAGTGAATGAACTCACAAGTTTGCAGCATTCAAGGCCTTAAGATCAAAGTCAGGCTGAGACCCACAGGCACCCAGGGCCTTCTCACTCACTCACACTCCCCTCCCCTTCCCCCTTCTAGAGCAGTACAGGAGATGGCCAGCTTAGAAAAGTTTAATTGCTGAGAATACCCAGGTCCCTGAGGGGCCCCATGACCCTTAATTGGGATCATCAGTTGGGTGAGACCCTCTTCTCCTGACTTGCCCTGGGAAGCAGGGTAACTGGTCCGAGGCCCCTGAGGCTGGAGCTGCTCCCAGTGTGGTGGAGGGCCAGCCCCCAACACCCTTGACCAGAATTGGGGCAGCAGGCAAGATGGGTTGGCATGTAGCCACTGAAAATGCTAGACAAAGCCAGCCCAGGCGGCAGAAAGAATAGGGGAGGTAGGGAGCCCAGAACCTGCCCAGGGACATGCTACTGACCCCCCAGCCCCCATCCCTTGGTTCCACATGCTAGCAGGCGGCTGAGGAGAGGCAGCTCGTCCCAGAGGAAGCAGAGGTGTGGACAGTCCTTGGAGATGTGGTGGGTGCAGCAGCTGTGGAAGTACCCGAGCTCCACAGGAGGCCAGGGCTTCTGGGAGAAGTGTACCAGGGCCAGAGTGGCAGCCTCCAGGTGGAAGAGATATGAGGTGTGCTCTAGGAGGCGGCAGTGGCATCTGAGGCCCAGGGTACCTGGTGAGCAGGCTAGTCCTGGGATGAGAAACCAAGAGGTGGGAGGGGGCTAAGGGGGTCTAGGAAGGACAGGGATGGGGGCGAGCTGCAGGATGCTCGGGAGGAATGGTACTGCTGGCTTGGGAGCTGGGCCTGCCTGCCACTCACCCACTCATCCTCATCCACTCCTTCAAAGGAGTCCTGGGGCAGCGGGTCCTCACGGTTCCCCAGCTTGGCTACCATGGCATTGAGCAGCTACAAAAGTAGACAGGAAGAGCATTGACCTCAGGAACACATCAAAATCTCATGAGCTCAACCCCAACAGTGTCAGGAAAAGAGCCATTTCAACTAGAGCCCTGGCAAAGTTGATTTTGCTTATTAGCATACATCAATTTTTACATTTTTGATCATGCTATGGATCAACTTCAGAGCTTTGTGCATTCTAGGCAAATGCTCTATTACTGACTATATCCTTATGACCTTTTTTGGGGGAGAGTAGTACTGGGGTTTGAACTCAGGACCTTGGACTTGCTAGGCAGCTATTCTATCACATGAGACATGTTTTTTGCACAGACTTGTATGTAGCCCAGGCTTGCCTTGAAGTTCTGATCCTCCTGCATCAAGTCTCCTGAGTTCTGGCATTATAGGTAGGAGCTACCATGCCTGGCTAGGCAGTCAGAGACCAAGGCATTGTGACTCCTGGTCCAGATGCTGCCATTTCTGTACCAACGTCCAGCTTTGGTTCAGTTAGGGCTGGCCAGGCTGAGGCCCTTTGCCGCTCCCCTGGCTTCCTATGCCCCGGAGGCCGTGCAATGTCCCTCCATGCTCCCCCTCCAAGCTCTGCTGTAGAGACAGTGTGACACATGCTCTCCCTCACTGCATTGCAGTCCAGTTCTTCCCCATACCTACCTCTTCTTTCTTCTGTTGGTCTGACTTCTCTTCCAGGTACTGTGCTGAGGATGGGGCCTTCCTGGCGGGGGCCTCCCGGGGGGCCTGGCTCACTGAGGAGAGGCAAGATAAGGTATCAAGAGTCCCTTGGGTGGGGTTCTGGGTGCTAGCATCCAGGGGACTTGCACCTCCAGGTTGAGACCCAAGGAGTATCTTTAACAGTTATCCAAGCCCCTCTTCACAAGGTTGTTCCAGGGACCAGGTTGGAGATGTGGGCACATACACGTGTGAGTTGGGGTTGGGAACTGGGATGGAAACAGGAGCACAAGCCCTGCCCTCCAGGAGCACAGGGATAGGTCGAGAGACTTCCCTCTATTCTCAGGAAGAGACCCAGGTCTCTGTGTGGTCATAGCGTCAAAAGATTGGACTTGGGCCTTCTGTCCCTTCCTCCAACTCCTGCTTTCTCACTCACCCAGTCTGGACCCTTCTCCTACCTGGGGTCATGCCGGGGGGCTGCAGGTTGAGTAGCCGGGGCTGCCCATTAGCGCCTCCCAGCCAGGCCTCAGCACTGAGCACCGGCTCCCAGCTCACAGCCGTGTTGGGGAAAACATCATCCTGGAAGAACTCTTTCTGTAGCAAAGGGAGGCAGCCATCCTGAAACACTGATCAGAGACCAGGCACACCAGCAGTGGGGATCCCCCCACCCCCCAATACCAGGGTTTCCCTGAGTTCCAGCCAAATTAAGAGGCAGGTGTCTTCAAAAAGCAGGGAATAGGGGAGGGGCTGGAGGCAGGGCCAGACAAGAACTTAAGTTCCCACCAATGTGGGATGGAGGGCTTGGCACTGCAGTCTTTAGACCCAAACTCACCCGGACTCGGGGCAGCCGGAAAGCAACAGGCTCCAGGGAGGTGTGGCGCAGCCGCAGGCATCGAGCGAACTCTACTTCCCGCACGTCACACTCAGTCTTAGGCAGGAGGACAAAACCCTGGGGGGACAAGGAAGCAGAAGCTGGAGCCAAAAGCTCCTGGCTGGGCACACAGCACTCCAGGTGGCCATGGTGACCAGAGACTGGCCCTGGACAGTGGCGTGCTGGTAACGTGAACAGAGAGGGCAAACTGCAACCATGGCTCATCTCAAGCCGCCAGTTCAATTCACAGAATACCAAGCTGAGCAAGGATGGATGGGTCACTTAACTCAGAATCAGGGTAGGTGCATAGCCTTAGTGACATCACCAAGTGATACAGAGGACCCATTTTTTATTTTTCTTTCTTCTGCCCCATCTAAGGATGGGATTTAGGGCCTCATTCTTGCTAGGCAAGTTCTCTCCCAGTTGAGCCTCACCTCCAGTCCTTTTTCTTTATAGTCTGATTTTTGAGATAGGGTCACATGATAACCTTTTTTGCCCAGGCTAGTCTTGGATCACAATCCTACCTCAGTATCCTGAGTAGCTGGGATTATAGGTATACATCACTATGCCTAGTTTCCTTGATTTTTTTCTTTTTCCTGCTGGTCCTGGGGCTTAAACTTGGGGCCTGGCTGTACCATTTGGTCAATAGCTCCATTTCTGGCTTTATTATTATTTTATTTTTCGCCTGGGCTGACTTTGAACTGCAATCTTCAGATCTCAGCCTCATGAGTTAGGTATGAGCCACCAACTCCTTTTGCTTGTTTTTGTAGTTGTTTGTAGTGGTGGTGGTGGTGAAGGGACTGAACTCCAGACCTGGGCTCTGTCCCTGAGCTCTTTTTGCTTATGGCTAGTGCTCTACCACTTTGAGCCATAGCTCTACTTCCACTTTTCTGGAGGTTAATTGGAGATAAGAGTCTCAGACTTCCCTGCCGTGGCTGGCTTAGAACTATGATCCTTAGATCTCAGCTTCCCGAGAAGCTAGGATTACAGGTGTGAGCCATCAGTGCCGTGTGTGTGTGTGTGTGTGTGTGTGTGTGTGTGTGTGTGTGTGTGTGTGTGTGTGTGTGTGTGTGTGTGTGTGTGTGTGTGTGTGTGTGTGTGTGTGTGTGTGTGTGTGTGTGTGTGTGTGTGTGTGTGTGTGTGTGTGTGTGTGTGTGTGTGTGTGTGTGTGTGTGTGTGTGTGTGTGCGCGCCATAGGGCTTGAACTTAGGGCCTGGGTGCTGTCTTTAAGCTCTTTTGCTCAAGGCTACAGCTCTATCCCTTTGAGCCACAGCTCTACTTCCTTTATTTATTTTTGTTTTTCGTGGAATTGCTTGTAAGTTCATACTGCAGGTTCACATAGCTTAACCTTATAAAGTTTGATTTTTAATACTGACCCTGCATAATAACCAGGCCTCAAAAGTCCTGGATAATTTCAGCCAGTCTCCCTGAGTCTGATCCCAACCCCACATGCTCCTGCACTTCCTCTCATGACCACAGGGGGGCAGGGAAGCTCTGCAGTCCTAACCGGGGACAGAAGATCAATGGCCAGGTTTGGGGTACCACCTTGTGGGGGTCTGATGATGTGAAGCTGTTACACTCCAGGAAGAAAGGGGCTTCAGGGAGCAGCTCATACAGGAACACGCGGGTGTCACCCTGGGGGACAGAGGATGGAAAGCGACAGTGAAGGGACTAGCTATACCAGCCTTTCCCACACCCCACCACCCATCCCAGCCCACCTTGCCAGTGAGGAGCACCAAGCTGGTATCTGGGTCATAGCTGGGCAGCAGGGTGGAGGGAGCTACGTCGAGGCCCAGTACTGCACAGGCGCCACCCGCTAGGGCATCAGCTGCGTACAGTAGTAGCTGGCGCTCACTTCGGCTGCCAGGGGTCAGGGCAGAATCAGGTCCTTAGGGCTGGAAGAGGCCTGGGGCAGGGCAGAGATGCCCACAGGGACCCTCATCCTTTCTGGGCTGGGAGCCTGAGGGCCAGTAGGCAACAGGAAAGCCAACTCCAACTCTCAGAACTGGCCTGGCCAGGGGCAGGGGCCGTGGAGTCCCAACCCAACTCCTTGTTCTGTCTTACCCTCCTCAGTGCAGGGGGGTGCCCAGCCTAGCCCACTGCTAGCCTCCTAACTAGGGACCTCTCCGCACATGCTGCTCCTGGCCCTCGGCTCAGCTGGGCAGCTTTCCGGCCTTCCCGTCCAGGTTGCAATGCCCTCCTCTCCAGGTTGTAGCAGCACCTTTGTGACCCAGCCCGATGGTCTCAACCTTGAGGGACCCTTCCCTGATCCAACCTCCAAAGCTCCAGGTGTCCATGTCCAGGCCTCTTTCGCTGGCCTGGCTCTGGGCTTCCTGTGCCCCTCTAGTTCCTATCAGGCCTGGTTTTCTGGGCCTGGCCTGAACCCCTCGCTCCTCATTGACTCACTTTTCCTTCCCAAGCACATCTTCTCACCTGTCCGTCCATCCACCTGCTCATTCACCCCTTCACCCACCCATCAACTCACCTACCCCTCAACCAGCCACCCATCTAGCCACGGGTCCCACTGAGTAAGGAAGGGAGGAAACTTATTTTGCAGGCCTGACTGTGGAGAAAGGGGACTCTGGTGGAGACGGGGCGGGGGGGAGCAGGGATCCCCAAATCCTCACCTGTCAAAGCCAGACACCAGAAGACAGTGACCGTCACACACCCAGACAATACGAGCTCCTCGAGCTCCCTCAGGTCCTGGGCCTTCCTGTTGAGAACCAGCACATGAGGCCCAGACAGGGCTCCCCAAGTGGGTCAGTGGGCAACACCTAGCCTCTGTGTACTCACCTGCAGGGGCTCAGGGCTGCTCCGGGGCTGGTAGACCCGCACACGCCCGTCCTTGCACACAGTGGCCAGCTGCTGTCCATTGGGACTCCAGGCCAGACCAAAGATCTGGGGACCAAGTGGGGGTTAAGGGGCAACTTTCTCACCACACGCCTGGGTTGTCTGCTCTAGTAGCTGTCCTACCTGGTCCTGGTGGCCCCGCAACCTCAGCCGCTCAGCTCCGGCCCGAAGATCCCAGATGCGGATGGTGAGGTCGTAGGAAGAGGAGGCCAGCACGTCGGCCGCCAGTGGGTGGAAGCGCACAGAGTAGATCTTTTCTGTGTGACCTGGGGAGGGCCACAGGTGACTCTGAGCCCCTCGGGAGTCACAGCCCCCGCAGACTCCTTCTACCTGAGTCACCCTAACCTGTGAGTATAGTCTCCGGTGTGGTGAGGACATCCTCCAGGCCCCCTGGGGGTACTCGCCACAGTCGGATGCGGGCGTCCTCCCCGGCTGCAGAGAGAGGAGCAGCTTTCATTGCCAGGCCCCGCCTCTTCAGGATCTGTGGCCTTCCCTCAAGCCAGTGGGGAAGGGGGCGGGGTGGGGGGAGCCTCCTTACCCACAGCTAGGCGGTGGGGGTCGAAAGGGTCCCAGGCCAGGTCAGTCACGGCTGCCCCATTCTGAAGCGTGGGCAGCGCTGTGTCGGGCAGGCGGCCAGGCTTCCGCAGCTGGGGAGGCACCCCACCCCCTGCCCCATCAGGAGGAGGCAGAAGGGCGAGTCCTAGGACTGCAGGGCCACACTGTGCCTAGGCCCCCACCCCTCCGGAGCAGATGCACCCACTGCTGGATGGCCCAAGCCCTCTGCCTTAGGTCCCTCATGCTCTGAGTCCCAGGTGCCAACGGTGAGGCCCCAGAAAGTGAGGGGGTGGCAGCGTGGAGTAGTGGAAAGAGCTCAGGCTTAGGGTTCAGGTGGCCTGGGTTCAAACTCAGCTCCACTTACACAGTTGTGTGACCAGGGCAAGTCACTAAACCTCTCTGTGCCTCTTCACTCTCATCTGTAAAATGGGGATAAGAATAGCACCCACAGCATGGGCCAGCTGGGAGGACTGTGGGACGTGATGGGCAGGAGCCTGGCACGTGCCCCTGCTCAGAGAGATGATGTGGGTGGCTGATGCCCTGAGCATCCTTGCCAACTACAGGCAGCTGAGAGGCAACCTTAATGGGGTGAGGCCCCTCACCTCCAGCACGGCCACCTGCCCACCACTGCTGAGCAGGGGCACGGCTACTCGCAGCCGGTTGGCACAGAAGCCATCGCTCTCGCCAGGTGTGGTAAGGTTGAGCCCTTTGAGGTTGGTGATGTGGCTGTCTCGGTGCAGGACAGTGCCCTGAGCGTGGCGGAACTTGGAGCTGGGGCCTAGAGGATAGAGGACACACAGAGCCTGTCACTGTGGGCTTGGCCTGCTGGCCTGCCTGCTGTCCTCCCTGTGGGACAGGGCAGAAGCTCGCTCTCTGTCCCCCCCCCCACACACACACAGAACAAATGACTCCAAGGAGCCTGGATCTGGCTGAGGGGGACGGAGGACAGCTGGGGCTGTCCTGAGCAGCTTACCCAGGAGGCTTTGCAGCGACCTCTGACTGGGGCTGGTACCAATGCCGCTGGTGCTGGAGAACGAGGGCCCCAGGCTGGAGGGTGTGGAGGGTGAGGTCAGCGAGCTGGGAGGGGAAGAGAAGCCCTCCTGGGGAGAAGGACCCAGTTAGCCATCAGATCCCTGGTGTGCTGGCTAGGCAGAGCCAGGCCAACTCCTGTTGTGGGCCTCTCTTGGCTATGGGACACTGGACTGGGCATAGGCTCTGCTGCTGGCATGGATGGTGGCAGGGACTGGGCTTCAGGCCATGTGGACAGAGGTAGCAGGTCTTGGCTCCTAGCTTGGTGGGAGGCTGCGCCAGGAAGTTTCAGCTGCCAGTGTTTGAAGCCAGAACAATGTTGCTAGTGGACATCAGCTGGGCATGGTGACACATGCCTGTGAGCCCAGCCACTCAGGAGGTAGAAGCAGAAGAAACATAAATTTGGGGACAGCCAGGGCAGAAACACTCTCTATCAAAAAACAAAATCACTAAATAAAAGGGCTCACGATACGGAACAAGAGGGAGAACACTTGGTGATGACAGGTGTTCACAGGTGGGTGACACCACACCCAGTCCTTATGTATGGTCTTGTCTAATTGTCAAGCATAACAGATTCAGGAATGCATACAAGATAAAGAACTTGGCTAAGCCAGGCTCTAGTGGCTCACAGCTACAAGCCTAGCTGCTCAGGAGGCTGAGATCTGAGGATCATGGTTTGAAGTCAGTGTGGGCAGGAAAGTCTGTGAGATTCTCATCTCTAATAAACTACTCAGAAAAGGCCAGAAGTGGTGTTGTGGCTCAAGTGATAGAGCACTAGCCCTGAGAAAAAAGAAGCTCAGGGCCAGTGCTCAGATCCTGAGTTTAAGCCCCAAGATAGAACTTGGCTCGCGCGCGCGCGTGCGTGCGTGCGTGCGTGCGTGCGTGCGTGCGTGTGTGTGTGTGTGTGTGTGTGTGTGTGTGTGTGTGTGTGTGTGTGTGTGTTTTCATGGTGGTGCATATCTGTAATCCTAGCATAAAATAGAACTTGGCTCTCTCTGTGTATGTGTGTGTACGTGTGTTTGTATGGTGGTGCATATCTGTAATCCTAGCATAAAATAGAACTTGGCTCTGTGTGTGTGTGTGTGTGTGTATGTTTTCATGGTGGTGCATATCTGTAATCCTAGCTAGGACAGGATAGAGGTAGGGAGGATTGTGGCAGAAGCATGAGGTCCTATCTGAAAAATGAACTGAAAAGGAATGGAGGCATGGTCAAGTGACAGTGCACCCATCAGGGTCATGTATCAGCCACGGGAAGGTAGCGTGGTTCATACTTACGCTTGGGTCTGCATTGGTCCCAGGTGTCTCCACAGGCTGGGTGGTATCTGGGGGAGGCTCCATAGGGGGTACCAGACAGGAAGTGAAGCTGAGTTGGGGCCGGCAGGCTGGGTTGAGACTGACCTTCTGCACCTGTGGAGAGGCTGGCAGTTGAGGGCAGGGAGCACCACAGGCTAGTACGTGGGTAGGGAACCTCTGAAGGGGTAGACTAGATGAAGGCTGGGGTGAGCGGAGGGAACAGCTGGTCCAGTAAGTTGCACATGGCTATACTGGAGCTGCAGGGGCTGGTGGAGCTGGGTGGGAGCAAGAGGCAAGGTTGGCCCTACCTGCTGGTTGCTCCCAGCCCACCAGGCTTGGGTGTCAGAAGCAGGCACACAGCCAGCGGTGTCTGGAAATAGGTCTTCATGGAACTCCACAGCCTAGTGATGGGCAGGTGGGGTGGTAAGGCCCTCATCTCTCAGAACCCCCCCGCCCCCCACCCGCAGTCCCTTTCCCAAACTCCTCCTCACCTTCCGGGGCACATGGTGGCTGATGGGTACGATGGCTGTATCACTCAGCTGCAGGACACGGAGTACCTCACAGCTCATGACAGCCAGCGCCCGCCGGGGGACAAGGGCCGCCCCCCGCAGCACACTTTCCAGCACACACCGAGTCACTGCCAAGGACATCACCAGGGACAGTGAGGGAGGTTTTCAAAGGATGGAAGGGGAGGGCTGGAGAGGGGTGGGGACTCACCTGGGCTCAGTGCTGGCTGCTGCAGAGCCACCTCGTAGCAGGACAGCTGACTCTCGCCCTGAAACAAGCCCTGTCTGAGTTCCATCTGCTGGCTGTGCCCTGGTGGCCTGGGCAGGGCCTGGCTCTGACACCAGAGTCCCAGCTCCTCCCGGGACCCAAGCCACAGAGCCATGAGGGCCATCTAGAAGCACCGACTGTTGGGTGCTGAGCTGTGCCCTTGGCAGACCTTCCCTCACTTGTTTAACCACCAATTTCACATGACGAGTACCCAGTGTTTGTGGGAGCATTTACGGCTTGCCCACTGTGTGCTAACACAGCTCTGAAGTCAGATGTCTAGGACTACATCATCTGATCATTTGGCTGATCAGGTGAAGAGGTGAATGGCAGTGGCGCGGGGAGGGGAGGGCAGGACCCCCTCAGGGCCAGCATGCACTTTTCTAGGTCCTCCTCTTTTTTTTTTTTTTTTTCCTCAGTTATGGGGCTTGAACTCTGGGCCTGAGCGCTGTCCCTCAGCGATTCAGCTCAAGGCTAGCACTCTACCACTTGAGCCACTGCGCCACTTCTGGTTTTCTGGTGGCTTATTGGAGATAAGAGTTTCACAGACTTTCCTGCCCGGGCTGGCTTTGAACTGCAATACTCAGATCTCAGCCTCCTGAGTAGCTAGGATTATAGGCCGGACCACCAGCATGCAGCTTAGGCACTCCTCTTAGAGGGTACAGCAAGGAGGACACCAGCAGAAGAGGGTGCAGAATCTAGGTGGCTGATGGCACCAGAGCAGCTTCTTGTTTACCTTTCCAGCCAGGACCAGGAGTCCCGAGTCTGGGTCCAGCAGGGGTATCAGAGACCTGGGGAGAGAGGGCCAGGGGATGGGATGAAAGTTACAGGACAGCACGTGCGATCTCAGATCAGAGACCTGGAAAGTACCAGGGACCAGGATCCACTTAACCCTTCCGACTCCTCCTGTGCCCAACCTGCTTCCCTTCAGGACCTGGGCACTGGGGACCTCCACCTCACATGCCATCGGTCCTGTTGCCCTCGGCCTGGCTAGTCATGAGGCCATCACGGCCAGGAGGGTGTTGGGGACACTGCCAGAGCAGGGCCCTAGTGCTGCCTGAGGACAGCGGGGCCCAGCCACCCACTCTTAGGTCTTCACTGAGGTGGTACCAACTATTCCACCCCCCACCATGCTAGAGGTCCTCTGGATGCCCCAGAGAGGCAGTCTCTTAAGTCCCAGACCCGAGGCTTGAGCCAGATGCTGGGGAGAAGGGACCATGGCGGAGCTTTCCTGGCCTCCCCGGACCAAGTGGGCAGGACACCTCCATCCCGTCTCTGAGGTGGGATAGCAGCTGGGAAAGTGAAGGGTGGACTGGAGCTACCCTACGCTGCGCCCAGCCTCTGCCGACTGTGTGTGACCAGGGATTCACACCTCTCTTCTCTGGGCCCTGGAAGGTCACTGAGACCTCCCCGGGCTTAGAAGCACTGCCTTCTGTCCTGCAGCACTTGGGGAGGGGTCAGAAGTTGGATGTGAGTTTTCTTTACCTTGCCCCTGGTCTTGGCTTCTTGTCCCTGGGGACCCTTGGGCCTGGCTCAACCTCACCACCCTGGCAGCAGGGCCCTGTCCCGCGCCCCCCCCCCCCCCAGTCCCCCTCAGGTTACCAGCTGCGGCAGCTGCCTGTGTCCCTCACCCAGGTAACAAGGGGCTCAACCTCCCTGTCCCCTGCCCACCAGTTTCCTGCCCACACCACAGAATGGGTGAGGAGCTGGGTGGGGCCCTGGTGTCTCCACAACTTCCTGGAGGGCCCTGGGCTGGACACCTGTGAGTAACACAGGCCCTAATTACCTCAGGCCAGCAGGGCAAGCCAGGCTCAGCACTGTCATCACTGCCTGCTGCGGCAGAGAGATGATGTGTAGCCTGGGCACATCCCACACTGAGCTGGAACCAGTGGGTTGGCATCCGGTCCCTGCAGTAGCTCCTACACGCCTCTAACTCACATCCATTCCTTAAAGAACGTTTATAAGCTGGGTGCCAGTGGCTCACACCTGTCATCCTAGCTATTCAGGAGGCTGAGATCTGAGAATCAAGGTTCAAAGCCAGCCTGGGCAGGAAAGTCTGTGAGACTCTTATCTTCAATCAAGCACTAGAAAACCAGAAGTGGCGCTGTGGCTCAAGTGGTAGAGTGCTTGCCTTGAGCTGAAGAGCACAAGGACAGTGCCCAAGCCCAGAGTTCAAGCCCCATGGCCGACAAAAAAAAAAAAAAGGTCATGTCTTGACTAGTTATTGTGCATTCTAGCCCCCTGCTCAGCCTGCTAGAGTGAT
Organism: Dipodomys merriami; assembly: GCF_024711535.1. Taxonomy (NCBI): domain Eukaryota; kingdom Metazoa; phylum Chordata; class Mammalia; order Rodentia; family Heteromyidae; genus Dipodomys; species Dipodomys merriami. The sequence continues at coordinate 3,445,601 of NW_027202682.1, forward strand.
CTGAGGTGACCCCAACAGAAACCTGTCTGTCTATAAGGAATTCACTGCCTCATGGGGCAGACACACTCCCACAATGAATCTCAGTATGGGGGATAGGATGACTAAGCCTTGGCTGGGCCGCTCAGGAGAAATCTTTCCCTATGGTCCCAATGTTAGGAGAAAAATCCAAGAGGCCACAGTTCCAATAAGAGCAGCATGTACAAGGGTCCTGTGGTGGGTGGATGCAAAGCCACTCAGGGCAGGAAGAGTGATACATTCCTGGTGACCTGGGCTGTGACAACAACAGGTGGAGGGGTGTGTGTTCTGCTAGAATGGGGGAGTTCTGACTTTATTGGGAGATTGAGCAACAAAAGCTGAGGGCTAACCCTGTGCATTCCAGGCAAGCTCTCTAGTGAGTTTTACCACCGGCCCCTGATGGCACATTTTATGCAAAGGTGGGGGGGGGGTAGGACCAGGGTGTCACTGAACAGAGGCTGCACTGGACAGGTTCAGGTAGGAAGAGTGGGACAGGAGGAAACATGGGACCCAGGGTCAAGGCTGAGAACAAGGGACGCATGGGGGTGGGGAGGGGGGGGGAAGGCGGGGCGGCCCTCTGCTGCCTAGGTAAGACCAGGATGAGTCCTGAGGATTCTATTGGGCCATGGACGGCTTCCCTGCCCACCCCATACTATGCCGCATCAGCCCCTGCCCATTGACTCAGGCACTCAGGATGCGGGGGCAGAAAGGCCCAGCCAGCAGGGCTGGCTCCTCTGACAGGTCAGGCCAGTCCTCCTTGCCTCAGGCAGAGCCATCTGGGCAGCTCTGCCAGGCAGGAGCATCCTCCTGTCCATGGCACAGCGTGCACTGAAAAATGGGGTCATGACATCCAGTGCCAAGAGTTGGCCAAGATCTGGCACGGGCCTGACCCCGGGCCTCATGAAGACAGCCAACCTAGGTCTGCGTCTGGAATGCAGGCGGTGCATTGTGGCCTGGCAGAGAGCCAGAGACGGTAAGGAGCAGTGCCTGTGCCTCACCCACTGCTGGGCCTTCCATCTCCAAGGCCTCTGACTCGAAGGCTTAGAAGCCCGAGAGCTCACATCGGCCCCTAGCCTTCAGCTCAAGTTAAGAGGATGGACCAACAAGAGGGGCTTTTGTCCCTCATAATGCTGCCAGTTCTCCCAGATCTCCTGTGATCTGCAGATTGGGAAAGCTGGGGAGGTTTCTTGGAGGCTACCCAGGAGTCTCTGGAGGGTTAGGAGACTCACATGAGCCTAGGGCCTGGGATCAGGGCAGGGGACATCTTACGTAGAGAGTACATTTGAGCAACTGGCAACAGAGGCAAATGGCTTTGAGGCCTGGAGAATATCAGGCTGGAGCCTGGGACATCACTCCTGTGGGTCATCAGTGGAATATTCTCCAGGGCCTCTGAGGACTCATGGTGCAATGAAGGCTCAGGGACAGTCTGCCCCGAAGTCACATAGCACTGAACGCACATGCTTCTGAGCCAGCAGGAAGCTGGCTGAGTGGAGAGCCCAGTGTGAGAAAACAGGGGAGGTGGGGGTCAGAGTGACCTCTAAGCTGCCCAGGCCTTGGCCAGAAGGGGTTGCCACTCAGCCCCGGCTGAGACTTCCTGTCCGAGGCAAGCTGGGAAGTCCCATTTTAGTACAAAACCACCTGATTTTTCAATGCTGGCAGCGCCTTCAAAGTTTTAACCTGCTATGTGGGCCAAACGAAACACATTCAGCGGTGAGCTCTGCTCAAGAACAGGGGTTCACAGGCCGTGCAAACACCCATGACACAAGAATGTATGTGACGACGAGCACCATCTGTCCTGGAGAGAGGACCCTGTGGAGGCCAAAGGGCCAAGGGGAGACATCTAGAAGGTGACTGTCACAGTTGGACCCTGATTAGGCCCTGACAACAAGAGGACACAAGACCATCCTGCTTTCTGGAGGCAGGGGCCTCCAGGACTATATAAGTCACCAACTGGCATGGCCTAGCCAAAGGCCTTGGCTGTAGCCCAGGCAGGAGGGGGTATGGTGTCCGGAAGCTCATTTGCTGACCTGGGTCCCCAAAGGCTCTGAGGCATGACTCTGACCACAAACATGGAGGGGGAGGAGGACAGAGCATTTTCCTGGAATCCTCCAAGCCAGGGGATTTTTCTGGACTAGTCCACCCCCTGGCACCCATCCCTCCTAGCCAATCAAAGGCCATAGTGAACTGAAACACAAGCCCCATCCACAGCTACAGAAGTCCCCAATCCCCCCACCCTAACCCCCACCTCTGGCACATTCTGGACTGGAAACTGCCAGTAGCTGTTGGGGCCTTGGGCGCATGGCCACTTCCCTTTCCATATCTGTCCTCCATCTAAAATGTGGGGAAGGGCTCCAGCTTGTTCTGTCCTGAGGCTAGGACCCCAGTTTTAAGGAGGTCGTATGTAAGTAGCTCCTGGAAGGAGTGTTTGAAATTGGGATTAGCTGCTAACAATACTCACATTGAGAGGCTGTGCCTCAAAATCTGGATTTTGGATTGTCTTTTAAAGTCTTTAGCCCTGGCAGGCTAGGCTGGTCATGGGAACTAAGCCCTTATCCCAGCCCACCGACTGCCATACCCCTGCCTCTCCTAGGCCCCACAGGCCCCGGGGTCCACTCCTTGCATCTACCTTCACCTTGTCTGGTGACTCAGAGGCATGTGGTTTCTAACTTGCTGTCGGTATTTGCTTGCTTTTAATGCGAAAAGCTTAATGTCACATAGTAAACTAGAGGCAGAGTTGAGCCCAGGCCTTCTGACTCCCACCAGGTGGGGTGAAGTCTCTCCTGCTGGACCAGGCCGGGGTGTGACAGGGTGAAGAAGAGACCAGAACGGTCCAAGGAGCCTCGGCGGAGGAGTGGGCGGACGACCACAGGCCCCGCCCGTCCCAGCCAATGGGGAGGAGCCACGCCCCCTGCCGACGGACCACGCCCCCACCACAGCCACGCCCCCCACTCTTAAGGCCCGACCCGCCTCCTGCGGGCCGACTCCAGAGCCCGAGCCCGGGGCGGGGGAGACGGGGGACACCGCTGCCTCGGGACCCCGGGACCCCGGAGCTCTCAGGGCCCGGCCGGTCGCCAAGGACTGAGGCCGCGGCCCGCCCCTACCGGCTCCCTCGGCCGCCACCGCCAGCCGGTGAGTATTTGGGAGATGGGGAGTAGGGAGGCTGCGGGCGAGAACGGGTGTGGGGACGTCTGGTGGGCTCCGTGCACCCAGCGTGCGCGCGCAGACCCGCACCGCGCGCCCCCGCACCCCGGGGCGGATGGCGACCCCCGGCCTCGCACGGTCCCCGCGCCCCCGCCCATGGCCGTCCCGGGGCGACGCCCCCCACGGCTGGCCTGGGTGCGCGCGTGTTCATGGTTCAGTGGCCGCGAGCAGACAAAATAAACACCCCCTCCCTCCCTCCCTTCCTCCTCCCACGGCCGGCCCGCCCTCCGGCACGACCAGTTTTATGAATCAAACCCCTTTCAGGGGATGACCCAGCCATAGTCTTCGCTTACTTTTCCTTGGGGGGGGGGAGGGGAGTCCTCCCTCTGGGTCTTGTCACACATGCAGGGGGGCTGTGGCGGGGGTCTCCCTACCCCCCCACCCCGAGGTGGGGGAGGCACCTTGGCTAGCCAGTGCTCCAGACAACAGGGCACCCCATTTCTGCATCTCTGCCTCTGCCGGGGAGGGGGGGGGGGCTGTGCTTGGGCTGCGAACTTAATGGCCTATAGCCAGCCTAGTCTTTTGTGTCCCTGGGCTGGCAGTTCTAGGGCCTGAGGACTGCCGAGGTTCCCTGTGGTCACTGGCAGGCCAGCTGATTGGTGCCAACCATTCTGCTTCCTCCCCATTTGTTAACGGTTACCACACCAGGGTCGCTGACCACTTCTGCTGGAAGCCCAGGGGTGGAGTCTGCAGGGCAGGATGGGCCCCCAGGTCCAGGTGTCTTCTCTGCTGGTCTTCTGCACAGGTTCAGAGAGAGGCACCGGAAGCTAAAACCAAGAACAGGCCTAAATCCTGAAGATCCTTTCCTGTTAGGCTAGACTTTCGGTGTTGCCCACTACAGGAGTGGCCGGGCTGGCATCCTCCAGGAGGGCAGTGAAGTCCAGTATGGGCCCAGCTGTTGGCAGAGCCCAACAGAGCTGGGACAGGCTGGTGGGGGGATGGGAGAGCAGTCCCGAAGAGTTTACTGTCTTCTCCCAGGGGGAATCAGCCCCCTAGGCTTCTGTAAACAGAGTGTCAGAGGCAGGAAGAGGGCTCTGGTAATGAGCAGCCCAGCTGGATTCCCTCCAGACCATTATCTAGCCTCTCGCGGTCAAGGGAGGGAAAGGACCCAGGAGCACACATG